>NC_073627.1:171125381-171750381 GCF_029407905.1 Bubalus kerabau
TTTTCCAAAGTAGTTTTTATACCTTAAGGTATGCATAGAGGATAATGGGGGAAGGGGTGGAGTCATGCAAGGACAGCAGTTCCTGGTTCTAATCTAAGCCAGGCTTTCAAACTTATCATATGCAAAAGTTCAGGTGATTGACATCATCTTCTTGCCCGGAGGCCTGTTAACATTTTAAGAAACTTATTTTTCTCTAAAGGTGATTATTCCAAAGTCAGGCACCAGCCTCCCAAAAAGCATTAGACAAAGCTGCATTTTACATTTCTATACACCCATTATATCAATCAATACACTGCCAAGGACACAGTAGGTAAGGAGTATGGAGACTTAGCAGCAAACATTGGCCCAACAAGTGAAAAACCCTTCACCAATACATTTTCTAATCAATCTTTTAACTACTCAAAGGAATCTGTGTTTAGGCAGTTTAGAACATCTCCTGCCTCTCACAGTTGGGAGGCTCTGAACAATCACACGTGGCCGGAAAAACCCATTCAGGCAGGCTAGAGGATTTCCAAAGGAGTTTGTAGGTTGAAACACTGTCACATCCAGGAATTATTAACTGGAGCTGTAAGCTAACTCTTTATCCAGAGAGAGGTAGTGGGAGACAGCCCCCCGTAAAGTCAGAGGTGTAGGTGAAAGCACAAAGCAGAAAGTAGGCAGACTCTGGTTTTGGGGGTAGATGCTCGAGAATTTCCAGGGGGACTCCTGAGGCTCGATCCCGCCTTTGCGTATGCCGAGCCTCCTTCCTCATGACCTTTGTCATGGGCGGAGTGCCTCACGCTGGCTCCCGGCAGTGATAGAATTCCAGTTGAGCTATTACAGATCCTCACTCAATATGCAATATGCCGGCTCCCAGCAAATATTTACTTATCTGGCTGCGCTGAGTCTTAGTCAAGACATGTGGGATCTTACGTTGTCGCATGTGCTATCTAGCTCCCTGAACAGGGATTGAACCTGGAACTCCTGCTTTGGGAGTGTGGAGTCTTAAACACAGCGACCCCATGGAAGTCTCCTTTTGAAAGAATGATCAAACTCAAATCTGTCTAAGATGTCACATGACTGTATCTTCTTGATCTGAATTCAAGGTTGGCTTTGACATTTCCTCACTTCCTTTTAGTGAGGGCCTCAAAAGTTGCACTTACGCAGAGCAAGTTCATTCCATAGGAAACATTTCTGAGGAGTAGTGTCTTACTTAGGCTTCCCTGGTGGCTCAAATTGTAAAATAATCCACCTGCAATGCAGGAGACCTGGGTTCAATCCCTAGTCAGGAAGATCCCTTGGAGAAGGGAATGGCCACCCACTTGCCTGGAGAAGAATTCCATGGACAGAGTGTCTTATTCAGTGTTTAATGAAAAAAAGAAAAGTAACATTTGATGATCTAATCACATGCCAGGTCCATAAGCCTATTTCTTGCTTCCAAGAACCTTATGAGTTTGGCATGACTATATTCATTTTACAGATGATGAGAGTCACAAACAGATTCCCTACTCTTTTCAGAATTCCCACTTGCAAGGCTAATTTGGCCCCAGTTGGCCTGGCTGAGGCTCCAGTTCTTCTTTTGCTCTATATCAAGGGACTCATGGGAAGCTTAACAATGCTACATTCATGGAGAGAACTACTGTGTCTTTTTTGCCTCCTTCCTGGGACCGCAAGAACCTAATAGGAAAGCAGAGGGAGGTGGGTGGGTAAAGAGAGTGTGCTTATCCTCAAGATTTCTTATGTGGTTTTGTTCTCTTTGTTTTTTTGTTTTTAAACATTTACTTATTTGGCTGCATCTGGTCTTAATTGAGGCACGTGGGATCTTCATTGTGGTGCTCAGGCTCTCTAGTTGTGGCACGCGGGCTCAGTAGTCACAGTGCAGGGGCTTAGTTGTGCCCTGGCACATGGGATCTTAGTTCCCAAACCAGAGATCGAACCTGTGTCCCCTGCATTGGAAGGCAGATTTTTAACCACCTGACCATCAGGGAAGTCCCTCATCCTCAGAATTGATGGCAACCACTGCCAATGGTAGGGCTTCCCTGATGGCTCAGAGGGTAAAGAGTCTGCCTGCAAAGCAGGAGACCCAGGTTCGATCTCTGGGCTGGGAAGATCCCCTGCAGAAGGCAATGGCAACCCACTCCAGTACTCTTGCCTGGAAAATCCCATGGACGGAGGAGCCTGGTAGGCTACAGTCCATGGGGTCGCAGTCGGACATGACTGAGTGACTTCACTTTCACTGCCAACGTAGAGCTGACAAACATGGTTCTCGCTTGTTTTCTCATTGAATGAAATCTTCACAAGGACTCTCTGAAGTAGATATCACAAGGCCCATTTTAAAGATGGAGAAACTGAGACTCGGAAGTATACTCACCTGTGCGAAGTTATGCAGCTAATGATCAGCACAGCTGAAGTTTGAGTTCAAATCTTCTGACACCAAAACTAGTGCATGTTTAAATGCATTAAGCCACAGAGGAAGGTGAGGGGAGGGAGTACCTTTCTGGGTAGAGTCGTGGACCTGGGACTCCCTGGTAGAAGCCAGTATTCCTATAGCGAGCGTGTCCTTCTTTTCTCAGGTTTTACTTTGGGACTCTTAAGGCAAATCACTGTATCCTGTACTCAGAGCTGGGGTGACATGCTTTCTCAAGCATCCGGGCCCAGTGACGGCAGTGTTTTGGGAAAGAGATGGTGCTCGTTACTCAGACTTCTCCCTCTTAAGTCAGCTCCCAAAGATGTAATTGTAGGCATTCCTCAGACCAAGATCAAAATAAGAGCTTTATGGCTGATAAAGGAGACTATGGCTTCACATCCCCAGACTTTTTATTTTCCCCCAAATTGTGATCATTCCTCTCTAGAACACTGGTAAATTCGCTGCACGAAGGAGCAAAGAACCTGAGTTTGCTGAGAGATCAGATCAGATCAGATCAATCGCTCAGTCGTGTCTGACTCTTTGCAACCCCATGAATCGCAGCACGCCAGGCCTCCCTGTCCATCACCAACTCCCGGAGTTCACTCAGACTCACGTCCATCAAGTCAGTGATGCCATCCAGCCATCTCATCCTCTGTCGTCCCCTTCTCCTCCTGCCCCCAATCCCTCCCAGCATCAGAGTCTTTTCCAATGAGTCAACTCTTCGCATGAGGTGGCCAAAGTACTGGAGTTTCAGCTTTAGCATCTTTCCTTCCAAAGAAATCCCAGGGCTGATCTCCTTCAGAATGGACTGGTTGGATCTCCTTGTAGTCCAAGGGACTCTCAAGAGTCTTCTCCAACACCACAGTTCAAAAGCATCAATTCTTCAGCACTCAGCCTTCTTCACAGTCCAACTCCCACATCCATACATGACCACAGGAAAAACCATAGCCTTGACTAGACAGACTTTTGTTGGCAAAGTAATGTCTCTGCTTTTGAATATGCTATCTAGGTTGGTCATAACTTTCCTTCCAAGGAGTAAGTGTCTTTTAATTTCATGGCTGCAGTCACCATCTGCAGTGATTTTGGAGCCCAGAAAAATAAAGTCTGACACTGTTTCCACTGTTTCCCCGTCTATTTCCCATGAAGTGATGGGACCGGATGCCATGATCTTCATTTTCTGAATGTTGAGCTTTAAGCCCACTTTTTCACTCTCCACTTTCACTTTCATCAAGACGCTTTTTAGTTCCTCTTCACTTTCTGCCATTGCTGAGAGAAGGCTGCTCCAAAGATGGATTTCCACATTTTTACTCTTCCCATCAGTCACTCTCCCTCCCCCAGGGAGCTTAGAGGAACTGAACATATTTACCGCAAATTTCTCTTCTCCTCCGAGACAGTGTAAGGAAAGGAGAGCAACTGTGCCTCCCTCTCTGCAGTGCGCTTCCCACACTGCAACATCCTGGTCATGGACCGTCAGCTGAGGCAATAACACAAGACTTTCTAGTGAGGAAAGAAAGACAGTGATCTTCATCTATCTAGAACAGTCAGTAAGTGTGGCAACCCTATAGCAGGGAGGACCAGTAGCCTGGAAGAGTAGATGTGTTGTTATTTGGGGACTGATGGAATCACCAATCAAGGTGATAAAGAACCTCAGAGATAGTGTACACTAAATACTCGCATACCTGACAGGCCTGTCTGTCAAGGTCGTAAGGGAAGCAGTTACTGTTGTATGGGAACTGGAGTGTGAACTCAGACGTTTAGGCAGGTAGTCCTAAAGAAGTCTAATGAGTTCAGCCCCATACTCATGAGCCCCTTCTGAGGCTTTCTCATGTTTTGGTCCCATGCTGACACGGCTGACTGAATCGGAATCTGATGCAAGGGTAGTCAGGCTATAAGCTGGTCTCTAAACTGGGCAGTAGGCCAATCAATCAGATATTATCTTTTGAGGATTTTTGAATATGAGACATTGGATACTGAACAGTTGACAGGAGGGGCAAAAGACACAGAGAAACGCAGCAAGAGGCCTGAGCTGAAGCTAAGAGTGAAGCAGAGAGAGTGAGGTCAGGTAGGGAGTAAAGGGCATTTTTTTTTTTAGGTAGAGATGTGGACAATAGACAAAAAGATGAAGAAGCTGGATTCGAAGGATGGTGAAGCTCTCGGGTAGAAACTTGTTCCTCTTGCAGCAGAGGGAAGGGTAGAGAGCACTCAGTTGCCAGACTCACATAGGACCCTATATTACCTCCCAATTACCAAACAATGTTCTGGGCCCTGGGGAGGGTAGCTATTTGGCTGTTCATAGGATCACCAGAAATCTGGCTGTATGGTCAAGATACCACCCTTCCTTCAAACATATAACTTCATAAACCATCAACACTCAGCATGATCTGAATAAGCCCCTTTGTACTTACAACCTGAAAAGGCTAATCCACTAGCCTTTTTACTGACAATGCCATATACCAACCATATACATTAGTGTTAGAATTTTTGATCCAACAGTGGTATCCCCTCTGAGATCTTCTGATTAACCCAGAATTCCCTGTTGTCATTTCTTTCATCCTGAATAACCAGTGATATAGTTTAGAAGCCTCTGTGAATAGATAGCTTGCCAGTTCCTTTTTTTTTTTCATTTTCCCCTGACACTCTAAGCAGGGATTTCTTGGCCAGTCATTGCATCCGTGTCTAGTGTCCATCCTGAGGTCCTAGCATGGGCATGAGCAATCAAGATACTTAAATGGCACCTCCCTGGTGGTCCAGTGGTTAAGAGTCTGCCTGCCAATGGAGGAGACATGGGTTCGATCCCTGGTCCGGGAAGATTCTACATGCTATGGGGCAACTAAGCCCATGTACCACAGTTACTGCAGCTTCACACTCTAGAGCCCACATGCCACGACGACTGAAGCCCATGCCCCTAGAGCCTGTGCTCCACAACAAGAGAAGCCACTGCAGTGAGAAGCCCGTGCATCCCAACTAAGGGCAGCCCTGCTCGCTGCAACTAGAGAAAGCCCGCGTGCAGCAGTGAGAAGCCCGTGCATCCCAACTAAGGGCAGCCCCGCTCGCTGCAACTAGAGAAAGCCTGCGTGCAGCAGTGAAGAGCCAGGGCAGCCAAAAATATAAATAATTATAAATAAAATTTAAATAAATAATTTAAAAATATTTTTAATAAAAATAAATAATTTTTTTTTAAAAAAGAGGCTTTAAAGTCCAGAGCATAACTCCCTATTTATAGGAAGTGGAGCTGCTGGGTGGAAATATTTGTCACATGGAGGGAGATAAGTCCAATGGGGAGAGAATAGGAAAGCCCCATGTGAGCTCAGAAATAGAACCTTTAGCTGCACTCTGATCTGCCCCCACCGACTGCTACACTACTTCCTCCCCCTTCTCACTTCTGTTTTGCTCTCTGCCACTCTTCTCTCCTCTTGCCTCTCTCCTTTCCCCATCCTTCCTTCCATCCCCTTGACCCTTGGTGGTATGAGTCAACCCCTAGGAAGCATCTGCAGGTCTCCTTCCAAAGAGTCTCTGGTGATGAAAGAATGAATTTTCACAATTAGATGCAAACTTTATTTTATATTCTCACCTATAAAATTGGCAAAGTTTAAAAGTCCATTTTATTTACAAAGGCATAGAAAAAGAAACTCTCAGAGACTGCTAGTGGAATTCTGCATTGGTACAATTTGGGGTATGAAAATTACAAATCACATGCCTTTTGACCTAATAGTTCCACTTTTAGGAATTTCATCTATGGGTATACTCCTACATGTAGCAAACTTTATGTTGAATCTCTTTCAGAGAAAAGAAGGGGTCTATGGCCATATCACCGGAACACACTTGATCTCATCTGATCTTGAAAGCTAAGCAGGGTCAGGGCTGGTTAGTACTTGGATGGGAGAAGAGAAGAGTTCTAGCAGAGTGCATCCTAAGAGCCCTTGGGTTAGAGAATCACTGTGCCAGCCTCACTCAGCTATTGCCAGACTCAGCATCCAAGCACTACCTTCATGGGACTTCCCTGGCTGTCCCGTGGTTTGGACTCTGAGCTTTCTCTACTTAGGACACAGGTTCTATCCTCAGTCAGGGAACTAAGATCCAACAAGCCTCACAACACAGCCAAACAAACAAATACAGCACCTTCAGTGTGTGCAGAAAGATGATGTGTAGCAAACAAATGCTATAGAAGAAAGGCAGACCTCCCAGTACAGGGCACATTGTGTGAGATGGGGAAGCAGAGATGTGTGAGATGCCTATAAAGAATTAGACCCAGGGACTTCCCTGGTGTCCCTGTGGTTAAAAATCCACCTTATAAGGCAGGGGGTGTGGTTTGGATCCCTGGTTGGGGAACTGAGATCCCACATGCTAGGGAGCAATTAAGCCTGTATGCTACAACTGAAGAGTTTAAGTCCTACAAGGAAACTAAGACCTGACAAACCAAATAAATAAATATTTTTTTAAAAATTATTAAGCCCAATCTGTGCTTCTGCTTTAGGGTCACCCCTGGAAGCATCTGAAGAGCATCCAGAGCTGGGGATCAGGGCCCACCATGGGTTGTTACCCAGTGTACATACCATAGTTCCACTTCTGGCATTCTTGCCCTTTCCTTTAGCCTTTATCCATAATGTTCTGGGCTTGGTGAATTCCAAGACATTAGAATCTTCTAGAAAAGTAAGGATAGGCACTGCCTTTCTATCAATGTCTTTCCCATTATTCCTGCCACACATTACAACAGTTCTTCATTTAAGGGTGCATAATAATGGGTGTCAAGAGCATTTCACTTGCTCTTTTATGTAGCATGAGCCTCCCTCTGCTTTATTTCCTTATCTGCAGTGCCAATTTTTTGGATCCTGTGGCAAATCTACCTACACGGAAAGAATTTGGGTGGGAGTAAGGGGTGGAACAGAAATATTGGTGGGGTTTAGAAGGAAATGGGCTTCCCTGGTGGTTCAGCTGGTAAAGTGTCTGCCTGCAATGCAGGAGACCCGGGTTTGATTCCTGGGTTGGGAAGGTCCCCTGGAGAAGGAAATGGCAATCCACTCCAGCACTCTTGCCTGGAAAATCCCATGGACAGAGGAGCCTGGTAGGCTACAGTCCATGGGACCGCAAAGAATCGGACACAACTGAGCGATTTCACTTTCACAGAGTGCCTGGATGGCAGGGAAATAATTCAGATGGAAAAACAGCAAGTCCAGAAAGAAACTGTGCTTTTGAGAGCCTAAAAGGAAGTGAGAGATGAGTCGCTGACTGTCACTTTAGCTGTGCTCACTCTGAGGACAGGTGTTTCCCTCTGATAATCAGATCAGATCAGATCAGTCACTCAGTCGTGTCCGACTCTTTGCGACCCCCATGAATTGCAGCACGCCAGGCCTCCCTGTCCATCACCAACTCCCGGAGTTCACTCAGACTCACGTCCATCGAGTCAGTGATGCCATCCAGCCATCTCATCCTCTGTCGTCCCCTTCTCCTCCTGCCCCCAATCCCTCCCAGCATCAGAGTCTTTTCCAATGAGTCAACTCTTCGCATGAGGTGGCCAAAGTACTGGAGTTTCAGCTTTAGCATCCTTCCTTCCAAAGAAATCCCAGGGCTGATCTCCTTCAGAATGTACTGGTTGGATCTCCTTGCAGTCCAAGGGACTCTCAAGATAATAAGTAGACTTTAATCCTAGGTGTGAGTACATATCAACAAGGGTGGCTCCAGAGAAATTAAAAGGAATTGCACAAAACATAACATCAGCCCACAACCAAATTCTCACACTAAGGAATTATTAGCAGGTAGGAATGGCAGTCTTGATACGGCTCATTAGGTAATTGATTCTTCCAAGTCAACAATCATCTTCCCAAGGCCTCAAGAGCCAGCCAGCCCAGCTAATGCAGCAACGGAGGAGAGGCGTGACTCTGGCATGTGGTGACACATGGTGCACACCCACGTTCTACAGTGCAGATAGTTGTGTAATGGAGGAATGACTCAAAGATCATGCTTTCTAGTTTATCAGGTATGTGGAAGCTCCCAGTGACTTGCTCCAGGTTGTCAATGGTTCCATGCAGGCAATCCTGGGGCTGCTTATGAGCCCACAGAGCCACCATCAAGACCTGGGTTTCAGTGTCTTAGGTGAAGAGGCGGGATAAAGAGACTGCTGACTCACATCCTTAGGTCCAAAATGGGAGATACCACCAGGGACCCTGTTTCTTTCCTCTCTCCCTCTCTCAGGGAAGAGATAATACAAGGGAAAGAACAAAGTAAGAGTCTGATCCAGCAAGTTCAACTCTGACAACGAATAAAATCTTTCCTCTAAGACATGGGTACAACTGACCAGTCAATAGAACCCACAGCTACGGCTCCATGTTCTCTCCTGTGAACTTTCTTCCACAAGCCCCCTGACTGTAATATTGATATGGACCACTGCTACCCAGGATCACCCTGCTGCCCAACTAGTCCTGGAGTGGGTCAAGTGGTTAGCTTTCCTCCCAAGCCCCAGGGGTCCAGGAAGAAATAAGTCATATAATCCCACGTTTAAATACTGGCTAAGCTACTTAATCATTGGATGACTATGGACATATAATTAACCTGTCTCAATTTCTTCATCTGTCAATTAAGGATAACAGCATCCACTTGGTAGGGTGGCTTTGAAGATTGAATCAGGTATATACAGTACCTTGGAGAAGGAAATGGCAACCCACTCCAGTTTTCTTGCCTGGAAAATTCCATGGACAGACGAGCCTGGCAGGCTACCGTCCATGGAGTCACAAAGAGTCGGACACGACTGAGTGACTAACACACATATATAGTACCTAACACAATGTTTAGCACAAAGAGAAGCTCTATAAATGTTAGTTCCCATCTCTGAGGTTAGTGAATCTCAGAACTGGAAAAATATTAAAGATAACCCAATAAAACTCTCCTGCTTTTCTGTTTCCAGAACCCCCTACTGTACATCCCAAGACATGTGGCCTTCCAGCTTCTACTCTGAATCTCATGGCATCCGGTCCCATCACTTCATGGGAAATAGATGGGGAAACAGTGGAAACAGTGGCTGACTTTATTTTTCTGGGCTCCAAAATCACTGCAGATGGTGATTATAGTCGTGAAATTAAAAGACGCTTACTCCGTGGAAGGAAAGTTATGACCAACCTAGACAGCAGATTAAAAAGCAGAGACATTACTTTGTCAACAAAGGTCCATCTAGTCAAGGCTATGGTTTTTCCAGTGGTCATGTATGGATGTGAGAGTTGTATTATAAAGAAAGCTGAACGCTGAAGAATTGATGCTTTTGAACTGTGGTATTGGAGAAGACTCTTGAGAGTCCCTTGGAATGCAAGGAGATCCAACAAGTCCATCCTAAAGGAGATCAGTCCTGAGTGTTCATTGGAAGGACTCATGTTAAAGCTGAAACTCCAATACTATGGCCACCTGATGAGAAGAGCTGACTCATTGGAAAAGACCCTGATGCTGGGAAAGATTGAGGGCAGGAGGAGAAGGGGACCACGGAGGATAAGATGGTTGGATGGCATCACTGACTCAATAGACATGGGTTTGAGTGGACTCTGGGAGTTGGTGATGGACAGAGAGGCCTGGCGGGCTGTGATTCATGGGGTCACAAAGAGTCGGACACGACTGATCGACTGAACTGAACTGAAGGAGATGTGAGGTTTTTGCTGAAATTGAGCTGAAATACAATCTCAGGGGCTTCTGCTGTGTGGAATAGCATCCTCTTGCCCACATGCAGGAGTAGCACTCTGGTTATTCAGATGCACCATACACAGCTCTACTGTTTATATAGACCACCATGTAAATGGCATGCCCTGAAGTTGAGCAGTGAGATAGCCCTGGCTCTAGTGGTCATCCAAATATTTGATGTCAACATTATATTCCTTTGAGTCATTTCTTCTCCAATGAAAACCTCCTAATTCCTTCCATCAGGCCTCACATGACAAGTTTTATATCTCCCATCACTCTAGTCACTCTTCTCTGAATGCTCAACTATGTGGTGTCTGATTCTGGACACAATGCTTTAGTCATCACATGACCAGTTTGGAGAACCAAGACTCACTCTTCACAACACTGGATGCTCAGCTGTGATCTCCCACCACCATCCTATACTTGTGTGATTTGATTTGTTGTTTCAGTTTTCACTTAATCCAACAACAGGACTTTACATTTGCCTCTGAAATTTCGTCTCAGTAGGTTCAGCTCATCATTCCAGATTATGAAGACTTCTTTTTTTTAATAAGAAATAAAATTTTTAAATAATTGAAGCATAGTTGACTTACAATGTTGCATTAATTTCTGCTGTACAGCAAAGTGATTCCAACATATATGCTGCTGCTGCTGCTGCTGCTAAGTTGCTTCAGTCGTGTCTGACTCTGTCCCAGACTCCCCCGTCCCTGGGATTCTCCAGGCAAGAACACTGGAGTGGGTTGCCATTTCCTTTTCCAATGCATGAAAGTGAAAAGTGAGAGTGAAGTCATTCAGTTGTGTCCAACTCTAAGTGACCCCATGGACTGCAGCCCACCAGGCTCCTCCGTCCATGGGATTTTCCAGGCAAGAATACTGGAGTGGGTTGCCATGGCCTTCATATATATATATATATTTACATATATACATTTTTTATGCTCTTTGCCCTTATGGTTTATCACAGGATATCGAATGTAGTTCCCTGTGCTGTAGGACCCTGTAGGGCCTTGTTGTTTATCCATTTTACGTATGACACTGTGCATCTGCTAACCCCAAACTCCCAATCCATCCCTCCCCCATCTCTCCTCCCCCTTGGCAACCACAATTCTGTCTTCTACATCTGTGAGTCTGTTTCAATTTCATAGATGAGTTCATTCGTGGGTGAAGATTTCTCTGTATCATATAACATACTTATTCTCTCATGTTGGTACAAAAATCACTCAAGACTCACAGGACTGAGCTTTTTATTCTCCTTTTAGCGAGTTCCCTTCAGTTTGACATAGATTCTTTTTCCTTTATTCCTTTTTATCTTTCTTTTTCTTTCGGTTGCGCTGGCATCCAGTTAAGATGTCTCTTGACTGCAGTCATATTATGGGAGACTGTGCTGAGTTTCTTGTTCAAGTTATTTATTCCTTCAGGCAACAGTTATGGAGTATCGGCCTTGTCTTGGCACTGGGCTAGATATTTGTAGTACAGACAGTGTTGTGCTGGCAAGTGTTCAACAACCAACTATCCAAGGGAAAAAAAATGGTTTATAGTATTTCCTGATTTCCATGGTGAGACTCCTCCCAACGTGGCAGATTCCAAACTATCAGTGTAATGCCACTTCAACATGGTGTTGGGCAGAAATGGGCACAAAGAGCTCTGTGAGCCAACATGAGCCAACTCCAGCACACCACAGACGATGCACAGATGAACCTTATGGGAAAGCTCCATGACGCACTTAGAGTCTGCTGATGCATGATGTCTATCTTCCCTCTAGATCTACCATGGAGAAGCCATGTCAATGGAGGAAATAAGATTTGTCTGATAGGATTTGTTCTCAATGAGCTTGTGCTGTTTCCTAATTGCAATGAACTCCTCTAGGTGCTCATGAAACATTCTTTTCATATTTCTTTCAAAATTATTTCCGGAAACAATGTCGAAGTCATTCACCTACCATCCAGGGAATCTATCATTTCCCTTTTAAAAACTGGTACTCTGTTTTGCCCATTTCTAGTGTTCAAACTCTTTTACTATCCCCTATGAATTCTTAAAACTCTCCGTGAGCAATTTGGAAATCTCGTTCTTAAATCACCTCACTATTTTGGGGCAAGTTCCATTCTGATCCAGGAGCCCACAGTTGGTACTGCCTCTTCCCTCATCTCGAGCTTTCGGTACAACCAGTGTTGAGTCTACTCTTTTAGATCCAAAGAGCTTTCTACTTGATGAAATGATAAAAGGAAAGTAAAGATAAGGACTCTTTGTCCATTATTCTATGGTAAACAATCTTTGTTCACTAACAGTGATAGGCAGAAGAAGCTCACCCAACCCACCCACCAAAGATGTTTACATTTTAATCCCTGATTAGGAAGGATATTTTTGGTTACATATTAATAGGTTATGTCATATACAAGGAGAAGTCAAGATTGTACAGGAAATTGAAGTTGCTAAACAGCAGATTTGAAAACACAGGTTAGTATCCTAGATTAAGCAGATGAGCCTAATTTAATTACAAAGGCCCTTTAAATGTATGTGAGGACAGAAAAGATTTCTGGATGCTATACTGCAAGCTTGAAGATGGAGGAAAGGACCATGAGCCAGGGAAGCACGCGGCCCCTGAAAGCTGAAAATATCAGGGAAATGGATTCTCCTCTATACCCTCCAGAAGGAAAATAACCCTTCTGACACTTAGATTGTAGCCCAGTGAAACCCATTTCAGATTTCTGACCTCCAGGATTGCAAGATAATAACTTTGTATTTTAAAAATAATTTTATTTATTTAGTTTTGACTGTGTGAGTCTTTGTTGCTGCATGGGCTTTTCTCTATTGCAACAGGTGGCGGCTACGGGCTTCTCATTGCAGTGGCTTCTCTTCGCGTGGACCATGAGCGCTGGTGCACGTGGGTTTCTGTAGTTTCGACACGTGGGCTCGGTAGTTGTGGCTCCCAAGCTCTAGAGCACAGGATCAGTAGTCGTGGCACATAGGTTTAGTTGCTCCACAGCATGTGGGATCTTCCTAACCCAGGTATCAAACCTGTGTCTCTTGCATTGGCAGGCAGATTCTTTGCCACCAAGCCACTGGGGACACCTGTAACTTTGTGTTTTTAAGCCAGCAAGTTTGGGGTGACTCATCACAGCATCCATAGAAAACTCATACATTAACCCACTCCAGGCCTCTTTCTCCCTTGTCATCTTCCCTTATAAAGGCCAGACAGTCCAACATTTGCTACATCAGTAGTTCTGTTCTAATCCATCAGCAAAAATGTGATGGGGATTAGATACCACTTTCACCAAAATAGGGTATTCTAGAAATGCAGAGGACCTTGACGGCTGAAGAAAGTGCTTTGAGTATCAAAACGTACCATATCATCAGAGCCTGATGGAGAACACAGTGCTCCCCCTTGAGTGTGTTATGCTCAGTTGTCCTCACATCGGATGTGAGAGCCCTCCAGCTACACAGCTCTATCTTTATGTGACACATGCACGCACAGCCCTTTACTCAAGATGTCGTTACAACACTGAGCGCCACATCTGAGTTTCCAAACGTGGCCATCTCCACTACCTGGGACCACCTTTCCCTATAATCTCAATGTCCCAGCTCCTGAGAGCAGAAGTCTCACCTCATCCCTATCCCAAGACTCACTGAATTTTCTGGCTCAAAACAAGTACTATTTCTTTCAGAGGAGGAAACACGCGCACACACACACACACACACACACACTCTACTTTATGACAGTTAAAGTGTATTTTTGCTTCCTAATCCTCCTGAGGCAATGACCCCATTAGGACACGGTCTCATGATTCTCATAAATTTAACTTCAGTTTAGGATCAGTATTGCTTCTCCATTCTTGCTTCTCGAACCACTTCCTCTCCCCTAGCCCCCACCACGAAACCATCAGCAAAGCAAGTTCTTTGCACACACACTTGGGTCACACATGAATGAGAATTTCAAGAGAGGGTGGAGAGGGTGCCATAACTTCTTTTCCTTCCCTGCACCTGGGTGGGCAGCCCATGATTCTTTTCTGCAACCATAGTACTTATTTCTTCCTACCTTTTTGTCCTTCTCTACATGCCCTCCATCAAGTCTCTAGCCTAAGGTAATCAATTTCCACACCACCATAAATGATGCCTTGAACAGCTCTGTTCCCTTCCATCTCTGTGTTCCAGTCTTTGGTTTCTTGCCTCAGAGTCTCTGGAATTGTATTCACTCAGCTGATTACTCACAGTCTGCACTCAACACCCACCCCGTTTATCACTCATTGATATGTCCTAGGCGCTGTGGACAATCAAAGGTGCCTCATATGACATGAATCCTGCCTCACAGTTCATAGTTCATTTAGAAGATTACTAGATAGATGACTACGCAGTGAGGTAGGAAGTGATAGGGACTTGAAGAAAAGAATTGGACTTCCCTGGTGGTGCAATAGTTAAGACTCTGAGCTTCCACTTCTGCAGGTACAGGTTTGATCTCTGGTCGGGGAACTGAGATCCCACATGCTGTGCACCCCCTAAAAAAAAGAATTGATAACATACAATTGGAGCTCAGATGTGGGCAGAGGTCACGCCCAATTTGAAGAGAGGCCTCAAAGTAAAGGGACTTCAAAGCTAGGTCTGAAAAGTAGGAGTGTGATTTAGATGTGGCATTTCAGGCAGAGGAAGCTATCACATGAGCAAATAGCTCCAAGGTGTGATAAGGCTGGGTGTATCCATGGAAAAGAATGACGTTTGGCTTGGACAAGGCATCCTAGAGTAGGAGATAACGTAGGTGCGGCCAGATCTTGGAGGGCTGTAAAGTCAGCAGACAAGACTTGGCCTTTCAGCTGTAATCAATGGGAGTCTTGGAAGTTTGGTGAGTAATATGTCAAGTCACATACTTTGTTTTTGTTTAATTTTTATTTTATATCAGAGTATAGTTGGTTAACAATGTGTGTTAGCTTCAGGGGTACAGCAAAGGAATTCAGATATGCATATACATCAATCTATTCTTTTACAAATTCTTTTCCCCTTTAGGTTATTACAGAATATTGAGCAGATATTCAGTAGGTCCTTATTGGTTATTTATTTTTAAATATGGCAGTGTGTACATGTCAGTCCCAAACTCCCAATCTATCTCTCTTCCTCAATAAAGTCTTGGACTTTGGGAAAAACATCTGTAGTAACCAGTTGTTTAGTTGCTAAATTATGTCTGACTCTTTGCGATCCCATGGACAGCAGCATGACAGGCTTCCTTATCCTTCAACATCTCCTGGAGTTTGCTCAAACTCATGTCCATTGAGTTGGTGATGCCATACAAATATCTCATTCTATGTCATCCCCTTCTCCTCCTGCCTTCAATCTTTCCCAGCATCAGGGTCTTTTCCAGTAAGTTGGCTCTTCACATTAGGTGGCCAAAAGATTGGAACTTCAGCTTCAGCATCAGTCCTTCCAATGAGTATTCTGGGTTGATTTCCTTTATGATTGACTGGTTTGATCTCCTTGCAGTCCAAAAGACTCTCAAGAATCTTCTCCAGCACCACAATTTGAAAGCATCAGTTATTCCACACTCAGCATTTTTTGTGTTCCAGGTCTCACATTCATACATGACTACTGGAAAAACCGTAGCTTTGACTATAAGGACCTTTGTTGGCAAAGTGATGCCTCTGTTCATTTTTTAAAAAAGAGGAAGTTGGTGTTCAGTAATTTGACTAAGTTTTATGGGTTACCATCTAAGCTCTGACAGCTCTCATATATATGTTTTTTAAACAAAAGTTCTAAATTAGGAACTTTCTGGTGGTTCATTGAAGATTCTGTGCTCTAGCGCAGGAGGCATGGGTTCAATCCCTGAGCAGGGAACTAAGATCTCACATGCCACGCTGCCTGACCAAAACAAAAAAAATAAAGTTTTGAATTAAAAAGAGGCAAGTGAAGAAAGTGTTGCTTGGATACTGAAAGGCCTTGCCTGTTCACAGCCCAGAGATCAGGGCTGAACACACATGACCCATATCCACTAGGCGCTGGCCTTTTCCAAGCTGTGCAGTTGGAGAGAGATGAGGGGAGGAGGCAATTTTCATCGCACTGAGGGGTGTGGTGGAAATGACCTTGAAATGACATTTAGGACTCCAGGGTTGTCACTGATTCACAGATCACTTCTTTTTTCTGGGCCTCAGTTTCCCATCTGAAACCTGAGGGGGTCCGTCAGGGTGACTCCTGAGCACTGAAGTTCAGCGACCTCTGACCTGCTGGTCTCCACAGCACCTCTGCCATTGTCCCCAGTCCGAGCTTGAAATAAATACGCTCCACTCTTCCTTATCTCTGGGACTTCTCTCGTCCTAAAATGCTACACACAGATGTCTGGATTCAGGAAATATCAGCTATAGCCCCCTGTATTCTAGTGTCTTCTCAGGTAGTTTTTGGTATGCACGGGAGAGAATGCAGATGAAAGGGATACTGAGGTGGGAAAACCTGGAAGGAGACCAACTACAACCCTTTCTCCAAGGAAGGCCTGCCATGGAGCACTGTTTAGAAAGTGGTTTTCAGAAAAAGCACGGCTCAATCAAATTTGCTAGGTTGTGTTAAACTGAGAAGTGTCAAGTAGACTAGGGATGTCAGTCACCTTCTTTATGGAGTCTGGTCTAGGATGGGAAGTCACATTAGAAAATAGCCCTTTGGGATGTCCTGGGTGGTCCAGTGGCTAAGACTCTGTGCTCCCAATGCAGGGGGCCCAGGTTCAATTCTTGGTCAGGGAACTAGATTCCACATGCTACAGCTGTTTGCATGCTGCAAGTAAAGAGCCCTCCTTCTCTCTACCAAGGAGGAAAATTAGGCTCAGAGACAGGACAAGTTTTGTCAAAAACATTCAGCTAGCAAGTAGTGGCAGGGCTTCCCAGGTGGCTCAGTTGTAAAGAATCTACCTGCCAATACAGGAGATGCAGGTTCAATCCCTGGGTCAGGAAGATCCCCGGAAGAGGAAATGCAACCCACTCCAGTATTCTTGCCTGGGAAATTTCATAGACCGAGGAGCCTGGTGGGTTACAGTCCATGGGGTTGCAAAAGAGTTGGATATGTCTTAGCAGCTAAACAACAACAGCAGCAAGTAGCTGTGCTAGAACTAGATGCTAGGTCTTCTGTTTTTTGTTTTTTGCCACACAGCATGTGAGATCTAGTCCCCAACCCGGGATAGAACCCACACCCCTTGCATTGGAAGCATGGAGTCTTAACCACTGGACTGCCAAGGAAGTCCCAATGCTAGGACTTCTTATGATTAAAAGAACATCAAGTCAGCCAACATGACTTCAAATCCTGCCTCCGCCTCTACTAGCTGAGAGAGTTGACCAACTTTTAACCTCTTTCAGACTCAGCGGCCCCATTTATAAAAGTGAAGACTCTAATAGAATCTACCTCACAGGGTTGTTGCAATGTTTAAATGAAATAAAAAGTGAAATGCACTTATGGTAGACTCACTTGGTCCATATTAGAAGAAAAAAGAAATCACTCTTTCCTCAACCCCCTGCAATAAACACCTCCCACACTCTATTCTTGACCCTAGACAAAACTACTAGGTAGATAATACTGTTTTTCCGTGGCTGGTCATAGGCACCACTCATTTGGTTTTTGTTGTTGTTGTCGTTGTCTTTTGTTTTCTTCCTAGACTGTGAGTTCCTTTTCTCTTTTTCTTTAAAAAAATTTTTTAAATTTATTTTTGCCTGCACGGGGTCTTCATTGCTGCACATGGGCTTTCTCTACTTGTAGAGAGAGGGCCCTAGAGTGTGTGTTCAGTACCTGTGGTGCATGGGCTTAGCTGCCCCAAGTCATGTGGGACGTTCCCAGACCAGGGATCAAATCCGTGCCCTCTGCACTGAAGGTGAATTCTTAACCACTGGGCCACCAGGGAAATCCCACTCACTTGGTTTTGCTCAAAGCAGAGGTCAGGGAGATAAGGAAGAAGAGGGCCTCACTCCGTTAGCCCTTCCTCTGTACATCCTTGGTCTATTTACACTGGGCTTACAAATGTAAGTATTGGCAGAGAACAGACACGTGTGTAAACAAGTGAAGCAGGCGAGGTGAGTAATTAGAGAGTGAAGTCTGATCCTGGCTCCATAAAACTTCCTTTGCCTGCACTTCCTGTGATGCTGAGGGTCAGTAGAGAAACAGCCGCACGGAACCAGCCGTATTTCGGGTTGTTGGAATGCTTGGAGTGTCACCCTTGTGAGGACACATGGAATGTTCTTGGCTGATGCAACCGTCAGCACTAGGTGGGCTCTTTTTAACTACTGACCTGGGCTTTTACTGGGCTTTGCTGGTGGCTCAGATGGTCAAGTGTTGCCTGCAACTTGAAAGACCCAGGTTCGATCCCTGGGTCGGGAGGATACCCTCGAGAAGGACGTGGCAACCCACTCCAGCACTCTTGCCTGGAAAATCCTACGAACGGAGGAGCCTGATAGGCTACAGTCCATGGGGTCGCAAAGAGTCTGACATAACTGAGCGACTTCAGTGGGTTTTTATCACCGGGACACAAGATGTAACCCACAAGATGTACTTTTGTGAGCCGCATCATTGACAGCTCAGAGGCAAAGGTGTAGCCACATACAGAGACATGTCAGTTACTATGTTATAGCTTTTTCCCTTTCTATTATCCCACCTAACTTAAAAAAAATGATCCTTACTTCCATTAAGGAAGAAATTGTGCTTAGTGTAATATGTTCAAACAAAAACATATAAGATGGAGTGAATAATTAAAAGTCCCTTCTAGAACCACCCCCTCAGAAATGATCTCAGCAAAAGTTGATAGATTTTCTTCGTTTTATTTTATTACACACACACACACGCACACACACACACACACTATTAATTTGCTAGGGCTGCCCTAACAAAATACCACAGATTAGAAAATTTAAATGACAGATTTATCTTCTCACAATCCTGGAGGCCAGAAGTCTGAGATAAGTTATCCACAGGGTTCGTTTCTTCTGAGGCCTCTCTCCTTGGCTTGTAGATAGTCATCTTCTCCATGTCTTCACACAGCCTTCTGCACGCACACGCGCGCCTGTGTGGGTGTGTGTGTCCTAAATTCTTTTTCTTATAAAGACACTCAAATGGGATTAGAGTCCCACCTTATGAATTCATGTAACCTTAATTACCTCTTTAAAGACCTTATGTCCAAATACAGTCCCATCCTGAAATACTGGGGATTAGGCTTTAACATATGAATGGGTAGGAGGGGCGGGTGGAGGGACAGAGCCTGGGGGAGAGGGGGAGTGGAGTTCACCCTGTAGTGTTGTGCGTATGTGTGTGTGTGTGCATGTGTGACTTGTGTGTGTCACATAGTTTTTTCCTTGTACAGTTCTGCAACTTGCTTCTCTCACTTAAAGTACTTTCAACATGTTTTCAAGTCAGAAGATGTGTATCTTCCTGAGGAGGCTGAGATACTGAGTATTTTGCTTCTTCATCCCATGTATGTCTAGAGTGAGGGAGAAGACGGCTGAGAATCACCATGGGGCCAACAACCACAGCATCAGTCAAAAGGATCTTCTGGCTTTTCTTTTCTTGCTTCTAATTGCTTTTACTTCTTTGTGTGTTAATGGCATGTGGGATCTTGGCTGCCCGACCAGCGATCAAACCCACGTTTTCCACATTGGCAGCATGGAGTTTTAACCACTGGACCACCAGGGAAGTCCCTTCTTTGAGTTTTCTTCTAAAGTTTATGTGATTTTCTTAAGCTTCTTCCTCACATCACACATAAAGTCAGCTACTGCATACATTATGCTCTGTTTGCTATTTCTATGATAATGTATTCATTCTAACATGCTCTTCTGTCCTTGCTTTCTTTTCTTAGCTCTTCTAGTGTCCCTGTTTTATCTCAATTGATTTATTACCACATCTTTTATCTTTTTTTTTTTTTTCCCCCACAGAGGTCACATGCCCTTTCTTTTCTGTTAAAAGCTTAAGGCAGGCGTTGTCTCCCCTACTGCTTGCTGGGGCATTTCCCCCAGCTCCTCTGTTTGATTCTCGATAGCAGAACTGGTTCTACATTACTCCCCTCCTGTGTCTTTGGGTTCCCTTTGTATTCTGGCTCTAGTTCTTCAAAACAGACCATGATGTCCTATGTCCAACCTTTCAGTGGTGTGTGTATGTGTTCACATATACATGGAGGAGTCTTAAGGTACTGGTTTGTGAATTTTGTCTCCACTCCCTTTCCCTGGAACCTGAATTTGTTGGGGCCCACCTGGTCCTGTGGTCATGACTTCAGCCTTTACACTGTCCCCTTCCCTAGGAGAGGCTCACTCCCTGGGCAGGCTCAGTCAGGCCCCTGGCTCCCTTCCTCAGCTCCTCAGAGCAATCCTCTCAGAGTAATTTGAGATGCTGCCTCCGGGGCTTGAAGTCTAAAAATTCCTACTGAATAAAACATAACTCTCAACTTTTAGATTGTGAATATTTTGTAAGTCTACAGTGTCTAAGCCTATGTGTTATCATGGGATAGTCCATGATATGATTCTGCAGAACCATGATTGTAGAGCAGAGATAACCATTAGTAGTTAGGTCCCCCAAAACACTTGCAAAAATGTGAAGATCATTGCTTTCTATAAGTTATGAAATGAGAATTTCAGATGACCATAAACCCTGTGAGCAGAGTGGCCCCAGCTGTTCTCTTGCAATTATCCAACACTCCGTTGACTGTATCCATGTCTGTCTTTCAAAAGGACTGGTATCACTGATATTTTGGAAGACTTAAATCTGCATACTTCTCAGTTTACCTCCCAGAAACTACTGGGGAGAGAGAAGGAATAAACAAAATTTCTAAGTCTCTGTCAGTTCTTCTAAAGGCCCATTTTAAAGCAGAACAAATTATACACAATTAGGTTTTTTAATCTGTAAAATACAGCTATTTTTACTAAGTTTGTTACAGGATTGTGGTGAAGATTAAACTATTAATCTTTAGAAGTGCCTAGCACGTGGAAGTGAAAGTTTCTCAGTTGTGTCTGAGTCTTTGTGACCCACATAGACTATATAGTCCATGGAATTCTCCAGGCCAGAATAGTGGAGTGGGTAGCCTTTCCCTTCGCCAGGGGATCTTCTCAACCCAGAGTTCGAATCTAGGTCTCCTGCGTGGCAGGCAGATTCTTTACCAGCTGAGCCACAAGGGAAGTCCAAAAATACTGGAATGGGTAGCCTATCCCTTCTCCAGGGATCTTCCTGACCCAGGAATTGAACCAGAATCTCCTGCATTGCAGGCGGATTCTTTACCAACAGAGCTATCAGTTATCAGGGAAGCCAGGTACATAGTCAATTCTCTTTATGCTTATTATTATGATTGGTAATATTATTGTCATTCTTATGCCTGGTAGGATAAAAGAATTGAGCTGAGAGGGGAATTCTAAGAGGAAAGAAGGTGAGCCCCCTGGTGGTGTCGTGGCTAAGACTCTGCACTCCCAATGCAGGGGGCCTGGGTTTGATCCCTGGTCAGGGAACTAGATCCCACATGCTGCAAGACCCAGTGGAGCCAAATAAATAAATGAATATTTGAAAATAGTAATAACAGGAAAGGACTCAGAACCTTCAGAAGTAGGGAGAGAACTGGGCCTGGGATGTTGACTACATAACTCCCGCCCTTGATCACCTCAGATCCTCAGATAAGTCAATCATATATTTTAAAAATCCTGTTGGAAGTCCTTTGTGGGCAGTTTCAGGGCAAAGAATCATAGAACAGGAGGTGAGTTATGGAATAGAGAAGAGAGAATGGCTTCAGGAGTAAGAGGCACATGAGAGCAAGCAGGCTTAGGGAGTGGGAACTTGAACTCAGAGCCAGAAAGAACCAGGAGTCAATAAACTTCCCAGGAATCTGTGGGAAAGAACATCAGACTGACCACTGAATACGGGATTAAAGAAATCATACCAATTGGAAAAATACCACCACCACTCAGTAATGACCTCAGCTGACCTAAGATCACGTTAAAAATAGAATGTACAATAAAGTTAATAAGTTAAAAATATACCAGATGAACACTTCTGGGAAAGGGTGTAGCTTAAACGCACATTTACAAGATCCCCTCCAGCCTATACCCATTAAAATAAACAAAAAATCCAAATATAGAGAAGGTCCCAATCTCATACATATTAAGAAAATTGACCAGCTGTGGTCATTAATTTCCTAGTCACAGATGTCCTGGCTCTCCCCCATCTGTTTACCAGGAAATTACAACCTAGGACACCAGCTCTGCAGAAGATCCATGCCTGGATAAAGTGGCTCACAGATGGTTTAAGAAGCGGGATTTCTTGGGGTACTGGGGGGCAAGCTGACATGGAGGTAGTGAGTGCCCATTCCACCCAGCTGGAGAAGACGGGGATCAGGATTTAGCCCTTTCCTGCAGACACGTGATCAACCAAGGTAGCCAACAGATGCAAGAGAATATGAGCTCACAAGTTTAAAAGAAGAGAGAGAGACATCTGAGGAGTGAAAACACTATAAAACACAAATAATGAACTGAAGAGCCAACATCAGAGCAGAATTAAATGACTGGCAAGATAAATATACAAATTAAGCATTATAGATGTTCTCAGAAATAGAGACCAGAGGTGGAGTTAGAAATGTGATGGCATTAAAAGACGAATGAGGAAGAAGCAATGCCACTTGAGGAATAAGGTAAGTAAATAACTTTATTGCTGCCTAGATAAATAATGACAAAACATTTAAAAACTCATGGGTGTCCATGACAACACATAACTAAAACAAGAGAATACCAGCATGCTGAGAAAGAAGGCTGGACCACAGGGATGTGGAATATGTTGACATGTGACTTATTTGTAGAGAAGACATGGATAATTTTAAAAGATATAAAGAGAATGAAAATAAGATGACAAGGAGAGACACATCAGATAATCAGAGCCAAAAGAAAGCTGAAATAGCAGTTTAACTTCAGGCAAAATAGATTTTAAATTCTTCACACCCCACTCCCCAAAAATATAGTCTAAGTAGAAAAATAATGATGCCATATAATTGACATAACAATTGTGAAGATGTACACAACTGTTTAGCCATAAAATATATAAAGCTACAACTGATGGAACTAGGGGAGAAACAGATAAAACCATTTTTGAAAGAAGTTTTAGCACTTCCTTCTCAGAAACAGTTAAATCTACACAGATTTTTTAAATTAAGTACCAGCATAAGAAGACTTAGGGCTTCCCAGGTGGCTCAGTGGGTAAAGAATCTGCCTACAATGCTGGACATGCAGTAGATGTGGGTGAGGAAGATCCCCTGGAGGAGGGCATGGCAACCCACTCCAATATTCTTGACTGGAGAATACCATGAACAGAAGAGCTTGGTGGGCTACAGTCCAAAGGGTCCCAAAGAGTCAAACATGACTGAAGCGACTGAGCATGAACAAATGTGCAGAAGATTTAATAAGTATTGGATTGGACATTTCAAAACTAGGACTTACCAACATATTTTTTTCTCAACATATGTAAGGAAAGAGGCTCATTACAAGAATGATTCCTCAAAAGTAAGAAGTGTTGTGACAGAGACAGAATGCAAACTCACAAAAAAATAGTCATGATAAAGGAAAATTAACTATAGAATCAGAAAATGAAAGCTAGGATAAGCATTTGTAAGAGGGCATTAAATGGGTGAAATTCTAGGACAGATGACAAGAGTCGGTCTCTAATATAAAAACAGGACATCTATCTTTTTTTTTTCTCAAGTACTAGACCCTGGCTAACTCCGGATTCATCTGCTTTAATACTTAGAACCAATATTTGTAAGTATTGATACCTACCTTCTGCCAAGCACTCATCCATGTAAAAACCCATTTCATCTTCCCTATGAGCCAGGTATCATTATTATCCACTTTGTATAGAAGAGGAAAGTGGCTGGAGAGATTAAGAACATTTCTCAAGGTCACTCAACTTAGAAATGTTCCATAAAAAGCACTTATAATACACTATTAGAATATGAGAGTTTATCTTATCACCATTATTTCCAAAAATAATATAAAAAACATTTCCTTAAAAAATGTAACATACCTCTATATATACAATGAAATACTACTCAGCCATAAAAAAGAACAAAATAATGCCATTTGCAGCAATTTGGATGCTAAGTGAAATGTCAGAAAGACAAATACATATGATATTATTTATATGTGGAATATAAAATATGACATAAATAAACTTATCTACAAAACAGAAACAGATTGACCAACATAGAGAACAGACTTGTTGCCGAGGGGCAGAGTGGGAGGAGGCGGGGGACGGGCCACAAGTTTCAGATTAGCACATGCAAACTGTTATACATAGAATGGATAAGCATCAAGGTCCCTCTGTACAGCACAGGGAGCTATATTCACTATCCAGTGATAAACTGTAATGAAAAATAATATAAAAATGAATGTGTATATATGTATGACTAAATCACTTTGCTGTACAGCAGAAATTAATACAACATTGTAAATCAGCTATACTTCAATAAAATAAAGAAAATTTACTTCCTATATACATATATACAGGTTATTCTCCAGTCAAGAACACTGGAGTGGGTTGCCATTTCCTTCTCCAATGCATGAAAGTGAAAAGGGAAATTGAAGTCGCTCAGTCGTGTCCAACTCTTAGCGACCCCATGGACCACAGCCTACCAGGCTCCTCCGTCCATGGGATTTTCCACGCAAGAGTACTGGAGTGGGGTGCCATTGCCTTCTCCAATGTTATATATAAGGTATATCATAATATGGATTATATTTATACACATTTATATTTGTTTGCATATATGTATCTATATACATCAGATCAGATCAGATCAGATCAGTCTCTCAGTCATATCCGACTCTTTTCGACCCCATGAATCGCAGCACGCCAGGCCTCCCTGTCCATCACCAACTCCCGGAGTTCACTCAGACTCACGTCCATCGAGTCAGTGATGCCATCCAGCCATCTCATCCTCTGTCGTCCCCTTCTCCTCCTGCCCCCAATCCCTCTCAGCATCAGAATCTTTTCCAATGAGTCAACTCTTCACATGAGGTGGCCAAATATGCAAACAAATATAAATGTGTATAAATATAATCCATATTATGATATACCTTATATATAACACAACCTATATATATGTTAGAACTGGACATGTTAGAACTGGACATGGAACAACAGACTGGTTCCAAATAGGAAAAGGAGTACGTCAAGGCTGTATATTGTCACCCTGTTTATTTAACATATGCAGAGTACATCATGAGAAACGCTGGACTGGAAGAAACACAAGCTGGAATCAAGATTGCTGGGAGAAATATCAATAAC
Source organism: Bubalus kerabau (assembly GCF_029407905.1). Classification (NCBI taxonomy): domain Eukaryota; kingdom Metazoa; phylum Chordata; class Mammalia; order Artiodactyla; family Bovidae; genus Bubalus; species Bubalus kerabau. Next base: position 171,150,661 of record NC_073627.1, read on the forward strand.
CTCAGATATGCAGATAACACCACCCTTATGGCAGAAAGTGAAGAGGAACTAAAAGCCTCTTGATAAAAGTGAAAGTGAAGAGTGAAAAAGTTGGCTTAAAGCTCAACATTCAGAAAATGAAGATCATGGCATCCGGTCCCATCACTTCATGGGAAATAGATGGGGAAACAGTGGAAACAGTGTCAGACTTTATTTTTCTGTGCTCCAAAATCACTGCAGATGGTGACTGCAGCCATGAAATTAAAAGACGCTTACTCCTTGGAAGGAAAGTTATGACCAACCTAGATAGCATTTTCAAAAGCAGAGACATTCCTTTGCCAACAAAGGTCCATCTAGTCAAGGCTATGGTTTTTCCTGTGGTCATGTATGGATGTGGGAGTTGGACTGTGAAGAAGGCTGAGCACTGAAGAATTGATGCTTTTGAACTGTGGCATTGGAGAAGACTCTTGAGAGTCCCTTGGACTGCAAGGAGATCCAACCAGTCCATTCTGAAGGAGATCAGCCCTGGGATTTCTTTGGAAGGAATGATGCTGAAGCTGAAACTCCAGTACTTTGGCCACCTCATGTGAAGAGTTGACTCATTGGAAAAGACTCTGATGCTGGGAGGGATTGGGGGCAAGAGGAAAAGAGGACGACAGAGGATGAGATGGCTGGATGGCATCACTGACTCGATGGACATGAGTCTCAGTGAACTCCGGGAGTTGGTGATGGACAGGGAGGCCTGGTGTGCTGCGATTCATGGGGTCACAAAGAGTCGGACACGACTGAGCGACTGATCTGATCTGATATATATGTATATAGGAAGTAAGAAAGATGATGCTGTGAAAGTGCTGCACTCAATATGCCAGCAAATTTGGAAAACTCAGCAGTGGCCACAGGACTGAAAAAGGTCAGTTTCCATTCCAATCCCAAAGAAAGGCAATGCCAAAGAATGCTCAAACTACAGCACAATTGCACTCATCTCACACGCTAGTAAAGTAATGTTCAAAATTCTGCATGTCAGGCTTCAGCAATACGTGAACCATGAACTTACAGATGTTCAAGCTGGTTTTAGAAAAGGCAGAGGAACCAGAGATCAAATTACCAACATCCACTGGATCATCGAAAAAGCAAGAGAGTTCCAGAAAAACATCTATTTCTGCTTTATTGATTATGCCAAAGCTTTTGACTGTGTGGATCACAATAAACTGTGGACAATTCTGAAAGAGATGGGAATACCAGACTATCTGACCTGCCTCTTGAGAAACCTATATGCAGGTCAGGAAGCAACAGTTAGAACTGGACATGGAACAACAGACTGGTTCCAAACAGGAAAAGGAGTACATCAAGGCTGTATATTGTCACCCTGCTTATTTAACTTATACAAGAGTACATCATGAGGAACACTGGGCTGGAAGAAGCACAAGCTGGAATCAAGATTGCCGGGAGAAATACCAATAACCTCAGATATGCAGATGACACCGTCCTTAAGGCAGAAAGTGAAGAGGAACTCAAAAGCCTCTTGATGAAAGTGAAAGAGGAGAGTGAAAAAGTTGGCTTAAAGCTCAACATTCAGAAAACGAAGATCATGGCATCTGGTCCCATCACTTCATAGGAAATCGATGGGGAAACAGTGTCAGACTTTATTTTTTGGGCTCCAAAATCACTGCAGATGGTGACTGCAGCCATGAAATTAAAAGACGCTTACTCCTTGGAAGGAAAGTTATGACCAACCTAGACAGCATATTGAAAAGCAGAGACATTATTTTGCCAACAAAGGTTCATCTAGTCAAGGCTATGGTTTTTCCAGTGGTCATGTATGGATGTGAGAGTTGGACTATGAAGAAAACTGAGTGCCAAAGAATTGATGCTTTTGAACTGTGGCATTGGAGAAGACTCTTGAGAGTCCCTTGGACTGCAAGGAAATCCAACTAGTCCATTCTGAAGGAGATCAGCCCTGGGATTTCTTTGGAAGGAATGATGCTAAAGCTGAAACTCCAGTACTTTGGCCACCTCATGCGCAGAGTTGACTCATTGGAAAAGACTCTGATGCTGGGAGGGATTGGGGGCAGGAGGAGAAGGGGACGACAGAGGATGAGATGGCCAGATGGCATCACCAATTCGATGGACGTGAGTTTGAGTGAACTCCAGGAGTTGGTGATGGACAGGGAGGCCTGGCATGCTGGGATTCATGGGGTCGCAAAGAGTCGGACACAACTGAGTGACTGAACTGAACTGAACTGACTGATGTATCTATATAATAACATTTATAATTATATTATAAAATTATGTAACGTATTATATAGTATACATTATATAGAAAGAGACACAGAGAGAGAGACTGAATAATTTGTGAGGTATATACAACTTGATAAGAACTTGGGAATCACATTGCGTGAGTTGGATGCCATCTCTTCCAGTTATAAACTGGGTAACCTCGGGTGAGCTACTTAATGTGTCTGTGCCTCAGCATCCTTTTCTGTCAAATGGGACTAACAATGGTATCTAATTCCTAGGGCTGTGAAGATGAAGCAAGTTGCTGTGTGGAAGCATGGCTAACAAAATGCAACTGCTCACTAAACCTGAGTTACTTTGTTAACAGTGGTTATTTCTGGAAAATATTTCACTGTTATTACTCTTGTAATAAATGTAAATTCTTTAATATTAAAAATACTAACCCTAATGTAATTATAACCATGTGAGACTGATGCAGAAATAAGAAATGAACCAGAAAAGAGGCTTCAAAAGGCCTCTATCAGTACTGGAATATTAATAGATAATAAAAATGTAGAATCAGTGGAGAAAGTATAGGCTATTTCATCTAGCCATTTGGGGAAAAGGCCTGGCTACTTTGGGAGGAAAAGAAAAGCTGAAGTCAACAGAGCATCTCCATTCCTTCTGCAGATGTGCAGGGGTATGGTTGGAACCACGTCCACTGAACTATTCTACACTCTGCAGTGGGCTAGTAGGCTGGTTTAATTTAGTGCCACTTAATGGTGCTTTTTCTTTTCTTTTTTCTGGGTTAGGTTATTCACCTGGAGTGGGAATCAGGTGACTATTCCTTTGGACAATTCTCAGCCCTGGCCTGGTTGCACCTTAGACTCACCTGGGAAGTTATTAAAACTCGATATCTGAGACTTCCCTGGTGGCCCAGTGGTTAAGACTCTGAGCTTCCAATGCAGGGGGTGCAGGTTTGATCCCTGGCCCAGGAACTAAGATCCCATAAGCTATGTGGCATGGCCAGAAAATGAAAATAAAATTGGGTCTTTAAATAAAAATAAAACAACAACAAAAAATGAAAACAAAGGCTCTGTATCCAAGGGTTCTAAATCCCCAGATTCAACAAACCATAAATCAAAACTATGTGGAGGGACTTCCCTGGTGTTCCAGTGGATGAGCCTCTGCCTTGCAATGCAGGGGACACAGGTTCAATCCCTGGTGGAGGAACTAAGATCCCACATGCTGTGGGGTGACTAAGCCTACACACCACAACTAGAGAGCCTGCATGCTGCAACTAAGACCCCATGCAGCCAAATAAATAGATAAGTAAATAATAACAATAAAAAGCTTTTTAAAAAAAAATGTGGAAAAAAATTCCAGCAGATTCCAAAAAGCAAAACTTGAATTTTCTGGCAACTGTTTCCATAAATTTTACATTGTATTTACAAATCTTTACATAGCCTTTATCTCGTGTTAGGTATTATAAGTTATGTAGAGATTATTTAAAGTATCTGGAAGCATGTGCACAGGTTATCTGCAAACATTATGCCGTTTTACAGGCTTCTCTGATGGCTCAGCAAGTAAACAATCTGCCTGCCAATGCAAGAGACAAAAAATTATGGGTTTGATCCCTGGGTTGGGAAGATCCCCTAGAGGAGAAAATGGCAACCCATTCCAGTATCTTGGCAGAGAGTCAGACACGACTGAACACACACACACACACACACACACACACACACACACACCTGCCATTTTATCTATGAGACCTGAGCATCCACAGATTCTGGTATGGTAGGAAGGCACTGAATCTAATCCCCTGTGGATACCAGGGGATAGCTGTACTGATGCCCAGCCCTGCCCCTGAGCATTTCAGTCGTCATCTCTGGAATGGGGCCCAGACATCAGCAGTTTTCAAAGACCCCCACCCTACTCCCTACCCCAGGTGATTGCAATATGCAGTCTGGATGAATAATCACTGCTTTAGGGGATATTATTTTGCCATAGTGATATATTAAATGGTGATTTCCTAGGAATAAAGCTCTTCGCACAAGTTGTTTGTTAAGAGATTTGATTTTCCCACATTCCTCCCTTAGGGGACAATATTTGGCAGGTATACCTTGCATTTGAATTCTCCCTCAGGAATGTTCATTGCTCCAACTGTCATAACAGAATGAAAGTTTTACATTCCCCTGGTACAAGCGAGGGAAGATTCTGTACAGTGTGGCTGAACTTTATGTCTATTTGGATGGTCCCTCAAACCCAGCCAAGTAAGTGGTCCCGTTTACTTGCCAGACTTGTGTGCGACGAGGAATGCAAGACTGAGTCTGTTCAGAGACACCCCAGGAAATCACCAGACCACCCCAGAGAGCCAGAGGTGATGAGGAAATAAAAGTGACTCTAAAGTCAAAAAGTTCTGCCTGTATTTGCAGATCATCTTGATTTCCAAGCAGCCAGGCACCAGCTCTCAGCTTTTACCTCGGACTAAACAATTTAAGGGAAAAAAATTATTCTAGTTTGGAAAAGTTCTGGGAAGCTTTAGATAACCTTGCCTCTGAGGAATACATTTCTTGGCCTCTTTCCCTTGGCAACAGTATCCATCTTCTGGGTGTGGGAGAAGAAAGCCCTTTATCTTTTCCTAGTCAGTGCCTTTGTCTAGACCTACACGCCTGAGCCCAGGCTGAATCCCCTGTTAACAACTTCTTTGGAGGGAGGGAAGCTGCTTAAGATTAGACCATGCAAGACAAGGTCGAACGGAATGTCAATTGTCAAGTCACGTGTTTATGTATTCAGCCACTGGGGTAGCTTTCCAGGTGGCATTAGGAGTAAAGACATGACTGAGCAACATCACTTTCACTTTTCACTTTCATCCATTGGAGAAGGAAATGGCAGCCCACTCCAGTGTTCTTGCCTGGAGAATCCCAGGGACAGTGGAACCTTGTAGGCTGCTGTCTATGGGGTCGCACAGAGTCGGACATGACTGATGCGACTTAGCAGCAGCAGCAGCAGGAGTAAAGAACCTGCCTGCCAAGGCAGGAGATGCAAGAGATGCAGGTTTGATCCCTGGGTCAGGAAGCTCCCCTGAAGGAGGGCGTGGCAACCCATTCCAGTTTTCTTGCCTGGAGAATCCCAAGGACAGAGGAGCCTGGAGGGCTACAGTCCATTAAATAATGAGTCGGACACAACTGAAGTGACTTAGCATACATGCATGCATGCATGCAGTCTCTGGGGTACCACTCTGTTACAAGCCCACAAAAATAGAAGATATGAAGGCAGAAATGACAAAACATATCAGGTCTTTCTCAAAAGACCTGGAAGACCTAAGAAAGCTCTCCTTCAGCGGTGAGGCATGTCCCACATGAGGATGGACTGATTGAGGAGTTTAAGAAATTATTTGAGGGACTTTCCTGGCAGTCCAGTGGTTAAGACACCACGCTCCCAGAGCAGGAGGCACAAATTCAATTCCTGGTTGGGGAACTAAGATCCCACCTGCTGCACAGCACGGCCAAAAAGAAAAAGAGAGAAAGAAATTAATTATTTGGCTTAACATGGACACACTCCTTGCTTTTAGTGTCCATCACAGACTTCTGGTCTCCCCATGGAATGGAAGCAGCTTCCAGATAACCAATACTGTGCCGACTAAGCATTACACACAAAAGTGGAGACTACACAGGAAGCATGAAAAGGAAAAAAAAAATGACACTTGAAGATCCCAGCCAGGACTGGGATTCTCTCTCCTGCTGACAGGCCATCCCAGGGACAGTGAAGTAAGAGTGAGCCCAGGGCTGCACTAGCCAGACGTCTGGGAAAGACAGCCTGCCATCAGCTGCTGCTGCTGCTGCTTCTAAGTCGCTTTAGTCGTGTCTGACTCTGTGCCACCCCATAGATGGCAGCCCACCAGGCTCCCCCGTCCCTGGGATTCTCCAGGCAAGAACACTGGAGTGGGTTGCCATTTCCTTCTCCAATGCGTGAAAGTGAAAAGGGAAAGTGAAGTCGCTCAGTCATGTCCGACTCCTAGCGACCCCATGGACTGCAGCCCACCAGGCCCCTCCGTCCATGGGATTTTCCAGGCAAGAGTACTGGAGTGGGGTGCCATTGCCTTCTCCGGCCATCATCTGAAAGCTTCCCAATAAACCCCTCTGCTTTATGTTGCACACCTTTACTTCCTTCCCCTTTAGAGATTCTCTGGCCCCACAGTGAGGTCTTTATTATTCGGTAAAAGGACTGGAAGAGTATGAGTCTGGAAAAGGAGAGGACCAGAGTTCCAGGACTGTGGTGAGACTACTTTTTCTTTCTCTGAACTTCATTCTCATATTCTAAACTAACAGGTGGCTCTAGATGTTTCCTTCCTATCTATGAACGTTTACAGCACACCACACCTCCCTCTTCATGACAAGGATATTATCGTTGCTTGATCAAGAGCTCAATATGGGAGCGGCCGTGTCTGTCTTATTCATCCTTGCATCCCCAGTACCGTGACACACTTTTGTTGTCGTTGTTCAGTTGCTCAGTTGTGTCTGACTCTTTGTGACCCCGTGGACTGCAGCACGCCAGGCCGCCCTGTCCTTCGTTATCTCCCAGAGTTTGCTCAAATTCGTGTCCACTGAGTCAGTGATGCCATCCAACCATCTCATCCTCTGCCATCTGCTTCTCCTTTTGCCTGCAATCTTTCCCAGCCTCAGAGTCTTTTCCAGTGAGTCAGCTTTCGCATCAGGTGGCCAAAGTATTGGAACTTCAGCTTCAGTATCCGTCCTTCCAATGAATATTGGAAGGGTTGATTTCCTTTAGAATTGACTGGTTTGTTCTCCTTGCTGTCCAAGGGACTCTCAAGAATATTCTCCAGCATCACAATTCTTCAGTGTTCAGCCTTCTATCGGATCCAACTCTCACATCCATACATAACTACTGGAAAACCATAGCTTTGACTTATATGGACCTTGGTTGGCAAAGTGATGTCTCTGCTTTTGAATATGCTTTCTAGGTTTGTCTTAGCTTTCCTTCCAAGGAACAAGCATCTTTCAGTTTCATGGTAGCACACATATAGGTAGTCAAAGAATATGTCTGATAAAGGAGAGAGAGTGGAAGCAAGGGAGGCAAGCGGGGCAGGGAAAGAGAGTAAGGTACCTGGCAGGCCTCTGGCAGCTTATTTGCGCAAAGGCTTCTAGGAGCCCTGAAATGCAAACTAAGAGGGAAGAAAGCTGCTTAGTCCCAGGAGAACTCTAGAATAGGGAGGCCACCTGGGGCTGGAGAAGAGCAGTGACAGCAGCATAGGGCTGGACCCTGGAAGGACCTGGCTGGAGGGGCCACAGAATTGTCTCCCTGCTAGAGGGATCTCAGGGAGACTGCGCAATTAACACATGTGGCCTCAAAGGAGTCAGCAGAGGGGAAGCTGGTAGACTTGGAATTTGGGGGATCTGAGCAAAATCTGGCAGCTACGTCTCTGTATAATTTGGGCTTTGAGTTTTCCAAACACAGGAACACTGAGAGCTATTTACCATTAGATTGTTTTGCAGTAACTCTAATCTCGTGCTCAAATCATATGATCACAGAATCATAATAGCCTTGCCCACTGGCCCATCCCAACTGTACGGAAAGTATCCCCACCGGTGGTAACATCAGCACAAATACTGGCTACATTTCATCCTGTTTCTTTCTCCGCCTAGGGTCAGGACTGGTGGAAGGGAAGTGAGGCACTCTGTTTGGTGCAACATTTAAGGTGTGGCATCATAATAAATTCTATGTTAATACAAAACTTAAAACAAAGTCTATGCCCTCAAAGTTCACAATGAACAAAATATCAACATGTAAAACAAAGAGAGGATCTAATCATGCACTTGTTTGACCCTGAGAGGGATCAATTCACTCGCCTCACTTTAGTCCCGGCTCTGACCAAACTCAATCTCATTTCAGGGTCTTTGTGCTTGCTTTTCTCTCGGTCTGGAATATTCCTCTCAGAGCCTTGCATAGTTGGCTCCTTTTCATTTTTCAGATTTTTTTTTTTTAATGGGGACCATTTTAAAAGTCTTTATTGAATTTGTTACAATATTGTTTCTGTTTTATGATTTTGGTGTTTTGGCCATGAGGCATGTGAAATCTTAGTTCCCAGACCAAGGATCAAACCCTCACCCTCTGCATTGGAAAGTGAAGTCTTAACCACTGGACCACCAGGAAAGTCCCTCATTATTTAGATTTCTGCTCTGATGTCTCTTCTCTGCTGTCAGTATTTAAAATCATGTACTCCCTGCCTCACCCTACCCACCCCCACTCAGTTACTCTCTATTCCATTATTGCTGTACTTTTTTCAGAGCACTTACTCCTATGAAATTATGTTATTTGTTTATCTATCTGCTGGTGTTGCTTCAGTGTCTAACTCATAGTATATGCTCAAAAAATACTAGCTGGTTGAAGTAAATGAATGAAGCACCGTCTATGAGATATCACACTAAGTGCTTGACATTTATGATCTCATTTAAGCCTCAAGGTAATACTCTGAGATGGATTTGATTACAGATAGGAAATTGAGGCTTAGATGGGTTAAGAGACATTTTCATCAAGTCACATACCTAGTAAATGAGTGAAGACTAAAATCATCCAGAATCCTTTTTTTTTTTTTTTTTTCACCACTTCTCCCCTGTCTCACCCCTTTTGGATTCCTTATTTATTCTTTCATCACCAACTCCCAGAGTTTACCCAAACTCATGTCCATTTAGTTGGTGATGCCATCCAACCATCTCATCCTCTATCATCCCCTTCTCCTCCTGCCTTCAATCTTTCCCAGCATCAGGGTCTTTTCAAATGAGTCAGCTCTTCACATCAGGTGGCCAAAGTATTGGAGTTTTATCTTAAGCATCAGGCCTTCCAATGAACACCCAGGACTGATCTCCTTTAGGATGGACTGGTTGGATCTCCTTGCAGTCCAAGGGACTCTTATGAGTCTTCTCCAATACCACAGTTCAAAAGCATCAATTCTTGGGCACTCAGCTTTCTTTATAGTCCAGCTCTCACATCCATACATGACTACTGGAAAAACCATAGCCTTGACTAGATGGACCTTTGTTGGCAAAGTAGTGTCTCTGCTTTTTAATATACTGTCTAGGTTGGTCATAACTTTCCTACCAGGAAGTAAGTGTCTTTTAATTTCATGGCTGCAGTCACCATCTGCAGTGATTTTGGAGCCCCCAAAAATAAAGTCTGACACTGTTTCCACTGTTTCCCCATCTATCTCCCATGAAGTGATGGGACCAGATACCATGATCTTAGTTTTCTGAATGTTGAGCATTAAACCAACTTTTTGACTCCTGTTTCACTTTCATCAAGAGACTCTTCATTTTCTGCCATAAGGGTGATGTCATCTGCATATCTGAGGTTATTGATATTTCTCCCTGCAGTTTTGATTCTAGCTTGTGCTTCATCCAGCCCAGCATTTCTCATGGTGTTCTCTGCATATAAGTTAAATAAGCAGGGTGACAATATACAGCCTTGACGTACTCCTTTTCCTATTTGGAACTAGTCTGTTCCATGTCTGGTTCTAACTGTTGCTTCTTGACCTGCATACAGATTTTTCAAAAGGTAGGTCAGGTGGTCTGGTATTCCCATCTCTTTCAGAATTTTCCACAGTTTATTGTGATCCACGTAGTCAAAGGCTTTGGCATAGTCAATAAAGAAGAAATAAATGTTTTTCTGGAACTCTTTTGCTTTTTTGATGATCCAGCAGAAGTTGGCAATTTGATCTCTGGTTCCTCTGCCTTTTCTAAAACCAGCTTGAATATCTGGAATTTCATGCTTCACGTATCGCTGAAGCCTGGCTTGAAGAATTTTGAGCATTACTAGTGTGTGAGATGCGGAGAAGGCGATGGCACCCCACTCCAGTACTCTTGCCTGGAAAATCCCATGGATGGAGGAGCCTGGTAGGCTGCAGTCCATGGGGTCGCTAAGAGTTGGACACGACTGAGCGACTTCACTTTCCCTTTTCACTTTCACGCATTGGAGAAGGAAATGGCAACCCACTCCAGTGTTCTTGCCTGGAGAATCCCAGGGACGGGGGACCCTGGTGAGCTGCCATCTATGGGGTCGCACAGAGTCGGATACGACTGAAGCGACTTAGCAGCAGCAGCAGCATTTATTCTTTCTTCCATAGAAAGATTTAACTCTTTTATTCCCAGACTCACCTCAGCCTTCACTGAACCACTGTGATGACGATAAAGTCTCAACCCTTTCCTCCACGGAAATCACCGTCAGCCACCCACAGTGGATTGCAAACCCAGGGAGAGCTCTAGTGTGATGTGTTTATGGATGGGGCTATTTCCCCCAGTCTGAGGTTTGGTCAGCTTCCTTCTTGCAAGTCCTGCTGGTAATCACGTAGGGTAGAACCAAACTCACCATCCTTCTTCCAGCATCTTGACCCTAAACCACTTTTGTGAATTTGAGGTTATGAACTGTTGTCATCCTGACCAATCAGGTTTGATGAGAAAGTAGCACCTCTGGGAAACAGATCCTATCTCTACTTGAGTTAATTTCCTCTTTGGCTTTGTATCAAAAGTGCTATGTTTCTGACTCCTCCACAGTGTGTGTGTGTGTGTGTGTGTGTGTGTAAACAAGTTTAGATACTGTAAAATTCACCGGCAATTTTATCTAGATGGGTAAGCAGCAGCAGAATCCAGTTTTAAACATTTCCATCTGCCCCCCAAAGATCTCTCATACCCATTTACAGTTAATCCCCAGGAAACCTCGAATCTACTTTCTGAATCTATGGGTTGGCCTTTTCTGGACGTTTTGTATTGATCGAATTATTCAGTAAGTGATCTTTTGTTTCTTTCACTTAACATCATGTCTTCTAGGTTCATGCAGGCTGTATCTTGTATACATTTTGTCCTTTTATTTTTATTACTGAAAAGTGTTTCAGAGGTGTGGATCTGAGTGGCACTCAGTGAAAATTTCTAGCCCATGGTTCCCTCCTCCAGGTCTCTTTCCTGGGGAGGAAATCCAACATGTCTCCTCACAGGGCTTCCCCCAGCTCCCAGCTTCTTCATCTCTGGAGAATTCTCCAGTTCAACTTCCTCCAACTCTGTCTCCATGAAAGGGCAAAGCCGAGCCACCTCTCCTTGCCCTTGGGATCCACAGGCTGCTTTAGCTAAGTCTTCAACCCAGTGTTTTCGGACAGGTCTCCCTTATTAGGCTGAACGCTCTCTGCAGGGAGAAAGTAAAGGCTCAGTTGCTTCTGGGTGGTCTCAGTCTTCCAAGAACAGCGGGGAGCAGAAAGCGAGTGTTTGCTAGATGTGTGTGAGGGAAGCTTGTGGATGAAGCAACGATGCAGCGGGGCTGGTGGATGCTCCCTCTGCTCGTTCAGTCCCTTTGGCCCCACTGCCTGGAGCTCTCGGTGTGCTTCAGCACCCGCAGCAGTGAGCGAGGCCAGTGGGGAGCAAGAGAGCAAGAGCTTGGCCCCGTCAGCTCCCCGAGGCCATGGGCCCAGATGCCCAACAGTCAGTCCCACAGAATGTAAGGAAACAACAAAGATTCCTTCCCATAGGCTCTGGCCTTGAGTGACTTTAGGAAAGTTTTCACTTCTGGAACGTAGGAAAAATACCTACCGCACAAACCGTGAGGATTAAATGAGATCAAGTCTGCAGGGTGTAGGCAGGCCCAGAACACAGTGGCGCCCCTGCCCCCGCGTCTTTCGTCTTCTCTCCTCCCCTCATGTTCCTTCCCCCTCGAGTCAGCAGATAAAGCAATTGTGAAGCTGCTTTAGAGTTCTGGAAATAGTGGTGCTCACACAATGCCTAAAGGAACTACCTTCTCTGTGAGAGGATTTAACATGTTTGGAGAAGCAGCTCCAAGGACTCTGAATTCAGTTTTGAAATCTCTGATTGTTGCAAGGCAGGGTGGCCAACTCTAAGATTTGCTTTGTATAATGCAAGTCACAGAGAGGTATTGCTTGTCTGTTTTGATTTTTGTATTTATTGTCAACATTTAATAAGTTAGAAATTTCTTATTACAATCTGGATTGCTATTTTCTGCTGGACAGAAAAAAAAATCTGGCCACTGGGTTTCATGTTGAATCAACCTGCAATGCAGGAGACCCCAGTTCTATCCCTGGGTTGGGAGGATCCCCTGGAGAAGGGATAGGCTACCCACTCCAGTATTCTTGGGGTTCCCTGGTGGCTCAGCTGGTAAAGAATCTGCCTGCAATGCAGGAGACCTGAATTTGATCCCTGAGTTGGGAAGATCCCCTGGAGAAGGGGATGGCTACCCACTCCAGTATTCTTGCCTGGAGAATTCTGTGGACAGAGGAGCCCAGCAGGCTACAGCCCATGGGCTCGCAAAGAGTCAGACAAGCATGAGTGACTTTCACTTTCACCTCCAGATAGCCTCAGTCCCCATGAATTTTTCCCTTGCTTTGAAGACTGGTGTCAGCTTTTCTTCACACAAAGTCATTTACATTACCTGCGGCCGGAGGCACTTGAATCTGTGTCCTTTGGCAGGGTGATGCCCAAAGAGGGCGGTTCCTAGAATGTACAAAGGCTTAGTAAAGAGGTGAGTGCTCAGTGATGCTCAGTGGTCCACCGGGGCTGAGGAGACTGTTCATCTGCCTTCATTTCATCTTTACTTCTGTTGAAGTGTCATTTTCCTTAGGAAGAACTTGAAGGGGAAAGGGTGGCTCACATGGTCTAAACTTTTGGCTGGGATCCAGGAAACTGAGGTTTGGTGAGTTCCTGTCTATGTTTCGGAGCTGTTGTCCTGCCCTGCCTGACTTAATGTAGGACTGGGGATGTCAAGGACTTAGCTTGCAGCCTGGCACAGATGCAGGAAGCCTTTCACATGGTTGATGGAAAATACTGTTTTTGTTGTCATGACCAGCTTTAAACGCCCTATATCCTGCCACTCTGACAGCTCCCAGCACCCTTGCCTTCCTCTAGTCCTCACCCACTAACAGCCACCTCCACTGCAGTCCCCCTCCTGACCTCTCCCTAACTTCCTGACTCACTTGCAGCCTGGAGACCTGACCCAGGCCACCACCCCTTTGGCTCAGACCTGTGGCTTCCCTCAGCCACTGGGACCAACTAGACATCCAAGGCCTCACTGCTTCCAGCTGCTCCAGGTCAACAGTTCCGACTCTAATCCTGCTTCTGGACTAAAAGTAGGCTTGAGAGCAGTGCCCCTAGTGAGTTTGCTCATGGGATCTGGACATCAGAGGCGCAACCCTGTCCCCTCGCATCCCCTCATCTCATATACCGCACCCCCTCACCCTCACCCCCATCCCGTGATTGACTCAGAGGAGGCAGGAATTTCAGGAGAGCAGAGGCAAGTGTGTGTCTGACATTCGATGCTGAATCCCCAGTGCTTCGGCCACTCCCCAGAACACAATGGGTACTCAGTAAATACTCACTGAATGGATGAAAGAATCAATGAATTCAGATTAGGGACCACATTTATGGTAAAAATGAGCAGTTTTTAGTTTTGGCTCCGTACGTCAAACTTTCATTTTCCTTTTATATAGTTGACTTACAGTGTTGGGTTAGTTTCTGCTGTACAGCAACGTGACTCAGGTATGCATATAGACATTCTTCTTCATATTCTTTTCCAGTATGACTTATCACGGGATTAGTGAAGATGGTTTCCTGTGCTATACAGTAGGACTTTGCTGTTTATACGTTCTGCGTAGGACAGTTTGCATCTACTAATCCCAAACTCCCAATTCACCCCTCCCCTCCTCCCTCCACCTTGGCAACCACAAGTCTGATCTCTGTGAGTCTGTATCTGTTCTGTAAATTCACTTGTGTCATATTATAAATTCCACATTTAAGTGATATCATATGATATTTGTCTTTCTCTTTCTGACTCACCTCTAGGTCCACCCATGTTGCTGCAAAAGGCATTATTTCATTCTTGTTTATAGCTAAGTAGTGTTTTTGCTATTGTTTAGTTTTTGAAGCTGAGCCCAACTCTTTTGCAACCCCATGGACTGTAGCCTGCCAGACTCCTATGTCCATGGGATTTCCCAGGCAAGAATACTGGAGTGGGTTGCCATTTCCTTCTCCAGGGGATCTTCCTGACCCAGGGATCAAACCCATGTCTCCTGCATTGGCAGGTGGATTCTTTACCACTGAGCCACCAGGGAAGCCTGAGGAGTATTCCATTGTACACACACATATACACACGTACCATATCTTCTTTATCCACTCATCTGTCAATGTCAATGGACATCTAGGTTATTTCCACATCTTGGCTGTTGTAAATAGAGCTGCCATAAACCTAGGGGTGCATGTATCTATTTTAGTTAAAGAAAAGCTCTCAGTTTGGTAACTCTCTAAGATATGTTGGTTTTGTGATCCTATTTCCCTTTCACGTGGAACAATACAATCATCAAAGAGGAGAGGGTCTGTGTGCTGGCCTTCTGGGGATGAAGCTGGGAAGACCTCCCCCCGAAGTCAAGCACTGAGCAGGGCATGGGGTGAGTGGTGGTGATGTCTGATGGAGCCAGGAGTGGGGAAGGGAGTGCACGCAGCATAAGAAGGACAGAGAGCTTGGGGACCAGCCAGCTATTGAGAGCCCACCAAGGATCCAGCAGGAGCGGGTGCTGCTGGGGTTTCCTCTCGTGGGCACTACTGGTAAAGGAGCAGCTCCACAGACGCTAATCCTGACTCCGAACTGACCTTAGGCAAGGCCTTCTCCCCTTTTGTGGGAGATGTGGCTTGTGCCAAGGCTGTCAAAAGGTGGACGCCTCATAAACACAGCTGGTTATTAGCCCTGATGGTGTAAAACCAGCAGCGTCACCAACCACAGTCCCTGAACTTCCTCCCTGGCCACCTGATCGGTTTCTCTTCCTGCCTGTTTTCTCTGACAGGTGGGCAGCTAAAGTGACTCAGGTTGACCAAGTCCCAGACTGACGAAGTCACTTCCCCATCCTCTGAGTAGTCCTAGCCTGGTGAGGTCTTCATCTTTTTCCTCTCCAGCCCATCTGTCCCACGAAGATGAGCCATGAACCCCTTTGGGCAATGGGAGCTGAGATGAAAGAGCCAGGCCCCGAGCACTGGGCACCAGACTCTTACTTCTCCTCTTTCTTCTGGCCATGGGGCTCTCTTTGGGGGCAAAAGTTAATTTTAGACAACCAGGGTCAACTTCTTCAGGCTGATTTTTCACTATGACTTTTCTGGAAATGTGTACTTCCCCATTGCTGGTATTGGTGTTAGTTGCTCAGTCGTGTCAGACTCTGTAACCCCATGGGCTGCAGCCCATCAGGCTCCTCTGTCCATGGGATTCTCCAGGCCAGAATACTGGAGTGGGTAGCCATTGCTTTCTCCAGGGGATCTTCCCAGCCCAGACCTGGGATTGAAACCAGGTCTTCTGCATTGCAGACAGATTCTTTACTGCCTGGGCCACCAGGGAAGCCAGTAAACCTGGCCTGCCCTGAAATCTGGGATGGAGGTGGAGTCTGAGCAGCTTGAAGCCTCAGGGGTGCCGCTCCTTCTGTATCCCCACCTCACCGTGGGACACAATTCCCCAGCAGCATGATGACACCTTAGTTGAGGTGCACCAGGGAAGGCCCTTTGCTGTGACAGGTACAATTGCGCCACCCCAGAACTCTTTCCTCTTCTTTGTTACTCCTGATCTGAAGCAACCAGTGTTTTGCCATACCCACATCCTTGCTGAGGTGATCATCACAGCTACAAAGTATGGAGCATCATCTGGTTTGACCAGGCATTCGATCAAATGTGTAGTCTTCATTATCTCATATGATGCTTGTAATAGTTTCACAAGGCACATAATATTATTTCTTTATCTTTCAAGAGAAAAAACAAGCTTAATTTTAATTTTTTATCTTTTGGCCGTGCCACACTGCATGTGGGATCTCAGCTCCCTTACCAGGGATGGAACCTGTACCCCCTGTATTGGCAGCAAAGAGTCTTCACCATGGGACTGCAAGAGAAGTCCCAACAGGCTTGGAAAAGTTAGGTAACTGGCCCAAAGTGACCAGTCAATACACGGCAGAGCTGGAAATTTCAACCAGGAAATGAGACTCCAAAGCCCTACATTCTTGTTACTGTTTCTGTGTCCCTTCAGCACACTGAGGGGATTGAAGAGGGAGGGGGATCTCACTGAGTTCTTTGCAGGGATAAGAAACCAACATCTGTGTGGAACCCGAGGCAGCCATCTGGTCCCCCAGTTCCCAGCGGGTGGGAAACGTGTTCATCTCAACCAGAATCTGGCATCTGACACTTACAATACCAGGGCATTTGCTTGTGCCCTCAGAGCTACCCCAGCCTTTGGAGAAAACTCGCTGAGTTACAGACTCAAGAGCAAGCCCTCATTACCCGTCAGCCTCCGGCCCTGTGGTTGGCCTCTGTTTGTCGCGACCTGAGCCACCAGTTACCTGAGATGAACACCGTCTGGCAGAGCTCCACCCTGCCACGTATGGGCCTGTAGGGAGACCGATATAACTGTGCCAAGTCGTTTTGTGCAATACTGGGATGAGGGATTCCCTGGCAGTCCAGTGGTTAGGACTCCCAGCTGCCACTGCAGGACACCTGGGTTCATTTCTTGGTTGGGGAACTAAGACCCCACAAGCTTCATTGTGTGGCAAAAAAAAACAAAAAACAACAGACAAACTGGGCTGTATGCATCCACTCAGACTACACATACCAATTTGCAAAAGCTTTTTCTTGAGGCAGAGTAGGAGTGGGAAATACAGTGTTTTTTTCATTTTAATTTTTGTTATGAAGTATAGTTGATTTACAATGTTGTCTTAGTTTCAGGTATACAGAAAAGTGATTCAGTTATACATACATATATATATCTATTTTTAAAGGTTCTTTTCCCTTAAGGGTTATTATAAAATGTTGAGCATAGTTCCCTGTGCTATACAGTAAACCGCTGGTGTTTCTTTTGTATATAGCAGTGTGTATCTGTTAATCCCGTACTCCTAATTTATCCCTCCCCTCCTTCACTTTTCACTTTTGGTAACCATAAGCTTGTTCTCTACATCTGGGAGTCTGTGTCTGTTTTGTATATAAGTTTATTTGTGTTATAAAATACAGTGGACTTTAAAACTCAGTTATTTTTCATCTTCTTTTCATACTCTGAGGCCTAAACTCTTGTTTTCATCCTATCAAACCCTAACCGTCCACTTTTTACATTCTCTAGCTTTTTTTTTAAATAGAAAAACTGCAGGGACTTCCTTGGCAGTCCAGTGGCTAGGGCTCTGTGCTTCCACTACAGGGGGCACGAGTTTGAACCCTGGTCAGGGAACTGAGAGGCTGCATGCCCCTTGGTCATGGCACTTGGTGCAGCCAAAACAAAAAAAAGCTGCCAACATGCAAACTACCCTTTGTGTGTATGCCTACAGGTGTGCATATGCATAAACATACACAAAAGCATGTTTATATTTTTCTGGTTACAAAATAAGGTATGCTCACTGTGCTTCGGGATGCCTTATGAAGACAGAACTGACAGGCCTAGCTGATGGACTGGAGGTGGAGGATAAGGAGAATGGCAGAATCAGAAGTGACGCAGAGACTTTTGACCTGAGCATGTAGACGAAGAGCAAACTGCTGGAAGGAAGTTTCCAACAGGCAGCTCATGATTCCACTACCTGAAAAAGGGGGTAGAGTATCCAAGAAAAAACAAAGAGGAAACTCTTAGACGGAAGAGAGAGGTCAGGAGGCCCAGGTGGGCTGGGGGACCCTGGACCCTCCAAGCCTGCATCATCTCGGCTGCTGTGGATCATCAGTGGTCAGGAGCAGCTTGCATGGTGACACCAGACTCTGGGGCCCTGGGGAGGCAGGGGCCCAGGAAGGAGCTGCACACCCCCGCACCCTGTGCCTTGAGCAACAGTTGAGAAAATATAGGGGAAAACTGGCCCCTGGTGTGGCTGTTTCACTAAACAGAGAAGAAACCACAAAGAGCAGAGTTCCCCAGTTAGCACTGCTCTTGGTCCAGCTCTTTGCACATCAAATAACAAGTGGTAAAGGTTTCCACATACTAAGGAAATAGCCCCAATATAGGAATAATGTTAATGACAAAAATGCAAACAGATGAGGTGGTGGGGCAGCTATTCGGGAGGGCAGTGGGAACCTTCTAGAAGGGCCTTGCAAATCAGACCACAAAGTGCCCCCTTCTGATCACGGGCAGTTTTTGGAAATCAGTGTAGTCAATGGCAGCGCTTGACACTCAGATGTGAGAAACGCCACTTTTCTCTGTTTCTATAAATAAAATCAGTGTGCTCAGGGACCCACTGTTTGGTGAGTGAAGTGTTCCATCTCAGTCCCAGTTGGGGTGCTATCTTCCATCTCAGCATCTTCCTACGTCACACTCACACATACCCACGAAGGAGGCTGCAGATACCCGGGCATTGCAGGGTGTAAGAATGCCAGGGCAGGGACAAGGCAGTCCAGGACACAGACGTTAATGAAATCTCACTGGGATGGGAGCCATGGGCTGTGGAAACCGCTAAGCATCTAGAGCAAGCGGGTGTGAACCAGATAGATTTCTGCAAAGGGTGCAGCAAACGAAGTGGGAAGGAGAGAAGCAACAGTGGTCTGCGGCCTGTTCAAGCTGCAGAATGGCTCTCCCCTAGAGAGAGACAGCTGAGGCAAGCCCCCTAAGCAGCAGGTACTCAGCATGGGTCACATATATGGGGAGGAGGAGGAAGCCAAGGAAGGAGCCCCAGGGGTCCTAGGAACTCGCCACCTACCCAGAGCTCTGGCTGCAAGCCTCTTATAATTGCTCCTTCCAGAACGTTCCCCCTGAACCTGATTGCTCCGTTCCTACCTTCAGGTCCCAGCTTCGTATCTCATTTCAGTATACCACCCGGACCCTTTAGATGTTAAGGCTCTTCTTTGGTCTCCACCTGCCTTCATGCAGGTTTCAAGCATTAGTTCTCTCTTTCCTCACACTGAACCCACAGGGCCTTCCTGCTGACTCCCCTTCTCTCCTGGCTCCAGATATCAGCCTGAGATAAAGGCATACTACTCTCTCTAAAGCCAGGGTTTAACAGTTATCCTTATTGGCCCCTTCCTACATTCCCTAGGCTCCAGCTCATGCTTGCCATGACAACTCTGAATATCAGGGTCATTCTGTGGCCTGCCCTTTTTCTAGGCTTTGGCTGGTTGCTTTTTCAACAACCACAAATTCTTCTTACTCAAATGAGGAGTAGAGCAGGAGCTGCTTCAGTGCTGGGCTCCCACTAGTGCAGGGATCCTGTGCCCACTATTAAGGGGTAACTGTCATGCTGGGCTGGAAGAAGCACAAGCTGGAATCAAGATTGCCGGGAGAAATATCAATAACCTCAGATATGCAGATGACACCACCCTTATGGCAGAAAGTGAAGAGGAACTAAAAAGTCTCTTGATGAAAGTGAAAGAGGAGAGTGAAAAGGTTGGCTTAAAGCTCAACATTCAGAAAACTAATATCATGGCATCTGATCCCATCACTTCATGGGAAATAGATGAGAAAACAGTGGAAACAGTGTCAGACTTTATTTTTTGGGGCTCCAAAGTCACTGCAGATGGTGACTGCAGCCATGAAATTAAAAGACGCTTACTCCTTGGAAGGAAAGTTATGACCAACCAAGATAGCATATTCAAAAGCAGAGACATTACTTTGCCAACAAAGGTCCATCTAGTCAAGGCTATGGTTTTTCCAGTGGTTATGTATGGATATGAGAGTTGGACTATGAAGAAATCTGAGCACCGAAGAATTGATGTTTTTGAACTGTGGTGTTGGAGAAGACTCTTGAGAGTCCCTTGGACTGCAAGGAGATCCAACCAGTCCATCCTAAAGGAGATCAGCCCTGGGTGTTCATTGGAAGGACTGATGCTAAAGCTGAAACTCCAGTACTTTGGCCACCTCATGCGAAGAGTTGACTCATTGGAAAAGACCCTGATGCTGGGAGGAATTGGGGGCGGGAGGAGAAGGGGACAGCAGAGGATGAGATTGCTGGATGGCATCACTGACTCGATGGACATGAATTTGAGTGAACTCCGGGTGTTGGTGATGGACAGGGAGGCCTGGCCGTGCTGTGATTCACGGGGTCGCAAAGAGTTGGCCGCGACTGAGCGACTGATCTGAACAGAACTGAACTCATCATGCCCCTAAGGCTAACAGCGCCCTCTAGTGGTAATGATGCAACTGCAGCTGAGGGCGCGGATAGTATAATAACATTTATAGCAACCTTTTGGGTTTTTTGGTGTTTGTATTTTATATATTTTACATATGCTAGTAATTTAATATTTACATCAATCCATTGAGAGCAACGTGATTATTATCACTATTTTATAGATAAGGAAATAGGTACACAGAGAGATTAAGTAAGTTGCCCAAGGTCACAAAGCTAGTTAGGAACAGAGCCAGGATCTGAGTCCAGGAAGTCTGGTTCCAAGGTTGGTGATTTAACCTCTATGCCTGGAATTCCCTGATGGTCCAGTGGTTAAGACTGCTGTTCCAATGCAGGAGCACAGGTTCCATCTCTGGTCTGGAACTAAGATCCCACATGCCGCGAGTCCAAAAAACAAACAAAAAACCTCTGTACCATATAGCCTCCTATAATAAAAGACAGCACACACCCACTCCACTAAACCCCTCAAACACAGACATTTCCTTCCCCCTCCTGCAGAAATTCCTTTTTTAGGCTCCCTCTAAAGAGAGAAGCAAGAATAATAGTTCAGCTGCAGCCCAGACATAGGCTAGCACCCAGAAACACCAAGGGACCACCGCACGCTCGGAAGTCTGAAGAGCTGTCCAATCTCCAGCCAAGGGTCCTTGTATTTACAGGAGGGGCAGTTTTAGGCTCTGCGTGTTCCTCTCCCAAGACCTGTCCCCGCAGGCTCAGGCCTAAGCGGGATGAACATGAAGGGTCTTATGAGTTGTTCCCACTGAGCCACATGTGGGGAAGCACATGATCCCTGTCATTTGAGGATGGAGCCCATGACTGCCTCGTGGGTGTTGTCCTCACTTTTTCACTTTTTCTCCCTGTGTTGCCTGGAACACTGCAAAGCTTCATTCTGCCTAATATTCCCATGACAGGAGTTCTGGGAAAACACAGCCAACATTTATGAATTGGAAACCCAAAGAGATAAGAAGTCATATTCAAAGAAGCAGAATCCACAAACTAAAAGAATTTTTTAAAGGAAGCCCAATCTTTAACTTGTATCTCTGTTGTTTTATGGGGGATTTAATTTATAATTCCCATCAAGATTATGTGGGGCTGAGTCTTTAAGACTGCCAAGACATGAAACACAAACTCATGCTTACCAAAGGGGATAGTGGAGTAGGGGGAGAGAGACATTAGGAGTTTGGGATTAACATATACATACTACTATATAAAAATATTTAAACAACAAAGACCTACTGTCTAACACAGGGAACTACATTCAATATCTTCTGTCGTTGTTCAGTTGCTTAGTCGTGTCCAACACTTTGTGACCCCATGGACTGGAACATGCCAGGCTCCCCTGTCCTTCACCGGAGTTTGCTCACCCGGAGTTTGCTCAAACCCTTGTCCGTCGAGTCGATGATGCCATCTAACCATCTCATCCTCTGTTGCCCCCTCCTCCTCCTGCCTTCGATCTTTCCCAGTATCAGGATCTTTTCCACTGAATTAGCTCTTTGCATCAGGTGGCCAAAGTATTGAAGCTTCAGCTTCAGCATCAGTCCTTCCAAAGAATATTCAGGATTGATTCCTTTGATTATCTTCTAATAACCTATAATGGAAAAGAATCTGATTTTCCCATTACATATATATATATATAAAGGGAGAGAGAGAGTATATATATATCCAGCAGTGACAAATTCCTTCTCTACATCTGTGTGCCTCAGTGGAAGGCACAGCAGAAGCACTCACCCATACAGCATCTGAAAAAGGCCCTACTCAGAATAACCTATTGCAGCCCTTCCACCTTCTGGAGTAGAGGCCAGGAACCTTCGGAACCTTCAGGCCATTCTAACCCCAAAATGATTTCTGCCAACTTTTAGGATGTTTGAAAGATGTTCTTTCTTTCTTTCTTATTTGCTTGTTTTTTGTGGGATCTTCTTAGATCAGGGATCAAACCCGTGTCTCCTGCATTGGCAGGTGGATTCTTTACAACTGAGCCACTGGGACCTGGGAAGCCCTGAAAGATGTCACTTCTAATCAGGTCTCTCAGCTCTCAAGCACGAGAGAGGCAAACTCTAGCTGCTATCACCCTTCCTACCCTCTTCTCATCTGTCTTCTTCCTACTCTGGTCCTGGTCCCCACCTCCTTCCAAGTTAGCCCTCAGTCTTCCTGAGGCTTTTTAGGAAGCCTGGAGGACCTCACGCTCAACAAGAATGGTGCCATCCCAGCCTGAGTTTGGCTAGGCTCCATAGTCCAGGGAGGGGATGACACAAGATCAGGAAGGAAGGAACGTCTGGCTCAAGCCCTCTTCCTCATTGCCACCAACTGTCCCCACCTTGACAGTTGCCACTCGGCAGCTGCCAGTACCAAGTGACCATGAGGAAAAGAAGCCCCTGTTTCACCACTGCACCTCATTTCCAGGTCAGAGCTGAGTCCCACTGAGCCTGAGGACAAAACCCACCATATCTCTTATCTCTATTTTCATCTCTCCTTGTCCATTGCTGTTGGGCAATCTGACCTATAAGATCTATAAGCTTTTATAATCTGACCTATAAGCTTTGGGGAATGTATGATTATTTCCTTTCTGGCCAAAAGTGAAAGTCGCTCAATTGTGTCCAACTCTTTGCGACCCCATGGATCAGACTCCTCTATCCATGGAATTCTCCAGGCCAAAATACTGGAGTGGGTAGCTGTTCCCTTCTCCAGAGGATCTTCCCAACCCAGAGATCAAACTCGGATCTCCCACATTGCAGGTGGATTCTTTATCATTTGAACCACTAGCGAAGCCCATCTGGCCAAAGAAGAGGTGTTATTAATGTTATTAATATTTCACGGGCAAGGAATTCCAAAGAGACAAGACAAATGGAACACATTTTTATCTCTCTTCATAAAAAACCCACAGTAAAAAGAATGTTCTTCAAAAGGTATAAACCAACAAAGAGAATTGTAGAAGAAATAACAGTAGACTCAGGAATTAATGTTGGTTTTAAAAATTTTATAACTTTTTTTAAAGTAATGAATTCATCAATCTATTCAAAAAAATTTTTGAAGAATACTTGATTTACAATGTTGTGTTAGTTTCAGATGCACAGCACAATGATTCAGTTTACAGTCTCTTTCAGATTCCATTTCATACTTTAGAAGCTGTTTTTTTTTCCAGTTTTTAAAAAAGCTGAAGTATAGTTCATGTACAGTATTGTGTTAATTTCAGGTGTACAGCAAATGGAGTCAGTTATGTTGTTGGAAGAGGGTGTTTGCGTGAACCGTGAACTTCCAGATGTTCAAGCTGGTTTTAGAAAAGGCAGAGGAACCAGAGATCAAATTGCCAATATCTGCTGGATCATGGAAAAAGCAAGAGAGTTCCAGAAAAACATCTATTTCTGTTTTATTGACTATGCCAAAGCCTTTGACTGTGTGAATCATAATAAACTGTGGAAAATTCTGAAAGAGATGGGAATACCAGACCACCTGACCTGCCTCTTGAGAAACCTATATGCAGGTCAGGGAGCAACAGTTAGAACTGGACATGGAACAACAGACTGGTTCCAAATAGGAAAAGGAGTATGTCAAGGCTGTATATTGTCACCCTGCTTATTTAACTTACATGCAGAGTACATCATGAGAAATGTTGGGCTAGAAGAAGCACAAGCTGGAATCAAGATTGCTGGGAGAAATATCAATAACCTCAGATATGCAGATGACACCACCCTTATGGCAGAAAGTGAAGAGGAACTCAAAAGCCTCTTGATGAAAGTGAAAGAGGAGAGTGAAAAAGTTGGCTTAAAGCTCAACATTCAGAAAACGAAGATCATGGCATCTGGTCCCATCACTTCATGGGAAATAGATGGGGAAACAGTGGAAACAGTGTCAGACTTTATTTTTGGGGGCTCCAAAATCACTACAGATGGTGACTGCAGCCATGAAATTAAAAGACACTTACTCCTTGGAAGAAAAGTTATGACCAACCTAGATAGCATATTGAAAAGCAGAGATATTACCTTGCCAACAAAGGTCCATCTAGTCAAGGGTATGGTTTTTCCAGTGATCATGTATGGATGTGAGAGTTGGACTGTGAAGAAAGCTGAGCGCTGAAGAATTGATGCTTTTGAACTGCGGTGTTGGAGAAGACTCTTGAGAGTTCCTTGGACTGCAAGGAGATCCAACCAGTCCATTCTAAAGGAGATAAAAAAATAATAATAATAAAGGATATCAGCCCTGGGATTTCTTTGGAAGGAATGATGTTAAAGCTGAAACTCCAGTACTTTGGCCACCTCATGCGAAGAGGTGACTCATTGGAAAAGACTCTGATGCTGGGAGGGATTGGGGGCAGGAGGAGAAGGGGACGACAGAGGATGAGATGGCTGGATGGCATCACCGACTCGATGGACGTGAGTTTGAGTGAAGTCCAGGAGATGGTGATGGACAGGGAGGCCTGGCGTGCTGCGATTCATGGGGTCGCGAAGAGTCGGACATGACTGAACGACTGAACTGAACTGAACTGATGCATACATATATATCTTTTTTTTTTTCCAGATTCTTCTCCCTTATAAGTTACAAAATATTGAGTATAGTTCCCTGTACTATACAGTACTGTACTTTTTTTTTTTTTAATGGAAAGCAGATAGAAAAGAAAGGAGATAGGAGACAGATGAGGAGGCTGCAGGGGGAAGCCAGGAAGAAGTGAAATGATTCCCACCCAAGGAAGGCGTAGGGCCAGAGACACTAGGAGCTCTTGCGCAATGCAAGAAGCCAGAGGACAGGTGAACAACAGCAGACAAAACTGTCCCAAGTATCACTTTTTTAAAGGGAAAAAAGTTTGTCTCTCTCATCTTAAGAGAGAGAGAGAAAAAAAAAAAGCATTGTTAAATCAACCTCTGTCATTGACAGAGACGTAGCCCCATTTTCCTTCCCCTGTATAGTCAAACTGGTCTTAAATAGCATCTGCATCCCCTGTGTTTGTATCCTCACCTCTCTCCCACTCCCGAAGAAACTGCAGTCTACTCTTCTCCCCCATCACTTCCCTAAGCTCCTCTTGCTAATCCATTGGGCAATTTGGGTTCATGTAAGACAGGCTCTTTTCAGCCTATGGCGTTATTCGCCTTTCTTTCTTTCTTGAGACCCTTTCCTGCCCTTGATTTCTGAATCTCCACTCGAATGGCTTCTACTTCATGACCTTAACAAGCTTTTTCATTTTCCTTTCTCTGAAGTGTTGATTTCTTAGAGATTCTGTGTTGTTCTAGTCTCACTCCACTCACTGTACCAATATATTCACCTACGAGAACTCTACAAGGGTTTCTCACTGATGAATTGAACTCAGCTGACTTCATCATCTTTCCGACCATCTTCCATCTCCAAGAAAGGCATCACCACAAATCCCACAAACCTAGCATTCCTATTATTCTTTTCCCTCTCATTCACTGTTCTGGTTTTCCGTTGGTGCATAACAAATGACTCTCAATATACAGGGGCTAAAAGCAGCAATTTATTTGACTCATGATTTGGGGGATCCGGCATGCATGAAGGGCTTGGCTAGCTGGCTCATCTCTGAGTTATGTGCTTCAGCTGGGACATCTGGGGTGGGGGACCAACTTTCAAGACGTCTTCCTCACTCACAGTGTGGGACACCTCAGTATTTCTCCATCTCTTTCTCTTCACATGCCATCTCATCTTCCAGGACCTCTCCAAGGCCTTGGGCCTCTCAAGGCTTGTTCTTTGGGTAGTCACACTTCTTACCTGGGGGTTCTAAGAGACAGGAAATGGAAGATACCAGGCTGGTTGAATGCTAGGCCTGGAAATGACACAGTGTTACTTCTTCCATGTTCTGTTGGTTAGAGAGAGTAGTCTCAGGACTCACCCAGAGTTAAGAATGTGGAGACAGGCTCTATCTCTTGATCCGGATGGGAAATATTATTGAATCCATCTTTGGAAATACACTCTGCATGTTCACCCACGCAATCAATCCCCAAGTCTTACCCATTCTACCTTCCAAGTACTTCTCAAATGTATTTACCTCTCTCTCTCCATTGCATCACCTTCTGCAGGCCACCATTTTTTCTCTCCTGAAAGCTTGTCTTAGCTTCTTAACTGGCTTCTGTGATACTTCTAGAGTGCCTTCATTCTCGGTGTGACTAATAGAGTGATCCTTTTATATGGCAAACTTAATTACACTTCTCCTTACACTTAAAACTTTTACAAAGCTCCCATTGCATTTAAGAAAAATCTAACATAGATCATACATTCTTTCATGCCTCTAACCCTAATTATATTTCCACCTCAACTCAGAGGATATAATGCATTAGTCTATAGCCCTATATATTTGAAGCATCTTAAACTAGATTTTTAACCTTACATAAAATTACTTTCATACTTATGTTAATGTTTTATTTGTGCCTTTGGGGTAATTTAATATTTATTATGAATCTCTGATGCATATAAAATAGCTATTACTCCAAAGATACTTACAGGTGAAGGTAGTATTTCCAAAAGTATATGACTGTGATATCTTTCTATTCTCAAGCTTTCAATCTTTTTTGGATGTAACAAGTGATTGTGTTGTTCATAGAGATTTTTCAAAGTTAATTAATTACTTTATGGCTGTACTGGGTCTTTGTTGCTGTGCATGGGCTTCTCTCTAGTTGTGGAAAGTGGGAGCTACTCTTTGTTTTAGTATATGGGCTTCTCACTGCGGTGGCCTCTCTTGTTTCAGAGCGTGGGCTCCAGGCATGTGGGCTCCAGGCACTTGGGCTCAGTAGTTGCGGCACATGGATTTAGTCGCTCCACAGCATGTGGACCCTTCCAGAACAAGGGATGGAACCTGTGTCCCTGGCAGGTGGATTCTTAACCACTGGACCACCGGGGAAGTCTCCATAGACATTTTTAAATTTCACCACCCCCAACACTCTTTGACTATGTTCATGGCTTCTGATGTTATAATAGTAGCTATTTTTGAATGACTTGTTTTATACAAATAAAATTTATTTATCAGACATTAAATAGAAATAAATAACAGACCTTTAAAATTAATATGAAAGTCTTTATCTTTTAATAGGACAACTTTACTCATTTACATTTATTTTCCTGGCTGAAAAACTTGGTTTCTCATCTCAAATTTTATGTTTTGCATTTTTTCCTTGTGCTCCTTTGTTTTCTATTAGTTATCTTTGGGCATTTAGCTTAAAGTTTTATGATACACCTTTGATAGTGTCCTGGAAAATAAATCAATGTTTATAGTTGTACTAATATTTATATTTATTTCTTTGCATGATGAAAAAATTTTTTTAATTTTGACTAGGCCACATTTTTTTGCCTCACTGTCCAGTTTTGCTTACTGAGAACCTATCACATATAGGACACAATAATACAATAGTAAAGAAATAAAAATCTCTTCTCTCACAGACCCTATAGTTTTGCAAAGAAGATTATAATATAAAAAAATAAAATAAGCATGTACATGTTCTACACTCAGGTTATTGTCATACGTGTTTAACCATATAATCAATTTCAAGAGTAATATCTGGCTTATGCAGTCACTTTGGAACTACATGTATCATTTTACATATATAAGTGATTTTCAGTGCTCCTATGATGTTCCCACTATTGAGTTCTTCTTTATTTCTCTCCTTGGTTGTAATACATCTTTCAAGAGCTAGATAAAGTCTCCAAGAGCCAGCTAGCAAGGCAAAAGGACCTCAGAACCTCATAAAATTGATTCAGTCATGATTTTTCAGCAGCAGGGCACCATGATACATGCAGCAAGCCTGTGGATTTTAAAAGATGAAACTTCCTTGCAGAGTTCTAGAAAGCACTGCTCAGTTTTCAAAGAGGCATGTTTCTAAAACCTTAGGAGCTTGAATTGCTTTTAGGAACAATTCTTTTTCCATTGCTTATAAGAACAACAATTCAGGGTTCACTGCACCCATAAAGAGATCTTCGAGCTGACCATGCAAAAGTTGAGGCAGGCTTTGTAGTAGAAGCATGGAGAAGGCTGGCTCGGGAAACCAGGGAGGAACTGAAATGATTGCTTCTGATCTCACAGAAACTAGATTGAGATAGCATCTGTTTCCTCTCGTGGACCAGACGTCTGGGGATTGACGCAGGACTGTGGATTAGGGAATGAACTTGATACTTGCATAATGACTGCCTTGCGAACAGCTATTCATTCTGGGCAAATGTAAGCAGGAAGCTAACTCCCAAACTGTGGAACCCAGAGACTGGGGAAAAGAAAAATCAATCTGAGAGGCAAGAAGTGTGTCAAGAGGTTCATGTCAGAAAGCCAGCCCAAGTTCTATGCCAGCGCTGGACACCCTTGCCTGTATGTCAAAGACAGCTGTTAGCTTTCTGGTGATGTGTGCATATCGGTGGCTTGTCTGACTTCAGAAATATTTGGCTTGCTTGCCCATGTGACTCAGACTCTGGAAAGTGATGGAAGAAAGAAAAAGCTAGTGTGAGACAGGGAAACCAACCAATATTCAGGTCTCCTCTCTTGACTCTTGAAAGGTCTGGAGAAGTTATCACTTACCACCAAACTCTTAAGTTCTCAAATAGGAATTCATCCTGGAAAAAAAGAGTGAGGTATTTGGAACAGAGGCTTATACCCCATACTCTTGGGGAAGTGGGTGGAACCACCCAGAAAAGAAGTAAATTTTCTGAAAGGAGAGGTGTGAACTAATGATTTTATGATATAACAAAGGATTTTTCCTGCCAGTATTTCACACCTCTCCCCTTCTCTTTCATTTTTCCCCATGAAACATAAACTATGTATTCACAAGGGATTTTCATTCAAAAGTACTTCCTTTGGATCTATACCTTTCTATCTACATCTATATCTAGTCTCATATATAGTTATATGATGTGAGAGTTGGACCATTAAGAAGGTGGAGCACCAAAGAATTGATGCTTTTGAATTGTGATGCTGGAGAAGACTCCTGAGAGTCCCTTGCACTGAGAGCAGATCAAGCCAGTCAATCCTGAAGGAAATCAACCCTGAATATTCATTGGAAGGACTGATGTTGACGCTAAAACTCCAATACTTTGGCCACTTGATGCGAAGAGCTGACTCATTGGAAAAGACCTTGATTTTGGGAAAGATTGAGGGCAAGAGAGAAGAAGGCGGCAGAAGATGAGATGATTGGATGGCATCACCAACTCAATGGACGTGACTTTGAGCAAACTCTGGGAGATAGTGAAGGACAGGGAAGACTGGCATGCTGCAGTTCATGGGATTGCAAAGAGTTGGACACAACTTAGTGACTAAACAACAAAAAACAACAGTATATTTCTAGCTTGTTAAAAATATAATTATAGGTTATAGGTTATAAAGTTAAAATTTTCATTTAATGCATTCTATTAATTATTCATATATTTGTCCCATTTCTTAGTAATTAAAGAAGTCATCATTTTTGCATCATATATAATAAAGAAGTAATTTTAATTTTAAAATACTTTATTTTAGATCAACACCTCATTGATATACTGTCAGTTCACTTTAAGGCACTGAGATAATTTTCATATTATATAAAGACAAAACTCTACTTTTTAAGATCTAACAAATGGCAGAATCTAATTTTCTTAACTGTGTGGAAAAAAAATCCTAATTTTAAACAAATAAGTTAAATGACATGTTATGTTGAGTTTGGTTTGGGGATCAAGCATGTTCTACAATGAAGTACTAAGGCAAGAGTGTGTATGCCATCAAAAACAGACAAAACCATTTTCAAAATTGTTTGAAGTTTAAAAATTTTTGAACATTAAAAATCTATTGGCAGGGGTGGGGGAGCTCCCTTGGTGGTCCAGTGGTTGGGAATCTGCCTCCCAATATAGGGGACC
The DNA here is from genome assembly GCF_029407905.1 of Bubalus kerabau. NCBI lineage: Eukaryota > Metazoa > Chordata > Mammalia > Artiodactyla > Bovidae > Bubalus > Bubalus kerabau. The sequence continues at coordinate 171,180,767 of NC_073627.1, forward strand.
CAGGTTCCATCCCTGGTTAGGTAACCAAGATTTCACATGCCAGTGGGGCCACTAGTAAAAGCCAGAGTGCCTGATAAAGACCCAGGGAAATCAAAAATTTTTTTAAAAATCTATTGGTTTACTGTTTTAATTTAGTGTTTTTTATCTGGATAACAAAATTAGAAATTTCCAAGCAGCTAACTGAAGACTTTCTCTGAATATAAAGCCATCTAAGTGTAGATACTCTTTCTTCCCAATAAATAGAAAAGGTAAATGAGATAGGAATGTCACTATTTTTTTTACATCTTAGTTTTTCAAGTATAGGAACTCTTCGTTACGCTGTATGAGAATTTGGATTGGATGAATGCAACAGGACAGAAGATCAGTCTGAGGCAAATTTGCAGAATTGTTATTTTCTATCCTTTATTAGTTTGTGGCATATGTTTCGATGTCAGGGTTTCTTATGCTTGGCCTTTAATCAGCAATCAACTGTGAGGATAAATGAAACAATACAGGTGATAAATAAGAAAAAAACAGCTGTTTAACCAAGCAATAAACCCTCTAGACAATTCACTCAACAGAGCATTCATCTGATTTCCACTAAATATTGTGCATGATCACTCCATGTGCTTCTAAAAGCTCTCAAATATTCCGTATGGCAGGAAAGAATACTGATTTAAAAAAATAGAAATCGAACCAGATACCATTAGCCACGGGGAAGAATATTGATTAAAGAAATAGAAACTGAACCAGATGCTGTTAGCCACTTTTCATGATATGAATCCCTGAAATACATGACTTGGGAGATGCTGAAGTATTGATGTTCAAGACAGCAAGCCATCAGAACACAATTAAAAATTTCCAGATTTGGAACCTTAAAACTCATCTTTTTTTCCCCTCACATACATGGAAATGTTTCTGCAAATCATTATGTGTTATCATTGGGGGTAAGTGCCCATAAAATTCCTGGAGAGGTACAAACTTTCAAAATGCATGTATAAAACATAATTATTTGAGAAGGGCAAGCCCCCTCTCCCAGAGAAAGTAGCCTTCTGAATAATTATAATTATTTCAATCCATCTGTTGTTATCTGTTGTGTAACAGATGTTTAATCCATCTTTTGTTACACTGAGTTATTGAGCATATTCTCAAAAGATTTTTTTTCTTTTAGTACAGATTTATTTACTTATTTATTTGGCTCAGTTGCAGCAAGTAGGATCTTCGCTCTTTCGTCGTGGCACGTGGACTCCTGACTGTGGCACATGGGATCTACTTCCCTGACCAGGGATCGAACCCAGGGCCCCTGCACTGGGAACTCGGAGTCTTACCACTGGATCACCAGTAAAGTCCTTCTTCATCTGCCCAAGCCTACAGAATATATAAAAAAAAAAAAAGGTGATAGAAGGAGGGCCAGCCCTGGACCATCCCCCAGAAACAAACCCTCAGTAGCTGATAGGCAATAGCCAAGTGCCGAGAAGGGGATGTGAGTTTTGTCCCTGGGAGAAGGGGCACTGACATTGTGCTTTTGTGCCGGAGATACTTGTTCTTCCAACCTGGAAGGAAATCCATCCAACTTGTCTGTGTAGGGCTCCAAACAGAAGACTTCAGAAATAAATTTTGGCCTGACACTTTTGTTTGTCCATTTTTCTATTTTCCTGTAAAAAACCACAGTTTTGACAATCTTCCTCCCTCTGCTGTGTTGTATTTCTTTTTCCAACTTCGATCAGAACTTACTTCAGCAGCAATGACGGTGAGTGAAGGAACTTGCCAATGTGCCCAAGGAAACCAGCCCCCAAGCAGAATCCGGCTGCTAACTCAGAATTCTTCTTTCCTACAACACTGTGCTGCCTACCTCAGTTTTCCTAAGATACGCTTGGCAGGGCTGGTTCCATTGACAGCCCTGGTATAGGGTTGAGCTGTGTGGTTTTCAGAACTGCAACCTTTCTGTCTACTAGCTCCTACAATCAAGTCAATCACAAAACTCACTTTTGCAGACTTAGTTGGAAAGCACAATTTATTCCTTTCAGGAGTTTAAAACAAAAAAGAAGAAGAAGGAAGAAAGAAAGGAAGAAGGAAAGGGAGAGAAGAAGGGAGGGAGAGAGCGAGGAAGGAAGAAGGAAGGAAGGAAGAGGAGAGACACTTTGGACCATGTTTGATGTTATTTTACATTGTGTTTTTAAATGGCCCAAATTAGCCAGGGTCCCATTTGTTTCCCCTCTTCAGTCCAGAATGTGGGGAGGACTGGAGAAGCTCTTTTACTGAAGAAATGAGATTGTAGTGGTCCCGAGTGTCCAGAAAGCCCAGAACAATGTTGCCATTGACTTACGATAAGTCCCCTCCCCCCAGCTCATTGTTCACGCTTCCCGCTATGTGGACACAACTCAGAGGGACATGTTTACTGCTGAGTCGGGCACATATCTTCTGTTTCAATTTCATAAGAATAACAGGACTTGTTGTTTAGTCATTAGGTCCGGAGAAGGCAATGGCACCCCACTCCAGTACTCTTGCCTGGAAACTCCCATGGACTGAGGAGCCTGGTAGGCTGCAGTCCATGGAGTCGCTGAGGGTCAGACATGACTGAGCGGCTTCACTTTTACTTTTCACTTTCATGCATTGGAGAAGGAAATGGCAACCCACTCCAGTGTTCTTGCCTGGAGAATCCCAGGGACAGGGGAGCCTGATGGGCTGCCGTCTATGGGGTTGCACAGAGTCGGACACGACTGAAGTGACTTTGCAGCAGCAGCAGCAGCAGTCATTAGGTTGTGTTGGACTCTTGTGACCCCATGGACCAAATGGTAATTGTTAAAACACTATCCAAAGGAACTGGGACTCTCATAGTCTGCTGATGGGAATGTGAAGTGGTATAGGATGTTTTTTTAAAAAACCAAGCCTATTAGGCTAGGTGAAAGAAGACAGACACATAAAGCCACATATTATATGATTACATATTTATGAAATTTCTGATGCCTATGGCTGATTCAAGTTGAGGTTTGACAGGAAACAAAATTCTGTAAAGCAATTATCCTTCAATTAAAAAAAATAAATTTTTAAAAATTTCTGAAATAAATCCATATATACAGAAACTAGATTAGCAGTTCTCAGGGCATGGGATGAGAGAGGAATTGGGACTGATGGCTAATAGGCTGGGGGTCTCTATGGGGGGCAATGATGGAAATATTCTACAATTAGACAGTGTGATGGTCACAAAACATAGTGAATATTTAAAAGCCATGGAACTGTACACTTTAAAGTAGTGAATTTTGTGTTGTAGGAATTATCTCAAAACAAATTAAAATTAAAAGCACTGAGTCACACATTCCAAAAAGTCTAAATTAAAGCAACAACTCTGTATGGATATATTCAATGACAGAAAGGATACTTTTCTTGACTTGGGGACAAAGGGAGCATGGAGGGAAAGAGAAAGGCCAATCATATCTGGAGAAAATGATCTATTGTTCTACTTGTATTTTTGCAAACAATAAATAAAGTCAAACAGAAACTTATCACAAATCTTATCATGGATTTCACTCCTGAGAACCTACCCAAGGAAAATAAGAACATGTCCACACAGAAATCACACTCATAGCAGCATTATTCATAATAGCCAAAAAGTGGTCCACCAACTGGTGAGTGGAAGACAAAATGTGGTTTATCCACGTCATGGAATACTAGTCAGTGACAAAGGAATGAAGTGATGATATACAAAATACTTCAAAAGCATTATGCTAAGTGAAAAAGAGCCAGACACAGAAGACTGCCTAGTGTATGATTTCACTTAAGCAAATTTCATGGAAAAGGGAAATTTATCGACAGAAAACATTGCTGGTTGCTTGATGAGAAAGTTCTAAAACTGGATTGTGGTCATGGCGGCACAGCTCTACAAATTTACTAAAAACTATTGAAGAGTATACTTATAATTAGTGAAAGGTGGGTGGAGAGGGAAGAAGGGAGGGAGGGAGGAAGGCAGAAAAGGAGAAAGGAAGGAAGAACAGGAGGAATGGAAGAGGAGGTCAGAAGAAGGGAAGGGAGAGGGATGGAGGCAGAAAAGAATGAAAACACAGTGTTTTTAAACCAAAAAGCATAAAACAATGTGACAGACATTTAACAAAAGTTTCAGATTAAGACACAGCTAATACAAAATACTTAGAAAGGTGTAAAATGTAGGCAAAGATACATCAAACAAACACAAAAAGGTCTGGCAAGTAACATACACCATGGAGAGAAGAGTCAATAATATTGTCATATCTTTGTATGGTGACAGATGGTAACTAGACGTATTGTGATGATCATTTTGTAATGTATAAAAACACTGAACCATGATGTTGTACCCCTAAAACTAATATCGCAAGTCAATTTTACTTCAATTCAAAAAAAAGTCCTGGCAATACTCATAGCTGAAAAGTGGAATTAAGTTTGAAAAAGGCTTAAGTCTTCAACAAGGCAAAGAATCATTTTATATGAATAAGAGGTTAAAAGATAAATGAAGAAATATTAAAGCTTGTCATGTAATTTTCTAAATATGCCATTGTAGCAATATGTTTGTGACTTCCTATTGTTCTATCACCAAATGAACAATAAATAAAGTTATTAAATGTTGACTAATACACATAGTAAGTTTGAATTAGTAGACATATTAGTTACATATAAAATTGTTTCTTTTAAATGTCAAAGAAACAGTTGCACAGAGAAAGAGCCCCGTAAGGAAATCTCATTAATTTCTGAAACCAGCATTTTTTGGACTATATCCTCTAATCACAAGTAGACATGAAAAACAAAATGATGAAACAAAGACAAGCTCTGTACTATATACAGGAATATATAGCTGCTTCTCCCCATGCCACAAGCTCTCTGCCCACTTGCTTCCTGCCTTACACTTTCCCCCAAGCCAGGTGGCTTTACAGCATCTCTGCCCACTTCCCCATCCACTTCCAGTTCTGTATGCCTAGGGACTCCTGATGCCCAGGTGGCAATAGTCAGGGCACCTCTCAGAGCCCAGCCAGCTCATGCTGCAGGAGACCTGAATGTTTGATCCCAAGAGTTGGAGCTGAATCTGTGTTAGGCTTGACACCATTCTAGCTTCTCCAGAGCTTCTCTCTGAACATTATATGAACTGGCTCAGCTATTAATAAAGTGGTGCTTTGATTCCCATTGGATTAGTTTTGGGGGTGTCATACCTCATGGCTTGTAGGATCTTAATTCCCCCACCAGGGATTGAACCTGGGGTGGGCAGTGAAGCCTGGAGTCCTAACCACTGGACCACCAGGGAATTCCCTGGTGTTTCTTATATGTAGCTCTGAACAAACGTCTAAAGGGAAGCATAGAGTGGCTGGTGAGGATGATTTATGCATTTCTCAATTTCAGATGTAGATCATATTGGCAATTGTCATTAACACTCCATCTTGATTTTTAACATCCACCATTTAGAAACTAGAGAAGACTTCTGCACTCCCCAATATTAGCTTACTATTGCAAGCTATTTATAAAATAGAACTTGTTTAAAAAATGGGATGCTTCCATTTAATAATGCTTTTATTACCAAATGAAGAATAATGACAACGGGTTAACATTTAATGACAGGGATTTAAATAAAATCCACTTCAAAGACATCAAGAAGATCAAAATAATAAAGATGAAGGTGGAAACTAATTAGTTAGGAAATGGAAATGGGCAGAACAGATAAGCAAATCCAAGAGTTGTTTCTTTGGGAAAAGAAGAAAGAGATGAATCTCTGGTAAATCCAGTTATTAAAAAACACAAATAAGCAACACAAATAATTACATTTACCAGAGTCCATAAGGATTTAATTGCTGATATGAAGATTCAGAAATCTTTAATGAATACCGTAAACTGTTGTGTCCTAGTGAGCATGAAGACCCCATTGAAATATACAGTTCTCTTGTCTACAAAACTCCCTATCACCCACCGCACTCCCTGACCCCAGGACTTTACTCCTCAGTTCAGCAGTCCTGAGGCAGGAGAAGTCCCTTTAGAACAGGGCCTCTGGTTAACAGTTCAGGCTGGGCAAGCTGACCCTTTATCTATCTAAAAATGCAAGAAGTTCAGTTTCCACTGCAAACCCCGGGGCACAATGCCAGTTCCTTTCAAGTAGCCTTGACCTTGTCTCTTTTTAAGCTAAACTGCAGCCCCACTTTTAGCCCCATCAGAAAGCCTAACTGAAAAATAAGCTTGGCTTGGAAAACATGGAGACCAGGGGGCATAGTGTTCAGAGTTTGACCTGGGAAATGCTGAACTAAATAAAGACTTTGTTACAGGAGAAAGCAAATTGATGGGGGGCGGTAGGGAGGGGCGCATAGAATGAGTGGGCAAGGATAATACACATTCCATGGGGGGAAAGTTAAACAATCTCGTACCAGGCTAATCAGTTAAGTTTCTGATCTAGTTACACCTTTTCTACATTTTAGTTGTATCACTTCTGAGGTTATCATTTCTATACATTGGAGACAATCACCAGTTATCTCACAGAAGAATTGTTAGGAGTAAATAAGGCCACAGATGAGGAAGTATTTACAAAGAGCAAACCTTGATACAATGGTGGTGCAGGAAGAGGGCATTTGTCTGCTCCTTTGGCGATGAGCTAAGACAGCCTGGAATCTGTTCTACAGCAGTCACGACATTCACCTTTCAAATGCAACAGTCTTTTATTTGCAACAGTCTTTCTTGGTCTCTCCAGACTCGCCTGGAGCTGCCAGTGGACTGCTGAGAGGCTGAGTGAATGTCAGGCACTCAGTTGTGTCCAACTCTGCGACCCCCTGGACTCTGCCTACCTGGTTCCTCTGTCCCTGGAATTCTCCAGGCAAGAATACTGGAGTGGGTTGCCATTTCCTCCTCCAGAGGATCTTCACTATCCAGGGATCAAACCCAGGTCTCCTGCATCGCAGGCAGATTTTTTACCATTTGAGCCACCAGGGAAGACCTGTCATCGTCAAAACGCACAGTTGTCCCAGCCAAGGAGGGGAGCATACCTCTAGAGCCCAGTAATCCCACAAGGATGTAATTAAGGGCAACACAATACCCTGATTCCTCCCCTCGAGCACCCAGATTCCTTGATCACCAAGGCCTTTGGGCAAGAGGGCTTGCAACGCTGGAGAACTGACCTTACCTATGAAACAAATATTTGAAAACCCCATCAGGACTCAGACCCATGTAGGGAAGCATAGAGCAGCTCAGCAGGGGCTCATTGATTAGTTTGTGTGTTGGAACTTAATGGAAACCCATTTCTCTGTCTCTCCCACTAAATATTTAATCAAATCCAATCCACTGATCATTAATGGGCTGGATTTTTAAGGACACATGCAAAGAAGACTTGAGACTGGTGTCATGAGAGCAAAATCAGAGGGTGCACTCAGAGATGGAAATTCCTGAAACAGATCGTAGTACGACGTGGCTCACGTTCATGATAAAGGCGCATTTTATATCACTGGAAGGAGGAATTATTCCACAAGTAATATGGTTAACCATTTGGGGAAAATTATAAACTAGCCAACTATTTGGGGGGAAATAATTGAACTTTACTTTATGTTAAAATGCATTCAGATAAAATACAGAATTAAATGTAAAAATAATTGGACTTCCCCGGAAGCCCAGTGGTTAAGACTCCATGCTTCCACTGCGGGGGGCACAGGTTCAAACCCTAATTGGGGAATTAAAATCCCACATGCTGCTCAGTGCAGCCAAAAAATAAGAAAAGATAAAAATAAATATAAAAAATCATAATAGCTTATATAGGTGAACATTCAAATAATCTTGGCATATGCAAAGCCTTTAGAAACCACAAAGGAAAAGCATAATAAAGCTAACAGTTGCATAACAGTAAACAATGCTATAAAGCAACAAAAATAAAAATAACAAAACATAAACAAAAGACAAACATGAAACTGGGAAAATATTTGCAACATAAATATGTTTTTAAACACCAAATGTAGTTTGGTGTGTTGTATATGTGTGTGTGTTATATTACATATAAAGATTTCTTACAAATTAAACCAAAAAATGAAAATTCCAACAAAAAAATGAATAAAGGGTTCCACCTCCTGGGTTTTTAAGTATCAAGTAAGGGAAGACATTCTCTATCTGGAGGGATATATAAGTCTGAAAGCAGAAACTTTTCTTTAAATCTTTTAAAAAACATGTTTACTTATTTATTTGGCAGCATTGGGTCTTAGTTGTGGCACACAAGCTTCTCTATAGCTGATTCTCAACAGCCCCAGGACAGGCGGGATCCTATTTCCCTTGCCAGGGATCGAACCTGTGTCCCTTACATTTGAAGACAGATTCTTAATCACTGGACTACCAGGGAAGTCCCTAAAAGCAGAAACTTTTTATGTAGCCTTTTAGATATCTCTGTATATAGAGACTATGGCTTTGGGGCCACCTCCATCCACTGGATGGGGAATGCTTTGAACATGTAAGTGAAACCCAGAGAAAGAAGGAAATTCTGTGGCTGCATTTTACTTTATAGTAGTAGAACAAGCTGTAATATATTATATAAAGGTCCTGATTTTTACAACATTCTCAAAGTTGTAGGGGCAAATTTTCCAAAGATGGCTGCACCAATGTATATGTCAACCCACATGCCCTGATTATAATAGAAATATGCAAATAACAAGGTTCAGTCAAAAGATACTGATTGCATCCCAGTAAGTACTGACCTTTAAGTCATGACCCAAAATTCAGACCTTAACATTTAAAGCCATGTTACACCTTATTCTGCAATAGCATGATGGTAAAAGCCCAGGATGTAAGAGTTAAATTTCCAGGGTTTAACACTTGGTTTACTATTAATTGTATGACCTTGGAAAAGTGACTTAACCTTTCTGTGCTTTCCATTTCTTTATTGGTATAATGGGAATAATAATGGTTCTGATTCATAGAGTTGTTGCTAGTTCATGCATGAATATATACTGAGTCCCTTTCAGTTCAGTTCAGTTCAGTTCAGTCGCTCAGTCATGTCCGACTCTCTGTGACCCCATGAGTCACAGCATGCCAGGCCTCCCTGTCCATCACCAACTCCCAGAGTTCACCCAGACTCACGTCTATCGAGTCAGTGATGCCATCCAGCCATCTCATCCTCTGTCTTCCCCTTTTCCTCCTGCCCCCAATCCCTCCCAGCATCAGAGTCTTTTCCAATGAGTCAACTCTTCACATGAGGTGGCCAAAGTACTGGAGTTTCAGCTTTAGCATCATTCCTTCCAAAGAACACCCAGGGCTGATCTCCTTCAGAATGGACTGGTTGGATCTCCTTGCAGTCCAAGGGACTCTCAAGACTCTTCTCCAACACCCTTTAGTTGTGTCCAGTTCTTTGCAACCCTGTGGACTGTAGCCCTCCAGGCTCCTCTGTTCATGGGATTCTCCAGGCAAGAATACTAGAGTGCATTGCCATGCCCTCCTCTAGGGGATCTTCCCAACCCAAGAATCAAACCTGCATCTCTTATATCTCCTGCACTGATAGGTTGGTTCTTGATCACTATCACCACCTGGGAAGCCCTGCTAGTGCATAAATACACATAAATAAAGAACTTAGACTAGTTCTGAAAACATATCATATGCTTAATATATGGTACCTGATATTATTCTGGGTGTTCTTATTTACCTGATTGATACAGTAATAGAAAGAAGGAAAGAAAGAAATAGAGAAACATTGTGGGTGTCCTTGGTGGCTCATCCTGTAAAGACTCTGCCTGCAGTGTGGGAGACCTGTGTTCGATCCCTGGGTCAGAAAGATTCCCCTGGAGGAGGGAATGGTTACCTACTCCAGTATTCTTGCCTGGAGAATTCTGTGGATAGAGGAACATGGAGGGCTAGAATCCGTGGGGTCGCAAAGAGTCAGACACGGCCGAGTGACTAACACACAGACATACACACACAGAGAAATATTGTACCCAGCTGACGCTCTTTACTTAGATTCATAAGTGGAGGCAAAGAATTGCCTGTTGATTCACTCTGCTGCCTACTCTGATGGGCATTTCTTGGGCAACCATGTCCTAATATGTTATGGCAGGACCAAGGCTGCCCTGGAGGGGTGTGGCCTGATCCACATGCATTCTTTTTATATATATTTATACTTATTAATTCAGCTGCATCAGGTCTTAGTTGCAGCATGCAGGATCTTTCATTCCAGCTTGAGGACTCCCTGGTAACGGCACACGGCCTCCGAGGTTCGTGAGCTTCAGTGGTTGCAGCACGCGGGCTTAGCTGCTCCTTGGTACATGGGATCTTGTTTCCCCAACCAGGGATTGAACCTGCATCCCCTGCATTGCAAGGCAGATTCTTAACCACTGGACCACCAGGGAAGTCCTGCACATACCTTCTGGAAGTTGACATTTGGGCATAGATACTTGTGAGTGGAGGGGAAGATGGAAAGGAGAGATCAGGACACTGCAAGGAAAGCTAACTCTAAGGAAAGAAAGGACTGAATTCAGAATGCTAGTGCACAAAGACAGATTTTATTTTTTCATTTGTCATTTCTCCCAAGCTTGGGCACCACCACTTTCCATCATGGTTTCAGAGAAGCCAAGCCTGTAGAGTAACTTGTGCCAGTGGGGGCCCAGGCTGAGGGTGCTGGGCTGGGAGTGAGCTTTGGAAGAGAAGAGGGAAAAGGCACAATGTCCTCCAGAATCCTGCAGCCTTTCCGGCTTCACTCACAGAGAGTGCAGCAAAGGCAGCCTTCTCACTATTTCCAAGGGCTTATCCCATCCCCACTCACTCCAAGCACCATGACATATAGAGTCTGTGTCATGGTCAAATGCTTAGTCTGGTTGGTGTTCAGTTGCTGAGGACTGCAGCAAGCCAGGGTTCCCTGTCCTTCACCATCTCCCAGAGTTTGCTCAAACTCATGTCCATTGAGTTGGTGATGCCATCCAATCATCTTATCCTCTGTAGTCCCCTTCTCCTGCCTTCAATCTTTCCCAGCATCAGGGTCTTAGTCTGGATTTCGTGCTAAAACTGAAACATTTGAGAGGGGGCTTAGGGAAGGATGAGAAATAGAATTTCTTGAGTGCATACTGAAAGTCTAGAAAAGAGCTAGATCCTTTCCCATCATTTCATGCAGGCTTCAGAAAGATTCTGAAAAGATACACATACCCCCATGCAGTAGCCAAGACATGGAAATGTCCATTGACAGATGAATGGATAAAGATGTGGTGTATATATGTGTGTGTGTGTGTGTGTGTGTGTGTGTGTGTATATATATATATATATATATATATATACATACATATATAATGGAATGCTATTCAGCCATAAATAAGAATGAAATAATGTCATTTGCAGCAACATGGATGCAGCTAGAGATTATCATACTAAGTGAAGTAAGCCAGAAAGAGAAAGACAAATACCCTATGATATCACTTCCATATGGAATCTAAAATATGACACAAACTTATCTACAAAACAGAAACAGTCTCACAGACACAGAGAACAGACTTGCGGTTGCCAAGAGGCAGAGGGAGTGGAGGAGGGGAGGACTGGGAATTTGGGATTCTCAGAGGTAACTATTATATACAGAATAAACAATAAGGTATAACACTGGGAACTAGATTCAACATCCCATGATAAACCACACACACACACACACACACACACACACACGTATCTGAATCACTTTGCTATACAAAAGAAATTAATTCAACATTGTAAATCAACTATATGTCAATAAAAGAAATTTTAAAATAAATAAAAAGGATTTTGAGCTCAATATTTTTATTTATTTCCAGGTAAAATGGGAAACTGAGGTTTAGTATTAGAACTAGGGTTTGAATCTGACACCAGTCCCAAGGCTCACAGTCTTCCGAGTACACCAGTGAAAAATATAAATGTGGATATAAAAATATCCGTACATCCACTCACTCCCCTAACCGCAGGCTAGAAAAAGGAGGGAAAATAGGGCTGGTAGACGCCAAAGCAGGACTTGAGGTTCACAATAACAGGATGTGCTGAGCACAGCAGAGTTTTCTGGTAGCACAGACGGCAGTCACTTGCCCTCCTCCTGCTTGTTTACAAGTCAGGAAATGAAGAGGGGATGGCAGACACGAGGGGGAAATTGACAAGCAAGCGAACTCTAGAAGTTTCACTGAGCAGCGATGGTTCTCTCACATTTTGTTATCAGCAGGGTAGAGAGAATGTCAAGATCACAGACAAGACGACTGTGTAGGCAACGTCTCGCAGTCTGCACAGCCTGCAGGCACAGTAAGAGAGATGTCATGAAGGATGCTGGCTCAGCAATCTTAGGCAGAACCCAGGGTATCAGCAGTTCCCTCCCCCAGCCAATCCTTCTTTTTCTGACTCAAGGACTCACAGGCTCAGAAGGATTTCATAGATCTGGAGGTAGATATGTTTGGTTCAAATCTTGGGTCTCCTGTGTTTCTTGGTCATTGTGAAAAATACAATAGAACAATATCAGTAAAGGACCAGCACAGGGCAGCATTCACTCACGTCACTTGTCAAGGGTATAATTCTAGACTTCTCCAAATGATTAGAGTCCTACCAGCTCTTAAGGCCTTAAATAGTTCTAACCAGCTTCCTTCCCCAGCCTCAGATCAGGCTACCAAAATGCTCCACTGAACCATCAGATTTCACTTCGTCATAGTCACAGAAATATAGACTTGAAAAAAAAATTAATCATTCAACTTTAGTCTATATTCTACTCTCACACTACACACCTGCAGTTCACTGTGATTTAGTATAGTTAGAAATCCCCTAGTTGTCTTATAAAATAGCACACTCTGCATCTTAGGGTAAGGTGTAGCTTTCAAGAGTCATTTCCAGGGTGCGGTTCCTTATTTATTGGTCACAGCCGCCCTTGTGTGGGTGTCTGCTCTAGGTGGTTTGGTTCAGCTGCAGTGGCTCTCTTGCTGAGGTCAATCTGAGGAGATATGCGTTTTTTCTATCGTTGGTGACATTTAGTACATTCACTCTGTTGTGCAACCATCACCATTATCTAGTGCAAAACACATTTATCTCCCTAAAAGGAAACCTTGTCCCCATTATGCAGTCAATCCCTGTCTCCTCTCCCCCTAGACCCTGGCAGCCACTAATTTGCCTTCTGTCTCCATGGATTTGCCTATTCTGGATATTTCATAGGAATGGAGTCACACAGGTAAGAGCTAAGGTTAACCCCATCTGACTGCGAGGCCCCCAGCCAATCAAGGGTCCCCAGGCTCACTGGCCCCATCACAGTCTGGCTGCCTCCAATGACTGATTTTTTCAGATGAGGAAAGATATCTCCCCGGGTTGCTTATTCAGTGATTCTATGGGTTGAAACCCCAGTTTCTCTCTTCTCTGGGCTTCTCCCGACCCAACCTGACCTTCCATATTGAAGCCAACAGCTCCAGTACTGCAGTGGGTCATTCTGCTATAAGACCTGAGCTCTCTCATGGTATTTAAAGTCAAAGAAGTAGATGTAATTTTTTGAGAAATGAGCATAGGATAAGAAGAATGTCTAGGACAGAACTCTGAGTAGTTCCAACCAAAGAAATTAGATAGAGGAGTTGCTGATAAAAGAAACCAAGACAAAAACGATCAGAGAAGTATGAGAAAAATCCAGGACTGTGACATGTCACAGAAGCCAAAGGAAAGCATGTTTTCAGAAGAGAGGTGTCAACGGAAATCAAATCAGCTGAGGACTGAATGACCAACTTCACAAGGGCAGTTCTGATAGATGCCTCAGCTGGAAACCAGGTCAACTGTGGGCTGCAGGTGGAACAGAGGTTGTGGGGGTGGAGACGGTGAGGGGATTCAATACTCTCGAGAAGTCTGGCTGTAAAGACAAAAAGAAACAGTGAGCTGCAGCTTGAGAGGAGCATGGGGTCTAAGGAGGGTTGTTTCAGGGGCTTTCTTTTTGTCTGGGGCATGAAACAAAAGAGCATGGTTTCAGGTTGATGGGAGTCCCCCAGAGAAGAGAGATTTAAGATGCAAGACCTCACTAACATTGTGGCCCTCAGAAGTTAGAGGATGGAGCCAGGACCCAGAGCCACTGAGAGTGGATCTGCTCCAGCCACGAGATCCTGAGAACAAGACCCAGGCACAGGGTCTGTCCAACAGACCTGGAAGCAGGGCAACCCCTGGCAGTGACGATGGGAAGTAGCAAATGGCAGGTGGAATGCCACGACTGGCCAGTCCTGGCATTAAGGACTTCTGATTATGGTCTCAAACAAGTAATTGGTACAGAGCCAGTCAGGCTATATCAATGGCACCCTCAGGGACTCTCTCACAGCTGTCCCAGGAGGCAGACAAAGCCCCTCTGTGAGACGCTCTAATCATGTAAGAGACAGTAATGAGTGGAAAAGATGGATTAGAGAAAGAGCCAGAAAACAGGATTCCTGTTTCCCAAGCTTGGATTCCCACCCCATCTGACAGAGGGGACATCTCTCAGATGGAGTAGGCTCACAGAGGTGGACCAGACAAAGAGGGTGATCAAAGTAAGTGTGTGGTCACATTCGAGTTCATGTGCCTGACATACAGTGAGGCCAAACAAACCTAACTTCAGAATTCGGACCAGAGAAGGATTTATTGCAGGTGCTGAGCAAGGAGAACCAGTGGTTTATGCTTTAAAAAGGCCTGAATTCTCCAGTGGTTTTCGGGGAAACATTTTTAAAGGCAAAATTTGGGAGGACTTCCCTGGCAGTCCAGTGGTTAAGACTCAGTGCTTCCGATACAAGAGGCACAGGTTCAGTCTCTGGTCAGGGAATGAAGATCCCACATGCCGCGTGGTGTGGTCAAGAAAATTAAAAAAAAAAAAAAAAAAAGGCAAAATTTGGGGGGCAGGTTCCTGGGTGTGTGATCTTCCTCTGATTAGTTTGTGGGGAGGGAACAGCGTAGTGTTCCAAGAATCTTAATCATCAGTCTTCTGGTTCCAACCAGTCTCGGGTCCACGTGCTTGTGCTCAGCCTGAAGTTACCATCCTCCACCTGAGTAGAAGCCCTAATGCATAAAGAAGAATTCAGAGGTTTGCATCATATTGAAAGGGAAAGGGAAGTCGCTCAGTCGTGTCTGACTCTTTGCGACCCCATGGACTGCAGCCTACCAGGCTCCTCCATCCATGGGATTTTCCAGGCAAGAGTACTGGAATGGGGTGCCATCGCCTTCTCCGATGAATGAGTCTACCTATTTGTAAAAATGTGACTGATGAAAACAGTGCAATCACTAGGTTATCACACTGTGCGAGTTCAGTTGTCAAGAGGGAGCAACTCAAAGGACATCACACAATCTATAAACCAGCTGGAAGGAGCCATGCAGACTTTGCCCTGCCTAACCCTTTCAGGGCGATGATTAGACAAGTCCTCATAGATGATATACGGTGTGCAGAAGCGCTGATCAGAATCAGGTTTGGCATTTGCATCAGATTGTTAGGTATATATATCCCTTGAGGATGAACCCCAGGACCCTCTCCCATGCTCCACTATTGTTTTCTGACTACCCTTTTTGTTTCTGCATTCTCTCACTCCTCTAGTTATTAGTAACTGTTTGAATCTACCCTTTGGAACTCAGGGATGGTCAAGAAGACTGAAAGCCTTTTTTATACAAACAAGAAATGGGAGCCACAGAAAGCCTTTTGGACTCAGGAGAGCCCCATGGGGTTCCGCTAAATTTCAATCACCCTCTTTTTTGACACTCCTCAATTTTGAAAGGAATGGGTATTGGACAAGAAAGGGAATATGGTTTGGATAGAGAGATCTCATAAATTTGACAGAGAAACTGGATTTTTGGTTGGGGGGGGCTTGGTTTCAAATGCACAGAGCATGATTCACAGGAGGAAGTACAAACAATATCTCAGTTATTTAATATAAATAAATATGGAGGATTTTGAATCATGAATTATCCTGTCTCTGCAGGATGTACATCCTGAGATTTGTTTGGCCTCTTCAGGAGAGTTGGCTCCATTCCTAATGAGATTACATGAAAGCCAGGGACAAGCCAGAGCAGAGAGGGAATTGTCACATCACCTCTGATAAAGTCACCTTATCCATTGTGGCTCTGGTGACTGGGCACCCAACCCTGGAGCATTCAGAAAATGTTGAGGGGTAGCTGCACATCCCTGATGGCTAGTAGTGGAGACAGAATTTGAAGCTGGTTGAGTTGATTCTTGAGCGATAGTTTGAGCATTCTTTGGTATTGC
Source organism: Bubalus kerabau (assembly GCF_029407905.1). Taxonomy (NCBI): domain Eukaryota; kingdom Metazoa; phylum Chordata; class Mammalia; order Artiodactyla; family Bovidae; genus Bubalus; species Bubalus kerabau. The sequence continues at coordinate 171,196,878 of NC_073627.1, forward strand.
CTTTCTTTGGGATTGGAATGAAAACTGACCTTTTCCAGTCCTGTGGCCACTGTTGAGTTTTCCAAATTTACTGGCATATTGAATGCAGCACTTTCACAACATCATCTTTTAGGATTTGAAATAGCTCAACTGGTATTCCATCACCTCCACTAACTTTGTTTATAGTGAAGCTTCCTAAGGCCCACTTGACTTCACATTCCTGGATGTCTGGAAACAGTGACGGACTTTATTTTTTGGGGCCCCAAAATCACTGCAGATGGTGATTGCAGCCATGAAATTAAAAGATGCTTACTCCTTGGAAGGAAAGTTATGACCAACCTAGACAGCATATTAAAAAGCAGAGACATTACTTTGTCAACAAAGGTCCATCTAGTCAAGGCTATAGTTTTTCCAGTAGTCATGCATGGATGTGAGAGTTGGACGTGAAGAAAGCTGAGAGCCGAAGAATTGATGCTTTTGAACTGTAGTGTCAGAGAAGACTCTTGAGAGTCCCTTGGACTGCAAGGAGATCCAACCAGTCCATCCTAAAGGAGATCAGTCCTGGGTGTTCATTGGAAGGACTGACATTGAAGCTGAAACTCCAATACTTTAGCCACCTGATGCAAAGAGCTGACTCATTGGAAAAGACCCTGATGCTGGGAAAGATTGAGGGCAGGAGGAGAAGGGGATGACAGAGGATAAGATGGTTGGGTGGCATCACCAACTCAATGGACATGAATTTGGGTAAACTCCAGAAGTTGATGATGGACAGGGAGGCCTGGCATGCTGCGGTTCATGAGGTCACAAAGAGTAGGACACGACTGAACTGAACTGAACTTAATTGAGTTGATTCTTATTCAGGATGGCTTATTGACCTTAGACTCAACTCCTGTACTCAGGAAATTTATAAGAAATGCATGCAAATTACCATAATGGACTCAGTCCCGAATATTCATTGGAAGGACTGATGCTCAAGCTGAAACTCCAATACTTTGGCCACCTGATGTGAAGAACTTACTCCTTGGAAAAGACCCTGATGCTGGGAGGGACTGGGGGCAGGAGGAGAAGGAGATGACAGAGGATGAGATGGTTAGATGGCATCACTGACTCGATGGACATGAGTTTGAGTAAGCTCCGGGAGTTAGTGATGGACAGGGAGGCCTGGCGTGCTGCAGTCCATGGGGTCACAAAGAGTCAGACACGACTAAGCGACTGAGCTGAACTGACCATGTGTCTTAGAGTCCAGTGGGGATTTACAGAATGGAGAAATCACATCAAAACTTTAATTTGGGAGAAATGGTCCCGCTGCCCAAAGAAAAACAATCAGGATATTTGAAAGCATGTTTCTTCTGAAAAAAAAAAAAAAAAAAAAAATCTCATTAGGCAGATATGCAAGCAGAAAAAACAAAGTTAGACTTCTAGGGATAGAGAGGAAGGTAAATGTTTGAGTTGAGATCTAATGGTAGGATTTGGATATTCAGAGATGGAAGAGACCTATGGGCATTATTTCCAAAACAGGATCTGTGAAACAAAAGCCAGAAAGGCCTCTGAGATAAGAATGAATTTGTAACACAAACCTGAACATGCTACAAAGAACATACTGTCTATCTACTTTTCATAAGATTACGGTAGGTAGGACATCAATGTCATCATCCCACTATATTCAGCTTTGAGGAAATTAAAGGTCAGTGATTAAGAGGGTTCTTTTCCCTCCCCACCTTCCAGTCCCATCCCCACTCCCAGAGCTAATGACCCGGACTCATGATGTAAAGCAAAACATTGAGGAGCATCTCTGGTCATTGATGTGTCTCAGGGACCAGCGAACCTTTTCTGCAAGGGACCAGAGAATAAATTTTTCAGGCTTTGCAGGCCAGATGAGACTGTGTCACGACCACTCAACTCTGCCATTGTTGACTGAAAAGAGCCATAGACAATAGGTAAATGAATGAACTTGGTTGTGTTCCAAAAAGACTTTATTTATAAAAACTGAAATTTGAGTTTCATACTATTTTTATATGTCATAAAATATTCTTCTTCTGATAGTTTTCAAATATTTAAGAATAAAAAAATGTTCTTAATTCATAGGTCGTACAAAAGCATATGGCGTGACAGGTTTGACCTCTGATGTAATCCCTTCTCTACATGGTTTCCACCAAGATGCTTACACAGATTCTTAAAATTGGGTGGCCCAGTTGCCCCGTGAAAATCTGCCAGGGCTGCGAGCCTCGATACCCAGAGTCCAGGAAGACCTTCCTATACTTAATATGGAATTGTCATCTTCCTGAGGTTCTGTGGAGGATATGCCACAGAGTGCCATTACTTACAAAAATAACAGATATCTCCTCCTTCCCTTGGAGAAAAATCTTTGCTGTTCCATTGCTAATGTTGTAGCCATGCGTTCCAGGAAACAAACTCACTCAGAAGGACAATGCAGATAGTGCAGTGCAGTTTATTACACCGGCGGGACCACGGCAGAGTCTCCTCTTAGCCAAGGACCCCGACCAGTTTTTGTGAAAACTTTATATACCCTAAGTGTACTTGCTCAAACCCACCTCCCCAGATTCCCTGAAACTAGTCTGGACAAGGTAAAAGAGAGATAATAATCAAAGTTAACCCATGATTCATGTGTCACAAGACTAGATAAACAGTGGGTATTTATCAATAGGTCTGTGGTCATATCCTGATAAACATAATGGAATTTACCACTTTGTTCTGTTACAGAGATAATTAGCATATTCTTTTAGGCAACGGAGAGTCCAAGTACAAGTCCTGAGGCTCTTTTATCTGGGGGTCTGGTTTTCCATTGGTATGCCATTTCTATAGACACCAGGCACAAAGTTCAGAGTCCATTGGGAGGGTGATCATGCGTGTAGCCTAATGTTTGCAGCCTGGCCTAAGATGGAGTCCAGCTCTGTCTGTTTCCTCCTTCATCCCTGCCTCTTGATGCTCTTAACTCATATTATGAGCATCACTCATAGGGATATATTGCAACCTGGCTCTCCGACCGCCAAATTGGGAGAATGACATTAACCTTCAGGTTACAAAGTTCATAATACATTGTAAAATTCAGGGTCCACAAAGCAGAACTCTCAAGGCAACTATAACAATGGTAAATAGAGTTTTCCACCAATCGCCCTTCACTCAAGATAGGAGCAAAGTCCAGAAAGGAATGTTTTCATTTGACATTGCTTTTACCTGGTTTTTCATGCCATCTAAAGCAGTGGATACATTGCCAGAAAAGTCAGGAATGCAAACACAACATTCAACCTTAATTACAGCACAGGTCCCTCCTTGAGCAGCTGTGAGTATGTCCAAAGCCGTTCTATTTTGAATTACCTCTTTTCTCATTTGGATTTGCTCTTCATTTAAGGCTTGGATGGCTTTTGTTCTATCTAGGAGGGCCTGTTTTGTGAAATTAGTCAAGGCCTCTACTTTAATCATAATATCTGTTGTCCCTATAGAGGGTACGAATAAGGCAGCAATATACTCATACCGTTGAAACACAGATCTTGTCCACCTAGCATGTAAATAAGGTAGATTTACCGGGGTTTGTTGTAGGTTAGGCTTTTGTCACACTGGCATTTATATCAAATGTAACCCTATGACCCGAGTGTATTGACTGTAGGTCTGTCTTACACCCAGAGAGCAGGGAGAGATTATGATTATGTCCCAGAAAAGAGCAGAGTGGCTTAAAATCTCCTTGGCAGAGCAGTGACAGCTACCAGGGAAGTCCATCCATCACAGACAGAGGCATAGCCCTACATACCCAACAGTTGGAGGTATTTTGAAGTCCACATAGGAATGTGCACATTGATGAGACCAAGCATCAGGAGTTGATTATGCGGCTTCATCCTCAAGAGGCTCGGCCAGGATCTTCTTTTCCTTCTTATTAAGGATGGTCTTAGTCCTCGAGGGTCAGCGGGGTCCCTCTGTGCAGTCCACTCAGCGTTTTCTGGGTCTGCGTGGTATGCTCTCTTTACCCTCGCATGATGGATCCAAGGGTCAACACCTGCAACTTTAACTGCAGTAGGGGTAGTTAGACTAACATAAGGGCCCTTCCACAGAGGGGTTAGTAAATCAAGTTTCCAATCTTTGACCCATACTTGGTCACCAAGCGTAAACTCATGAATCTGTTCCCCAAGGGGGAATGGCACCCTTTCTTGTACAAACTTAGTTACCTGATTTATTACCTTACACAGTTCCATCTGCTGCAAAATCCTATTCCCCCCTTACCTGAGGCAAATTTTTTGACACCTGTTTTATTATGGAAGGGGGCCTCCCATTCACAATTTCGTATGGAGAATAGCCTTGAGACTATGGGGTCATCCTGAGTCTAAGCAGAGCCGTCCACCCAGGAGCAGTCAGTCTCTATGATCCACTTGGAGAGTCTCTTTAAGTGTCCCGTTGGTTCATTCCACCATCTCAGAACTCTGGGCCTATATGCAGTGTGCAGTTTCCATTTGATGTTTAAAGTTTTGCTTACTTGTTGTACTAAATCAGCTACAAAAGCCGGGCCATTGTCTGAACCAACGCTGGTAGGAAGTCCAAATCTGGGAACTATTTCCCTAAACAGGCACCGGGCTACTTCTGATGCTCTTTCAGTCCAAGTAGGAAAACTTCTACCCATCTGGAGAACGTACATACCATGACCAGCAGGCAACGGTAGTGTCGGTGAGGTTTCATTTCAGTGAAGTCTACTGCCAGGTGTTCAAAGGGCAGCGTGCCTTTCAGCTGAATACCTGAAGGTTTTTGCCTGAATACCCAAGAGGCAGCATTAACCTGTGAGCAGGCAGCATGGCCTAGGTGGGTCGCTTGGTGTGTTTGGCTTACCAGATTGTGTGCCAGCTCCTCCGGTGCCAATAATTTACCACTTGGCAATTCTCACTATCCCTTTTCAGTCTTGATGGCCCCTTCCACTTTGGCTAACCTGACAGCCGTTGTCCTTGTTTTATCAGGCTAGTGTCATCAGTATATAGGACCCAACTAAGGTCTAGAACCTTGTGTCCTTTAAAACAAACTCCAGATACCTTACCTCCTCCTTGCAGATCTGTGCCTTCTTCTTCGACACCCAGTAACCTGCTTCCATCAGCAGCTGGGGCAGTGCTTTTGTCCCTTCCCAGCATTTTTCCTTGGTCTTGGCAGCCAGCAGCAGGTCATCCACATATTGCAGGAGCCAACATCCATACTCTTCCGGATGGAATGAGTTCAGGTCAGAAGCCAAGGCTTCCCCAAAGATGGCTGGGGAGTTCTTAAACCCTTGTCGGGGAGTCCAGGTGAGCTGTTGTTTGGTGCCCCTGATTGGATCTTCCCATTCAAAGCCAAAGATGGGCTGTGACACCGAGGGGAGGTGTATGCAGAAGGCATCCTTGAGATCTAGGCAAGTATAAACTTTAGTCCTCAGTGGGGGGAGGCTAAGTAAGGTATAGGGGTTTGGAATAATGGGGTGTAAAGTCACAGTAGCCTAGTTGACTAGCCTGAGATCTTGTACAGGCCTGTAGTCCTGTCCTTCTTCCTTTTTGATGGGCAGGATTGGCGTATTCCAGGCCGACTGGCACTCTACTAGAATGCCCGCTTGTTTCAATCTATCGATGTGGAGCAGTATGCCGGCCCAGGCCGCTATCGGTAGTGAGCACTGGTGCTTTCTAACCAGGATGGTGCCTGGTTTGAGTTCTATTATCACTGGGGCTTGATGTTTAGCCAGCCTGGGGGGAGAGGGGGGAGGTGTTGTCTTCTGCCCAGACCTCAGGGAATAATTGAGTTAGCTCTCTCTCATGCTCTTCCAGCCCACCAGGTTCTTCCTTCGGAGGCTCATGCAACCTCCACTCATCTTGTAGCGGGGGGTGGGGTGGGAGGGTGGCGTTATTGAGAGAGAGAGCAAATAAGTCATAGTGCCCATCCAGAAGGTGGGCCTCTCCTCAGGGGAGAAAGTCACTTGTGCTCCTAGTTTGGAGAGCAAATCTCTTCCCGATAGGGGTACTGGGCACTCAGGAATGTAGAGGAATTCATGAATCACTTGGTGCCCCCTCATCTGACATTTTCTGGGCTGGCAAAGATGATTTAATCATCTCTTCTCCTGACACCCCAGTTACAGCAGTAGTCTTTTTGGACAGTGGTGCCACAGGTTTTGTTACTACCGACAGTTCCGCTCCTGTATCCACCATGAAGTCAATGTTTTGGTCCCCTACTTTCAAGGTTATCATGGGCTCTCAGGGACCTGATATCTCTGAGCCCCGGCAGCCCTATTTAATTTCCAAGTCAGCAAGTCCCACCACTGCGGGAGCTTCCTCTTCCTTCCTTGCCTTAGGGCATTCATTCTTCCAGTGACCAAAACCTCAGTAGTGGGCACACTGGTTTGGCTGTAATGGGGCCCGGGGCCAATGGGACAGGTTGAAGGACTGTCCTGTCCCTGGGGGCAGATGAGATTTTTTCCGGAGGGCCCGAGATGGATTTTCCCAGAGCAGCAGCTAGCATTGCGAATCTCCTGTCTGTTCTCTTTCGTTCCCTCCGCCTCTCTGACAGAGCACAGTCTCTGCTTAATTCCAACGTCTCCCTCCCCTTCCTGTCAGTACTCACCAGGAGAGGCCGGTATAGCTTGGGCGGTTCAGATCCTGGAAGTGTTGGCCAGAGGCTTCTGCCACCGGGATCGGAGCCCGCCGAGCTGGGAGCTCTACGACCTCCGGGAGAGCCGGCGGAGGAGCAGCGGCTGCTGCAGGAACTTCACCTGGCCTTGGATCGGGCATTAAGGCGGCCTCCGGCCCTGGTGGAGCACTGCGCCGGCAGGCACGTCGTCATCTTGTATGGGGGAGGGGCAGGTCATCCTAGTCCAAATCCTGCCAGATCCCAGAGGGAGAAGGAGGATCCGTGTGTCTTCACCTGCCGGTCAGCAAGGCCAAACTAGAACACCACGTGGTCCAAGACTGTTTCTCCCTTAAAGTCCATTCTGCCTTGGTGGGCTTGAACAGGTGTGGATGAAAACATAGATAGGTTAAATATCCCATGTCCCAGGCCGTCTCTGGGAAAAGCCAATTCATACTCACTTATGTCATAAGGGATTTGATTTAGGTCATACCTGAATGGTCTAGTGGTTTTCCCTACTTTCTTCAATTTCAGTCTGAATTTGGCAATAAGGAGTTCATGATCTGAGCCACAGTCAGCTCCCGGTCTTGTTTTTGCTGACTGTATAGAGCTTCTCCATCTTTGGCTGCAAAGAATATAATCGATCTGATTTCGGTGTTGACCATCTGGTGATGTCCATATGTAGAGTCTTCTCTTGTGTTGTTGGAAGAGGGTGTTTGCTATGACCAATGTGTTCTCTTGGCAAAACTCTATTAGCCTTTGCCCTGCTTCATTCTGTACTTCAAGACCAAATTTGCCTGTTACTCCAGGTGTTTCTTGACTTCCTACTTTTGCATTCCAGTCCCCTATAATGAAAAGGACATCTTTTTTGGGTGTTAGTTTTAAAAGGTCTTGTAGGTCTTCATAGAACCGTTCAACTTCAGCTTCTTCAGCTTTACTGGTTGGGGCATAGGCTTGGATTATCATGATATTGAATGGTTTGCCTTGGAAATGAACAGGGATCATTCTGTCATTTTTGAGATTGCATCCAAGTACTACATTTCAGACTCTTGTTGACCATGATGGCTACTCCATTTCTTCTAAGGAATTCCTGCCCACAGTAGTAGATATAATGGTCATTTGAGTTAAATTCACCCATTCCAGTCCATTTTAGTTCACTGATTCCTAGAATGTCCACATTCACTCTTGCCATCTCCTGTTTGACCACTTCCAATTTGTCTTGATTCATGGACCTGACATTCCAGGTTCCTATGCAATATTGCTCTTTACAGCATCGGACCTTGCTTCTATCACTAGTCCCATCCACAGCTGGGTATTGTTTTTGCTTTGGCTCCATCCCTTCATTCTTTCTGGAGTTATTTCTCCACTGATCTCCAGTAGCATATTGGGCACCTACTGACCTGGGGAGTTCCTCTTTCGGTATCCTATCATTTTGCCTTTTCATACTGTTCATGGGGTTCTCAAGACAAGAATACTGAAGTGGTTTGCCATTCTCTTTTCCAGTGGACCACATTCTGTCAGAAATAGATTTAAGTGAGAAATTTAAGATTTAAGTGGAAGTGAGAAATAGATTTAAGGGCCTAGATCTGATAGATAGAGTGCCTGATGAACTATGGACGGAGGTTCATGACATTGTACAGGAGACAGGGATCAACACCATCCTCATGGAAAAGAAATGCAAAAAAGCAAAATGGCTGTCTGGGGAGGCCTTACAAATAACTGTGAAAAGAAGAGAAGTGAAAAGCAAAGGAGAAAATGAAACATATAAGCATCTGAATGCAGAGTTCCAAAGAATAGCAAGGAGAGATAAGAAAGCCTTCCTCAGTGATCAATGCAAAGAAATAGAGGAAAACAACAGAATGGGAAAGACTAGAGATCTCTTCAAGAAAATTAGAGATACCAAGGGAACATTTCATGCAAAGATGGGCTCGATAAAGGACAGAAACGGTATGCACCTAACAGAAGTAAAAGATATTAAGAAGAGGTGGCAAGAATACACAGAAGAACTGTACAAAAAAGAGCTTCACGACCCAGATAATCACGATGGTGTGATCACTCACCTAGAGCCAGACATCCTGGAATGTGAAGTCAAGTGGGCCTTAGAAAGCATCACTACTAACAAAGTTAGTGGAGGTGATGGAATTCCTGTTGAGCTATTTCAAATCCTGAAAGATGATGCTGTGAAAGTGCTGCACTCAATATGCCAGCAAATTTGGAAAACTCAGCAGTGGCCATAGGACTGGAAAAGGTCAGTTTTCATTCCAATCCCAAAGAAAGGCAATGCCGAAGAATGCTCAAACTACCACACAATCGCACTTATCTCATACGCTAGTAAAACAATGCTCAAAATTCTCCAAGCCAGGCTTCAGCAATATGTGAACCGTGAACTTCCATATGTTCAAGCTGGTTTTAGAAAAGGCAGAGGAACCAGAGATCAAATTGCCAACATCCTCTGGATCATCAAAAAAGGAAGAGAGTTCCAGAAAAACATCTATTTCTGCTTTATTGACTACGCCAAAGCCTTTGACTGTGTGATCACAATAAACTGTGGAAAATTCTGAAAGAGATGGGGATACCAGACCACCTGATTTGCCTTTTGAGAAACCTATGTGCAGGTCAGGAAGCAACAGTTAGAACTGGACATGGAACAACAGACTGGTTCCAAATAGGAAAAGGAGTACGTCAAGGCTGTATATTGTCACCCTGCTTATTTAACTTACATGCAGAGTACATCATGAGAAACGCTGGGCTGGACGAAGCACAAGCTGGAATCAAGACTGCCAGGAGAAATATCAATAACCTCATATATGCAGATGACACCACCCTTATGGCAGAAAGTGAAGAGGAACTAAAGGGCCTCTTGATTAAAGTGAAAGTGGAGAGTGAAAAAGTTGGCTTAAAGCTCAACATTCAGAAAACGAAGATCATGGCATCTGGTCCCATTACTTAATGGGAAATAGATGGGGAAACAGGGGAAATAGTGGCAGACTTAATTTTTGGGGGCTTCATAGTCACTGCAGATGGTGATTGCAGCCATGAAATTAAAAGATGCTTACTCCTTGGAAAGAAAGTTATGACCAACCTAGATAGCATTTTCAAAAGCAGAGACATTACTTTGCCAACAAAGGTCCATCTAGTCAAGGCTATGGTTTTTCCAGTGGTCTTGTATGGATGTGAGAGTTGGACTGTGAAGAAAGCTGAGTGCCAAAGAATTGATGCTTTTGAACTGTGGTGTTGGAAAAGACTCTTGAGAGTCCCTTGGACTGCAAGGAGATCCAACCAGTCCATCCTAAAGGAGATCAGTCCTGGGTGTTCATTGGAAGGACTGATGTTAAAGCTGAAACTCCAGTACTTTGGCCACCTCATGTGAAGAGCTGACTCATTGGAAAAGACTCTGATGCTGGGAGGGATTGGGGGCAGGAGGAGAAGGGGTCGACAGAGCATAAGGTGGCTGGATGGCATCACCGACTCTATGGACATGAGTTTGAGTGAACTCCAGGTGTAGGTGATGGACAGGGAGGCCTGGCATGCTGCAATTCGTAGGGTCGCAAAGAGTTGGACACAACTGAGTGACTGAACTGAACTGAACTGGACTCACTTATGTATCCCCGTCCTTCTAGCCTGACAATTCAGAGGGGATCAAGAATTTCACAGCAGAAGGGACACCTCCTGGGGGAGGGCAGAATATGAGCATACAAGGACCAGTTTCCTATCCTAAAAATCCCCTGGCGATCACTGGTAATAATTTTCCCTGAGGCGGTGTGGGCACACCTAAATGACCTTCGCAAATTCCCTTCCTAAGCCCTAGCATGCTCTTCGACCTGTGTACCAAACAATCCCTGCCTGCCTATTCCAGGGTCCTGCAGGTCCCGGCTCTTTCTAGCCCCTCCAAAGGGGGTGATCAGGCCCCCTCTTCCACCCTGCCAGGTGGGTTCCTCCTCACTTGAGCGCTCAGTTTCCCTGCTGCTGTTCACTACCTGCTAACGTGAAAGGTCCGGGCGTTGAGAAGCAGAATCCTTCCAGAAGGGCGAGGCACCTTCCCCCCTCTAGAAGATCCAAGTCACAAGGCTCAGAGTAGTCCCAAATGGGACTTGTCTCCTCAAAGTGAGGCGTTTCCTGGCCAATGCACCAAATGTTGTAGCCACGTGTTCCAGGAAACAGACTCACTCAGAAGGACAATGCAGACAATGGAGTGCAGTTTATTACACTGGTGGGCCCAAGGCAGAATCTCCTCTTAGCCAAGGACCCCAACCAGTTTTTGTGAACACCTTATATACCCTAAGTGTACTTGCTCAAACCCGCCTCCCCAGATTCCTTGAAACTAGTCTGGACAAGGTAAAAGAGAGATACTATCAAAGTTAACCCATGATTCATGTGTCACAAGACTAGATAAACAGTGGACATTTATCAATAGGCCTGCGGCCATATCCCTATAAACATAATGGAATTTACCAGTTTGTTCTGAGATAATTAACATATTCTTTTAGGCAAGGGAGAGTCCAAGTACAAGTCCTGAGGCTCTTTTATCTGGGGGTCTGGTTTTCCATTGGTGTGCCATTTCTATAGACACCAGGCACAAAGTTCAGAGTCCATTGGGAGGGTGCCCATGTGTGTAGCCTAATGTTCACAGCCTGGTCTAAGATGGAGTCCAGCTCTGTCTGTTCCCTCCTTCACTAAGAACTCTATTCCTCAAGCCACTCTACAGATCCTTTCCGTAGCATAATGTGCTCAGTTCTTCAGGGTAAATGGAGAAAGCCAAGAAGGGAGGTGACCTGTAGACTACTTCTTCTTTAGGCCCTACAGCAAGGGAGCACAAAGCTACCTGTTGGAATGCCAAGTAATGTACCAAGAAAATAAAGATGGATATCTTAATAAATTATCCTGCCCAGGACCAGAGTTTACTAGCCCAGGAGCAAGTTCAGGCCTCTACATTACAAACTTAAAAGACCAGACTGTCCCTTCACAGCTCATTGGTTACTGGTCTTGGATGCCTTCAGAAAACTTCTGAAAGGAGGTCAGGTGACAAACAGGAAAAGTATGTGGTTTGGCCTTCCCTGGGTCACAAAGCTCCACTGAAGATGATTCAAGGTCTAGCTTGGCAGTAGTTTAGCAATCACTTTGACTAACCACTGATCCTATCAGCCGCCCACCTCAGGAAGTCCTAGCATATCTGTGGTACAAAGAACAAACACCAGCTAATTTTTACTTTCCCCACAAAAGTTTTTGTTTCCACTTTGGGTGAATTGTTTAAGGTCTGTAAGACTTTAGCCATAATTCCAAAATCGAGAGGTCAATTTTTTGGTTCTGAAATCATCTCCAATTCCTCCAGTCTAAAGTGGCCTCTTCCCTTCTGATCTCCAAGTGTTGCAGGGAGAAGCCAGTTCTGACTACATGTTGGAACTGTTTCTTTGACTTGCTTCTTATTGCTTTTATAATTACAGTCATACATAATGGCTTGCCTCAGAGGACCCTGCCCCTCTGCCTGACTGTTAAAGTGTCTTTGGTTAGCTCACAGGGAGATCATCTGACTCTGCCCTGTGAAAAGAAGAGAATGACATATCCTTTCCTTGAAGCTGATCATTCCTGGAGATCTTTTGCAAGCTTGAAGTTCCTCTCACTTCCCCACTGCCTCTCCCTCTCTATTCTGTCTTTTGACTTTAGTTCCTCAATGCTTCTCCCTGGCTCTATGAAAGAATCTGACATCCAGACCCTGGCAAGGTGGTTATTTTGAGACATTAGTCTGCCATCCTCTGGGTCAGCCAGCTTTCCGAATTAAGTTGTATTCCTTGCCTCAACACCTCATCTCTCAGATTCACTGGCCTATTGTATGGCAAGCAGAGGGAGCTTGGACTCTGTAACAAAAGCACACGTGATGCCCGCACCATCATCATCCCCTTGGTGAATCTCAGGCCCCTATAGTAGCAAAACTGGCTTCAAGAATGGTTCCTACAGCCACTTGCTCCTTAGTAAAATGACTGGGCTTACTCAAAAAGAATGTTCTCCACACAAGGCAATTTGAGATAAGAAAAATCATCCTTGGAGGGTAGGGACTGGGTGGACATCAAAACCAGGAAATGCAAGAAGTTTGCTGGGAAATCACTCTTGTAAAGAGTCCACAGAAGATAGGAGTCTACTGCCCAGACCTTAACATCATTCTCTCAAGTGTAAGCCATCAACTGGGTTGATTTCTCATTCCTTATCCATACACCCATCGGTTGAGCTCATTTTTTTATGTACACACACATCAAACAGGAAAGACTCAACCAAGACTTATTAAATGGGTGAATTAATGGAAATCACTTTCAGTAACTGAGCCAATATTTGCCTAATTTCTCCCCATAGATCTAGAGAAAGGACATTTTATAATATATCCCTATCATTCCACAGAGTTGTATAAATTCCCCTGGCTTTATTATTTTTTTGAACTTGAGAAAATGATTCTTAAGTTCAAGATGACTGACACATATATGCTTTCAAAACAGGAAGAGAGGGAAAGGAGAGGTAACAGCCTTCACGGAACCCTTTATCAGTAAAATAAAAGGCTTCCCAGAAACTCCCCTCTTAGACCCTGCTCCAGCTTAATTGGCTAGAACTGTGTCCTCTGTCCACCCAGCATAACAAAGGAGGTTGGGGCTTTGCATCTTCACTTCTCCTGCCTCTAATGAAAAGGAGATGGAGGAGTAGGAGGAGTCAACCTGAAATTCTGCCATAAATAGCTGAACAATTTTGAAAATTTAAAGCACTGAAAGGGAAATTAGCTCTGTTCTCTACTAAAATATGTTATAAAGCCACAGGAAGGCAATCAGACTGGTACATATAAGATTTAACAGAAAGCATAGGGAAGAAGGAATTAGCCCATATCCTAGTATATGTAACAACTCAATATATGATTTATTAAAAAATTTGCCATTCCGTCAGCTGGATGATGAAGTATGCTGGCTGCTGAGCAAATTTGCAAGACTGAATTGGTCACAACTATTGTTGGAGGGAAAAATAACCCAGAAGAGGAGAACTCACCATTTACTGCATGGAGAGACCAGATCCCCTCCTTCCTTTTAATTGACAAAGTATGAGCAGAGGATGCTCATGCTAGCCTCCAAGTGATGGTTGAAGACCCCAGAGTCTTCAGCTTCTACCTCCCATGCAACACGGTTGAGTTTTTCAAGAAAATTGAAGTGGGATCTAGAACAGTGGGGACCTCAGAGAGGACTGCAAGAGGAAGTGGGAAGAATAAGCTCCAGAGAATTTAAGGAAAAGAGGACTCTGTGTGAAACACTTTCTGGAGGTGGTAAGGACTTGCCTCTTAAGTTATGTTAGAGAAACAAGTCAACTGAAGAAAGTCTCGGTTACTGCTTTGTGATAGTAAATTTACTATTCACTGATAGATGTGTAAGTATCCCATGACAGGCCAGCATGTGTTTGGTCCATGGGAAAACTGTGAGCAGAAAATTCTAGGACGGGGAAAAGCGATCGTTATTATGCCACTTTATTGAACTCTGGTAGAAATGGTCTCTAAAGGTCATCAACCCCATTTTCGGGATGATGATGGTAAAAATAATAACCCACAGCTAACATTTCATCAGCATTTAGTATGTGCCAGCATTGTGGATTATGTAATTTAATCCTCAAAACCACTCTATGGAATTCAGAATTCTGCTGTTGCCCAAGCTTTATTTATTTATTTTTCCAGATACTGAAGCTGAATATGTTAAGTTAATCACTCAAGACCACCCAACAAGTAAGTGGTGAACTCAGGGTGCAAACCTTGGTGGAGACGACTTCCCCAGTGGCCCAGTGTTTAAGACTGTGTACTGCCAATGCAGGGAGCACAGATTCAATCCCTGATCAGGGACCTAGGATCCCATGTGTCATGCAGTGAGGCCAAAAAAAAAATAAAAAAACCCTTGGGCTTACCAAGTGGCTCAATGGTAAATAATCTGCCTGCCAATGCAGGAGATGCGGGTTCAATCCCCACATCATGAATATTCCCTAGTGAAGGAAATGACAACCCACTCCAGTATGCTTGCCTGGAAAATCCCATGGACAGAGGAGACTGGCAGGCTGCAGTCCATGGGGTCACAAAGAGTCAGACACGACTTAGTGATTAAACAACAGCATACAAAAAAGAGTCTCTAAAATTACTGATTCAGTATTAATTAAAAAAAAAAAAAAACCTTGCTGGAGAGACTTCATGCTCCTAACCCTTGTCCTGCTTCATTCAGCAGAATCACAGCTGGCAGTGAGAGATGTGAAACTGACAGCAGTAGAAACAGTTCCCCCTGGAGCAAAAGATTATGAGGCTAAATATCCTAATTTCATTCTTCCTTCCCCTTCACAGGTTAATAAGAAACGCGGGCTTGTGTTAAAACAAGGACCATGCTACATTCAGAATCCACCCAGAATTACACTGTTTGAAGCACTCTGCCAAGTTCAGGGTGGAGCAAATGTTTTCTAAATTCCTCATATTCAGTATGGAAAGCAAATTTCCCTATCGTTGACAGAGAATTATAACTTAAAGAATGCTTCCAGAAATCTCAGAGAATTTAAAATGTGATTTATGACACCCTAAACCTTGAAAACCATGAGAGTGGCACAGAATAGTAAAATGATGGACAAAGAAATCTGAAGCAAATGCAAACTAAATACAAGTGGAGAATACAGTCATTATTTTAGATAAAGTAGAATTCAAAAAATGGGAAAAGGCATATAATTTATCATTGATATTTAGTAGTAGTGTTAATCACTCAATCGTGTCTGACTCTGTGATCCCTGGACTATAGCCTGCCAGGCTCCTCTGTCCATGGAATTCTCCAGGCAAGAATACTGGAGTGAGTAGCCATTCCCTTCTCCATGGGACCTTTCCAACCTACAGATCAAACCCTGCTCTCTCGCATTATGGGTAGATTCTTTACCATCTGAGCTACCAGGAAATTTGTCATTATATTTAGTAGCTATTATCTTTTATATGGGGTCTTCCAGCTGCCCCTAGTGGTACAGAATCCACCTGCCGATGCCGGAGACGCAAGAGATGCCGGTTCCATCCCTGGGTCAGGAAGATTCCCTGGAGGAAGAAATAGTGAAAGTATTCTCAGGGGTGTCCGACTCGATGGACACGAGTTTGAGCAAGCCCTGGGAGTTGGTGATGGACAGGGAAGCCTGGTGTGCTGCAGTCCATGGGGTACAAAGAGTGAGTGAGACACGACTGAGTGACTGAACTGAACTGAAATGACTGAACTATACAGTCCATGGAATTCTCCAGGCCAGAATACTGAGGTGGGTAGCCATTCCCTTCTCCAGGGGATCTTCCCAACCCAGGGATCAAACCAGGGTCTCCTGTTAACCCGTTCTAGTATTCTTGCCTGGGAAATCCCATGGGTATAGGAGGCTGGCAGGCTACAGCCCATGCTGTTGCAAAGAGTCAGACACAACCGAGCTTCTGAGCACTCATCTTTTGTATATCAAATAATATGACATCAACACATGTAAAGTAAAAATCGCTGGAAACTAAGAAATGTATGACAAAATATAATAAAAATGAGAAGATTTTAAGTATTTCTACCATGTGACAAATCAAACCTGCCACAATAGAAGAAGAAGCAAGGAAAAGAGGAACTGAATAATAAACAATAAGATAAAAATCAGTTCAGAAGAGTATGTTGTCTGCAAGATTCGTTTCAGGACTCAGCCCTGCAAGTCTAACTTCAGACCCCATACGTCTCCCGTTGACACTGAACACAAGCAAAGCTACACCAGAAGCACTTTCACATGTGTATCTACATACCTGTGTCTATTTCTCAGAGATAGATGATCATATGTGAGATTTGAAGCTTCCCTGGTGGCTCAGACGGTAAAGCGTCTGCCCGCAATGCAGGAGACCCGGGTTCGATTCCTGGGTCGGGAAGAGCCCCTGGAGAAGGAAATGGCAATCCACTCCAGCACTCTTGCCTGGAAAATCCCATGGATGGAGGAGCCTGATAGGCTACAATGCATGGGGTCGCAAAGAGTCGGACACGACTGAGTGACTTCACTTCAAATATATTTTTAGTTGTAATGGATAGAGCTGGATTGCATTCCTAAAAGTTGCAGCAACTCATATGCCTGCCATATCACTGGTGTTTTTATGTTTTGCCAATCAAAGTGAAAAATGGTTCTCATAATAGCTTTAATTTGTATTACTCTGCCTTCCACGTTTACCGGTCATTTGCATTCGTTTCTCTATAAATTGCCTGTTCAAGTCCTTTACCCACTTAAAATCTAGTTTCTTGAGGGTTTTTGCTATCAATTTGTAGGAGCTGCTTGTATATTAGGATACTAAATCTTTATTTATGTATTACTAATATTTTTTTCCAACTTGTCATTTGCAACTTTGATTATGACTTTGGTTTTGGTGTTTTTCAGTGTACAAAAGATTTTATTTCTTTATTTTATTTTATTTATTTTCTAATTAGAGGATGACTGCTTTACCACATTGTGCTAGTTTCTGCTGTACAACAATGTGAAAAAAACAAAATCTTTAATGTAGCCATCCACATCTGTGTTTTCTTTTATAAATTCTGGGCTTTCTGATTTACTTAAGAATTCTCTTTTCAAAGTTCATGAATAAAGTCTTCTAAATTTCTTCTTTTTTTTCACATTGAAAGTTTATGTCCATCAGAGATATATTAACTGTATGTATTGTGTGAGGAAGAGGTCCAACCTCATTTTCCTCATTATGCACAGCCAGCAAGAGATGAATGCTTTCCCCACTTAATTTAAAAGCCACCTTTGTCCTGTATTAATTACTCACATGCTCTCAAGGTTATTTCTGGACTCAGCTACCTTTCTCCCATCTATGTATAGATTCTTATGTCAAGTACACATTGGGTTTTTTTTTTTTTTTTTTTTTTAATATCTCTGAGTGTTCCATTCTGCTCTCTTTCTGTTTTTTAAATTGGCTGCAAAGGGTCCTTCCTAGTTGCAGCACTCGGGATCTTTGCTGTATCATAGGGGATCTTTTGTTGCAGTGCTCAGGATAAGTAGTCGCGTCACACCAGGCTTAGTTGTTCCGAGGACTGTGGGATTTTATTTTCTTTTTATTTTTTATTTATTTATTTATTTATTTTTTTGGACTGTGGGATTTTAGTTCCCCAACCAGGGATCAAATCCCAGTCCCTGGTATTGCAAAGCAGATTCTTAACCATTGGCCCACCAGGGAAGTTCGAGTTTATCATCACTGCTTCAGAGAATTTTAAATGGTATTAACAGGTTAGGCAACATGAAGAGAATCTATTGAATTTGGATTTTGATCCCCAAAACCATTGATCGCTCTTGTGAGTGCAGTTGCCATGGAGATATGGAGATGGAAATTAGGTATGATAACATTTAGGAAAGAGTGGAAAGTACAGAGTGTGCTCTTGAAGAATGCAGCAGTGAGAGGATGGGAGAAGGTGGTATGATGGGTTGAGTGGGAAGTGGGGAAGAAGAAAATGTTTTAAAGCCCAGGGGAGATTTGAATGTTTGTGGCCGAGAATAAAGGAATCAGTTAGAAAGAGACTAACTGATGACTACAGATATATATCTACCAAAGAGTTATAAACATCCTTAAACTTCTTCCCCAGAGAAGGCAATGGCAATCCCGTACTCTTGCCTGGAAAATCCCATGGACAGAGGAGCCTGGTAGGCTGCAGTCCATGGGGTTGCAAAGAGTTGGACACGACTAAGCAGTTTCATTCACTTTTCACTTTCATGCATTGGAGAAGGAAATGGCAACCCACTCCAGTGTCCTTGCCTGGAGAATCCCAGGGACGGGGGAGCCTGGTGGGCTGCCGTCTATGGGGTTGCACAGTCGGACACGACTGAAGCGACTTAGCAGCAGCAGCAGCAGCAAACTTCTTCCAAAAAGAACTAAAATATTGTGATTATCAGAAAATAGTATTAGTTTCATGCTCTGTATAATGTATACTGCCATTAAGGTTTGCTACAGTCTTAATTCAACATTAAGCTCTATATTAAAAGAATAAATGAATGAAAACATAAATAAAATAAATCAGCTGTATCCTCCCCACTGGTGAAAACAATAATGAAGTTAATTTTTTTCTCCCTCAAGTATGATTCTGAGGACCAACCCTGGGAGAGGAGCTTGATGGAAGGAGGTATCACAGGAAGTCTGTTTCCTGATAACCAAGGTTCCAACAATGGTTTTACCTAACATTTGCCTGTTTCTTTTTATTCTATTCTAAGCAGTGTGCGCTCGCTCAGTTGTGTCCAACTCTTTGTGACCCCATGGACTGTAGCCTGCCAGGATCCTCTGTCCATGGGATTTCCCAGACAAGAATACTGGAGTGGGTCGCCATTTCCTTCTCCAAGGGATCTTCCCAACCCAGGGATCAAACCCACATCTCTTGCATCTCCTGCATCAGCAGGCAGGTTCTTTACCACTGAGCCACCTGGGAAGCCTGTTACAAGCAGGATGGGGGCTAAACCTGCACCCTGGGCTCTAGGCAGCAGTTTCCAAACTTGTCTGCACATGAGAATTACCTGTGGAAATAAAAAAAAAAAAAAACAAAAAAACAAAAAAACTCAACATCCAGGTGGCACTCCAGGCCACTTAAATCAGAGTCTCTTGAGACTGCCCTGTATTGTTGTTTTGTTTTGTTTTTTCTTTTAAAGCTTCTCAGATGATTCTAATATGCAGTGAAGCTTGTGAACCACTGATCTGGGGCTTGGAATCGGCTGACCATGTAATGCTGTTTTCCAAAACTGGGACATGTGAGTTTTGGCAAGGTCTAATGTGAACAAATATCAGAGACATATGACCAAGATTGTGTCATGGGGCAGGATATATTCTCTGTAAGCCAGTTCACTTAGAGTGTCCTTGAAAGAAAATGCTATTGATACCTTGAATGGGGGTGCTTTCCAAATGGGTTTTAACATGAGCAGGAATCAGAGTGTTTGCATAAAGGGGTGTTTTCATTACTGTGCAGGAAAGAAAAAAAAGGCTTAAATATCACAGGAAATGAAAAAGAAGCTACTTCTGATAAGGAGTTGAATGTGAGAATGTAATTCTCAAGAGCAAGAAAAGAGTCATTTGTTTTATAGTTTCTCAGGAAGCAAACATTTATTTTTCAACTCCCCCTGAGGTTGAAATGATTTTAAAACAGTTGCCAAGAGGCATTTAAAAATTAACTATACTACAAATTGTTTTGACATACAAGCACCTAGAACAAACATATATTCATAGCCACCTTAAAAATCAAAGCTTCCAAAACTAAAATTACATTTAATGGGAAACAAAATGAGTTTTATGGAAATTTGAAGAAATAGAAAGCTAAGGTGTCATGCTGACAGCTGAGAAGCAAAAAGAAATATTTGCTAGTGTTTTTTATTTCCTGGGGTCAGTCTTTTTGCAGTCTCTTAACTAGAGAACAGGAAATTGAGTGCTGAGTTTATCACCCAGAGAATCCTCTGAAAATGAGAGAGATTTCCATTTTTATGTAATTGAGTGTACACAAACAATTTACAAGCTTAAGATTTTTTTTTTTTCTTCTTTTGCCACACTGAGTTTCAACCCCTGGACCACCAAGGAAGTCCCCAAGCCTAAGATTTAGAGTACAAAGACCTAAGTTAGAACTCCAGCTCTGCTAGGTACTTGTAGGTGACCTTGGATAATGATTAAACTGATTCTAAACATCAGTTTTATCATGTTTAAAATGGGCTTCCCCAATAACTCCACAGATAAAGATTCTGCCTGTGATCCCTGGGTTGGGAAGGTGCTCTGGAGAAGGAAATGGCAACCCACTCCAGTATTGTTGCCTGAAATATTCCTTGGTCAGCGGAGCCTGGTGGGCTACAGTCCATGGGGTTCCAGAGTCAGACACAACTGAGTATGAGCAAGAGAAGTAATAATTATTATGATAACGATCCTTAGATACCTGCAATGGACCTTGTTTACAAAGTGCATAATTCCACGCCTAGCACAAGGTTAGTGTTCAATAGCTGGTGCTCATCCCGCTGCTGCTGCTGCTGCTAAGTCGCTTCAGTCATGTCCGACTCTGTGTGACCCCATAGACAGCAGCCCACCAGGCTCCCCTGTCCCTGGGATTCTCCAGGAAAGAACACTGGAGTGGGTTGCCATTTCCTTTTCTAATGCATGAAAGTGAAAAATGAGAGTGAAGTTGTTCAGTTGTGTCCGACTCTTAGTGACCCCATAGACTGCAGCCCACCAGGCTCCTCTGTCCATGGGATTTTCGAGGCAAGAGTACTGGAGTGGGGTGCCAGTGCCTTCTCTGCTCATCCCACTAGCCATATCTTATTTATAGACTAAGAGAACCAGAGAAATGCCCCTCTCTGTCACTATCTGATACATAAAGTTCATATGGAAACAGCTAAAATGTTTTGACTTTAATAAAAAGACATGGAGTGGGGCCCACTGCGGAAGACTGGGGTTGCCAGCTGCCTGTCTTTTTAATGGAAATTTTAAGAGATATTTATAAGAAGTGTTTACTAAACTAATCCCAAAACTAATCCCAAGACTCCAATCCCTTGGGCATTCTGGGATTTTTTTGGGGGGGGGAAAGTGCAGTCAGGTTGAGATCACGTGAGCAGACAGAGCTGGGAACTGGGCTCTGCCCTGGGGCTCATGGTCTGGCATGAGGAATGACTCATGTAAATTAATAAATTGAGTGATATTTTGATATTAATTTCTCATTTAAATACTTCCTTCTTTGCAATCAACCTCTATTTTTTCAATCTTGTAACTTGATTGAGGCTTCCAATGGCTAAGTCAGAGATCTCTCTTGGTAAATGTCAATATCTTTTGATATTGATTTCTAATGTAATTCCACAATGATAAGAGAACAGATTCTGTATGATTTCAATGCCATTAGACCATGAAATTTTTAAACCTTATGTCCCTGGATACGTTTCAGTATCATCTAGTTAATAGTCTATGGGAACTTGAATAGAATTTGTATCCTACTGCGGTGTGAAAAACTGTATAAATCTTAATTATGCTGAATTGGTTCAGAGTGCTTTTCAGGCCTACTATATCCTTCTGCTTTTCTGTATATGTGCTGTGTGCTCAGTCTCTCAGTTGTGTCTGATTCTTTGCGACCCTATGGACTGTAGCCCCCCAGGCTCTTCTGTCCATGGGATTCTCCAATCAAGAATATTGGAGTTGGTTGCCATTTTCTCCTCCAGGGGATCTTCCCGACCCAGGGATCGAATCTGCCTCTCTTATGTCTCCTGCATATGCAGGCAAGTCCTTTACCACTAATGCCATCTATTCATTCTACTAATTTATGAGAGTTTGATATTGAAACTCCAACTAAAAATCTTACTTTATCTACTTAAAAAAAATTTTAGTATACAGTGAAACTATATGTAACTTGGTTCTGCATTTTCCAAGTCCCCTGCAAATGTTATTATGCTTCCATAATTTAAAAAAAAAAAAAGAAATTGAGTGATTTCAGGGGGGAAAAAAAAGACACATGGTTTCATTTAGAGAGGCACTATTCTGAACCTTCACTCTGACCCCTCAGCTGGGACTACTGTCCTCCTGATGTACTGTCCCTATCTCTCTTGGTTACCCTAGTGCTCTATCTCCAGTAAAAAACTAAAAATACACTGAGTATAAACTATTAGTGTACTGTTACATTTTCCAGATTCCCTTGAAGACATAACCATCTCCCATCAGCATATCAGCTCATGCTGGCTTTCTCCTTAATCTCTGCTGCCATGACCATTTCCATAATGCAGACTCCTTTATGTCTCATATGCCCCATCTTCAGTGCCACCAGGTACTGCCCTCTGGGACACGCATTATTTCAATACCATGTTCCCCGTCTTTCCTTCTGCCCTAGACTCCTCCATCAATCCATGGCCTTTCTAATAATTTTTCACATTCCAAATATGGGAGGAATATCATCATTACTTCATTTTATTATTTTTAATTTAATTTTCATTTTATATTGGAGTGTAGTTGATTGACAATGTTGTGTTAGTTTCGGGTGTACAGCAAAGTGACTCACTTATACCTGGGATTTTATAAGCACCTAAATCTCAAGCTTTTCAAATATTGCTTCTTCTCCATTCTCCTTATTCTTTCGGTAACTGAAAGTGAGATCCAGCTGCTCACCCCCCAAAGCCAATAAAGATTGCTGGAAAGGAAAGTTTGCTTTATTTTGGATGCTGGCAACCGAGCAGTGGGGGGAGTGTGGGTGGATGCATGTCCAAAGACCAGCTCCTCCTCCCCAACAGTCAAGGGGCAAGAGCCTTTATAGAATGAGGGAGGGGGCTATGTGTTGAAACAGCAGAGTCAGTTCTGATGGTCATCTTGAAATTGGTGGTCTGAACAGCATCATCTTGATTGTTTTAAGACCAGTTAATCTTCAGTTCCGTGTTCAGTTTGTTCCCATTTCTTTAAGGCCAATTTGTGGGAGTGTGGCAGCATATGGTTTTCCCTGGTGGCTCTGTGGTAAAGAATCCACCTGCAATGCAGGAGACACAGATATGATCTCTGGGTTGGGAAGATCCCATGGAGAAGAAAATAGCAACTCACTCCAGTATCATTGCCTAGGAAATCCCATGGACAGAGGAGCCTGGCAGGCTACAGTTCATGGGACTGTAAGAGTTGGACACAACTTCAGCTACAAAACCACCATCACCACGCCACGGCTCTAGTCTGGTCATCATGTAGTCAACTTCTTCCACCTGCTGGGGGTTTCACTATCTATAAAGACAACTCACAGGATATGGCTCAGAACATTATCTTTAGCCCTTGAGAAGGAACTAAAGGTCCTTGACTAGGCTTAATAACTACATAATTATTATTGGTCTCCTTTGACTGTTTTCCTTTGTTTCTGCATTTTCTCACTTCTTTGATTAAATTTATTCTTTGGCTAGACTTTTTCACAGACAGAAGGCAGGCTGAGGATATGGGGGACAAGGACTACAGAATCCTGCTCCATTTCATTTCTTCTGAAATTTTGATTATATGTACTTCAGACCCTCACATTCCATCCTCTGTATCTCAAGCTCTCTTTATATTTTACACATCCTTTTCTGTCTGTGCTTTATTCTGACTACTTTTTTGTATTTGTCTTCCTGTTTTGCTAATTTTCTCTTTGTGCTTGCTCAGTCATGCCTGACTCACGCAACCCCATGGACTGTAGCCTGCCAGGCTCCTCTGTCCATGGGATTTTCCAGGCCAGAATACTGGAATGGGTTGCCATTTCCTTCACTATCTCTAATTTTCTCTTTAGCTGTATTTGATATTCTCTTTAACCCACCTACTAAGAAAGGTTTTTCTAAAATATTTATGTGTTTCATTGATAAAATTTTTATTTGATTAAAATATTTTTGAGCAGGTAAGAAAAGCCATATGATTAAAAAAATCTAAATGATATTGAAATGTATGAATTAAATATATTTATATTCTATCCCAATCTGCCCCAAGGGTAATCATTTCTGTTAGTTTTTTGTGTATGTTTCCCATGTTTCTTTATGCAGATAAAGCATATATGCATTCTTATCATTCTCTTTTTTACACTAAATTTAGCAATACCAAATATGCAATTAAGAATTTAATTTTTTCACTTAAAAGTATACCTGAGAGATGTTGCAATTTGCTTATTTTTAAATCTTCCCAGTCCTAATAAATAATCTCCAATTATTCATTTCTAAAATTCCTTCTTTATTTCTATAAATATTCTATACACAATTATTTCACATTCTGTGTCTGATAATTCCAGTCCCTCGTGTCTTCACATAGAAGGTACAGATTCAGCTAACTTTCAGTCATAGTGACTTGTTTCCTTGAATGTTCAGTGATCTTTGAACTATAGTTCATAGTAATTAATGGGGATCCTGAGGATCTAAATTGAAGATGAGTTCTTTCAGGATGAATTTGCATTGGTTTCTGCCAGGAACTGAGCAAGGAGTGTTACTGACCTGCATTAACTTCAGTACCATTCCAGAATCTTCCATGTAATCCACGTTTTTCATTTAGTCTCCCCTACCCCATATGTCGGGGCCAAAATTTAGGTCTCCATAGAAACACTGATGGACTTCCCTGGTGGCTCAGCAGTAAAGAATCTACCTGCAATGCAGGAGACACAGGAGATTTGGGTTTGATCCCTGGGCTGGGAAGATCTCCTAGAGGAGGGCATGGCAACCCACTCCAATATTCTTGCCTGGAGAATCTCATGGACAGAGGAGCCTGGTGCATTACAGTCCATAGGGTCACAAAGAGTCAGACACAACTGAAATGACTGAGCACACTCACAGAAACACTGACAACAGGTTTTGCCCTGGATATGTTTCTGGGCTTTCATTTGATTGATCTCTCTCTTTAAGTGCCAGTACCACTTTACTTATCACAGTTTTATGGTAGTTACTATCTGGAGGCCCTCCCTGGTGGCTCTGTGGTAAACAATGTGCCTTCCAGTGCAAGAGACATGACACATGAGTTCCATCCTTGGGTCAAGAAGATCCCCTGGAGTGGGAAATGGCAACCCATTCCAGTATTCTTGCCTGGAAAATTCCATGCACAGAGGCATCTGGTGGGCTGTCGTCCCTGGGGTTGTAAAGAGTCAGAAATGATTGAGCAACTGAGCACGATGAGCGCATGCTATCTGGTAGAGAAAACCTTTTCAAAATTGTCTAGGCTTTCTACAATCATCTATTTTCCCAAATGATCTTTCTTTCTTTATTTTTTTAAGTATTGTTTCTCTGGGGGTTTTTTCTGTCATTGTTGTTTGGGGGACAGGGCTTTGGTTTTGGTTTTTTACTTGTTTTCTGGCTGCTTTTTGTAGCACCTTAGTCCCCTGACCAGGGTTGGAACTCAAACCCACTGCAGCAGAAGTTGGGATTCTTAACCACTGGATGATCAGAAAAATTCTCCAAATAATCTTTCTTTCTTCTTCTTTTTTTTCCGACCAATTTTATTATTAGTATTTTTTTTAATATTTATGTGACTGCACCAGGTCTTAGCTGTGGCATGCTGGACCTTCAGCTGTGGCATGCAGGCTCTTAGTTGCAGCATGCAGGATCTAATTCCCTGACCAGGGATTGAACCTGAGACACCAGCATTGGGAGTGTGGAGTCTTAACCCCTGGACCACCAGGGATGTCACCCACAAATGATCTTTTAAACTGTTCACCCATGGACTTTTGTGAAGTGAAACAAGCTATGAGGACTTCTCAAGAAAATGACAGCAGAAGTATGTTAACCGCAAACCCTACATCAACACAAGTAGAAACGAAAACGAAGCAAAAGCAAGAAAAAGTACTTCCAGCAGGCTATAGCTGGGAAGGGCTATATGCTACACTCTGAAGACTGCAGCCTTTATAACGCCCTTTGGAGCAAACCGAGAGTCCCATGACCTGACACCAGTTTCCAGCTCCTGACCACAATACAGTGTCATAGATTGTAAGTGGAGGCAATTCTGAAGGTTCCCACAGTCTGAGTCCTGGGGGCATGGGAAAGCTGCTGGAAGAATAAGAAACACTCCCGTTGGGGCCCACTGGCTCATCATTGATTGCCAAGGGACCTGGTGTTGCAAGAGATTCTGGTCTGCCAAGCACATGATCTTCTTTCTCTGTTACCATTTCCTATCAGATTGGGACAGTATCTAGAGACAAGACTACTTCACAATTCCAGAGAACATGGAATAATCCTATGCTGACACATTTGAAAAGGCAGATGGAAAGAGGTGGATAATTACTATCTACCAGAGTCTCCTGTGTCTCTGGCATTTCAGGCAAATTCTTCATCTGCTGAGCCATCAGGGAAGCCCCCAAAATAACTAAATAACATATTTTAAATGTACTACATAAGAGAAAGAAGGAATTCTTTCCAATTTACAAATACCAATGTACTGATGCTTTGAATAGATAATGCACAAGAGAAAATTAGAGATATCAAAGTTGATTTATAAAAAGTTCTAGAATAAAGTATTAAGTAGAACCTGGGAGCAGACTTAATTAGCAATATACTATGACTATGACTGTGTATTACAAGAATGCAAAGGTGGCTAAATGTTAGAAATTTTATATTAATGTTGACCAAAGTGGGAAAAACATATAGTCCCATGGTAGATTTCAATAAAACGTTCATAAAATTTTAATGTCCATTCTTAATAAAAGGTCTTTGTAAAATGAGATTAGGTAAATAATTTCCTTACTGTCAAAACATATCTCATACCAAAAACCAATATCATGCTTAGCAATCAAACATTTATAATCTCTATAATATGACATTGCTTTTTGTGATAGACTTTGTAATTAGACAAAAGAACAAAATAAGAAGTTTAAATATTGGAATGAAAAAGACAAAAAATTATCGTTATTTGCAGATAATAGGAAGTCTAAAATTCAGCAGAAAATTTTTGAAAAGTAAAAAGTTGATAAGGTTTTCATGATATAATATTAATATTCAGTACTCAAAATCTTACAATGTATTATAAATATAACCCAAATTTAGTCCATCTTAAAAGTACATTAATTTATATAAATAAATTTTAATTACCTGGAAAAAAACAGAAAATTACCAAGAAATAGAAAATAATATATGAGTAAGTGAAAAGGCATCCCTTATGGAATACAGAATGTTCTAGAATACAGCAATATTCTAGTATAAATTCTTACAAAATATTTAATCTACAAAACCATCCTATTTCTGGTCAAAATTCCAACATGATATTTACAGAAAGAAGCATTTTTTAAAAGTATTCCAGCTGTATGAAATATATGGTATCTCAAATCAGTGGTGACTGGCAAAAGCTCATCACATAAATAATTAGGCTATTGTAACTATGATGAATACTGTGAAAGAAAAATACAGATCAGTGTGGAATGTTTTAAATAAAATGCAGGCTCTTGTTTCATTCATTACACAAAATAAACTCCAAGTACAACAAAATGTTTTAAAGTAAACACCAAAATTACATAAACACTAGGAGAGAAACCGGACAATTATTTTTATAATAGTGTGTGGAAAGTCTGAGCATGTCATGACAGCCAGTGATCACAAAACAAAAGATTAAGAACCTCAACTATGTAACAGTGAAAACTTTCCAATGCCAAAACAAATAAGAGCCCTATAAAGAAAAAAAAGTTAAAGACAAAGGACAAACGGGAAATACGTGCAATACAAATGGCGGACAACCTGCTGCTACTCTGATTCGAAGGGTTGTGTAGTCATTGAGAAAACATCATTCTTCCTCCCAAGGGAAACGGTGTTGGTTCTTCAGCTCATAGAATTTGTCTCCTGTCTGAACTGACCCGTTCCCATAGGCTTTGAAGGTGGAGGGAGAGGGATGACCACTGGCAGATCCTATCACTCACTCCTGCCAGAATTGTCAAGCACCCTTCACACGCACACACACACACAGAGCATGTGAACATACCATACACACATATACCACACACATGTGTACACACATGACAACATATATGTGCACCCATGTACCACACACACACACCCCCCACACGAACAGACCATATGCACAGTCACCACACAATGACACATGTGTACAGACACAGCAGGCAGCATAAATATGCACACATGCATTAATACACACTATACACACACACTCCATATGAGCATACCATATACACATGCACCACACAATACACACACGTGTGAACACACAACCAACAGCACGCGCATGCACACATGTACCATATACACAGTATACACACACACACACACATGCTCACGCCCTTTGGGCACTTTATTGAGGAATCAGAATGCTAGTCTGTGGTGTGCACCTTCGAGGAGTACTGTTCAGCTGTTTCCAAGCTCTGCATTCTTTCTGGATCCAGAACCTTGCCCTGGAATGTGGTCCTAGAGACGGTATGACCCGTCTGCCCCCAGAATGGAATCAGAGGAACTCCGCAGCCTGCTTCCTGATTCCGGGCACAGGACAGGCCTTTCTTCCCTCTGCTAAAGGGCTCTGCTTTTGTGAAACAAAGCCAGAGCGTGCAGTGAGCTGAAGTGAGCTGAATCCCAGGCCTCCTCAGATTCTGCTGTTAGGTTGTCTGTCTCAGTCCCTGATGGTTTTAGGAAACCCCCTTCCCTTCCCAGTTTTGGCAGCATCTTCTGGGGGGACTCAGGGCAAGGGGAGCCTCTAATCATGAGTGACTGCATAGGAGGCCACTGTGAACCATAAGCTGTCATATGACAACTTGTCCAGCCTCGGTCACAGAAATTCCCCAGAATGCGCATAGTCAAGGGACAGAGTCCCTGTGGCAAAGTCACCTGCGGAGGCCACCTGTGGAGGTCGCATGACTCCAACGCTGTGGTGGCTGAAACTACTGCTGAGTCCCTCTTTGAAGATTGCCATCACAGCCCGCAGCACGTTTTGGGGGCGGCATTCTGAGTCCATAAGTGAAATCTTTTCCAGACTATATTCAATTTCTGGAAATAGGTAAAACCATTTGTCATATGTTCTAGCGCTTTTGTTTTTGTGTTTCGGGCTGAACCTTGTGGCCTATGGGATGTTAGTTCCCCGACCAGAGATCAAACCCGCACCCCTTGCAGGGGAAGCACGAAATCTTAATCACTGGACCACCTGGGAAGTTCTCAGCATGTTCTAGTTTATAAAAGAAATGTCCATAGAGAATAGAATTATGGTTGCCAAGGGGGTGGAGGGGGAATGGAGTGGGTGGTGGGGTTAGCAGATGCAAGCTATTATATGTCGAATGGATAAACAATGAGGTCCTACTTAGCACAGGGAACTCTATTCAATATCCTGTAATGACCCTTAATAGAAAAGAATATGAAAAAAGAATGTATATATAACTGAATCACTATGCTGTACAGTAGAAATGAACACAACATTATAAATCAACAATACCTCAATAAAAAATTAAATTAAAAATGCCTAACAGGCTGAGTTTTAGTGATACATATTTTGTATGCACGTATAACGTTTTCACCATATGTAGAGAAACAGAGACAGAAACGCACGAGGTAATAAACCTACGCAGTGTTCTTTGGTAATTCATAAACACATTTTGAAGGCAATTCCCAAAGGGGATTTCTGAAGACTTTTTAAAAACACTAATAGCATCAGTAGAATAAGTATTTAGTTTTTCAAAGTATCTACTTGGAAGAAGTACAATTTAGATGAAAATCTAGTATGTTTGGGGGGAAAAAGTCTCATTAGAGTCACAAACTGTCTAGCAGATGTCCTCTTCTTTCTAAATGTTCTTTTCAAAGGCTTAATCAACATATTTTCCCTTCCTATATGAAGCTCACTACCTCCCTCCAGCAACCAGCCAATCTGATGAACCATCAGCTCTTCCATTTTCACTCTGGAAATGTCTCCCTCTATTGTGATTTTTAATGTCTCTTGATGAAATGTCCTGCCTTTGTTCATAGTCTTATACCCCTCCCCACTTTTATTACTGGGACTTCCCTCTTAGATTTCTCCATCTGACAAAACCCTCCTAATCCTTCAAGGTCCAGCTTAAACTCCACCTGAGTAGCCGTTGCTGCCCTCTTCCTTCTTTTTCACACCCCTTCTCTCTTGTCATTCAAGCTTCCCCAGTGGCTCAGACAGTATAGAATCTGCCTGCAATGCAGGAGACTGGGGCTCAATTCCTGGGTCAGGAAGATCCCCTGGAGAAGGGAATGGCTAACCACTCTAGTATTCTTGCCTGGAGCATTCCGTGGACAGAGGAGCCTGGCCAGCTATAGTTCATGGGGTCACAGAATGGACACAACTAAACAACTGACACTTGCGTCTTGTCCTTCTGCTTGTAGGGTAGGAACTCCATCACTGAAGGCACTCAGCAACGTTTGCTGGGTGTTGTGAAATGAAACCTGGACTGATGTCTCAACCACAGGGGACATTCAGGGTCAAATGAAAGCAGATGACATCAGTTTGTTTCAGTCGGGCAAGAGTCCAGTCTGCTCCCGATGAATGCTAAACCAACAGATGGGACTCTACTTCACACTTTTGTTCTCATTCCTTTGAAAGTATACTGGGAAGTTGCCTGGCTACACTCCAGACAGAGGACACACGACAAGTCCTCCTTAGAGTTTAAGAAACATGCCTCAGACAGATATAATCCACTGGAAGCCATCGGTTAGAGAAGAGTAGTGTTAGGCAAAAAAAAAAAAGAAAACAGTATTGTCTGGGAATAGAAAGGTCGAAGACAGGCTGTGCAAGTGAGGTTGGAAATCACACCTAGCCTTTGGACAGGGAACATTTTGGTCAGTTGTCTGATGTTCACCTGGCTTCCTACTTCCATGTTCATTTCTTGCTTCCTTTTTGCTGGTGCCAGAGAAAGTATATTTGGGTGTAACTTCTGGAAAAAAAATGTATCAGCAGAACTAGCTTTGAATTATCTAATCATTTTTTGCCCTTGCAGAAGGATTTTATGGTTTTTGTTATTGGTGTGTAAGATTTTATGTAGGGAATGATAGATTATTAGGGAAGTGTGGGGAATCAACAATGCCCAACCATTTGGGGAACACTTTATTTGCGGCAAATATGTTTAACAAAGGGTTAAGTCTTACTATTAACCACTAATTTGACATGGCTGCTGCTGCTGCTGCTGCTAAGTCGCTTCAGTCGTGTCCAACTCTGTGCGACCCCAGAGACGGCAGCCCACCAGGCTCCCCCGTCCCTGGGATTCTCCGGGCAAGAACACTGGAGTGGGTTGCCATTTCCTTCTCCAATGCATGAAAGTGAAAAGTGAAAGTGAAGGCGCTCAGTCGTGTCCGACTCTTAGCGACCCCATGGACTAGCAAGGCTCTACACTTAGCAGGAAGGACTACCAGTAATGCATTTCTCCAAATGACAGACAGGCTCAAAGAGTGGGCTCAAAGGTGGACTCAGAGCAACTCCAAGCCAACTAGACAACGACATTCAGCAAACCAGTAATTAAAAACAAACCTGTGGTGATTCGGCAAGCTTATTCCTGAGGCGGGGAGGGACGGGGAGGGATATCTCTACATACTTTGGTCTTAGCATAAGTGTTGAGTTCAGAACATTTCCAAATCACAGTATAACTCGGACTACGTTAAGCTTTGATTTCTTTCACAGGGAGTCAAATTCCATCCCTGTGTACTATGAATGTTGGTTTTTGTTTTTCTTTTTCTGTTTGTTTTTTAAGAAAAGCTTTCCTTTCACTGTAAGTATTCTTTATATATCTTACAAATATAAATGACTCTAATGGCTTATCACCACCCTCAGAGTGGGGCTCCTGAGGAATCTCTTCAGAATTAGATAGGCATTCACTCAGATCAGAGAATTTAGGAGCTTCTCAATGGAAATGCTGATGAGTTCAGTACAGCTGAGCATCCTCTCCAACAGGATCAAGTCTCAGACTCTCATTCCACTCAGAAA
The DNA here is from genome assembly GCF_029407905.1 of Bubalus kerabau. Classification (NCBI taxonomy): domain Eukaryota; kingdom Metazoa; phylum Chordata; class Mammalia; order Artiodactyla; family Bovidae; genus Bubalus; species Bubalus kerabau. The sequence continues at coordinate 171,228,772 of NC_073627.1, forward strand.
GCATCTGCTCAGAGTAGGTTGTTTTTCTTGCTGCTCAGTTACAACACTTTCTTTCAGTTTACCGGAGCACAGCATGGTGGTTGACCAAGCAAATAATTATGCAAAGCAGAAATCATAAGGCATTAAAAGATAAGTCCATTTGGAAACTCGTGTTTCCAAAAGTGCAGGCTAAAGCACTAGAATTATCCATAAACTAGAAGCAGTCCAAAACACTTGTTCTCAGGAAACTGGTGAAGTTCCAGGGATTTAGGGCAATGACCTGGGTGACAAAGCTGACGAAAGCTGGGTGGGTGATAAAGGGCCAGTTGGCAACTCACTTGCAGGCAGAGGTTGAGGACGGTGACCTGGCTTGTCACCCTTAGAAAGCTAAGTGTGTAATACGATCAATACAGACCACAGTCCCAGGCCACATAGGCAGCTCTCCAAGGCACACCGGCAACTTCCCAAGTCTGTTCAGCACCGTGTGTCCCTCCTGATGTAGGTCTCTGCCCCTGCTGTCTTATCCAGTGACAAGCCTTGGCCTTTCCATGCCTGGCTCTAAGTCAGATTCACGTGCTCCCCCAGCTGTATCTCCAGTGGGGATTCCAGCTCTGTTCTAGCTCCACCCCCATCTGAGTGATCTCTTTACAGAGGTCTACAGGGGTCTGGGCTGGTCTACAAGGTCTATCAGGGTTTCCCTTATAGCTCAGTTGATAAAGAATCTGCCTGCAAGCAGGAGACCCCAGTTCTATTCCTGGGTCAGAAAGATCTGCTGGAGAAGGGATAGGCTACCCACTCCAGTATTCTTGGGCTTCCCTTGTGGCTCAGCTGGTAAAGAATCCGCCTGCAATGCAAGTGACCTGGGTTCGATCCCTGGGTTGGGAAGATCCCCTGAAGAAGGGAAAGGCTACCCACCCCAGTATTCTGGCCTGGAGAATTCCATGGACTGTATAGTCCATGGAGTCACAAAGAGTCAGATACGACTGAGCAACTTTCACTCCTTACAGGGGTCTGCGGGCTTCCCTGGTGACTCAGCACTAAAGAATCCACCTGCCAATGCAGGAGACATGAGTTCGATCCCTGAATCGGAAAGATCCCCCTGGAGAAGGAAATGGCAACCCACTCCAGTATTCTTGCCTGGGAAATCCCATGGACCGAAGACCCTGGTGTGCTGCAGTCCATGGAGTCACAAAGAGCTGGACACTACTTAGCAACTAAACATCAATAACAGGGCTCTGCAGCAGCAGTCTGCTCTTGTTGAGGGAGGTGGGAGGAATGACTGCAGAGATGAAGGGAAGTGGAGGAAAGTGCTGACACCAGAGGTGTGTTACAGTTGGAGACTGAGAGATGCAGTCTCACGAGGTCAGTCACCTTGGTGGAGTTTCTTCAGCCTCCATCTAATCCTGCAAGCTCTTCCAGATTCACCAAACTCAGACTGGTATTCAGACCAGATATCTATGTGTTAATTTTCTCCAAGAAACCTGGTAAGAATGCTCATGAATGCTGTTCCCAGGCAGCCAAGTCAGATGCAGCTATTTCATGCCTTTGGCAGCAAGCTGCAGACTGGCTGGAGTCTTTGAGTCTGGCAGCCTTGTGCAACACCTCCTTAACAGGGACTCATGCAATGTGAACACTTAGACTCTGACTCAGACCAAGATGCTGTCTTCCTTGTTCGGTGCAAGAGATGCTCTGCCCAGCTGCTTCCCCTTTAAAGGCCCTGTGACAGGTTCGATGCACGATACTGGATGCTTGGGGCTGGTGCACTGGGACGACCCAGAGGGATGGTGTGGGGAGGGAGGAGGGAGGAGGGTTCAGGATGGGGAACACATGTATACCTGTGGTGGATTCATTTTGATATTTGGCAAAACTAATACAATTATGTAAAGTTTAAAAAATAAAATAAAATTAAAAAAAAACTCAAATGTAAAAAATGAAATATTAAAAATCCTTTAGGAAAATCTTGGAGACTACAATGAACAAGTAGGGGGAGACCTTAAACAAGAATGGAAATCAAGAAGTTTACAAGAAGAATAAAAAATGGACATATTTGACTTGAAAACTTTTTTGTATGGAAAAAAGATATATAAGCAAGGTCAATAGGTAAGAGATTTGGGAGTAACTTGGTGAGCAAATAGAGAGTAATATTCAAAAACTGATTACCAATTGTCAAGAAGGGCGTTAACAACCCTATTGAAATTGGGTGTCAGGGAAGGATAAATTGGAAGATTGGGATTGACACATAAACACTACTATATATAAAATAGATAACTAATAATGACATAATGTATAGCACAGGAAACTACTCAATACTCTGTAATGACCTACATGGGCAAAGAATGTAAAAAAGAAGGGATATATGTATAATTGATTTGTTCTGCTGTACACCTAAAACTAACACAACATTGTAAATCAACTATCCTCCAATAAAAAAATGTTTTAAAGAAAAAAAAAAAAAAAGGCCCTGTGACAGCAATTCCCCTTTCCTGGGCTCTGCCCCATTTTGGTCAGAAGGCAGCTTTGGTGGAGAGCCTCACGGCTGTCCCTGACCATCCCAGCATAGCACGAGTGTCCGCATCATCTGGTGTTCATTTCTGTGAGATCATAATGAATAGAAACCATCCGAAGACAACCGTAGGTCCCTCTGGTTCTTGGAGTTGAGTGCTCTTTCAAGTTCTAAGGTCCACTCTTCACTGGAAGGCATCTTGGATAGAAGGAATCATGGCTTGTGGTAAGAGCTATTCATGCTTTGCCCTGTCTCATCCATTCTTGGCTGTACTCAGTTCAGCTCATTTCAGTTCAGTCGCTCAGTCATGTCTGACTCTTTGCAACCCCATGGACCACAGTACTCCAGGCTTCCCTGTCCATCACCAACACTTGGAGCTTGCTCAAACTCATGTCCATTGAGTCAGTGATGCCATCCAGCCATCTCATTCTGTGTTGCCCCCTTCTCTTCCTGCCCTCAATCTTTCCCAGCACCAAGGTCTTTTTCAATGAGTTGGCTCTTAGTATCAGGTGGCCAAAGCATTGGACCTTCAGCTTAACCCTCAGTCCTTTCAATGAATATTCAGGACTGAATTCCTTTAGGATTGACTGGTTTGATCTCCTTGCAGTCCAAGGGATTCTCAAGAGTCTTCTCCAGCATTACAATTCAAGCATCAATTCTTCAGCACTCAGCCATCTTTATAGTCCAACTCTCACATCCATACATGACTACTGAAAAACCATAGTGCTGACTGTATGGACCTTTGTCAGCAAAGTGATGTCTGTGCTTTTTAATATATATGCCTATGGACCCTGAGAAATTATGTCCTTTCCCTTCCCCAAAATCTCTGTGCATCACTCAAGGGAATGTATCTTTTTCAAGGGGAGAAGGCAGACTTCCAGACCCAGTTACTTTCCTAAAACCTCTGGCCATTGGTCACTTCCACCACTGGCAGCCTTGGCACATTTCTAAGAGAAAATAGAAGTATTCCTCAGCTTTTGCTATAGCCCCTTATAAGAACCTAGGAAATACTGTGGTAGAATTTAAATCTATAATTGATTATTTTTAGTAACTTATGGTAGGCAAAATTCTAAAATAACCCTCATAATCTCTGCCACTTGGTGTCCACAGCCTGAATAATCTTTTCCCCTTTATTGTGACTTACTTTTAACCAACAGAATATGGGGGGGGGAAGTGATGGGCTTTTGCAGGTATAATTAAGGCTTCAAATTAGTTGATTTTTAGTTAGTTAAAAGTAGATTATCCTAGTGGGCATGACTTAGATGAAAGCCCTTTAAAAAAGAAACTGGGATCTCCCTGTATTCAGAGATTATCCTTGCTGACTTGATGAATTGGGCAGTCTGTTCAGGAATCCCAGATGGCAAACAACTCAAAATGGCCCTCTAGGAACTATGATTGACATCTAAAACTTGAGGACAGCTTCCAGCTGACAACCAGCAAAAAGTTTAGACCTTCAACCATACCACCACAAGGAAATGAATTCTGCCAACAACATGAATAAGTATAGAAGAGGGATCTTCCCCAATTGAGCCTCTTGATGAAGATGCAACCCAATCAACACCTTGAGTGCAGACTTGTGATACCCTGAGCAGAGACACCAAATAAACCAAACCTGGATTCCTGATCCATAAAAGATTGCAGATAATAAATATGTACTATTTTAAGCCATTCAGTTCAGTTCAGTTCAGTCACTCAGTCATGTCCGACTCTGCGACCCCATGAATTGCAGCATGCCAGGCCTCCCTGTCCATCACCAACTCCCAGAGTTCACTCAAACTCACATCCATTGAGTCGGTGATGCCATCCAGCCATCTCATCCTCTGTCGTCCCCTTTTCATCCTGCCCCCAATCCCTCCCAGCACCAGAGTCTTCTCCAATGAGTCAACTCTTTGCATGAGGTGGCCAAAGTACTGGAGTTTCAGCTTTAGCATCATTCCTTCCAAAAAAATCCCAGGGCTGATCTCCTTCAGAATGGACTGGTTGGATCTCCTTGCAGTCCAAGGGACTCTCAAGAGTCTTCTCCAACACCACAGTTCAAAAGCATCAATTCTTTGGTGCTCAGCCTTCTTCACAGTCCAACTCTCTCATCCATACATGACCACTGGAAAAATCATAACCTTGACTAGACGGACCTTTGTTGGCTAAATAATGTCTCTGCTTTTGAATATGCTGTCTAGGTTTGTCATAACTTTCCTTCCAAGGAGTAAGTGTCTTTTAATTTCATGGCTGCAGTCACCATCTGCAGTGATTTTGGAGCCCCAAAAAATAAAGTCTGACACTGTTTCCACTGTTTCCCCATCTATTTGCCATGAAGTAATGGGACCGAATGCCATGATCTTAGTTTTCTGAATGTTGAGCTTTAAGCCAACTTTTTCACTCTCCTCTTTCACTCTCATCAAGAGGCTTTTGAGTTCCTCTTCACTTTCTGCCATAAGGTGGTGTCATCTGCATATCTGAGCCGTTACATCTGTAGTAATTTGCTACACCACAGTAAAAAATTAAAAGGCATATACAGTCTTTGCTATAATTCCCTCTCAAATATTTCATCTTCTAGTTTCTAGTTGTCCTCTCAAAATCACATTTACCAAAGATTCAGAAAAAAATGTTTAAGAAATATGAATCAGCACTGTGCCGCAAAGAAGGATACATTCAAAAACTCTGGGAAATTTTCAGAAGATCAAAAATATAAAATTTAAGTTAACACCTAGAAACAGAGTTCTTAAGGAGGAAGCTATAATTGTTTTAAAAATTATTTTGGTAAATTATTTGGATTAAGGTTGATGCTTAGGTCATAGATTGGTGGTAGTGGTTTAGTTGCTAAATCATGTCCAACTCTTGTGATCCCATGGACTGTAGCCTGCCAGGCTCCTCTGTCCATGGGATTCTCCAGGTGAGAATACTGGAATGGGCTGCCATTTCCTTCTCCAGAGGATCTTCCCAACCCAGGAATCAAACCAGGGTCTCCTGCATTGCAGGCAGATTCTTTACTGACTGAGCTATGAGGGAAACCCCTAGGTCATAGATTAGCAGGGAAAAGAAGAAGGAAAGAAAGACAGCTAAATGGTTCTGCATTTCAGGAATTTAGGGGATTTGATAAAGAATGAAGATGAGAAGGATTGGGAAGGGAAGAGAACATTGAAGAAGAGAGATGACTAACATCTGCTTTTAATTATTTGCATATACAAAATATAATATACTCTTGTTATAGGGAGAATAATGGCCACCAAAGATGCCTGCATATTAATGCCAGAGTCAGTGGGTAAGTTATCTTCCATGGCAAAAGGAATTGTAGATGTGATTAAATTAAGAATATTGAGATTACTCTGAATCATCCAGGGAGGCCCCTTGAAATCACAGGGATCTTTATAAGTGAAGTGGGACTGGGAAAGGGAACAGGAGGGTCAGAAACAAAGATTTGAAAATGTTGGCTTTGAAGATGGAGAAAAGGTCACAGTCAAGGAACATAGGCAACCTCTAAAATCTAGAAGAAGCAGGCAAATGGATTCGCCCTTGAGCTTCCAGAAGGAACACAGCTCAGCTGATACTTTGACCTCGGCCCAGTGAGGCTCAAGGCAGACTTCTGACTTTCAGAACTGTAAAATAATAAGTCTGTGTGATTGAAAGCATGGCAATCTGTTCACTGCATCAGTAGGAAACTAACACACTCTCCATTCACATTACCTAAATGCCCTAAGTCCTTCGTGAGACTTTGGGTGGAAATCATGAAAAGGAGCTGAGTTGTACAGGTGAGTCAGTGCCAGGAGAACCGGGACCCCACACAGAAGGGTGAGATAACCTATTAACTAAGCTAATTCATAGGAAGCAGAAACTTGGCTGTAGAGTTGACATAACACATCCACATTTACTACCTCATGGAATTTTCAGAAATCTTAAAAGACAGTACTGGATGCCCCACCAATTTTGTGATGGGGAATTAAACCAATCTGATCTAAATCTAAGTGCCTTGGGTTTACATTGAGAAGGAAACCAAGCAGTACCCATCATATTTTTAGTTGACGTGTGTAATAGGATATTCAATGGAACAGTTTCTCTTATACAATTTTATTTTTATGTTTTTGAATAGTAATATTACTATTAGTAATAATAGTAATACATGTTTAAGCTCCTTGGAAGAAAAGCTATGACAAACCAAGACAGCATATTAAAAAGCAGAGACAGTACTTTGCCGACAAAGGTCCGTCTAGTCTAGGCTATGGTTTTTCCAGTGGTCATGTATGGATGTGAGAGTTGGACTATAAAGAATGCTGAGCACCAAAGAATTGATGTTTTTGAACTGTGATGTTGGAGAAGACTCTTGAGAGTCCCTTGGACTGCAAGGATATCCAACTAGTCAATCCTAAAGGAAATCAGTCCTGAATATTCATTGGAAGGACTGATGCTGAAACTCCAATATTTTGGCCACCTGATGGGAAGAACTGACTCATTGGAAAAGACCCTGAAGCTGGGAAAGATTGAGGGCATGAGGAGAAGGGGACGACAGAGGATGAGATGGTTGCATGGCATCACCAACTTGATGGACTTGAGTTTGAGTGAATTCCGGGAGTTGGTGATGGACAGGGGAGCCTCACATGCTGCAGTCCATGGGGTCGCAAAGAGTCGGACACGACTGAGTAATTGAACTGACTACATGTTTAAAGTCAAAACAAAATAAGAAAATAAACACTTAAAAGACTCACTGTTGTCCTGTGGAGGGGTCCACCCCATTCTCCCTTGCTCCATTTGTATCCATTTACAACAATTCATTGCTATCATTCCAGTGTTTCTTTATGTAAAATTGAACAGATGGTCTCATCCCTTTCTTACATAAAAGGTAGCATATGATATACATTATTCTCCATCATTTTTCCTCATTAAAAGAGTACAGCTAAAGATCTCTTCATACAAGTGCATAGAGTCCTTCCTCATTCCTTTGTTATAACTCAGCATAGTTTATTGTGTACAAAGAAGTGTCAGAGTTCATGCAACTAGTTTCCTCTTGGGAGGCATTTGGGTAGTTTCTAAGCGTTTGTTATTATAAGCCACGTCATGATAAATAATCCTGTTCATGCATCATTTGGAACATGTGCAAGTAAAACCATAGGATAGGTCCCAGAGGTGGGACTGCTGAGTTAAGGACAACAGAAGCTGGACAAAAGTAAATATTGCCAGATTCTCTTCCATAAAGGTTGAACTGTTCTGTACTTCCATTAACAATGTTTGAGTAACTATTTCCCCACAGCCTCAGAAGACAGTGTGTTGTTAAATCTCTGAATTTTCCCCAAACTGACAGGTGAGAAATGATACCTCACTAACTTGCACTTTTCTTTTTCTTTAAGATTTTTTTTTAATGTGGACCATTTATTTCCCCAGTCTATTCGTTTATAACCATTTTCATCATTTTCATCAATTCATTGCTATCATTCCAGTGTTTCTTTATATAAAATTGAATACATATTCTCATTCCCCCTCTTTCTTACCTAAAAGATAGCATATGATATAAATTACCTAACACAACAAAAATCTATTTGCTTTCCAGTCCTGCCACAAACCTTATTTCCCAAACACCAAATCAATCATCCACAGTCCTCAACAACTCTAACCGGAACTGCACCACAGTGGTACCTTAAGGAATTTTGCTTCCCTTCCTTCACTTTGTCTTCTCATTATGTAGGAAAACATCACATTAGCCATTAAGTGATGTGGACCATTTTTAAAGTCCCTACTGAATCTGTTACAGTATTGCTTCTGTTTTATGTTTTGGTTTTTTGCCCATGAGACATGGGGGGTCCTAGCTTCCCAACCAGGGATCCGAACCCTCATGCCTTGAATTACAAGACTAAGTCTTAACCACAGGACCTCCAGGAAAGTCTCCATTTCTCTTAAAAGTAAGATTGAGCATCTTTTCTTGTGTTTAGGAGCCATTTTGATTTTTCTGTGAACTGTATTTTTCTATCATTTGGCCTCAACTTAGACCCTTTCACTGTGATCAAATTTCAGAAAAATTGAAAAGAATAGGTTGCATGCACTCCCATATTCTAAAATAGGGATTTTCAAGTGGTCTTGTGACCGTTAGCCCAATACCCAGGTTGTAAAGTTGTTTAAAGTTGAAAAGGCCAAAAGAAAGTTCTCTGGGGAAAGCTGTTGGCATGCTGTGCATTGTCTATCTCCCACCATGATGGCAGGAGGTAAGCGGACTTTCTTTAGGAAGTCGGGAAAGCTTCAAGGGGACCTCCACTCAGAGACTTTGTGTCAGAGGACACAGTGCCTGGTATCTGATTCCAGGGATAAGAAACCCAAAGGTTGAGAAACTGAGCCTGTCAGGCCAAGAGCAGGACAGAAAAGTGGGAACTACGCTGGGAATGTAGTCGAAGCTGCACTCCACTAATAGAGGCCAAAGGCTCAAATAGGTAAAAAACTGAAGTCTGTGGTTGAAGTGATCTGTGATGGTGGGGCAATCCCTTGTTTGGCCTGACAAGGGTCTGTGAGTTTTTGTGGGTCAAGTAGATAGCCGAGCTGGGATGCCATCTTGATGTGACTTCTTCCGAAAACGGCAGAACTCCAGGGGAAGAGAATTCCAACAATGCCTGCAGTAAGAGGCTGTGGGATGCTGCACTTTCAAGGGCAGGATCAGAGGTAGTGACTCAAGAGTTCAGGATAATAAGATATAAAATATCTAGATACACACAACCAAAAATAAGCATTAGTTAGCTTGTAAGTTCGGAGAAGGCGATGGCACCCCACTCCAGTACTCTTTGGAAAACCCCATGGACAGAGGAGCCTGGTAAGCTGCAGTCCATGGGGTCGCTAAGAGTCAGACATAACTGAGCAACTTCACTTTCACTTTTCACTTTCATGCATTGGAGAAGGAAATGGCAACCCACTCCAGGATTCTTGCCTGGAGAATCCCAGGGACGGGGGAGCCTGATGGGCTGCCATCTATGGGGTCGCACAGAGTTGGACACGACTGAAGCGACTTAGCAGCAGCAGCTCGTAAGTTGAAAACTGTGCTGCGCTGTGCTCAATTGTTCAGTCGTATCCAACTCTTTGTGACCCTAAGGGCTGTAGCCTGTCAGGTTCCTCTGTCCATGGGATTTCCCAGGCAGAGTATGAGTGGGTTTCCATTTCCTTCTCCAACAGATCTTCTAGACCCAGGGATCGAACCCATGTCTCTTGCATTGGCAGATGGACTCTTTACCGGTGAACCACACAGGAAGCCCAAGTCAAAAATTAGAATATGCTAGACAGGAACACACACAAACACTAAATGGAGACACATATCATGTTCTGGGATAGAAGTACTCTTTATTTAATACATCCCCAAGAAAAATATGAAGATTGGGGGGGGAGGAATTTAACCAAATAATTCTTTAGTTTACATATAATAAATATGTATTCATGAATAAATATATAATAAAACCTGAGGATACTTTGAGAATTAACAGAAAAAGGGTGGTAACTCATTTTTACTTGATATTAAAAAAAAACCTATTTTAAACTCAAAGCAGGTGGTATTGGCATAGAGATAAATTAGTACAACAAAAGAGAAAGTTCAGAAATAGACTCTAGTATTTGATTCAGTATATGAGTCAAATCGCCAGAGAAAAAAATAGCAGTCAAGGAATACGCGTAGAACAACTGGCTAAACCATTTAGCAACAATAAAAATTAAAAAAAAGACCCCTCCCAACCTCACTCTTTATACTAAAATAAGTTTCAGAACATTTAAAGACTTAAATTTTTTAAAAACTGCTGAATTACAGTTATTATCTTGAGATTGGAAGGTCCAAGGGCAAAATACATAAGGAAAAAGACTGATACACTTGACTACACAGATATAAAGTTTTTGTGTGGCAATGCATGACACAAACAAGGTCAGAAGGGAAATGATCAAGTAGAAAATGTGTTGACAACATAGGTGACAGTTAAGAGTGAAAATCACCATAATATAAAGAGCTTTTTCAAATCAATATAAGATTCAAGCCAACTACTGAGGGAAAAAAAAGGCACCCCAACAGAATTACAAAGGACCATCAACATGCAAAACAGAGAAATGCGAACAAAGCATTGGACGGTCATTTTCCACCTACCAGATTAATCAAGATTAAGGATATCAATGATGCCACTTGTGTTGAGGCTTCCCGCCGGTGAGAGCATAAACTGGCATAAACTTTCTTTGAGATTTTTGAGTTTCGGTAACCCCTAGCTGTGCCCACAAAGTATGGATACGGAAACATATCCATATCCACACACACACACATATATCACCAAAATGACTCATTCATTCTCTCTGAGACAATGGGCATGCACTCTTCTTAAAACTGATTTGCCTCACTGAATCACTTGGCCACAGACACACAAAAAGGCACACCCTCTTTCCTCTCCAAAACTGAGCACTTGAGTTTAACCCATAAAGGCTGTAGGAGGAAAACAGTCCTTAAAAATACCATTTGATTGACATCTACTACTACTGGCTTTCTCTTTGGTGAATCAAATGGAAAAATTAAAGGTTTAGGAAATCAAAATATGAGTTAGCAATATGAAGGGAGCCTTGAGAATTCTTTTTTTACTTCCTTTAAAATCAATTTAAGTATTAACTTTTTTCCAAGCTACTGCAGAATGTCAAAGATAATCAGTTCTGCTCTGGTCTTCATCTTAAAGGGCCCAGCTGCAATTATAGGTCTGGAGTTATGGGTGGACTATTACCTATTTCCCCTAATTAACCTCCATCTATTTTGTTTTTTTATGGCTCCTTCTAGAAGTGGTGAGGGAAGGTATCTACAGTGAAAGGATAAGTATAAAAAGGCACAGGTGCTACAATAAAGGCAGTAACAGTATATATATTGTTATATATATATACATGGTTTGGAAATATAAAAACCTGACTCTCCCAAGAATCAAATGGTCCTGTCAAATCCCAAATGAGCACTGGACTTCCTGCCAGAATATTTGGCCCCACAACTGAAGTTACATATTTGTAAGAACCTATCTCTCCATTTTGAAATGGAGAAATGATAACCCCTAAGCTTCCCACCACACAAAACTGCTGTGAGGACTGAATGAAAGAACATGTATAAACAAAACCTATGGTGGAGATAAACAAAAACTATGGGCACCAAAAACAAAAAGTCAGCCAGGAAACAAACTGTCCAATATCTGGGTAACCCTCCAATTTTTATTTTTAATTTAGCAGGGCACTCAAGACTAAATCTTAGCACTCACCTCTATACACTGTCACCAAGACAGTTAATTAAGAAAAGAGCCTTTCTCCATCTCTACTTGAGGACCAAGCTTTATTTAGTGCCCCTCAACTCTGACTGCTACCTAATCAGGCCTTCGACAGAAGGATGCTAAATGCTTACAGGAAGACTCACCATTGGTCTCCTGTGATGCTCTCCTGCCTTAGCCAGGAATCCACTTGGGAAAAAAAGGATGGTGCTGTGGTAAAGCTAACCAGGTAAATTCAGAGAACTTAAAGCTGCCTTCATGTGTATGAGAAAATGATCAGGAAAGAACTGCAGGAAAATGGTGCATCTTTTTTGCAAATGTTCAGCACCTGCTTCTGTTAAGTATTAACACCAAGCAACTCTGTGTTATAATCTGGAACATTCAGAAGAAGGAGCAAAGTCTATGTTTTTGCTATTTCAGTACTCTTTCATGAACTGCTTTTATGTTTCTGCACGTTCCCAGAAGTACATTTTACTTCGTATTTCGTTAGTTGTTTTAGGCAGACACTTTTGACACCAAGCAAATGGGATTTCTTCCTTTCAACGACAGTTATGCTAAGTTCCCATATGGACAACTGTAGCTTCCTTGGCAGTTAATTTGAGAACTGGAAATTAGAGGGAACTACAGAAACATACGGCATTCACAGAACTGGCAATAGATAATAATGAGGGGAGGAGGCTCAGATTCTTTGAACAGAGGGGGCTTTTGAGGGAAATCCTTACTCATCAGAGACCTTACTTAATACTAACTGCAAGAATTTGTAATGATTCCCAAAATTAACCCAAGAGCTGTGAAAACAGTCTAAATGTGAATTGCTGCACATAAAAATTAAAAGTAGGAAGCTGTTTGTATTAGTCTGTTGAGAGTTCTACTCTATAGTTCACCTGAGATGAGGGCAGGTGTGGTTCTCATGTTGATCCTAAGTTGCAGTCTGAGCTGGTACCTCAGGACGAAGGACAACTATTCCTAATACTGTCCAGTACTGGTCAGGGGCAGGGCCGACAGCTGACCTTGAAAGCCCAAGCATCTCAGTACCACTTCACTCTCTCTGACTCTTCGAAGTTGAGAAGAGATGCCTTGGGCTGGGAGCAGCTTCATAGACAGCTTTCACCTGTTCTATCTCTGCCCTTGTCTCCTCATCAGCCCACAAGCCCAGGCTGCTCAGATGTGTCCCTCACTGATGCCCAGGGAGCCAGTGGAGCATATGCCAGCCCACCACGTCGGAAAGGCTGTCCCTTTTCTTTAGGACCCAGTGTTGCCCAATTCTAGGACCACGTTCATCTATGTTGCACCCCGAGCTGGGCAATAAGCTGCCCCCCACCTCCTTCCCAAGTTCTCTATTCTCCAGGCCTGGAGACAAAGGGAGAAGGTGGAAGAGGACACCACTGTCCCTTAGAGAAGCCACAAGACTCTGTCCTTCTCCCTTCCTGCCTTGCTGAGCCTTGGAGTTACCCTGTAGTTTAGGAAGGAAAGTTCAGGAACACTGAATCGGGCTTCAAAAGTCAAATTGAATCCACTCCATCTGTCAATTCAGCATATTGACAGCGGGCCCAAGATTGCTTAACACCTAATGTGTCATGGTTAGTGATAAAGTAACACTCGTAGTCACTGATGTTGTAGATAAAACGCAGGATCATGTCAACCACATTGTTCCCCTCTCCTGTAAACACACAGGCTCTGGCCACGGGCTTCATATTATTGCGACCTATTGTTATCACACGAACCCTCAATCTAAGGCACATTTTTAGGAAGCAGTAATAAAAAAAAATTAATCAAGGCTGCTATAAATGTTCATGTGGAAGAGAACTAAGTTAACAGAATATTTTTTTACTGGAAGAAGACTCATGGCTTTTGAATACATATAAGACAAAGGGAACTGTATCAAAGTAATGGCTGCCTACCAGACACTGCAAGGAACTTACTGGAGTGGCCAGGATAGTATACTTTCTTTTTCTTTCTTCCCTTTTTTCAGTATTTTAAAACTCTTTATTTATTCATTTTGGCCACACCACACAACATTTTAGTTCCCCCACCAGGAATGAACCCATGCCCCTTGCAGTGGAAGCATGGAGTCTTAACCAGTAGACCACCAGGGAAGTCCCAGGCTGGCATGCTTTCTAATTAGTGTGTCACTAACTGCAGGAAAAGGGGTGCTTCTAAAGTGTCTGACACGTTTGCCTCAGTCAATGATCTCTATCCTTTGCAATGACGTCCCTCCTACAGTCAGACTCTAGCCCACATCTCAATGTATCTCATTGGTGGTGGTGTAGTTGCTAAGTCATGTCCTATTCTTGTGACCCCATGGACTGTAGCCTGCCAGGCTTCTGTGACCATGGGATTCTCCAGGCAAGAATGCTGGAGTAGGTTGCCATTTCCTTCTCCAGGGGGTCTTCCCAACCAAGGACTCAAACTTGGGTCTCCTGCATTGCAGGCAGATTCTTTACCAATTGAGCTATAAGGGAAGCCTGTGTATGTCATTACTTATTGTAAAAGAACAGATTCTGAATTCATAACAGAGATGCTCTGAAGGAAGAGGCAGAGACTCTCAGGTATCACTTGGAGGAGAACACAGGCCCAGCCCACGTGACCTGCAGCCTGTGGTCAACATCACACACATCAAGGTTCTCAGGTTCAGAGATACAGGGAAGACAGCAGCAATTCCTGAGTGTCCTCCTTGGGGGGATGCCAAAGAGATAGTGACCGTCTTGAATCTAGGGATGGGACTGCAGGTCCACGCACACACGGGGCCTCTGCGCAGGCCCCTGAGAAGCTGTCATAGCATCTGCTCCAGCAGCAGTGCGTCCTCTTCACACAGTGCCCGCCGGCGATCTAGACACAGGAGGAAAAGAGAGTTCACTGACACATGCTGGTTTTCCCATGGCCATCCCCATGTGCACAGGAAGCAGATGTGCCACTGGTGTGGGCGGCCAAGGAGCCATCACTGATCCTGCTCTTTTCCAGGGACTGGAGGGCATTCCCCGCCCGCCCCTGCCCCACCCAAGGCGCAGAGTCACCCATGCCTTTCACCTGCTGAGTATCTGTGGGGCGCAGGACAACTTCCCCCCACACCCCCTTTGACCCCCCTCGGTCCCAGCTGTTCCGCATGGTTCCAACCCCCTCCTCCCTCCATTCCACTCATTTCTCAAAAATGACGGTCGCACATACCAAACTGCTGAGAAGGAGAGGAATGCGAGGACGATCACGACAGCCATGGAGCCCAGCCCAATGCCCACCATCTGCGGCAGCAAGAATGTGAGTGATGAACCTGTGAGACAAAAACCACACGCTGAGCCCACAGCGTCCGGAATCGTGGCCCTCCCAGGAGCTGCATGCCCACCTGTGCTCACTCTGCATTAACCAGAGCTTGACCCTGATTAATAAACCATCCCAAGAAGGCCCAGAGTGCCTCTGGGCCCCTTGAGCTGGCCCTGAGGACAGGGCATCCAGGAAACACGGTCCCAAGGCACTTTTGAAAAGGGAGCATAAAAACTAGGTCACGTTCTAACTTGAATGTAACTTCAAGGGATAAAAGCTGATCTTTTGGGGGCACACAAATGCATACTTCGTGTGTCCATCCTCCTTCAAGTCAATTACACTTGATCAGTTTTTATGGGCAGATTTCCTTTGTCTTGAGGAGGACGTCATTCTGACATCATTTGGAGTTTTGCTTCAAAAATGATAGTTTAGCTCAGTGGTCAAATACAGCAAACAAATCGTCTCTGTTGAGTAGAGTCATCTGTCGCTTTCCCCACACATCAATAAGGGTGCTACCTCCCTGCTCTGTTCAGCAGGTTGCCATGAGGATAAAATAAGAAAATTGATGTAAAACCTCTTTGAAAGGTATTCATATGTTCTATTTGGGGGTGCATCACATGCCAACTCCAGGGAGATCCCTGGTTGTTAATGGGAAAACACCCACATTTGAGTCACACATTTGGGTCAAATGACTAAATCAGAGGATCATGTTCCAAACTGAAGGTCTCATTTTAATTTGCAAGCACGCACTTACCACTTACTATGTGCCAGACACTGATCTAAAAACCTCTCCTAACCACCCACTGGGTACCATAATAATAGCACCAAGTATTATTACACTGGGCACTATTATTATTCCCATTTTATAGAAGAAGAACCTAGACATGGAATGGTTCAGAAACTCCCCCAAGGTCACCCAGCTACTAAATGATAGAGCTAGGATTCAAACCCAAGCTGCCTGACCCTGGGGTCATTGCTTCTGACCACAGGACCACGCTCTCCCAGTGCAGATCTGAATCCAGCTTTATCTGCAGCTAAGCTAAGCTAAGTCATATCAGTCGTGTCCGACTCTGTGCGACCCCATAGACAGCAGGCCACCAGGCTCCCCCGTCCCTGGGATTCTCCAGGCAAGAACACTGGAGTGGGTTGCCATTTCCCTCTCCAATGCATGAAAATGAAAAGTGAAAGTGAAGTCGCTCAGTTGTGTCCGACTCCTAGCGACCCCATGGACTGCAGCCTACCAGGCTCCTCTGCCCATGGGATTTTCCAGGCAACAGTACTGGAGTGGGGTGTGAGTGGGCCATATTCTCCCCCCAAAGTCAGGCGGGTCAGACCAGATCTTTCCTGCACAGGCTGATGATGCTGGGACCTCGGGCTGTGGTAGTTCAAATTCCTCTTTGGAAGAACAAAAGTCTGTACAATGGAGCCACCAGACTTTAAGATCTAAGGGGGCTGACTCTGCATACATAGAATTAAAAAAATAATGCCAGCAAGCCATGGAATAAGTTTAAGGATGTGCATCCATTTCCAAAAATTTCCAGATGATTTGTTACAGCTGTCATTGTTGGAATATCAAATTACAGTCATCCCTTGGTATCCATGGGGGATCTTCTGGGGCCCCCCTCAGATGCCAAAATCTTTAGATGCTCAAGTCCCATATATAAAATGGTACAGCATTTGCTTATAACCTACTGTACATTTTAATTCATCTCTACACTATGGGCTTCCTTCGTAGCTCAGACTGTAAAGAATCTGCCTGCCATGCAGAAGACCCGGGTTTGATCCCTGGGTCAGGAAGATCACTTGAAGAAGGGAATGGCTACCCACTCCAGTATTCTTGCCTGGAAAATTCCCCAGACAGAGAAGCTTGGCAGCCTACAGTCCATGGAATCGCAAAGAACTGGACATGACTGAGCGACTAACTATAATACCTAACACAATATAAATGCTATGTAAATAGCTGTAAATACAGAGTAAATGCTAGGTAAACAGTTGCCAGTGTGCAGCATATTCAATTAACTTTCTGGAATTATTTTTCCTGAATATTTTCAATCCACAGCTCATTGAATCCATGGACGTGGAGCCTGCAGACAGGGAGGGCCAACAGTATTTCATTTTTCTGTACCCTCCTTTTATGATGCCCCAGGCATATGCTTAGTCCACCCCCTAGGTAACCCAGCACTGTCCTGGAAGAGCTGAAAACAGTAAAAGCAAATATCTGCTACTGTAAGGGGAGAGAAGCTTAAGAGGAAAAATAGTCCTTGAGCTTGAGACCCTCAAAACATAGATGACTTAATTCCCTGGCAGTGCATGCGGTGTATTTGAGAACAGTTCAAGCCTCTTAACCATTTCAACATCAATTCTGTGCTAACACAGTAGCCACTAGCCCAATGTGGCTATCTAAATCTAAATTAATTTAAATTAAATTAGATTTGAAATTCAGTTTCTACAATGAGGTACCACCTCACACCAGTCAGAATGGCCATCATTAAAAAATCTACAAATAGCCAGTTTTTTTTTTTCTAAATGTCCTATGGACATCTAATAACAGCATATGAGCTACAAAATATATTTAAAATTTTGTGGGATATAAGATTGGGGCTTTCCTGGTAGCTCAGCTGTTAAACCCCAGTTCGCTTTCTGGGTTGAGGAGTTTCCCTGGAGAAGGGATAGGCTACCCACTCCAATATTCTCGGCCTTCTCTGGTGGCTCAGATGGTAAAGAATCTGCCTGCAATGCGGGAGACCTGGGTTCGATCCCTGGGTTGGGAAAAGCCCCTGGAGGAGGGTATGACTACCCACTCCAGTATTCTTGCCTGGAGAATCCCCATGGACAGAGGAGCCTGGCGGGCTACAGTCCATGGGGTCGCAAAGAGTCAGACATGACTGGGCAACTAAGCACAGAAACTAAGCACAATTAGGCACAAGATATAAGATTAATAGAAATCTATTATATTTACATGATTAATGACATTATTCAAGACGTTCCTATTCTTATTTTTTTCTGCACTTGATAAAATATTCTCAGATCAATGTTAATATGTCTCACTATGATTATATATTTTTTCTTTTCTCTTATATTTCTTCTGATTTTTGCTTTATGTATCTTTGTTTCTTTGTTGTCAGGGGTCTAATGGTTTATGATGTTTATCTTCTTTCTGAATTGTACCTTTTATCATTAAAAATATTCATCTTTGTTTCATTTAAAAATAAATAAACCAATTTAAATTAAAAAATAAAGAGGAAATTCTACCAATGTATTGTACTGTAAAAAAAACCAAAAGTCTACAAATAACAAATGTTGGAGAGGGTATGGAGAAAAGGCACCCTTCTATACTGTTGGTGGGAATTGGTACAGTTCTATGGAGAAGCTCTATACAGTCAGCAAAAACAAGACCGGGAGCTGACTGTGGCTCAGATCATGAACTCCTTATTGCCAAATTCAGACTTAAATTGAAGAAAGTAGTGAAAACCACTAGACCATTCAGGTATGACCTAAATCAAATTCCTTATGACTATACAGTGGAAGTAAGAAATAGATTTAAGGGACTAGATCTGATAGATAGAGTGCCTGATGAACTATGGACGGAGGTTCATGACATTGTACAGGAGACAGGGATCAAGACCATCCCCATGGAAAAGAAATGCAAAAAAGCAAAATGGCTGTCTGGGGAGGCCTTACAAATAGCTGAGAAAAGAAGAGAAGTGAAAAGCAAAGGAGAAAAGAAAAGATATAAGCATCTGAATGTAGAGTTCCAAAGAATAGCAAGGAGAGATAAGCCTTCCTCAGCGATCATTGCAAAGAAATAGAGGAAAAGAACAGAATGGGAAAGACTAGAGATCTCTTCAAGAAAATTAGAGATACCAAGGGAACATTTCATCCAAAGATATAGGACAGAAATGGTATGGACCTAACAGAAGCAGAAGATATTAAGAAGAGGTGGCAAGAATACACAGAAGAACTGTACAAAAAAGATCTTCACGACCAAGACAATCAGGATGGTGTGATCACTCACCTAGAGCCAGACATCCTGGAATGTGAAGTCAAGTGGGCCTTAGAAAGCATCACTACAAACAAAGCTAGTGGAGGTGATGGAATTCCAGTTGAGCTATTCCAAATCCTGAAAGATGATGCTGTGAAAGTGCTGCACTCAATATGCCAGCAAATTTGGAAAACTCAGCAGTGGCCACAGGTCTGGAAAAGGTCAGTTTTCATTCCAATCCCAAAGAAAGGCAATGCCGAAGAATGCTCAAACTACCACATAATTGCACTCTTCTCACACGCTAGTAAAGTAATGCTCAAAATTCTCCAAGCCAGGCTTCAACAGTACGTGAACTGTGAACTTTCAGATGTTCAAGCTGGTTTTAGAAAATGCAGAGGAACCAGAGATCAAATTGCCAACATCCTCTGGATCATCAAAAAAGGAAGAGAGTTCCAGAAAAACATCTATTTCTGCTCTATTGACTATGCTAAAGCCTTTTACTGTGTGGATCACAATAAACTGTGGAAAATTCGGAAAAAGATGGGAATACCAGACCACCTGACCTGCCTCTTGAGAAACCTATATGCAGGTCAGGAAGCAACAGTTAGAACTGGACATGGAATGACAGACTGGTTCCAAATAGGAAAAGGAGTACATCAAGGCTGTATATTGTCACCCTGCTTATTTAACTTCTATGCATCATGAGAAACGCTGGGCTGGAAGAAGCACAGGCTGGAATCAAGATTGCAGGGAGAAATATCAATAACCTCAGATATGCAGATGACACCACTCTTATGGGAGAAAGTGAAGAAGAACTAAAAAGCCTCTTGATGAAAGTGAAAGAGGAGAGTGAAAAAGTTGGCTTAAAGCTCAACATTCAGAAAACAAAGATCATGGCATCCAGTCCCATCACTTCATGGGAAATAGATGGGGAAACAGTGGAAATAGTGGCAGACTTTATTTTTTGGGGCTCCAAAATCACTGCAGATGGTGATTGCAGCCATGAAATTAAAAGACACTTACTCCTTAGAAAGAAAGTTATGACCCACCTAGATAGCATATTGAAAAGCAGAGACATTATTTTGCCAAGAAAGGTCCATCTAGTCAAGGCTATGGTTTTTCCAGTGGTCATGTATGGAGGTGAAAGTTGGACTATGAAGAAAGCTGAGTGCCAAAGAATTGATGCTTTTGAACTGTAGTGTTGGAGAAGACTCTTGAGAGTCCCTTGGACTGCAAGGAGATCCAACCAGTCCATTCTAAAGGAGATCAGTCCTGAGTATTCTTTGGAAGGACTGATGCTAAAGCTGAAACTCCAGTACTTTGGCCACCTCATGCGAAGAGCTGACTCATTGGAAAAGACTCTGATGCTGGGAGGGATTGGGGGCAGGAGGAAAAGGGGACGACAGAGGATGAGATGGCTGGATGGCATCACTGACTCCATGGACATGAGTTTGGGTGAACTCTGGGAGTTGGTGATGGACAGGGAGGCCTGGTGTGCTGCCTCCCTGGATTCATGGGGTCTCAAAGAGTCGGACACAACTGAGCGACTGAACTGAACTGAACTGAATACTATAAGTTGGTATAGCCACTGTGGAAAACAATATGGAGGCTTCTCAGAAAACTAAAATTAGAGTTACCACATGATCCAGCAATCCCACTCCTGGGAATATACCCACATAAAACTATAATTCAAAAAAACACATGCACCCCTGTGTTCAGAGCAGCACTATTCACAATAGCTCAAACATGGAGACAACCTAAGTGTTAACGGAGAAATGAAGAGATAAAGATGTGGTCCATACATACAATGGAATACTACTCAGCCATAAAAAAGAACAAAACTATGCCATGTGCAGCAACACAGATACAACTAGAGATTATCACACTAAGTGAAGTGAGTCAGAAAGAGAAAGACAAACATCACATGATATCCCTTACATGCAGAATCTAAAATACGGCACAAATGAATTCATCTACAAAACAGAAACAGTTTCAGAGACATGGAGAATAGACCTATGGCTGCCAAGTGGAGGGAGTGGGATGCACTGGGAGTCTGGGGTTGGGAGATGCAAACCACACATTTAGAATGGACAAACAACAAGGTCCTATTGTACAGCACAGGGAACTTCACTCACTATCCTATGATAAACCAGAATGGAAAAGAATATAAAAAAGAATGTCTATATGCGCATAACCGCGTCACTTTGCTATACAGCAGACTGGCACAACACTGAAAATCAACTATGCTTCAATTTTAAAAATTTGAAACAAAAATTCAGTTTCTCAGTCATACTCTTTTCAGTGCACATTTCAAGTGCCCAGCAGTCACAAGCGGTGCGTGGCGACCACGCTGGACAAACACCTTTAAAACCTTTCCGTCACTGCAGAAATCTACAGACTGGCGTGGCTCAGATCTCTACCACCAGGCTGAGAGCAGTGTGATTCTACTGGAGACTCCATACAGAGGAGCCGGTACAGCAAAAGCAGAGTAGAACACACCTTTTTGCTAAAGAGCCAGGCAAACGATTCCCTCAGAAAGTGTTGTCAAGAGACTTTCTAGAAAAGCATGATGCATATTGTTTGGCTACTTTTGGTATTCAGAAGAAAAAGGCTTTCACATTTTTAAGAAGCCATATTATAAAATGGGAGGAGGCTCTCTGATTAAATTAGAAATTAAGAAAGAAAACATCAGGAGTGACTTGAATGACTAGATATTGAAACAGTGCCGTATCAGTACAGGAAAGAATACATCGGAACAAAACAGAAAGCCCAGGGTCTTTCGTGGTGGTCCAGTGGTTAGGAATCCGCCTGCCAATGCAGAGGTCACAGGTTTGATCCTTGGTCTGGGAAGATTCCACATGCCTTGGGGCAACTAAGCCTGTTGGCCACAACTCCTGAGCCTGAGCCCTAGAGCCCATGCTCTGCGGCAAGAGAAGCCACCACAATGACAAGCCCATGTACCATGGCAAAGACACAGTGCAGTCAAAATAAATAAATTAAAAAAAATTTTTAAGTAAAAAGCCCAGAAACAGACCCAAATATATAAACAAAGCTTGAGTATTGGAGTCAGGTTGACCAAGTCTGTATTGGACATTACCACTTCCCAACTGTGTGACTTTAGACAAGTTATTCAGCCATTCTGGGCCTCAGTTTCCTCACTGAGGGATGCTCCAATAATATGGGAATCATAGCCACAGTATCCACCTTATGAGATTATTGTGAGAAATAAATGAGTTCAGACAGGTTAGAATTGTGCCTGGCACGCCATAAGCAATTGGCAAATGTTAGCTATTGCTAATATTGGCACGATTCTTGCTGGT
The DNA here is from genome assembly GCF_029407905.1 of Bubalus kerabau. Lineage (NCBI taxonomy): Eukaryota > Metazoa > Chordata > Mammalia > Artiodactyla > Bovidae > Bubalus > Bubalus kerabau. The sequence continues at coordinate 171,251,035 of NC_073627.1, forward strand.
AGAACAGCTCCTGGTTCTATGTCGCTTTTCCTACATTGTATATGTGCTCTGTGAACATGAGTCAATCCAATCATGGTATAGCCACATGCTTCTTTAGGGACTTCCCACATTAATTTCTTACTGAGAAAATTTACAACCAGCCAATGGGTATTACATTTTTCAAAGCTCTGCCATCATCTGGCTAACCCTCCCTTCCATGATCTCACGCCATTTTTCTTCTCAATCACTTGTAGAATATTCTTTTAGAAACCCAAGTGAGTGAATCATGTGTATATCCTAGATTCTCAGTGACTCATTCTTTAACCAGTTAATCCATTAGGCTTAAACCAGTCTCTGTAGGGTGGCTCCCTGAAGAGGTACAGGGCTCAGGAGCAGTGACAGGCCTTCCCTGGCCTTATCTTTAACCTCTTCACTAATGGAAGGATCACGGGTGCTGAAGAATCAGTTTAAAAGGCCCCATTCCTACTCTTAGATGTTGTGACAGCTTGAGGACTTCCTATGGTTATGGACTTTTTTCATGAATTTACACCAGCAGGGTCATTTTCTGAAAGCAACAATTCTGTTCTCCAAAAGGTACAAATAATGGCACTGTGACTTCTGTCTAGTGTGTTAAATTTCTCTCTGCTATTCCAGGGTCCCCTTGCTTGAATCCCCTGAGGAGTGCATGCGTGCATGCTAAGTCACTTCAGTCGTGTCCGACTCTGTGCGACCCTATGGACTGTAGCCCACCAGACTCCTCAGTCCGTGGGATTCTCCAGGCAAGAATACAGGAGTGGACTGCCATGCCCTCCTCCAGGGGATTTTCCTGACCCAGGGATTGAACCCGCATGTCCTGTCTCTTGCATTGGCAGGCAGGTTCTTTACCACTAGTGCGATCTGGGAAGTCACTCCTGAGAAGTAGAAGATGGCAAAGGAGATCAAAGTAGAAAACTAATTTAGAGATTAATAAAACCTGATGATTCAGTAAAATTATTGAATTCATCCTCTCTTGCAGCTTAACAAATTACCATAGACTTAGCAGTAGCACCCATTTATCAGCTCACAGTTCCATGGGTCAGAAGTTCAGGCACACTCACTGGGTTCTCAGCTCAGGATCTTACAGTGCTGAAATAAGGATGTCAGGAGGTCTGCATTTCCCTCTGAAGTCTCTGGAGAAGAATCTACTTCCAAGCTCATGCAGCTTGTGGGCTAAATTCAGTTCCCTGCAGTTGTAGGACCGAGGTCCCCATATTATTACTGGCTGTCAGCCAAGGGTCGCTCAGCTCCTATAAGGCTGCCAGCCTCCTTGCCATGTGGTCCTCCCCATCTTCAAAGCCAGTAGGAGAAATCATTATATCAAATGCATCTCTCCCTTGGAACCTCCAAATTCCCCTGTCTCAAATTCTCAAATTTGGAACCTCCAAATTCCCCTGTGACTTCTAGACACAGATTTAAAGGGCTCACATGATAATATCAGGTCCACCTGGATAATTTCCCTATCTGGGACTTCAGTTACATCTTTAAATACTTTCACAGCAACAACTAGAATAGTGTACGAATAAGTAAGAGCAGGTGGGTGTACCCAGGGACCAGGAATTTGTGAGGCTGTATTATTAAGAGAATACTACCTACTACAATTATGAAGGTTCAAAATGAGAGTGTATGTATGTATATATACGCATGCACAGCATATTCATACATATACATCCCCACTAGGCTTATATCTGGATGTCAATCTTCTCTGGCTTATTTGATAGTATTGCACCTGCTATGCTTCATTTTTCATCAGACTGTATTACTAGTTCCCCAGTAATCATTCAACCCAATCCAATCAAGTTTGGTTAAATACCGACTGCTTACCAGGCATTGCTCTAGCTCTTCAAATGCTGTCCCTCAAGGGTAGGAAATCTAGCAAGAAAAGACAAGTGCACCAGGGGCTTGCAAGTACAGTAGAAGGGCTAAAGAGAGGGAGGGAGAGAGATCCTGTCCTGTTGAGGAAATCTTTAAAGTGTCAAGGAGAAAATGGCATTTGATTTTAATCTCGAAGAACAGGAGGGACTGTAATAAACAGAAATTGCAGGGAGCTTATAGGGTGATCCAGGTGAAAGTAAGCACAGAATCATATGAGCAAAGACATTAAGGAGAGAAAAGAAGGCAGAGAAGTATGGGCACATTGGTTTAAATGGAGAAGAATGGAGATGCAATCAGAAGGGTACATTGCTGTCCAACTGAGCCCTTGGAAACCAGACTAAGAAGTACTGGCAGGACTTCCCTGGCAGACCCATGGTTAAGAATCTGCCTGCCAATGCAGGAGACTCGGGTTCGATCCCTGGTCCAGGAAGATCCCCCATACCGCGGAGCAGCTAAACTGTGCACCACAGCAACTGAGCTGGCACTCCACAAGACAAATCACCGCAATGAGAAGCCTGTGCACTGTAAGAAAGGGTAGCCCCTACTCACTGCAACTACAGAAAGGCTGTGTGCAGCAACAAAGATGCAGCGCAGCCAAAAGACACATAAATAAATCCCCCCAAAATAAGTTTTTAAAAAAAAAGTAGTGGAGAACTCTGGAGAGACCATCAGGGGAAATCAGAAAATCAGTACTGCATGTTATTAACATGTCAGGCAGTAGGGTAGGCTGGAGGGAAGAGGGAAACCCTGAACACTCTGATGGGAGATAAGAAATAGGCTTGGCCAGTCGTCCAAAGGGCTCTGCTCAGGGAGTGAACACAGAAATGACAGAGAGGCCTGCCCAAGTGCAAAATGTGGGCTAAAAGAGAAAGAGGAGGAGCCATAAATGACTCAGAGGTTTCATGCCTATGACTAAAGAATGTTCCCTGATGAGAATGTACACTTTCTCATCATCTCATGTATCAGATGATCTTGTGCTACGACTCGAGAAAACACAGGCTCAAGTCCTTTGTGGCTGGAAAGGATCGCAGAGATCTTGGAGGAAGGCAATGTAGAACCAGCCAAGTTAAATACAATTTACAAGACACTCGACTGATTATGAGCAGGACTCGGGCAAGGGAGCTCAGGCCTCAGCTCCCTTGATGGGTTTCCCATCAAACCCACTGCTGACTCCCTGGTCGTCATCACAAAGCCCTCTTAGGGGAATGTATGAAAGGTGAAATAGTATAATTCACCAGAGGGCAAAAGCAAGAATGGGGCTGTTGGTTGGCACGAGTGAACCGAAACAATCTCAGGACTAATTTGGATCCTAGTTCTCTCCAGATTACTTTCTGAAAAGGCAGTCTCCAAAACTTCTGCAAAAGGAGACTGCCAAGTGAGTGACCACCCAAGTAAACCCTGTACATAGATGTATCTGTGCTAGGGTTCCCTTCAGAATTTCACCACAGCGGGTTTTCTATTATCTCAGAGCTTTCTAGTAGCTTGTATTTAAAGGTTCAAACTCTCTTTCAATATGAGGGGGAAAGGGTACTGCCAAAAACCACTTAGATATTTCCAAAGCAAAATCTTTCCTGTTAATCTCGGTAAAATGACCGTGGCCAGCTCTTTGGATCTCTTTGGCCATATCTTCTATCTAGTTTGAGTTTGTTACTTACACCAAACAGCTGTGGAAAGTAGTAGATTCTGGAAGCTATTGTTTCTGAAGGGCCTATCCACAATGCTTGTATGCCTCCATTTTTCAGATAGAAGCACCTCTTTTCCTTGTACAAACTCCTTTCCACCCTTTAAGCTTTTGGGAATGGATTGGTAGAAAAATTTCCAAATGTTGGAATATGTGATTGTTTCTTGTGGCCATCATTCAACTCCAAGAAAAGGGGCTTAGCTAACCAGAAAACAGAAATGTACCGGCGCACATCTTTGTTAAGAGAGGCCCTCACTTGTGATGGTAAGTGAAGTTAAATCAGACAGAGAAAGACAAACGCGGTATAATCTCAATTACACGTGGAATCTTAGAAAGCTGAAGTCACAGAAGCAGAGTAGCAAGGTGGTTGTCAGGGGCTGGGGGGTAGGGGAAATGAGATATTGATCAAAGGGTATAAACTTCCAGATGTAAGATAGGTTAAGATCTGGGGATCTAGTGTATAGCATGGTGACTATAGTTAACAGTACTGTATGGTACACTTGGAAGCTGCTAGCAGAGTAGATCTTAAATATTCATATATACACAGATTTTATATATATATAAATTATATATTATAAGGTGATGATGCGAGGTGATGGAGATATTAACTAACCTCATGGCAGTAATCATTTTGCAGTATATACATGAATCAAATCACACTAAACACCTTAAATTCACACATTATATGTAAATTATTTTCACAAGAAAATTGAAGAAAGAGAGAGAGGCCCTCACTACCTGACAATATACAACCCAAGACGGATGACAGTCAGGTAATGCTCAATGCCCAGATGAAAAGCCATGTGCGCTACCCTTGTTGAAGTTGGTGTGATGAGAGATTAAAAAATGGGAAATGAGTTGAGGGGATAAGCAGATTTCCCTGATAGCTCAGTCAGTGAAGAATCCACCTGCAATGACGGAGAACTGGGTTTGATCCCTGGGTTGGGAAGATCCCCTAGAGAAGGTAAAGGCTACCCACTTCAGTAGTCTGGCCTGGAGAATTCCTTGGGGTTGCAAAGAGTCGGACACGACTGAGCAACTTTCATTTTCAGACAAATGAAGGAAGCTTAGTTTTCCAGGTTCCTCCCAATCATTTCCTGCTAGGTACCCTCCACCTTGGAGAAGGCAATGGCACCCCACTCCAGTACTCTTGCCTGGAAAATCCCATGGACGGAGGAGCCTGGTAGGCTGCAGTCCATGGGGTAGCAAAGAGTCGGACACGACTGAGCGACTTCACTTTCACTTTTCACTTTCAAACATTGGAGAAGGAAATGGCAACCCACTCCAGTGTTCTTGCCTGGAGAATCCCAGGGACGGGGGAGCCTGGTGGGCTGCCGTCTCTGGGGTTGCACAGCGTCAGACACGACTGAAGCGACTTAGCAGCAGCAGCAGCAGCACCCTCCACCGACAGGGTAACACATCCCCCAGCTGTAAAGCACCATCTAGTGGATCCATCTTGGAAGCAGGGTGATACAGGCTTTTCCTAACCAACCCAGCCTATTGTTTTATGCTGTTTTGAGGTGAGTGACAGATGTAAAGAGTTAAACTGATACTCCAGGCTACAGCAGAATTCCTCAGGCAGTTGCTAGGATGCATGAACCACAAGGAAAAGGTCCAGACTCAAAAAGGTCACAAACTTGACAAGATTTCTGGTATTAGCTACAAATTAATGGAATTCCTATGAGTCAAATCCAGTGGCTGGCTGCCCTCCGGTTTATAGAAATGTCCTGCCAGGGAAATCCCAGCCTGGCGAACAAGACCTGTGGCAGCTCAATCCCTAAGGCAACTCCTCCACCCGGATCACTGCCCCCCAGAAGCAGAAGGTTTGAGCTGTAGGGTCCTCAGCAGGCTCCTCCCCGCTGCATCTCTAGGGAGAGCTTTGGAGCAAAGGGACAAGGTGCTCCCGCATCAATCAGGCAGAGCCTGGGGCAGCCAAACTGACTGAGCAGGTGACCCATTCTGCTGCCAGCCCAGGAGAGGCTTGCTTTTCCTGTCCAGCAGGATGGGGTCATTGGTATTGGTCCCCTGGCAACTGTATGGTTCTTCTGCATGAGAAGGCCAGGGCAGGGGGCGGGGGTGGGGAGCAGGCTGTGCTGGGTCTTAGTTGCAGTGTGCAGGCTTCTTTAGTTGTTGCATTTTTGGCTTCTCTAGTTGCAATGCATGAGCTCTAGAGTGTGGCCGGCTCAGTAGTTGAGGAGCACAGGCATGCCCTGCAGCATGTGGGATCTTAGTTTCCCAACCAGAGATCGAACCTGTATCCCCTGCACCAAAAGGCAGATTCTTGACCACTGAACCACCAGGGAAGTCTTGCACAGCTCGGTTCTTTATTTTTTCTTCCCATTTTTTAATGATTTTGTTTATTTAGTTAGTTATTTTTGGCTGTGCTGAGTCTTCATTGCATCACGAGGGCTTTCTCTACTTGCAGCAAGTAGGGGTTACTCTCTAGTTGCAGTGTACAGGCTTCTCGTTGCAGTGGTCTCTCTTGTTGCCGAGCGCGGGCTCCAGTGAGCACGGGCTTCAGTAGTTGTGGCTCACAGGCTTAGCTGCCCCACAGCATGTGGATCCTCCAGGACCAGGTATTGAACCAGTGTCCCCTGTATTGCAAGGCAGACTCCTAACCACTAGACCACCAGGGAAGCCCTTTTCCTCCTTTCTAAATGAATGTGTTTATTGTGATTATCCACCTTTCCCTTTCGTATTATATATTGTGATTTGAGAACAGTTTAATCTGCCATTTAATCACAGATTGCTAAGCAGATCATGAGAAGCACATCTAGATTAAGTAAGTCAATAGGAATGGATCATCCCTTGGTCTTGGACCTGGATTTAGTACAGATCCACCTTTGGACTGTCTTCCTCCTGGGTTCCATTTTTGGTTATATGAAGGATAATTCCACTTTCTTAATGGAGGATGTTTTTCTATATAGTGTGTGTGTCTGTGTCTGTGTGGGTGTGCATGTGTGTGTGTGTGTGTGCACGTGTGCATGAGAAGTAGCCAAATGGTTGAAAGTAGTGGACTGTTTGTAGCTCTTTGCTTTGGTCTGTCAACATGGTTTGCTGTTCCTCTTTTCCTAATGGGGATCATATGCCCCTCTCAATGCAACCCTTGTGGGATTGCCCATCACACTGATATCCTCCCCCCAACCAGCCATGCCAGTAAGCCCCAAACCCCAGGTAGGCTGATCACACTACCCCAGCTCCTCTTAACAGTGATTCATCCAATGGATAGTCACCTGCCTAGGAGAGGAGACTTCTGGAACTGAAAAACTGTCCCCACTGACGTGGCTAACGTGGGGCAGCTGCTGCCCGTCCCGCCCCACCACGTAGTTCACAATAGAAGAAAGTGAAGCCAGCTCACACTTAGAAACAGAGGAGGCAAGCGACAGAGAGAAAGGGAGAGTCCTACTCATGGTGTTAAGTGCCCAGTCCCAGTTCCTGGTGATGCCACTCAGGTTCTGATTCCATGCGCTCCCACCACCCCTGTCCTTTTCAGCTATGGCTAGTCTGAGATGTGCTTCCATCACCTGTGACAGTTTAGAAAGAAATCTCATTAAGAGACACTTGATGCTGCCGAGTGAACAGAGGAGAAATGAGGACAGAAAATGGTTTTACCTTTTACATGAGCCCAGACTGCACAGGCACTTCTTCTCACCTGTAAAGGAAAGTACAGCAACAGATATAACTGGGCGGTATGTGATGTCCATTTAAATAACACACCTTTGTCCTCCAAGTTGCAGGGTTTTATCTCTTATTTTGGACACCATGATGTTTAATGTCTCATCCTGGGAACCTACCTGGTGGTTCAGTGGTTAGGATAGCATCACCAGCTCAATGGACATGAATTGGAGCAAACTCTGGGAGACAGTGGAGGACAGAGGAGCCTGGCATGCTGCAGTCTATGGGGTCACAAAGAGTCAGACATGACTTAGTGACTGAACAGCAAAAACAATCAGTGGTTAAGACTCTGTGCTTCCACTGCAGGGGTTGCTGGTTCAAACCCTGGTCAGGGAACTAAGATCCCGCATGCTGTGCAGTGTGGCCAAAAAAGAAAAGTCTCATTCAGCTGTAACATCTTACAATTTAGCCTTATGATCACCAAGCATTCAAAGGGTCTGGCAGGGCAACAGAGACAGAAGTGACCCTAGGAATGATGACCCTAAAGCTTTCCAATGGATCTCAGGAAGTACACACTCCAGGGAAAGAGCAGGGATGGCAGTGAATTCCATTCCCCTTGCCAGCTCTCAGCAACTGGCACTGACTGCCTGGAGAATGACGTTGAAGAGGATTCCAAGGTCACATCCATGTTCAGCAAGACAGTGATGCATCTTATGGGCAAGGCTATAAGAAGCCTTGGAACATATAAATACTTCTCTAGATGACAGTTGAGCTCAGTTGTTCAGTCATGTCTGACTCCTTGTGGCCCTGTAGGCTGTAGCCTGCCAGGCTTCTCTGTCAATGGAATTCTCCAGGCAAGAAATACTGGAATGGGTTGCCATTTCCTCTTCCAGGGGATCTTCCCGACCCAGGATCAAACCCTCTTGTGTCTTCTGCATTGGCAGACAGATTCTTTACCACAGCGCCACCTGGGAACCCTTCGTCAAGTGCATTTAATAAAAGATAATATGCAAGAATAAAGTGAAGGGTATATTTCAAGATACTGGGAAAGAAAAAGGACCTCAAACAGCAAGACTGTTACTAGGGAATTGAGTGTATTAAAGGAGAGACATAGACAGGGCCAGATAAAAGAAGGGAGCTCATTAAAATATAGTGGCTTGATCAGATGTACATTTTATAAAACTCACTCTGGCAGTAGTATGGAGCAAGGGTACAGGTAGAAGAGGCAAGGCGATGAGTTAGAAAATTGCTGTTCAGACAGGGAGGTCAAAGGCTAAACAGTGCTAATGAAAGAGAGAAAAGGATGGTTTTAAATGGCATTAAGGTGACATAACTGACATAATTTGATAATGGACTGCACAAGAAGATTAGAAAAAGAAAGACAAGAATTATTCCTAGATTTCTGTATTGACTTCCCTGCTGGCTCAGATGGTAAGGCATCTGCCTACAATGCTGGAGACCTGGGCTCAATCCCTGGGTCAGGAAGATCTCCTGGAGAAGGAAATGGCAACCCACTCCAGTATTCTTGCCTGGAAAATTCCATGGACAGAAGAGTCTGGTGGGCTACAGTCCATGGGGTGGCAAAGAGTCGGACACAACTGAGCGACTTCACTTTCACTTTCTGTATTGGCAACTAGGAACACGGTAATGTTACTTGGTGGGGCAGATACATAAAAGGAAACACAAAAAGAGGGGACTGGAAAACTCATTCTTACCAATTTACAAAGCTCTAGTAAGGGCAGTACTGGCAGGTTTGAAATGGTAGCCCAAGATGACTAATACACCCTCCCAGACCAAAGTCCCAGCCTGAGACAGCAGCTCTGAGCAATCTCTAAATTGCACACATACTCTACCACCAGCGTTGTCTATGGCTAGAGATACCAAGTCAGGATCTCCGGGTGATATTCTAGCAAGGAGGCCTTGTTTCAGTCATAACGACCTCTGCAACAAGTTAAGGGCAATATATTCTGGACTTTAGTCTTTCAATTCTTAATCCCTACATAATTGTCACAAAACACCACCAGACCTTTCTGCTACTTGGACATAGTTTTATATCAAGCATGATAATGGCACATTTGACTTGTGTCCTATACAAAATTTAATAGCATGTTTCAGTTTTAAATACGTGATGAACCTTACACGCAAGATGCCTCAAATTCATCAGCCAAGAGATGTTTCTATTAATAGAATTTTTCTAGTTTTCATTGCCAACCAATATGAATTGATATCAAACTTTGAGTTCTCTGAAGGCAATGGCACCCCACTCTAGTACTCCTGCCTGGAAAGAAAATCTCATGGACGGAGGAGCCTGGAAGGCTGCAGTCCATGGGGTTGCTGAGGGTCGGACATGACTGAGCTACTTCACTTTTACTTTTCACTTTCATGCATTGGAGAAGGAAATGGCAACCCACTCCAGTGTTCTTGTCTGGAGAATCCCAGGGACGGGGGAGCCTGGTGGGCTGCCGTCTCTGGGGTCGCACAGAGTCGGACACGACTGAAGTGACTTAGCAGTAGCAGCAGCAGGGCAACCATGACAATGTTCCTTCCAGAAGCTCTTCCACCTCTGACTGATCGATCCAGCTCTGGCTATTCTCCTTGTCTGCTGCTGCTGCTGCTGCTAAGTCGCTTTAGTCGTGTCCAACTCTGTGCGACCCCATAGACAGCAACCCACCAGGCTCCCTCATCCCTGGGATTCTCCAGGCAAGGACACTGGAGTGGGTTGCCATTTCCTTCTCCAATGCATGAAAGTGAAAAGTGAAAGTGAAGTCGCTCAGTCGTGTCCGACTCACAGCGATCCCATGGACTGCAGCCCACCACGCTCCTCCATCCATGGGATTTTCCAGGCAAGAGTACTGGAGTGGGGTGCCATTAGCTCATTATAATTATTCATTCTGTAAAGAGTATACATGTCTCATGTTTTTCATGAGTTTCCATGTCTCAAGAAAGAACCACTGCTAGAAACACAGACTCTCTAAGGATTGAGAGATGAGAGTGGGGTTTATGCAATAGCCAAGGAAGTAACGGAAGCAGAAAATAGAGCCAGAAAATAGTGCTGAGCATAATCTGCCCCTCCCTCTTGCTTTCCAGAGAATGAGGGAAGGCAGCAGCCTGGCAGGAGTACAGGGAAGTGCCAGAAAGATCTAGATGTTCCACTCCAGCTCAGGCTTCCGCAATGCAATGGGATGAGGGCATTCCATAAAGCTTAGGAAAAAAACAAAACAAATTCAGTCCAAACACAGAGCCAAACAGGTTCCCCCAGCAAGTTCAGAATATCCACCTCCAGAAAGGTTTCACCTGCCCCTCCTTTATAAAGTGAAAGGGTTCAACACACGTTTATGGTTCTTCTATGCAGTGTTCATCCCAGATACGGGGAAAACAAATGTTCAAATATTTAAATTTCACATGAAGAGGAAAATATCAAATTCACAAGAGTTTTTAAAGAAATATACCTCATTCCATTCACTTGTGATTCGTAATATAATGCAGTAATCATGCCCTGTTTTCAAGGGTGCATTATAATATTTCCCATAGTACAGCCTGTCTCCAATAGGTATCTCCATGGCATCATCGGGAATATCCTTGGCCAGCAGTTCTGCAGTCACGTATCCACTGGCCTCAGAAGCTTCGCTAAAGAATGAAGCAGCCTCTTCAGAATCACAAGCAAATGTGCTTTGGAGGGCCGAGGGAAGCACTAACACCTGATATGAACTGTAAGAGAAAAGAAAACATCTATCAGACCCTTGCTTGGGTTGCGGCCAGGGGTGGGGGGTCATTCATTCATTTATTCACACTTACTGAGCACCGGCAGTGAGGTCAACACTTTGCTAGATGCTGGAGATACAACACTGGATAAAAGTCCCTGCCCACGTGGGCTTCACGATCTGACAGCCCCAACAGTCCTGGAACTCCAGTTGGAACCAACCGTATTCATGTTTCACGACACTGGGGGAGCGATCTCTCTAAGCTCTGGCTGCAGATGGCTACCTGGGCAACTGCCTGGAGCATACGTGTCATAAAGTTGATCTAATCAGTGATTTTTCTCGTGGGCAAACAAAGTCCAGCTGGGGAAAGGCTTTAGCAGTCACATGGAGCCCTATTGCCTACAAGAGTTAGGGCACTAAGTCTGCCAAAAGGCTCCACATAATCACATGAGGAGCCTAAAACAGAACTCATGTGACGGACACTCCCTCCAGTTCATGGACTGATACCGAAGTTCCTATGAAATGAATGAGAAGCACGGAGTGCAAAGTCACCATGAACTCATCTAGTCTGACAATATCCTTCAACAGCTGGAAAGGGAAAATTGTGTATGTTCCCTACATGTGGACAAAGAAACACACTAGCAATCAGGTGCCATATGATCATGTTTCAGTATTATTTATCCCACCAAATAGAAAATCTGTCAGCAAAAGAAAGTGTAAGAACAAAAACACTCTGAGAATAAATCACATCTTCCTTTCTATTTCCATCTGCTTGGGCTCATCTCCTAGTAAGTTTTGGGATGTCTGCTTTCTCTATCAGGCTTGATAGTAAGGACTTGAATGATTTGCATTTTGCAAATCTTTGCACAGTTCTTTGGCTATGACTGACTCCCCACTGATGTTTCTTGAGTTGAAATTTCAGTAAAGAAGAAAAACATGCATCAGCACCAAATATGATTCAGATAATTTCCCAAACTCATTAGCATATGTAATTCTATTTTGCCAATAAGTATACACTTCTTGCTCCACATTCCTAATGCCCCATCTCCTGCTTCCTAAGAGCCCATGAGTTACTAGGTTAATAGCAGGTGTTGGACTTAGAAAGTATCCATCCACCAGGCTCCCCAAATTCCTAGGTGTCCTCAGGCCCCTGATTTCCACAAAGCTTCTGGATTCACTTTCAGCAACGAGGTCTGTACAAAAATGACAAAGTGAAGCCCGCAGGGCAATGCTTTGTCACTGCCACCACCAGTAAACATTTACTAAGTCTCACAGCCTACAAAGGAACACCTACAACAGCAAACTTTCCTGGGGACTTGAAGATGCAGACACCCCTATGAATCACAGACACAGGTAAAAAAGTAAATGGGCAGCAGGCTCCATGCTGTCTGTAAGTACATCTTCAAGTCCCTCTCGTCTTACCATGTAGGTAGTGATGTTCAAGTGCAAGTTCAAGGCTCACTTGAACTCATCTGGTTCTGAACATTTCAAGAGGCATATAGCAGTCTCCCCAGTTAGTATGACCATAACCACCCGAGTCGCTTGATAATTGTACAAATTTCCAGCCCCCATCCCAGACCTACTCAATCAAAATCTCCAGTAGAGTCTGAGAATTCATGTTGCTGATAAAACACCCTAGGTGGTTCCTGGAATCTGGCAAGTGTGGGAGACATGAGCATGAGAAGAGCCTGGCTACAGGTGCATCATCCCTCAAGATCACCCGGGCCGGGAGGGGAGGCGTGGGGCCGGAGCCCCAGCTCCACCAAGTGCCCAAGCCACTGCCCCACACCCCGATCCTGGATAATGTACATGGCAGACTCTGGGCTGCCACCCACTGGCAGTGCTGCTTCCCCCAGCTCAAACCAGGTATTCGGGCCAAGGAAACCACCTCAGCATCCTGCTGGTAATCAGTGCCGATGACACTGGGGAAGCAGTCATGTCTGTTGAGAGCATGACTGTTCAGAAGGACTTTTCCCCCTCTTTCCCAACACTACCCTCCCTGATGACTCACAGATCTCCACTTCCTGTTTTGGAGGCACTGGCCGGCACAGAGCCACAAGGGTAGACTGTCATTTGGCTTTTCTTTCTGCCTTACATAATTACCTGGCCTAAATATCAGGTACGTATTGCACATTCTCTCAGGCACTGAGGTCACAACTTCCATTCTCCTTCCAGCAACAGAATTACAATGCCTTCCAGTAACTTGTCAGGAATTAAAACACAGAACAACTTAGGCCATACACATGCCTGGAAAGACTTCTGAGCATTTACTGGGCTCAAACGAACAGACACGAAGAGCCCAAGTTTCATTATAAATGGACACACAGATAATTTTGCTAGACTTTCTTTTGACAGTTTTGTGATATCTCATGAATTTTACCCTGATTGTACGGTACGGTCATTAGACTGAAGGGTCAGGAGAGCCATAGGCAGTGTGGGTTAGGTCAAGGAAGCAGGATATTGCCATCTCCTCTTTTTTAAAGTTAATTTTTATTGGTGTATAATGACAGTGTTGGAAGAGTTTCTATGGTACAGCAAAGTGAAACATCTATACGTATACATACACCCCTTCCTTTTTGGATTTCCTTCCCATTTAGCTCACCACAGAGCACTGAGTAGAGTTACCTATGCTATCCAGTAGGTTCTCATAAGTTATCAATTTTATATATAGTAGTGTATATGAATCAGCTGCAATCTCCCAGTTCATCCCACCCTTCTCTTTCCCTCCTTGGTGTCCATACACTTTTTTCTCTATGTCTGTGTCTCTATTTCTGTATTGCAGATAAGATCATCTATCCCATTTTTCTAGACTCCTGTCAGTAAGTTGCTCATCTCCCCAGGTGAACATCAATCTTCCTCTCTAAAAATGGAATATGTCTGCTTTCCTAATCCTGCCATGACCTGTGTAAATAAAAAGCTTAATTGAACACAACACAGTCCACCACCTGATGTAAATTACTTCCACCCTAATACCATCTGGAGTCCAAGAAGCAGTTATTAGCAATGCAATGCCTTACCCACATCTCAGTACTTGAATGAATTAAAGGAATTATCCAAATGACTGTCCCAGAAACCACTACACACACTCCAAAGTCACCCTTAAATAAAGGAAAATACATTCTGTCTTTGGCAAGTGAAATGATGCTCCTGATCCACCATCACTAATGCATATACCTGGAGGCATGAGTGCAAAAGATACTGCCTGACATGTCACAGGCACCCAAACAATGCTTATTCAATGACCAAAGGAGCAGATTCAGTTTCTCGAGCTCAGCTGCCCAAATGCTCATCTCTGGTCCCTTAAAAGTCTCTATATTCACTAAGGAGGGTGCTGGTTGGAATTAAAGGCTCAGTCTGTGCCCAGTCAGTGAAAGTCACTTAGTCATGTCCAACTCTTGGCGACCCCATGGACTATACAGTCCATGGAATTCTCCAGGCCAGAATACTGGAGTGGGTAGCCTTTCCCTTCTCCGGCAGATCTTCCCTACCCAGGGATTGAACCCAGGTCTCCCTCATTGCAGGCAGATTCTTTACCAGCTGAGCCACAAGGGAAGCCCAAGAACACTGGAGTGGGTAGCCTATCCCTTCTCCGGCAGATCTTCCCAACCCAGGGATTGAACCAGGGTCTCCTGAATTGCAGGCAGATTCTTTACCAACGAGCTATGTGAAGCCCAGTCTGTGCCCAAGGAAACAAAAAAAGAGGCCCATTGCCTTAACTACCACGGTGTAGCCACCTAGAGAGAAGTCTCATTCTCACTCGAATCAGTGTTTCCAAACACTCAATGGGACCAGTGGGCAGCCACGGGAAAGAGGCCTCTGCTCACCTGATGGGTCCATTTTTCTCCGTGGCTTTCCTCAGTCGCAAGCGTGGCAGAGGCCTTCCATGCACAGTGAAAAAGTCTACTTCCGGAAGGGGAGGCTCTGAAAATATGTTGCAAAGAAGAAAACGGGTGTGATCAGAACAAGCAGAAACATGAAGAAAGTGGTCCTCATGGGACATCAAGAGGCAAGTTTTCATGAAAGAAGTGATGAGTAAATTCAGACACACGCTCCGACACGGGCGAATCCTGAACACATGAGGCTAAGAGAAATATGCTAGACACAGAAGAACAAATATCGCATGATCCCACTTGCATGAAATCTCTGGAACAGGTAAATCCACAGAGACAGAAGTACATTGGAGGTTGCCAAGGGCTGAGGGTGTGGGTAGGGAATGGGGAGTTATTGCTTAATGGCCAACAGGGTTTCTGTTTGAGGTGATGAAAACATTTTTGAAATAGATAATGATAATGGTTTACACCACTGTGAATGTACTTAATGCCAATAACTTGTGCCCTGAAAAATGATTAAAATAGTACATTTTATGTTGTACATATTTTATTATAATTCTTTTAAAAAGCGATGCCCCAGCACTAAACAGAGGGTGGAGGCTGTGGTCATTTCAAATATCTTGGAAGATAGGTTCCTGTTTGGTGAGGAGACCAGCATATCCGACTTCTAGATCCTTTGGGGAAATTTTATTATTATTATTAATTATTATTATTTTGGCTGCTCTGTGGAGCTTGTGGGATCTTAGTTCCCTGACCAGGGATGTGTGTGTGTGTGTGTGTGTGTGCACGCACACACACACATGATTATCCTTTTATTTTTATTTTAATTAATTAATTTAATTGGAGGATAATTACTTTAAAATATTGTGATGGTTTTTGCCACACATCAACATGAATCAGCCACCTGACCAAGGACTGAACCTGCGATTCAGCAGTGAAAGCGTGGAGTCCTAACCTCTGGACTGTGAGGGAATTCCCTAGACTTCTAGAGCCTTTATAATCACACAGCTGTCTGCTCTTATCTTGCTTTCCCCAGCAACCAGATTTCCCAAATAGTTACTTCATGGGGAGGAGAATGCACTGACTGGTTGATACCGGGGTTCCATCATCTAACTGGGAGTTACATTCACCGTATGAACATACCAGCCACCACTCTGCCATGGGGGTCACACAGTTAGCTTGTGTTGGGTACACAACGCATATATAGATGTGCCCTATATATGCCTCACCTCATTTAATCTTCTCAACAGTGCTATCAAGTGGATGAGAGTTACAGAGAGAGATAGAAAGAGAAAAAATAAAATATGAAATCCCCCCGAAATTCCCCTGAATGCGGCCACAGTGAAATTAAGAACTAGAAGGCCAAAACAGACACTCAAGACTCTTTTACCCAATTAGAAAATAGATTTAGAGTAGAAATTTTCAATTCAAATTATAATTAAAAAAAAAAAGTTTAGACCTTCCAAGATAGGTCTTAAAGCTCTACTAAATATGCTATTTACACACTGCCTTTCAACAAATATTTACTAGCCACTTCTATGTGAGGCTGGGAGAAACAGCCATGGAAGACATGGTTTCTGCTTTCCAGGAGCTCAGAGTCTGATACCAGAGTCTTGTAAACAGGTGGTGCTTGGAGCTACGATAATGAGAGTGGTAGGAATGCAGGGGAAGAATGCCTGACCCAGGGCAGTGGGGTGAGCCTATCAAATACAGAAATTGATATACTCAGAGGCAGGAGGTGAGAGAGAGTGCATGCAGAGAGAGAACAGCAGGAGTTCAGTGTGGCCAAAAGGTTGAGTTCCAGTTCAGCAGAGGCAGAAAGTAAAGTGAGAAATGTAAGACTTCCCTGGTGGCACAGTGGATAAGAATCTGCCTGCCAATGCAGGGCACACGGGTTCGATCCCTGGTCCGGGAAGATCCCCCATGTGGAGGAGCAGCTAAGCCCATGAGCCACAACTATTGAAGCACATGTGCCTAAAGCCTGTGCTCTGCAACAAGAGAAGCCGCCACATTGAGAAGCCCAAGCAACACAAAAAGGGTAGTCTCCACTCTGCAACTAAGGAAAGCCCGCACGCAGTAAGGAAGACCTAGTGCGGCCAAAATCAAATAAATAAGTAAACAAAAATTAAGCAGTGTGTGTCTAGGTCAGATCTGAGGTCCTGTAAATAAGGAGAAGTCATCTAAAGATTCTTAGCAGATGTATATTTTAGAAAGACAATTTAGACAGCCAGCTGGAGGGTGAATTGGAAAAGAGCAAAAGCATAGATTGTCCAAAATCTGGGTAAGAAGTGTCTGAGGCCTGAAGCAAGTGATGGTGCTCACAATGGAAAAGAGGGGGCAGATGGAGGAGATACGTGGGGCAGAGACGGAACGGAAAGTGGCGCAAGATAAGGAAGGGGAAGGAACCTGGGCTTTGGTTTTGGTCGCTGAGTCAGTGGTGACATACATCATTCATCAAGGTCTGGGGGAAGGTTCAGCCGCACCTCACTTCTAGACCTGTTAAGTTTGAATTCCTTGTGAAACCATCCAGCGGGCAGTTAGAAATGTGGTCCAGAGCTTACGAGCAAACTGTGATGGCGACACGGAGTCAGTCATCAACAGAAGGGGCTTCCCAGGTGGCACCAGTGGTAAACAACCCACCTGCCAGTGCCAGAGACATAAGAGACATGGGTTCAATCCCTGGGTCTGCAAAATCCCCTGGAGGAGGGCATGGCAACCGGCTCCAGGATTCCTGCCTGGGAAATCCCTTGGACAGAGAAGCCTGGTGGGCTACAGTCCATAGAGTTGTGAAGAGTCAAACACGACTGAAGCGACTTCACACACACGGCGGCCCAGAGAGATGGTATAAAGGCATCTGAGAAAAGATGAGGGCCCAGAGTGGACCACCGGGACACCCAGGAACCTAAGACCAGGTGGACGAGTGAGAATTTCCTATAGTGTTTATTAAACACTAAGTCTAGAATTTCTTCCAACACCACGCAGATACAGTGGCCATACAAATCATGTTTTCCATAAATCTGTGGCATTGTTAAAGGCCCCTGGGGTGACTTGGAACAACCTCTAATGCAGTTAAGACAGCATCCTACAGTATTGAAAAGTCCACCACCTTTCCAAGAGGCGGCCAGAAAGAAATTCTATAACACCCCTGAGGCAGACAGTGGCTAGCCTCCTGCAGCCAGCTAGCAATGGGGAGAAGGGAAATGCAGACTGAAAAGCCCCACCAGGTTCCCCACCAGGGAACAGGAACATTCCAAGCAGCTCTACACTCCGCCCTCAGGCTATCACTGAAAGGCCCTTTCATTGGTGACATTTCTCCTCACAAGGAAAGTAAGTGGTTTTTATCACACATTTCCTGTTTTCAGCCCAGAGGGAGATTAACTGTTTACTCTTTTCTGTGTGAGAACCCTCCTCGGGCTCTTTTAAATTATTCCTCTGTTTGCTCTTCTCTGAGATGAATAATTGTAGGTCCTCTAATCTCTTGGCGAACCTTTTAAAACCACCCAGTTTCTCACCCACCCCAGGAACAGCAGAACAAAGCGATTGCCCAGTTTAGGGAAGGCGGGCCCGCAGCAGGGCAAGGAGGCCCCCCCTGGTTGTTCTGTGCCACGTTGCCCCTTTCAGCCCCACAACCATCCAGTTGATTCAGTCAACACATGACTTCTAGACTGCTTTCTGTTCTGCCTGCTCACCACCTTCCCCACCTTATAAATAGTCTGTTTTTCTCTCGAATACAAAAGCCTGAACTTGAGTAGACTGTTTCTTTGCTGCATTTTTGAGGTTAAATACCTTAGTGAAAATCGCTCAGTCATGTGCGACTCTTTGCTACCCCGCAGACTATACAATCCACGGAATTCTCGAGGCCAGAATACTGGAGTGGGTAGCCTTTCCCTTCTCCAGGGGATCTTCCCAACCCAGGATTGAACCCAGGTCTCCCGCATTGCAGGCGGATAACTTTACTTCTAGCCATATTTTCCAAGATGCTGTTTCCCCTCCCCAAACTGCTGTCTTTGGCTGGTCTGCTCTCCTTTCCATTGGCCTATTATTGATTTAAACCAAATCAGACCCAAGGCAAGAAATGGGTTGTGTCTGGGCTGGAGTTTTTCACCCTGAGTATGTGCGCTGGGGGCAGACCCAGAAGGAAGACATTCACTGCCCCTCCTAGATGCCAACAATGTCCATTCTCTCCTAGAAGTAAGTGACAAAGGAATTACGGAGGCTGAGAAAACTTTGACGATTCAGGAGAAAAGCAATGAGGCAGAACCTGTCCCCCAAAATATTAAATATACTATAACTTTACAATAACTAAAATAAGAAGGTAAAAGCACAGGGTAGGCAAAGCAATGGAAGAAGCTAGATAATCAAGAAAGAGACCCAAATAAATAAATGAGAATATAGTGTGTGGCATGGACAGTCTTTCCAAAGGTGATGGGGAAACTGGCTGATCATTTGGGGGGGAAAAGTTGCCATGTAAATTTAGCCTTATACCACACATCTAAACAAATTCCAGATGGGTGCAAGCTAAAATGTGAAAAGCAAAATTGTTAAGAAGCATTAGAAAACAGTAGAGAATAAGAACTGATCTGATGGCAGAGTGGGAAAGGCTTTTCTTGGCATGACCCGAGGCAGAAACTATAAAAGAATCAATAGAATTGATTACATGAAAACTTAAAATGTCTGAATGTCAAAAAGAATACCGAAAAGAAAATTCAAGAGTAGGTAACCTGGGGTGCAATATGTATAACAAAAGATTAATATCATTAATGTAGGCAAACCATTAAAATCAAAGAGAGAAAGGAAGTAACAGAAGTGCAAATGTGTTATTCCTCTAAGACCCACTAAAATGAACAAAAAGTAAAGGAAAATTTTGTCTGCACCAAACTTAAGCAAAGGTCCCAACCTTATGCTATAAACGTCAAGTAAGTGCAAGGAACTAACACATGAATATATAAAAGTAAAGATACCCTAGAGGTTCTTTTCTAATCCTCAGCATCTCCTAATTGGACCACGACCCTCAGGCATTGTGAGTGTGTTAGTTGCACAGTCGTGTCTGACTCTCTGATCCCATGGACTGTAGCCTACCAGGCTGGCATGATAAATTGAAATTGACAGCAGTGGAGAAAATAGAGCTTATGCCGTAAGTCATCAGGTATCACAAGGTGAGCTGAAACTCCCTTGTCAGAAAGGTTATCAGACTTGGCTTCCCAAGGAGAAGGAACCATCTTTTTATCTTTATCTCCTTCAGCACTTAGCACTGGTCTTTGTACATAACCAATCGATAGGTATTTGCTGAATTAATTGTTATGTTTCAGTATACCTTTCAACCACCCCAACACACAGAAACCCTGGCTTTTGGGCTTTTAATATAAAGAAGCTTTCCCATTCATATTTTATAAACAGCTAATATTAATATAGGATGGGCTTCCCAGGTGGCATAAGTAGTAAAGAATTCACCTGCCATTGCAGGAGATGTAAGAGATGTGGGTTCGATCCCTGGGTTGGGAAGATCCCCTGGAGAAGGGAATGGCAACCCACTCCAGTATTCTTCCTTGGAGAATCCCATGAACAGAGGAGCCTGGCAGGCTCTGGTCCACAGGATCACAAAGAGTCAGACACAACTGAAGTGACTTAGCACTCACACAACGTTAACGTAACATTGTGAAAATAACACATCCAGCCTGCTTTCCTCTGTGGTGTACCATCTTGTCTCTGTGGGGCCTCAGAGGGGGTGCAGATGCTTTCAGTGAGAAGAGTGGGGAGACATCCATCCCCAAACAGTCATTTCCTTAAGGGGCTGAGGGTTGATCTGAAGCTAGAAAGTGGCGGGGAGATTTCTGGGGACTAGAGGAACAGTTGACCCTTGGAGGTATGGAAGGACATATGTGCCTTCATCCTGGGCTGACCTAACATGAGGACCTCAGACATCAACGAATCTGTGTCCATGAAAGACTCTGAGAGAGCCTGGACAAAGAGGGAAACAGCTGGGATGAAGGCCAGCAGGAGCCAGGGTGGTGCCCCGCATCCAGCCTGCGGAGATGAAGCCCTCACTGCGGACACAGGAGTTCACAGCCCTTAGATGGTCTGTGGAAGAGAAGCCCACATCAGGAGAACTCAAGACACCTGGTCCCGCATGGTCCTTTCCTGAGGACACAACAGTGAGAGACGAGGGGTCAGAGGTGCGGGCAGTGGTCCCTAGTCCTGTGGCAGGAATCAGAGCTATCCTGGATGGACCTCTCTGTGAAAGGGATAGTCCAATAAAACCTGGGACACACCTGTGTTTTCAGTGACTCTCCTGAACATCTGAAAAGGTGCATTCTCTTTTCCTTATTACGAATACAGAG
This sequence comes from Bubalus kerabau, assembly GCF_029407905.1. Taxonomy (NCBI): domain Eukaryota; kingdom Metazoa; phylum Chordata; class Mammalia; order Artiodactyla; family Bovidae; genus Bubalus; species Bubalus kerabau. The sequence goes on from NC_073627.1 coordinate 171,272,090, forward strand.
ATGGGGAAGTTCTCGTGTATGTTGCCAGTCTTGGCACTGAGGATAGACTCAGGAAGAAATTATTTCTTTTACATATTTGTTTCCTTTTTCTCTTCCAGCACTCTTGGTTCCATTATGACCATTCAACCACAGATGATCACTGCATTGTGTCGAATAATATCTACCTGCAGGTACTGGCTTTCTCTCTCTCTTTCCTCCTCTCTTCCCCCCTCCCTCCACCTCTCCCTCTCTGGTTCTCTCCTCTCTCTAAGAAGAAAATTTTGCCTATAAGTTTTTTGACTTGGCAAACCTAGATGCATATTAAAAAGCAGAGATATCACTTTGCCAATAAAGGTCCATATAGTCAAAGCTATGGTCTTTCCAATAGTCATGTACAGATATGAGAGTTGGACCATAAAAAAAGCTGAGCACTGAAGAATTGATGCTTTTGAACCGTGGTGTTGGAGAAGACTCTTGAGAGTCCCTTGGATTGCAAGGAGATCAAACCAGTCAAATCTAAAGGAAATCAATCCTGAATATTCATTGGAAGGACTGAAGCTGAAGCTCCAATACTTTGGCCACCTGATGTGAAGAGCCAACTCATTGGAAAAGACCCTGATGCTGGGAAAGAGTGGAGGCAGAAGAACTGGGTGGCAGAGGATGAGATGGTTAAATAGCATCACTGACTCAATGGACATGAATCTGAGCAAATTCGGGAGCAGAGGACACAGGAGCCTGGCATGTGACCTCTATGAGGTTGCAAAGAGTTGAACATGACTGAGTAACTGAGCAACAACAACAGAAAACAGCATGACCTGTGTGTGACAGCTCTTTTAAGCCTTTGGGTCTACATCAAGGATGAACGTTCATTCTTCCCCTTGACCTAAAGGGTGTATGAATGAATGGTGGGGCTATTCTGAGGAATTCCCATCAACAGGCTGCCTGCGGAAGCGTGTGGGCCATGAGTCAGAAGCACTGCGCTCTCCTCTCATCTCACCACCCTTCTCACCAGCACCCTCTTGTTTTCACTGCAACACTTGCCTCTGTCCTTCAACATTCCAAAACCTTTCATTCTCCCCTGAGGTCAGCAATATATTTAAAGCGCATGCTTTCATCTTGTTCCCATCAGCAAGATTTAACTTAACGTAAGACACTCAGAATGGAAATTCCATGCACTTTTCTTCTGGGAAACCAGCTGCTGCGTATTCCAGGTCCAAACCCCTTGCCTCCCATTTCTGGTAAAATTCAAATTTTACGATTTTACTAAAAGAGTCACATCTTAGGCAACGAAGCATATCTGTTCTTCATTAAAGAGAGGGCTTGGGGTCTGTTTTTCTCTTGTTTGTTTGCTTAGAACTTTCACACTTGTTTAAAATTGCAAATTCTTTAAAGCGGGATAGATACGGAAAACAAGAAGGCAGGGTCTCAATGAATTCAAACAGCTCAACAGTGTCCCCTGGTGGCCATGAGCACAGATACAGGGTGTGTGAGCTACCAGGCTGTGTTTCATGTACAAAACAAGGTATAAATGAGGCTCATCAAGATGAAACTCTCTCTCCCAAATCAAAACATATGAAATGCTAATGTGAATCAGCAATGCAAAACATCCAAACAGGAGAAGGACCAATGAGTAGGAGACTGAATAGCTATTCATCTTGATAAATCACCATGGGAAGAAATGCCCAAATTGAACATTTCCTTCCAACTCACCAGCTGGTGAATTCTTTTTTGGTCTAAAGCTTTCATTAACTAACCAGGCATTTTCTCAAGGCCAATACCACCCGCTGGCCATTTGGAGATTAGTCTTCATATGTGTTCACTACAAAAATATTTCTTTGCTATGCTATCATTGTCCTTACGTGGGCTAGCACGATCCTTATGTGTTGGGGATTCAAGGCAGAACACACAGACAAAAATCTCTGCCATCAGAGTGCTCCTATTTTAGTAGGGGAAAAGAAAACAAACAAATAAAATTCAAAATACAAGTTCTGAAATGAGTTTTGTGAAGAAATTCAAACAGAGGAAATGGATAGAGCGTGATGGGGTGGTGATGGGGAGGTGATTTTTGAAAGGATGAATCTGAGAAGAAACCTGAGTGATAGGGCTTCCCTGGTGGCTCAGATGTAAAGAATCTGCCTGCAATACAGGAGATGTGGCTTTGATCCCTGGGCCAGGAAGATCCCCTGGAGAAGGAAATGGCCACCAGCTCCAGTATTCTAGCTTGGGACATCCCATGTCAGGAGCCTGGCAGGCTGCAGTCCATGGGGTCACAAAAGAATCAAACACGACTTAGTGTCTACACAACAATGACAGGTGGAGAGAGTACCTCAGGATGAGTAAGCACCAGATGGAAAGACCTGGATGCAAAAACAAGTCTGACCCGTTTGAGAAATGGCAAGGAAGGTAGGGAGGCAGCTGATGCTTAGAGAGAAAGAGAGAGGGCGGAGGAAGATGAGGTCGGTGAGGTAGGCAAGGGCCAGACTACATGTTCCATGGTCAGGCACATGGATTCTATTCCAACACTAAGGCAAACTCATCAGACAGTTTTGAGCTGGGGATGACATGTTCTTATGTGAATGTTTTTCTTTTTTTATTAATTTTTTTATTGGAATATAGTCGATTTACAATGTTGTGTTAGTTTCAGGCGTACAGCAAAGTGAATAAGTTTTACATATACATATATCCACTCTTTTTTAAGACTCTTTTTCCATACAGGTCATTACAGAGTATTGAGTAGAGTTCTTTGTGCTATACAATAGGTCCTTATTTGTTATCTATTTTATATATTGTTGTGAAAGTGAAAGTCTCTCACTGCTAAGTCACTTCAGTCGTGTTCGACTCTGTGTGACCCCATAGACGGCAGCCCACCAGGATCCCCCGTCCCTGGGATTCTCCAGGCAAGAACACTGGAGTGGGTTGCCATTTCCTTCTCCAATGCGTGAAAGTGAAAAGTGAAAGGGAAGTCGTTCAGTCGTGTCCGACTCTTAGCGACCCCATGGACTGCAGCCTACCAGGCTCCTCCGTCCATGGAATTTTCCAGGCAAGAGTACTGGAGTGGGGTGCCATTGCCTTCTCCGGAAAGTCTCTCAGTCGTGTCTAACTCTTTGCCACCCCAAGGACTATACAGTCCATGGAATTCTCCAGGACAGAATACTGGAGTGGGTAGCTTTTCCCTTCTCCAGGGGATCTTCCCAACCCAGAGATCAAGCTGGGGTCTCCTGCATTGCAGGCAGATTCTTTACCAACTGAGCTATCAGGGAAGCCCTATACATGGTTGTGTGTATATGTCAATCCCAATTTCCCAATTTATCCTGCCCGTCCTTTCCCCCCAGTAACTATGTTTGTTTTTTATATCTGTGACTCCATTTCTGTTTTGTAAATAAGTTCATTTGTACCATTTTTTAGATTCCACATATAAGGAACATTACATATTTGTTTTTCTCTGTCTGATTTACTTCACTGAGTATGACACTTTGAGTGATCTTCTTAAATATTTTTTATTTCAATTAAAAAAATTTTTTTTAATCTTTTGGCTGCGCTGTGCAACGCATGGGATTTTAGCTCCCAGGGATCAAACCCACATCCCCTACACTGGAAGCATAAAGTCTTAACCACTGGGCTGCCCGGGAAATCCCTTGAATGATCTTTTTAAAGCTCTGGTGAAGATGAAGACCGCAGCAGGTGACAGGCAACTGTGGAAGCAGGGAGAAGATCTAGAAGCTATTGCAGGAGTCCAAGCAAGAAGTTGCTAGCTTGGATTAAGCTGCTAGTTGCAAAGGCAAAGGGGGTAGAAGTGGTTGGATTCATGTTTATTTCAGGAACAAGCCAGCTTGTTAAGGGCTAGAAACTGGTGGGAGAAGCAGAATCAATTACAATTACTTTATGGCTTGAGCAGTCAGTGAATAGGAATGCCCATAACTGAGACAGAGAAGCCTGGGTGGAAAATGGATTTGTGGGGTAAAGACAAAGATCAGAAATCAAAAGTTCTATTGGTCTTGCTTATTAAATGTTCAAATAGGATATTGGAGACAGGTAGATATATGGAGCTCAGAGGAGAGAATGTGACTAGGACAGATACTTGGGGATTGTCGAAAAACAGGTATTGTTTGTAGCCATGAGACTGGTAGAGATCACAGAGGCAGAAAGGGTAGATAATGAAGTAAAGGGATGAGAAGGCAAAGGGCGGGGCAACATTAAAGTAGATGGAACTGGTGGAACAGACCGGGAAAGAGCAGCCAGCGAGGCAGCAGGATCCAAAAGCCAAGAGAAAAGGTGTTTCAAGGAGGGGATGCCAAATGCTGTAGAGAAAATCAGATAAGAATAAAATTGGCCAGCGGATTTTGCAAGATAGAGACACTCCCAGTAAAGCATTGAGAACAAATGCCTCTGGACTGGAAACAAAGACAGAAGAGGAGGTGAGGATGCGGCACCTCCACAACATTCTTGCAGGGAGCCTCACTGCAACAGGGGAAAGACAGAGCAGCTGCAGGGGATATGGCATCCAAAGAAGTGCGCCTATCTTTGTTTGCATTTAAAAAGGAGACATGACAGCCTGCCAAGGCAGTGGTAGGACCCATTCTTTACTGGGGGAACAGACTCGGCAAGAAGGGATGGCAGGATTAAGGGAAGATGGGGGCAAGAGAGTTGGGACCAAGAGAGAAGATAAAATATCGGTTCTGCCTGCAGGCAGCCCTGGGAGACTTTGGGAGTAGGAAGTCCTCACCTGATTTCTTCTCATTTATCAGGGAAATAAGACACAAGAAACTAATACTCTGATAATTAGCTCAGAGTGTGTGTGTTGGGGGGCTGGAGGACACCATCACAGATTTGAGGCGAGATGAGAAAATGAGTGGAAAGTGATTTTCTAGGGTACTAGAGCGGGACTGCCAGTCATTCTCCCCCGGAGGGTAACCCACTCTTAAGGTACTTGTAACAGAATCACAAATACGTTACTGAGAAAGAAACAGTCAGAGGACAAATTCTTCTTAAGGATGAAATAGTTCAAATATCCAGAAGGAATGTAACCAACACTCATGGATACACTCCCCAGATTTATTCAATGCTGCTATTTTGTTTTAGATATCTTTTAAGAAATAAAACATTACAGTTTCAGGGAAGTCCCTTGAGAACCTCTCTCCAATCTTCATATCATTCTTCCTCGTTCTCTTAAAGTTCATCATATAATGATAAAAAGTAATAGTGTGCCTCTTTGTTTGAGCCTATACAGCTCTGCGGCGATTTCATTCGGCCAAATGCTGTTATTCAAGATTTACCTGTTATCTGGGTTGTCAGGGAGATGACCACAGGAAGTTGGGAGGACAAAGCCTGGAGGCTGACACTGTAGTTGGTACCTGGACTCAGGTCCAAACACGTCTCAGGAGTCTGACTGCTGGCAGTGATATTAAATATCATTTCCTGGGCAAATCCTTTTTGATACCATCTCTGGCCCCAAATGTGGACCTGAAACATAGAAAAGTTCACCAGGTAAATAACTAGCTTGAAAGGTTGAATGCCTGGATACTTACTTTTTCTCATGAGCACTCTTGCTCTCCATTCTAAAGTTCCTCTAAAATGTGAAATACATTATGTGGTATCCTGGATGGGAGGAGGGTTTGGGAGAGGATGCATATATGTATATGAATGGCTGAGTCCCTTTGCTGTTCCCCTGAAACTACCAGAACATTGTCAATAGGCTATGCCCCAACACAAAATAAAAAGTTTAAAGTCTGAGAAAACAAATATGAAATACAAGTAGAGCTGTAATACTATAAATATTTGGGAAGTCCATAATTATAATATCATCAGTAAAATAAATATATTTTTAAATCAAAATGCACATCAGGCCCTGAAACTGACGAGTTTCTCATTTTTTGTTCCCACACACATAATGGCACATGCCCAGTGAGAAAGCCTGTTGGCAAAACTGAAGAAGGAAGGCCAGAGAACAATTTTCTAGGAAAAAGAAAAAAAATAATAATCTGAACTAAGGCTTTTCCAGAGCAGGGTGTGCGTTAGGCTACTCCTAGCCGGTTTCTGGTAAGACCTGGGAAGGGTTTTTCTCCCCTCTCACCACCTTCTGACATTCCCAGCATCTGGACCAACAGATCTACTTTTCTTCCTACTTAATTTCTTCTAGCAGCAGCTCATCCCATGGTCTGTACCTTTGCTATAAACATATTTAGCTTTAAAAGTTCCCCCTTGACTCTCTAAGCAACACATTCAGACCCTTATCAGAGGCACTGGTGCAGAGAGACACACACCCACGAAAAGTCACTGGCTTCCTTCCATGGATACTGCCTGAACCTCGGCTCTGTGTCAGACTATGTGACACAGAGAAACTCTCATGTCTTTCTCATCAATCCCCAAAGTCTCTGACTTCAAACATGTGGCAGAAATGCCCACTTTCGTGCTTCTTCTTTTTTTCTAAGAATTGCATTCAGTTTTTATTTTATGTTTTTAATTTTTATTGGAGTATAGTTAATTTACAATGTTGTGTTAATTTCAGGTGCACAGCAAAGGGAATCAGTTATACGCATACATATATCCACTTTTTTAAGATTCTTTTTCATATAGCCTATTAGAGAGTATTGAGTAGAGTTCCCTGTGCTATACCCTAGGCTCTTACCAGTTCTCTATTTTATATATGATAGTATGTATATGCCAGTCCCTGGGCCTCCCAGGTGGCACTAAGACATAAGAGATGTAGGTTCAGTCCCTGGGTTGGGAAGACCCCCTGGAGGAGGGCATGGCAACCCAGTCCAGTATTCTTGCTTGGAGAATACTGGAATGAATGACTTGCTTCTCTGTTACAAGTACCTCCCACGGACAGATGAGCCTGGTGGGCTACGGTCCACAGGGTCCCACAGAGTCAGACACGACTGCAGTGACTTAGCACGCACGTCAGTCCCAATCTCCCAATTTATCCCTCCCTCTCTTATCCCCTACCTCTAGTTCATTTGTACCCTTTTTTCACACTGGAGGATAATTGCTTTACAATGTCGTGTTGGTTTCTGCCATACAACAACGTGAATCAGCCGTAAGTATACACATGTCCCCTCCTTCTTGAAGCTCGCTCCCACCACTCCACGCCATCCTACCCATCTAGGTTGTCACAGAGTACTGGGTTGAGCCTTCTTTATTATACAGCAACTTCCCACTAGCTATCTGTTTTATATATGCTAATGTGTATATTTCAATGCTGCTCTCTCAGTTCAGTCCACCCTCCCCTTCCCCTGCTAAATCCACAAGTCTGTTCTCCATGTCTGACAGGCATTAGTACCTGCAAATAGGCATTAGTAACTTTTTTTTTTTAGATTCCACATATAAATGATATCATATGATATTTTTATTTCTCTGTCTGACTTATTCACTCAGTATGACAATCTTTGGATCCATCCATGTTGCTGCAAATAGCATTATTTTGCTTTTTTAATGGCTGAGTAATAGTCCTTTGTATGTATGTTACACATCTTTATCCATTCCTCTGTTGATGGACATTGAGGTTGCTTCCATGCCCTAGCTACTGTAAATAGTGCTACAATGAACATTGGGGTGCATGTATCTTTTTGAATGATGTTTTCTCAGGGTATTTGCTCAGCAGTGGGATTCCTGGCTTATATGGTTCTTGCTTCTTATTGTGATTGTAACTATAAATCTTTCATTGATTATGGAAGCTATATAAGTGGGTTTTTTTGGGGGGGGGTTGTTAATATTTTTTGAACCTCTCACACAAGACAAACACCTAAAAAAAGAATAAGTTTCAGTAACTTACTAAATACATCTCCTCTATATCAGCTGTCTTCATACTTCTCCATCTCAAGCAGGTTTCATTAAATATTGAAATGTTACTGATGGTTTGTTTTACTGCAAGAGGAAAAGAATGAGAAATCAACTTACACCTTATACCAAAATACTACTTTCTGATTGAACAATCTTCCAAAGATAAGCATTTACAAGAGGATGCCTTCTGCACTATTTCAGTTTAGAAACTAGTGATAGCAGTCCAAGAAACCCCACTTTTATATTCCTGTAAACTCAGTCCTGATGAAAGATTCATGACCAAAAGATACCCAATCAGAGGATCCTTCTTAAAAATTATGTGTCTATTCACTGCAAATTCCCTTGGTTTCCTAAGCTAAAACTCATTGTCTTTGCCTTGGACAAACCTCATTTAGACAAAAAAGCACCAGTTTGAAATTCTGAGCTGAGAGCAACATTTCAGCAGAGAACTGATAATTGCTCCCTGAGGAAATAAAAAAGGCCACCTCAAACAGTCAGGCTTTTCATGATGGAAAGCGGGGAATGGTCCCTCTTGGTTTGGGCTTCCTCATCTTTTATTACCAAAGAACCATTCGTTGGTCTCTGCTCAATGTCATGGTAATCAATCCAAAAGATAGTTCAGATCTGGTACTGTGTAATATAGAGGCACATTCTTCAAGCTTTTAAAATAAAGACTGTGAAAGTGTTAATCGATCAGTCGTGTCCAATTCTCTGTGATTATGTGGACTGTAGCCCACCAGACTCCTCTGTTCATGGGATTCTCCAGGAAGGAATACTGGAGTGGGTAGCCATTCCCTTCTCCAGGGGATCTTCCTGACCCACGGATCAGACCTGGGTCTCCTGCATTGCAGGAGACTCTACTGCCTGAGCCACCAGGGAAGCCCCAAATAAAGACTAGTTGTTCAAAACTCTGGTATCAGAGGTTACTTCCTTCAAAGATGATCCCTGTCCCTAAACTGAAAACAATATATCAGACTTGCTAAGAATTTTCATAGGAACACTGTGATGATTAATATGTGATAAAGACAACTCCCAAAGCACTGAAAAAAAAGAAAATCTCATGAGAGCCAACCCTATTGTGTAACCCCCTCAATTAACAGGTTCCTTTGAAAGAAGCCAAGCCAATGGACGTGACCCCTTTTTATGGACTGGGCAGCTTTGCCCGAAGAAAACCTGTTCCACAGGTCACAAGCTTTACTTCAAATGTTGTAAGACAAAGTAGGGAAGAAAGTATAGGTGATTCAGGATAAGGCAATCTCACTACTAGGTATAGAAGATGGTTTTAGAGATAAATAGTAGTGATTCCAGGAAACTCACACTTCTTAAATTTTCAAAACATATATAATTTTAATAGTATTTAAACAGTTCCAGATCGTACAAAAAGGTAGCAAGTTTCCAATTCATTCAGTAGGACCGGATAATTGACAATGCCCAAGCTATAAAAAATGGCACAACCAATAACTAAACATGCTATGCCAAACTCAGTTATAAATATAAATACAAAAATACAAAATCAAATAATAGCAAATAGAAGTCAGCAATACATTCAAAGAGCAGTATACTAAAAACAAGGGAGATTTACTCCAGGAATACAGAGATGATCATTATTGCTGCTGCTGCTGCTAAGTCACTTCAGTCATGTCTGACTCTTTGCGACCCCATAGACAGCAGCCCACCAGGCTCCCCCGTCCCTGGGATTCTCCAGGCAAGAACACTGGAGTGGGTTGCCATTTCCTTCTCCAATGCATGAAAGTGAAAAGTGAAAGTGAAGTTGCTCAGTCGTGTCCGATTCTGTGTGACCCCATGGACTGCAGCCTACCAGGCTCCTCCATCCATGGGATTTTCCAGGCAAGAGTACTGGAGTGGGGTGCCATTGCCTTCTCTGTGATCATTATTAGGAAAGACATTAATAGATCAAAAGAGAAAAACCATACAGTCACTTTTATAATCATAATGGTTAATACATTTAATGGACATTCCTTTCTAGAAATCTTCATAAACTAGGATTTAATTTGATAGAAACTCGCTGATTTAAAAGAGTGTTTATTAGAAAACACCATACTTAGTGGTAAAACAATGAAGCGATTTCTAGAAAAGTTAAGAACAATCCAAGGATGCATGGCCTGACAGCTGCTATTTAGCCCTTTTGTTGTTGTTTAGCCCCTGAGTCATGTCCGACTCTTTTGCAACCTTGTCAAGTTCCTCTATACTCAGGAGATTCTAGACAATGCAGACCTAGGCAATGAAAAGATGAGCTATAAATGCCAGAAAGAAAAGGATCAAATTATGCAACTGCTAGTGAATCGAAAAGAATCAACTAAAAAACAAATATACGATAGAAAAACAAATAATAGGAATTTGGCAAAGTGCACCCAAAGGTAAGAACATAGAAAAACTAACAGTTTTCTACATATCTGCAAGAACAAGTATGGTGGGCCGAATAATGGTCCCTCCAAAGATGTCCACATCCTAGTTCCTAGAATCTGTATCATGTTACCTTAATGGCATAAAGACTTTGCAAATGTAATTACAGTGTGGAAGATTATCCTGGATTATTCAGATGGGCTCAATGCAGTGACAAGGGTTCTTAAAAGAAGGAGACAAGATCAGAGCCAGAGAGAAATTTAAGGTTAAACTGAGGAGCTTTAAAGAATGAGGATGGGGCCACAAGCCAAGGCATATAGGCAGGCTCTAGAAACCAGAAAGGGCAAGGAAATGGATTCTCCCTTTGAGCCCCCAGGATGAACACAGGCCTGCTCACACAAGTAAACTGAAACCACAAATAAAACAGAAAAATTAAAAGATCTCTATTCATAAGAGAAGAAACCATGAACAAACTTCAAATTACTAGAAATAAATCTAAGTAGAAATGTCCAAGACTTACATTGTGGCAGGAAAATCGAAATAATACTTTTCTTAAACAGACATGAGACTTTTCTTTCCTGATAAACAAGGAAAATAAGGAAACAATGAACAAGCTGGGGAAACAGCATAAATAAGCCTAAAAGAGGTAAGCAATCTTGATTATTCTTTAGCTGTTACTACAAACACTTGTAGCTAGATTTGTCCTTCACAGAGCTAAACAAAACTAATTACTCTCTGATTCCATATAAACTATACTCTGCACCTGGCATTCTTCTCTTGTAGCATTCTACATTTCAAAAAGGTCACAGGTTGATAACTTCAGAGACACCAGACCCGGCAGCTGTAGCCATTTTGAAATTTTACCAAAAAAAAGGCAAAACATTCATTAGGATATAAAATTTTTTCCCTGTCTCCCAGAGAGCAGGGCACAGCTCCTGAAGCACTGGCCTACTGTGCTTCCCCGTTGCCTGGCAAAGAATAAATCTACTTTTTTATTTTCTCCAAACTCTGCCTCCATATTTCTATTTGGCATCATTTGGACAGGGAGTCAAGATTTTGGCAACAACATGAAGATTTTTTTTCTCTGAAGGACATGAAGGAAAACAATAAAGAGAAAAATGCCACATCCTTGAATGAAAAGATAAGAAAGTGCAGATACCAATTCTCCACCAAGTAATCTACAAGCGGAATGTACTTCCAAAGGTGATTCCATGGTCCTTTTTGGAATAAGTTTACTCCTTCATTCAGTGACTATTTAGAAAGTTCTCACCATGTGCCAGGCATGCTTTGGAGCAGGATAAAGTGGTGAGAAAACATAGTCCCTGCACCTAATGGAATTCATTCTAGTGAGAAAGGCAGAAAATAAACAAGTGAAAAAATAAATCTTAAAATATAATCTTGGGACTTCCATGGTGGTCCAGTGGCTAAGACTCTGTGTTCCCAAGGCAGGGGGCCTGGGTTCAATCCCTGGGAAGGGAACTAGATCCTGCATGCCACAAACAACTGTAACGTTATGTAATGGTAGGTCCACAATTCCTTCTGTTCACAGGAAACGTCTCACCGGTTAAGCTTAGGTCCATGCTGGTCAGAGAGTGACTCTCTCTAGATTCCCTTCTTTCCATCCCAGGAGCTCACGGTTTGAACTAAAGGTAGGTTGAATCCCTGCTGAGCTCACTTGGAGTGGAAAAGGATCCCCAGTAGAAGGCAGCTCATGCTGAATCCTGTCCTGCCCCACTCTCTGATCCTTTGCTCTATTAAGTATTATACATGCCCGGTCTCTCATTCAAATGCCCATTCTCTGCTGCACTTTCAGTGGTCACTCTGCCTTCTCTCTCTCCTTTCCCCACCCAAAGGGCCAATCTAAGCTAGAAGCCTGAAGCTGAAAAACCAGACCTGCAAGAATGACTCAGAGAAGAAAAATTTTGACTCTTAGTTCATCAGATTCTTAGAAATTATGTTTCAGCTTTGTTAATGCAGGCAAGCAACTCCGGGCAAAATCAGTCATTACTTTCTCAGGGCTCCCAGAGTTCCCTGCAACTTCAAACTACACTTTATGCATTATATTACTATGTATGTATAATCATGCATGTGTGTATTATGAAACACCATGTCTCATTCATCTTTGTACACCTAGTGTCCAGGACAGTGGTGACCATGGCATTCCCTACTGTTAAAATGTAAGCAGTCAGAAGTATGAGGAAATCTAAGCACCTGATATACTGGGAGTGTGCAAGTTGCTCAGTCATGTCCAGCCCATGCACTATAGCCTGCCAGGCTCCTCTATCCATGGGCTTCTCCTGACAAATACTGGAGTGGGTTGCCATGCCCTTCTCCAGGGAATCTTCCCAACCCAGAGATGGAACCCAGGTCTCCTGCATTGCAAGTGGATTCTTTACCAGCTGAGCTATGAGGGAAGCCCCTACCTGATATATTAACCAAATGGAATACAAGTACTCTGAATGAGACATGGTTCCTGCCCTTAATATGTATTTAATCAAGAAGAGAAGTTACACACTATATCAATGTAACAAAAATATAAAGGAGTATATAATAAATGTCATAAGATAAATTTAAGTCACAGTTAACATTTGATAGATGCTTATTGCGTATCACATATTATGCTGGTTTTCCATGTGCCTTAACCCATTTAGTCTCACAACAAATCCATAACCTTATTCCCATTTTTAAAGTTAAGGCAGTTTAGCTACATGAGGTTAAATAACTTGCTTAAAGGCACAGAGATTGAAAACAGCAGATCTGAGATTTGAATTTAGATAACCTGACTCCAGAGTAACTGTGCCAAACTCCTCCCAATATTTCCTCCTGGAAAAGATTCAGAAAGAAGAACATGTACTTTCAGTTGAGGGGATCGTGAAAGAAGGGAATATAGGAACTGAAGAAGAGGGGTGAGGTTTCCAGGTAGAAGAAAGGGCAGGAGAGCAGAGATATGGAGGCGGAAAGTTAGCACTTAGAGAGTTTATTACAGGGCTTCCCTGGTGGCTCAGCGGGGAAGAATCTACCGGCCAATGCAGGAGACACTGGTAGGATCCCTGATCCGGGAAGATCCCACTTGCCACAGAGCAACTGAGCCCGTGCACCAGAACTCCTGAGCCTGTGCTCCGAAGCCCACAAACTCTAGAGCCCACGCTCCACAACAAGAGAAGCCTCTGCAATGAGAGGCCCGTGCCCTGCAAGGAAGAGTAGCCCCCACTTGCCGCAACTGGAGAAAAGCCTGTGCAGCAGCAAAGACCCAGCACAACCAGAAATAAATTTTCAAAAAAGAGTTCATTAAGACTAGCGTTCCAATTACTTCACTGATAGTGGTGGCCCCTTAAGTTCAAATCTCTCCATACATTCTCCAAAATATACTTCAGATCAACTGGAAAAGCAAACAGAACAGCATAAAACCAATGCTGCCATCACCACTGGAAGAAAGAGAAAACTGCAAACTTTAAATCACCTTTTATGAAAAAACGAATAGCAAACTCCAGCAAAGCTATCTCTCAATTGCCCACACATCATTCTAGAGAGTGAGGGGGCACTAGAAGAGCCCTGTGAAAGAGAAGAGGGAAGCAAAAGGCCCAATCATGAGTCAGAGTCACTCCCAGAAAGAGGAATTTCACCTTAAGGGTGAAAATACTGAAAAAGAGACCTGGCATATCAGAGTACTAACTACAAGCAAAAGAAGAAAAATCTATGAGACTTCAGGTCAAACCAGCCAATCCTAAGGGAAATCAACCCTGAGTATTCACTGGAAGGACTGATGCTGAAGCTGAAGCTCCAATAATTTGGCCACCTGATACAAAGAGCCGACTCATTGGAAAAGACCCTGATGATGGGAAAGATTGAGGGCAGGAGGAAAAGGGAGCAACAGAGGATGGGATGGTTGGATGGCATCAGTGACTCAGTGGAGATGAATTTGAGCAAACTCTGGGAGATGGTGAAGGACAGGGAAACTTGGTGTGCTGCAGTTCATGGGGCCGCAAGGAGTCAGACACAACTTGGCAACTGAACGAGAAAGGTATTGCTTCTGGGAAAGCAGAGGATAAAAAGGAAGGAATAGGTATCCTTTGGAAACTATGCGGTGACAGGAAAAAGAAGTGCAGGGAGAAGGTACGATCCGATTAAGTCAAAGTGAAAGTCGCTCAGGCAGGCCCGACTCTTTGCAACCCCATGGACCATACAGTCCATGGAATTCTCCAGGCCAGTAACTAGAGTGGGTAGCCGTTCCTTTCTCCAGGGGATCTTCCCAACCCAGGGATTGAACCCAGGTCTCCCACATTGCAGGTGGATTATTTACCAGCTGAGCCACAAGGGAAGCCCCTATAAGTCAAAAGAGAACCCAAAATAGAAGAATACAGATAAACTACAACCACTTTTATAAAGCAAAAGGAAGCATAAGAAAAGATACAGGAAATATGAGAGCAGAAATTAATGATGTAGAGCAAGAGTCAGGAAATGTTTCTGTAGAGGGTCCAATAGTAAATATTTTAGGTTTTCTGGACCAGACGCTTCTGTTACAACTACTCAATCTTGGCTTTGTAGCACGAAAGCAACCAGACAATATATAAATAAATGACTTGACTGTGTTCCAATAAAAATCAGATGACAGGCCAGATTTGGCCCACGGTCAATACTTTGCTAATCCCTGATGTGGAATAGATCTAATTGTGAAAACAAATAGTAGATCTAATTAATAAAAAAAAAAATTCTTGACTTTTTGAAAATACTTATCAAAATAGACAAACTGCTAACTAATCAGCTAGAAAATAAAAAGGAAAAAATCAAGTAAAAGGAGAAATAATCTTTGAAATAAAAGAAAATTCAAAAAGTTACTTTTGCAGACCACCATGCAAATAAATTTTGAAAACAGATAAAATCGGTAATTCCTAACACAGTTTACCAAAATGGCCTCCATTAGACATTAAAAGCTGAAACATACCAATGTCCATTAAAAAAAAAAAAAAATTGAAACCATCATCAAGGAACTAACACAGAAAATCCCTAGGCCTAGACTGTTACCCAAAGGAATTCTACTTAATAGTCCAAATGCTTCATAAATTGTGATGATGAAGGAAATTTTCCAAATTCTTTTTATGAAACAAGGAAAATACTAATGTCTAAACCTGATAAGGATAGTGCAGAAGAAGAAAGAAAACTATAAATTCACATCACTTATGAATATTGGTGCAAAAATACTCAAAGAAAAGTAAGAAACAGAATCTAATGCCATATAAAAAAATAATGTACTAATGACCAAGTGGGATTTATTTCAGGAAAAGGGATGAGAAAGAAAGAACAAGAGAGAGAAATGTGAAATTATATCTAATTTAAAAGTCACAAGGAAATGAAAAGAAAAAAGAACATCAAGTAGTTCGGTTTCCTTTGTACTGTATTAATGGATAGGGTAAACTAAGAAGTAAGTGGTCTTTTGTCTGATTGCAGCCAAGGAGAGAGCCTTGGAGCCTCTTTGTCTGTACACACGATTAGAATATGGTGGCCCTGAAACGGAAGAATGAGATGAACCCATTGCATCTAGAGCCATTTAAAGTCCATTTAATGATGAGCTCCAATTCCAAAGAACTTATTCATCTTTATTTATCCTCTGAGTATGGTTCTACCTAGTTGGATCTACAATGTCATTATCTTATAAAGAACAACCATTTTCTCTCTCCATTTTTGGCATATTACAGATGACTGGCTATTCCATGCAAAATATATGCTGATTTTTGGCTTGGCCAACGGCAAGTATGAGTTTCTCAGGCTGATGGCTTATAAGGAAGCAGGCTGACTTCAGACATACCTTTTCCACCCAGAAATGTTATTACAATATTTATCATTTTGTGGAAAAATATCAGAAACCAGGTTAAATTATTTGCAGTCTTTACTATCTTTTATTTGGACTTCAATTCTGTGAACAGCAATCAGTTACAGGGGAAGTTTTATAAGGTCCCAAGAGATCCCAAATTACGCATGCTATTAGAAAACCTGCTATCGTAAGCCACTTCATCAATCAGGCATTCTACCAGGGAATAGAGGAAAAGTGGCCTGTTCCTCTTTTTTAGATACTTTTAAAAATTTACCAGCACTATTTTAGAAGTAACTAAATGCAAGCAACCCTCTTCTAAAGAGAACAGAAAAACCAGCATTCTCTTAGTCATAAATGATTCCGTTTTAAACCTCTAATTAGGAGCAGCCTAAATAGACAGTTGGTTTTTCAAAGTAAATATTGTCAAGAAAAAAAATGGCTACAAATCAACTATCTGGAAAGCACAGTTACTGTTTTTATTGCCCTTCTATAACTCTATAAATAGGGTATCATTTTAATTGTCCTTGATGTACATTTCAGTTTGTCTTAGAAGGATATAACCATTCTTCAAAGTTGAGAGTTCATTATTTTGCTGAAATTTTTCTTAAGACAAATTTGGTATCTAGTTACAACTACCATGATATTTTCAGGCTAAAAGTATGTGATCACATTGTAAGGACAGGAATTGAGATTCAACCATGGAGGGCAGATCTGTACATTTCCCTTAGCTTAGCTCCCTAGACTTGGCTTAGCCCTATAATGGAGGCAGGTAGCCTTCTTTTCAGGCACAGATCCTTGTAATTCAACTGGCAATACAGATCAACTGTTTCCTAGGGATGGATGAGACAGAACCATCTGAACACATGGGCCCCATCATTTATCGAGCAGCAATATTCAGGAAACATTTCCTGAAAAACATGGACGCCAGTTCATTCCTCCAAATAATCTGAACTAACCTAATCATACCCCTGAATCAAGTCAGATCAGCAGAGCACAGGCATTTCTAAGGCACCTTTCCTTGCCCACTCCACAATGAATCATGCTTTTCTAAAATACAATACAAAGAGTTGACTCATTGGAAAAGACCCTGATGCTGGGAGGGATTGGGGGCAGGAGGAGGAGGGGACAACAGAGGATGAGATGGCTGGATGGCATCACCGACTTGATGGACGTGAGTCTGAGTGAACTCCGGGAGTTGGTGATAGATAGGGAGGCCTGCTGTGCTGCGATTTATGGGGTTGCAAAGAGTCAGACATGACTGAGCAACTGAACTGAACTGAACTGAAAATACAATGAGCCATGTTGAGGGGCAATGTAAGAAACAGCATCATAAAATCATAAAATGCTGCTCAAACACTGAATTACTTATGAACCACCCCCCTGAATCAGAAATTTCTATATGCTGAAAATAACTTTACTTCTTTCCAAAAACACCATTTGTTGTAACCTTATAAGTCATGTAATGGCTTCCTTCCTGGCTGGATGGGTTGAAAACTTAAACCTAAATGTGCGAGCCACTGATGAAAAAGTAAATAGATTATAAGGATATGAATTATTCTTAGCCTTATTCTGACATCTTTTTTAGGCCCCTGAGTTTGTTTTACATTCTTCTTTAGGTTACCTACTTATTTTACATACCCATGCAGGTCACTTAGCTTTCCTGGTGGCTCAGATGGTAAAGAATCTGTGTGCAATGTGGGAGACCCAGGTGCGATCCCTGGGTTGGGAAGATCTGCTGGAGGAGGAAATGGCAACCCACTCCAGTATTCTTGTCAGATTAATCCCACCAAGAGAGGAGCCTGGCGGGCTACAGTCCATAGGGTCGCAAAGAGTCTGACACAACTGAGCAGCTAACACTTTCCCTATGGTGCAGGTTACTTTAAGTCCTAGAAAGAAAAGATGGACTATAAATAAAAACTATTGTTTGAAAAAAATCTATATTTAACATTAATACAATAAATCACAAAGGAAAGATCGATTGGACTGCATAGAAACCTAAAACCTTTATACATCAAAGACATCATAAACAAATTAAAAAAAATGATAAAACAGGATAAGTATTTGACACAAATAATTTGACACCAATAATAAACTCTTACTCTATGAATAAGTTGTATATATCAATGAAAACACAGAATTGAACAGATAAATGTAATAACAATGGTAAAGAAATCAGTCAAGAAATTTGGATGTTGAAATACATGAATTTGGAGGAACTTAGAGTTACTTTCCTAACTTACACTCCTAGAACTAGAATGGATCTTTCCCAATCAACTCTCTAACATTACAGAGGTCATGTGTGTTAAAGCTTGCTAGTTACCTGTCTCCTGATTTTTACAAAAGAAAGAACAATTATGGCCTCTCTCCACTCCCTACTCACTAATCCTCAAGGAATGAACAGTAATATGTAATCTGACAGGTAAGAAGAGGGCTACTATTCCTTCGGTCACATTTCCTAGTGGGTGGAGTTCATATGTCATAGGTCACTGCCCAAAGAAGCAGATCCTTGCTGTCTAGGACCTGCCTAGACTCAGGTGCAAGGGACATATGTAACTCGTTTCCAAGAAGTGAGTAACTGGTCTCTGCGCACTCCTTCTTCTCGGATCATCAGCCTGAGACTGGGTGGGTAAGGCAGGCAAGGGTCCCTGTGCAGACCCAACTACCCAAACTTCCAGGGGGAAAGACAGTAGGAAACCCCATTTTGCCACACATATCTAAGCCTCATTCTCTAGTATCACTCTTACTAGAACTATGTTGGGGTAATTCCTCGGAACTTGCTTAGGCAAATAAAGTCGATACTTTACTTTTCATGTGTCAGTCTGCAGAAGTGGGGTAGGTAAGAGTCCCGCTCTTCTACCTGCAACATGTGAATACACTGAGGTTATATCAAGACAAGAGCCACCACCGGGGAGCAAAGCACCACCAGGAGAGATGGAGGCTCTTGGTCTCTATACTAGAATTGCAAGAATAGATCAAGCACTGAGACTTGCCTGGTGGTCCAGTGGTTAAGACTCTATGTTCCCAGTGCAGGGGGCCTGGGCTCCATCCCTGACCAGGGAGCTAGAGCCCATGCACCACAACGAAGACTTGGTGTAGCCACGTTAAAAAAATAATTAGATGGGGTATTGATAGATATTCAACTACCAGGAAAACTTCACATATCAGGCAAAATGTGTGAGTTTCTTAGGCATGAGCACTTTGAATTATCTTGTCCACCACTTTTTGGGGGGGAGATCTTTCTCTTTATCGTGTCTTTTCTTCTAAGTAAAGGTTTTAATTTGCTCAGAAGTAGCCAAGTAGCTTGTGTGGTTAGAGCAGTGCTGCTCAAAACATGGACTGGCAGCATCAGCAAGGCCTGGAAACTTACTAGAAATGAAATTTTGAGGTCTGTGCTCTAGGCCTGCTGAGTCAGAACCTCTAGGTTGGAGTTCAGGAACCTATGCTTTAATAAGCTCTTCAGGTGATTCTTGTGTTAGCTAAAGTTTGTGAAGCACAAAAAGATCATTAGTGGGAGATTTTGATAGATTTTAGAGGGCATCTGGGAGAGCCAGACATTAGCAAACCGGAGATTAGCTGCCCCAAATTCTGTCTCTCTTTATCTTGTTCAGAATGAAGAGATCTGAGAAAAGACTGAACCCATGGTTTGTCTACAGGCTCAGGAGTCACCCCAACACCACAGGCTCTCAAATTGCTCTGGATTGTTTTACAGAGCCCCAGACTGAGAAGATCAAACCAGTTAATCCTAAAGCATCAGTCCTTCCAATCCTACTTGTTGGAAGGACTGATGCTGAAGCTGAAGCTCCAATGCTTTGGCCACATGATGCAAAGAGCCAACTTACTGGAAAAGACCCTGAGCTGGGAAAGACTGAAGGCAGAAGAATAGGGCAACAGAGGATGAGATGGTTGGATGGCATCATCAATTCAATGGACATGAACTTGGGCAAACTCTGGGAGACAGTAAAGGACAGGGAGGCCTCCAGACATGCAGCCTGGAGGACTGCATTGGACCCCTGCAGTCCAGGGGTCACAAGGAGTCGGACACGACTTAGCAACTGAACAACAACAACAGCCTGGGGATTCTAGAGCAGGGATTCTTCCTGGTTGAAAAGGGGATAAAATCCAGTGGGATTATTACAAACTCAAGTGCTGAGGAAAAGTCATAAATGGTATTGGCTAGAACCCTTTCTTTCTAAAGATGAGATTTGCTCAAGCTCTGAAAAAGGAATGAAATCAGTTTACAGAAGAAGTTTGCATCTTGCAAATGGGACAATATTGGGAGAAAATGGAATAAAGTGAAGGAGGAGAAGAAAATTTGAAATCATATTCGGTTCAGTTCAGTGGCTCAGTTGCGTCCAACTGTGACTGTGAGCCCGTGGACTGCAGGCAGCACGCCAGGCCTCCCTGTCCATCACCAACTCCTGGAGCCTGCTCAAGCTCATGTCGCTGAGTCAGTGATGCCATCCAACCATCTCATCCTCTGTCGTCCCCTTCTCCTCCCGCCTTCAATCTTTCCCAGCATCAGGGTCTTTTCCAATGAATCAGTTCTTCCCATCAGGTGGCCAAAGTATTGGAGTTTCAGCTTCAGTATCAGTTCTTACAATGAATATTCAAGACATTTCCTTTAGGATGGACTGGTTGGATCTCCCTGCAGTCCAAGGGTCTTCTCCAACACCACAGTTCAAAAGCATCAATTCTTTGGCGCTCAGCTTTTTTATAGTCCAACTCTCACATGACTACTGGAAAAACCATAGCTTTGACTAAACGGACCTTTGTCGGCAAAGTAATGTCTGTGCTTTTCAATATGCTGTCTAGGTTGGTCATAGCTTTTCTTCCAAGGAGCAAGTGTCTTTTAATTTCATGGCTGCAGTCACCATCTGCAGTGATTTTGGAGCCCCCCAAAATAAAATCTGTCACTGTTTCCATTGTTCTCCCATCTATTTGCCTTGAAGTGATGGGACCAGATGCCATGATCTTCGTTTTCTGAATGTTGAGTTTCAAGCCAACTTTTTCACTCTCCTCTTTCACTTTCATCAAGAGGCTCTTTAGCCTTTAGCCTCTTAGTTTAGTTCTTCTTCACTTTCCGTCATAAGAGTGGTGTCATCTGCGTATCTGAGGTGATTGATATTTCTCCCAGTAATCTTGATTCCAGCTTGTGCTTCATCCAACCCAGCATTTCATATGATGTATTCTGCATATAAGTTAAATAAGCAGGGTGACAATATACAGCCTTGATGTACTCCTTTCCTGATTTGGAACCAGTCTGTTGTTCTATATCCAGTTCTAACTGTTGCCTCTTGACCTGAATACAGATTTCTCAGCAGACAGGTAAGATGGTCTGGTATTCCCATCTCTTTCAGAATCGTGCACAGTTTCTTGTGATCCACACAGTCAAAGGCTTTGGCATAGTCAATAAAGCAGGAGTAGGTGTTTTTCTGGAACTCTCTTGCTTTTTCAATGATCCAGTGGGTGTTGGCAATTTGATACCTGGTTCCTCTCCCTTTTCAAAATCCAGCTTGAACATCTAGAAGTTCATGGTTCACATACTGTTGAAGCCAGGCTTGGAGAATTTTGAGCATTACTTTACTAGCGTGTGAGATGAGTGCAATTGTGTGGTAGTCTGAGCATTCTTTGGCATTTCCTTTCTTTGAGATGGGAATGAAAACTGAGCTTTTCCAGTCCTGTGGCCACTGCTGAGTTTTCCAAATTTGCTGGCATATTGAGTGCAGCACTTTCATAGCATCATCTTTTAGGATTTGAAATAGCTCAACTGGAATTTCATCACCTCCACTAGCTTTGTTCATAGTGATGCTTCCTAAAGCCCACTTGACTTCACATTTCAGGATGTTTGGCTCTAGTCCAGTGATCACACCATCATGGTTATCTGGGTCATGAAGATCTTTTTCGTACAGTTCTTCTATGTATTCTTGCCACCTCTTCTTAATATCTTCTGCTTCTGTTAGGTCCATACCATTTCTGTCCTTTCTTGTGCCCATCTTTGCATGAAATGTTCCCTTGGTATCTCTAATTTTCTTGAAGAGACCTCTAGTCTTTCCCATTCTATTACTTTCCTCTATTTCTGTGCATTGATCACTGAGGAAGGCTTTTGTATCTCTCCTTGCTATTCTTTGGAACTCTGCATTCAGATGCTTATATCTTTCCTTTTCTCCTTTGCTTTTCGCTTTTCTTCTTTTCTCAGCTATTTGTAATACCTCCTCAGACAACCATTTTGCCTTTTTGAATTTCTTCTTCTTGGGGATGGTTTTGATTACTATCTCCTGTACAATGTTATTATCCCAGCTAGAAAACTACAGTAAGGAAAAGGAGATATATCCAAATGTAACTGCTCTAAAGAGACTAGAAAAGGCAGAAATACTCACGAGGTCAGGGAAATGGCTGAAAATCATCAAAGAGAAGAATAAAGGGACTATTCTGGAGAAAAAACAAAATGATCCCCCAAAAGGTGGGATCAGAGTTAAATATTATTCTATCAAGAAGGGTCCTCTGACAGTTGTAAATAGGTAACCCAGTGTAAGCACTAATAGAGAACTTTTCAGTAACTGGAGTTGTGGTACTATGTAGCTACAGAAAATGTGACATTTTTAATAAGAGAAAGACTAGAAAGATCAGTGTAGGATTCTTCAGGCATCATTAAGTGAGTTTCCAGGTGACATTGTTCTTACAGCTGAAACACCAGGTATGGCACAGACTACAAGAAAGTCTGCCCGGGAAATACACGGATTTAAAACTTGAAAAGAAGGAGCAGAAAGCAGAGATGTAAGGAGGATTCAGGGTGCCTGACCCTTGATCAGGTCCAGGCTGAGGTCATAGACTGAACTGAACAGAAATAAATACCTCCTAACAAGAGGGAAGGTGGGAAGAATGTATTTGAACACTGACTGAGGCAAGGCATCGCTCTTGCTCTATGAAGACCTCACAGGTAGAATCCAAAGTTATATGTTAGGAGAACAAACATCGAAGTACGAAAACAAAAAGCAAATATAGAGAAGGTAAGTACTAATCTACAGCAAAAGGTATTAGCCAGGCCTGGGGAAGGAGAAGGAATAGAAACAGCTGGCGTGGAAGGTTGAAAGCTTACCACTCAGCTAGCCTGACAGAGCAGAAGGGAACACTTAGGAAACCCTCGAACACTGGAGGATTATCCCTCCCAACGCAGTAAAGGAAAGGGTGGTAGGAAGGAGTGCTTCAGTTCCCATCAAAGAAACACGGGCAGTTCAAGTCTTAGAAATTCAGTTCTAAGGAAAGGTGGGGTTTGGGTGAAAAACCACTAACCTAGGAGACTTCCTGACCACATCAGTCCAATGAAAGCACAAGTTCCAGAAACTCAACAGCAGCCCAAGGATCAGAGGAGGGTAATTTTCCAGGAAAGACAAAGGAAACCTCTTAACCAGGAAGCAGGACTCAGAAGCAAGGCATTCAATAATAGGAAGTCATTTGGATTAAAACAATTCTTGGGAGGTTTCTGGGGACAGAGAAATTCAGAGAAAAGAGCAGGAAGTTGGGACTGTGTTGCAAGACATTACATTTCTTTCTTTCTTTCTTTTTTAATGACTATGAGTTTATTGCAGTACTTTTCTCCCCATTTGGCATGTACCCTCCTTTCTGTATATAGAAGTACAGTTAATTTACAATTTTGTGTTAGTTTCAAGTGTACAGCAAGGTGATTCAAATATACAGTTTATATATATATATGTATATATATACATATCAATTCAGTTCAGTTCAGTCGCTCAGTCGTGTCCAACTCTGCGTACACACACACACACACACACATATATATACTTTTCAAATTCTTTTCCATTAAACGTTATTACAAGATATTGAATACAGTTCTCTGTGCTATACAGTAGGTCCTCGTTGTTTCCCTACCTTATACATGTTGTTGCTGCTGCTGTTTAGTGGCTAAGTTGGGTCTGACTTTAGCGACCCTATGGACTGTAGCCTGCCAGGTTCTTCTGTCCATGGGATACTGAGGGCCATTTCCTTCTCCAGGGGATCTTCCCAACCCAGAGACTGAATCCCAGTCTCCTGCATCTCCTGATTGGCAGGCAGATTCTTTACCTAGAATCAGGTAAAGATTCTAGGTAAAGATTCTAGATTTACCTGAGCCAACAGGGAAGCCCTACCTTATATATAGCAGCGTGTATATGTTAATCCCAAGTTCTTCATTTATCTCTGCCCCTTGCCCCCACTGGAGCTTCCCAGATGGCTCAGTGGTAAAGAATCCACCTGCCAATGCAGAAGACATGGGTTCAATCCCTGGGTCGGGAAGATCCCCTGGGGAAGGAAATGGCAACCCTCTCTAGTATCCAATGGACAGAGAAGCCTGGCAGGCTACGGTCACTGTGGTTGCAAAAGAGTCGGGCACAACTTAGCAACTAAACACACCACCTGCCGCCTGCTGTCCCTCTCTGGCAACCGTAAGTTTGTTTTCCATGTCAGAGAGTCCATTTCTGTTTAAGACAATGCGTTTCACTTGAAGAGTTTCCTACTATAGATATGCATGCCCTGCTTACAGAGAAAGGAGGCTCTTTCACTACACAGATCAAGATCTTTAGCAACGGTGGAGGGTGGGAGAAACAGGGCCTGAAGGAGAAATGAAAATACAAGGTTCTAAATACGTGGGATAGACAACAAGAAAGACCTGGAGCCACCATGGGCAAAGTTCCAAAATGTTCAGAGAGAGCAGATTTCCTCCCCCTACAGCAGATGAGCAGCCTAAGGTCAGACGGAATCCAAGTAACTTTATGAAAAGAGATTTCCCAAATTAAGTTGAAACTCACGGGGGGTGGACTTCCGATTGCTTAGTGACCCATAGAGGCTGACACGTCCCACGGTCGATTATACTCACTGTAGATAATCTGGGGTCCACCTTGCAAAGGAGGAGATAACAATAGTCTCACTTTCTCAACCTGGCAGCATGACCCCCTCATTAAACTCAAGCTAGAGACTGCGTCTCCTGCCACTTTCTCCAACTCACTCTGCTCCAGCCATGCTGGCTTCCCTGATGTTCCCAGAACATGCCAAGGACATGCCTGTCACATGGTGTTCCCCTCACTTCCTTCAAACCTGTACTTAAATGTCTCTTTACAATAGAGGCCCTCCCTGACCATCAACTGCCACTCCCTTTGCCAAATTTTATTCATCTTACCCCTAGCCCCACCTAACATATGATATATTTCCTTACTTGTTTATCTGTCTCCTCTCCAACCTCCTGACTCCAACCCCATGACAGCTGAGACTGTTTTATTGCTGCTACATTGTCAGTGACCAGAACCTGCCTGACACACAATAGATAAGAAATGAACATTTATTCAATGAATGCATTTACACACCCACGGCACTTGAAGCTTCTGCTCACGGTCCAAGGCTGAGAAAGGCAAAGTGGGTCTGGACTAACACGCGCTAGGTTCTAGGAACAAAATTTTTCTTTTTTTCGAGCACTAATATTTAGTTAAAAGCAGTAGATGCACTGATTAAAAATGAGGGCCCTGGAGCCAGACTGGGTTCAAATCCCACTTGTACCGCTCACGAGTTTTGTGATCTTGGGCAAGCTGCTTAACTTTCTCTGTGCCTCGTGGTCCTTATCTGTAAAAGGGGAATAATAGCAATGCCTTCCTCAGAAGGTTGGGTGGGCTTGGGTTGACTCAAGGAAGGCACTTTGAACAATGGCTGCGCATCTTCAGTGCTCAGAAAGCAAAGTTAGAGCTGATGCTGCGTATAAAATAGACGACTGATGAGAACCGACTACGCAGCTCAGGGGACTCTGCTCAGCGCTCTGTGGTGACCCAAACGCGAAGGAAATCCACGAAACAGGGGATCTGTGTATACGTGTAGCTGATTCACTTCACTATACAGTAAAAACTAACACAACATTGAAAAGCAACTATTTTCCAATAAAAATTAATTTAAACAAATGAGTAAATAAAGCTAGCACTGTCGTTACCATCACTATTACATCATTACATCATTATTATGTAATATAATAATAGTATATATTATTATATTACATTATGTAATATAACATGTAACACAATTACATTATGTAATATAATGATGTATATATTATTATATTACATAAAATATTATGTAATATAATAATAATATAATATATTACATCATCGTGTAATATAATGTACATATTATGTACATTATTATGTACTAGGAACTATGTTAAACATTTTACTTGAATTATGTCACATAACGGATCACGCAGAAGGTAACTGAGGCCCAGGAGCAAGACAAACATATCTAATCCACCGGGTTTTTCTCACTGACATTCACACAACATAAAATTCACCACTTTAATGCATACAATTCAACGATATTTAGTACACTCACAGTGTTGTACAGCTCTCACCTAATTTTGCTTTTCAAAGTTCTGTAACTCTGGGCCTCACATTGAGACATTGAAAGATGAAACTTGGGATAATTCAAGATTACCTCAAGTTTGGAGGTTCCTTAGTAATATAGGCTTTCCAGGTGGCTCAGTGATAAAGAATCTGCCTGCCAAGGTAGGAGATCAACAGATGCAGTTTCAGTCCCTGGGTTGGGAAGATCCCTTGGAGGAGGAAATGGCAACCCGCTCCAGTATTCTTGCCTGGAGAATCCCATGGACAGAGAAGCCTGGCAGGGTACTGCTGTTCATGGGATCGCAAAGAGTTGGGCCCGACTGAGTGACTGAGCAGTACCTCCACCAAGAAGTCACGTCTATTACAAAAAACAAGATTTCTAGGATGTAACAGCTAGAACACACTCTCCATCACAAGCAGGCCACTCTGACAGAGACTTAGCAGAGAAAACACTGGGGAGGAAAGAACCTGGGACTCGAGTACCTTTACATATTAATTTACAAGGAGAAGTCGGTGTTAATTTCAGACTTTTATTCCTCTGAGGATTGAACAGTTGAAGGAAATGTATATTCAAATTCTGGAAATGGATGTGGGGGCTAGGTTTATGCTGTGAGGAGGTATTCATCGTGCAATGTCTGTTGATACCAAGCATAATCTGAGATGGAAAATAAAATAGTGAATTTTCATTCTCCTGTACTAAATGGCCCTCACTTGTGTCTATTATATTTCAGAGCCTTCCAAGTACAAAGACCAAAGTGTTCACTCTCGACCCGCATAGATCAGTGGGTGGACAGAATAAAGGCCTCAGGAAGGTAGGAGGAAGACCTATCTTATTCTACTGCTTTCCTTCAAAGGGGGCAGCGTCTCTGCCCGGCTGTCCATAGATTTGTCCCTTAAACCCTACTGATAAAAGAACAAAAGAAATTAATTGTAGAAGGACTTCCCTGGCAGTCCAGTGGTTAAGACTCAGCACTTCCGATGCAGTGGGTGCGAGTTTGAATCCTGGGGACAGAGGAGCCTAGTGGGCTGCCGTCTGTAGGGTCGCACAGAGTCGGACACGACTGAAGCGACTTAGCAGCAGCAGCAACAGCAGCAGGGAACTAAAGATGCTGAATGCCCTGCTGCTGCTGCTGCTGCTGCTACAACACGTCAAAAAAAAAAAAAAAAAAAGAAAGAAATTAATTGTAGCGACATCAGCATTTCTTGCCACTAGGGGGAGCTGTGGAGTTGACACAGCCGCTTCTATTGGGAAAGGAAATCAACCCTGAGTATTCATTGCAAGGACAGATGCTGAAGCTGAAGCTCCAATACTTTGGCCACCTGATGTGAAGAGTCGACTCATTGGAAAAGATTCTGATTCTGGGAAAGACTGAAGGCAGGAGGAGAAGGGGGCAACAGAGGATGAGATGGTTGGATGGCATCACTGACTCAATGGACACAAGTTTGAGCAAGCTCCAGGAGAGAGTGAAGGACAGGGCAGCCTGCTGTGCTGCAGTCTATGGGGTCGCAAAGAGTGACACAATTGAGCAGCTAAACAGCAACAACACAAGCCACAGGGGAAGGAGCCTAATCTGCTTTAGGCCACTGTTCTCTGTGTTGGGTTAATCTGCTTGTATGAGACCCAGTCAGGTGGCCTCCTTGTCCCTCCAATGCCCGACACAGTGGAGCTCACACTTCCGAACTCCTGGAAGCTGGTTCTAGTTGCCCAAATGTCTACCTTTAGGTTTCAGCTGTCTTAAATTTGAGGCGAAAGATAGAAAACCTTACACAATGCTCGATCCATTACTCCTAGAGATTCCTGAGTAAATCATTCAGTTCCTGGTCTGTACCCTCTCTGAGCCAGCACCCCTTTGGGGGAGGGAAGATTCAGAGACCTTGTACCCCAGACAAAACTGGCAGTTTGTTAGACCGAGAACCAAGGTCTCCTGCCTCCAAGACTAGCATTCTTTATGCTCCCCCATGTCGTGTAGTTCAATACACATTTAACTTGTTTAAGACCCCAAACAGAAAGACAGTCCACCTACCTGCTGGTGCGGTGGTTACTGTTGTTTGCACCGACGGCCGCTCCGGAGATCCCAGGAGGGTGACATTCACCGAGTAGTCAGTTGCTGGATACAGATCTAAACACACCACTGCCGTCTGTTCCCTCGTAGTGAAGTTAAACGATGTTGCGTGATAAAAAGTATTCAGATACCACCTTCGACCTAGAACTTTAAACTGTCATGAGATTAAAAGAAAGGGATGCATTAAATTTGTTTGGCTTGCAGATACCTATACTACAAGCAAAATGGAAAGAAAGCAAGGAGCTTCCTTCTACTTATCCTCACCCACAGAGAATTATTTTTAATACAATAGCAAGCTAAACTGGGTGACAGTTTTACAAAGTTACCCTACCTAGCCTATGCAACATCCCCCTCAACCAGCTATAAGACTAAGCTTAAAATGCATCACTACATCTCAGATGAACCAAATGTCAAGCTGCTGCTGCTGCTGCTGCTAAGTCGCTTCAGTCATGTCCGACTCTATGCGACCCCATAGATGGCAGCCCACCAGGCTCCCCCGTCCCTGGGATTTTCCAGGCAAGAGTACTGGTGTGGAGTGCCACTGCCTTCTCCAAATGTCAAGCTAGTCTACAGTAATCCCTTGAGCTTACCCAGGTGAAGGAGATTGTACTAGAATTACTGGGCAAAATCCTTTTCATTTCATTCATAAGGAATCCATAGACAAGTCTCGAGAACAGACATTATAAACTTTTATGAGGACAACCCCAAATTATCTGCCTTTGGAACGCATAACTGAGCAACTGAGCCATGGTACTTCACTTGAGCCTGCCTAGTAGAGCTCTGGAAAAGAGTTTTCGGTACAAGGAGTCATCGCACACAGTGTTAACCCAAAAATACTCTAGCCACCACCAACTCAAGATGTACATATAATACAGGGGCTTATAAAGGAAAAAAAACATGTAAAAGTCCCAGATCATATGATCATCTGGTGTTTAGCTGGACGTACATATTTTTAGAGTTCCCTTTGATGCTGGTATCACTGACTCTTCCGTCCTCTACCCTTCTTCATCACAGCCATTCTTCCACCTGACTCTGACACCTGGCCCATTGAGAGATTCCTCTCTCCCCCACAGAGGCAAGCATTCCTAGCATTCTCTTGGGTAACATGAAAGTCCTTATATAGATAAGCCATCAAAACTTGGTCTCAGAGTGCCTTGAGTTCACTGCTGTGAAGTTCCTCCACTCCACCTGAGCTACCCATATCCACAGCCTAGACTGTGTCCTCCTCTGAGCTGCTCCACCAGGATCTCCCAATCCCCTATTCTTCTGGACCACTTGCTCCCACGCTGATTGCTCTCAGGAAATCCCCTAAGACTTCCTCACTCAAAACTGTCTATTAGTATTCTAACACCCCCACTCTCAGCTTCCCCACCTGTCTCAAAAAAAAAAAAAAAAAAAACAACATTGTTATATCACTTCTACCACTCTCCTTGCCTGATACCCTCAACACCCTTACCCTTTTCTTCTCAATATCACCCACTGTTGACAATTGAAAGCACTCTGTCCATCCAGACGTTTGGCCTCACCCACGTCTACATTTAGACTGCTGCCATCTGCTGGAGAAAAACCTCACAACTATGGAGGCTGCATTTAGTCTGTCTCATTCTAAACTACCTGTATTTCAATCTATAAACAAAAATTACTTTCTAGTTAACAAACTTGAAATCACACAGTTTGAATAATTTTATAATATAGTCTTTTTACTTAACAACATATTATAAAATTAAATAATCCTACAAATGGATAGAGTGCCTGTTACTTGCCAGCCAGAGTATACAGTGTTGGGTATACAGCAGTAAATAAGATACAGGTCCCAACCTCAAGGAACTCACAGGTAAGAATCTAGGCCAATAATATACACAGGAATAAGTGTTACAACACATGAGGCTGGAGGAGTACCCAGGAGGGCCACCTGACCTTCCTCCTTAGGGATCAGGGAAGGCTTCCTCATCTTAATTGTGGACTGAAGGGGAAATTAGCATTACCCATGTGAGTTGCGGATGTGAAAAGTCAGGATAGGAAAAACAATTCAAAGAAGGGATGGCATTTGGGGGAAGAGGTCAGTGAAGGCCTCCCACCAGGGAGATGACCAAGCTGATCACTGCAGGACAAGCAGGAGTTAGCCAGGTACAATGAGGGAAAGAAGGGTTTTGCAGGTAGAGAGTCACATATGTGAAGACACAGTGCTAAAGGGAGCACAGGAAGCTGGTAGGGGTGGGGTACAGGGCCCAGAGCTTAGAGTATAGATTGGTGCTGCTGCTGCTAAGTCGCTTCAGTTGTGTCCGACTCTTCACGACCTCATGGACTGCAGCCTACCAGGCTCTTCCATCCATGGGATTTTCCAGGCAAGGGTACTGGAGTGGGTCTAAATCACCTCAATTGAGACACAGGTCCTTTCTACCTAAATAACTGATCAGATATCAATATGGACATTAAAAATGCTTTGAGCACAAGAAGCAAGATAAAAGGAATGATTCACATTTAAAACATTGTACTTTTCATAAAAACTAGCAGCACTTCATCCTACCAAGACATACAGATTTGGCTTCACTGACTGATCAGGAACGGAGGAAAATGGATATGGGTCCAAAACAGCTCCTTCACAAGGGAAATGTGAGGCTACAAGGTTTCTTGAACAACAATTTCCCCATTAGGTGGAGTATAGATTAGCCCTAACTAAATCGACTCAGGAGTCTTGGGAGACGGAGACAGTCAAGGAAGTCAAGACAATGGGTTAGACACTCAAAGACAGGTATGTTAGGACAAGAGAACAGGGTACAGCCTTGGGGTAATCAAATATAAGGGACAGAAGAGAGCTCTTGTAAGGGAGACTGAGAGGGCTCAGACCAGAAGAGAGAAAGAGACTATTTCAGTGGCAATACTGGTCCACAGCAGCAAATGCTGTCCAGCGGGAAGCAGAAGATATTTCAAGTCTGATAGTGTTCTATCCGATGAATGTATGATTATTTATTGGAACAAATCCCTATTAATGGACATTTAAGTTGTTTTCAATTTCCCCTAATATAAATAAAGCTTCAGAGGATAGTTTAACCTTTCTGTGTATGTCTGCATAATAAACTATAGTATATGTCTGAAAATTTACTGATAGACCCTAACAAATAACCGTTCTGGAAAATCATGCCAATTTAAGTGCCCACAGCTGTGTGTAACAGGATTCACTCCAAATTTATAGAAAGACTATGGTAACTCATGGTTTATATTTTTTTTGAGGCATAACACATGCTCATGTGTGTTTTGGCAGTAAGTATATTCTCTTTTGCAAACTCCCTTTGAATGCTCACTTCTTTCCAATGGATTTGTTAAGAGTGTTACACATGTTACTTAATCTTTGTCTGACATATTAAAAAAATAGTGAGTTTTAAATTGAACTCTTTAATCATTTTAGTGTAGGCCATGAAATAAGAATCATTTATCCTCTTAACCAAGGTGTTAACCAATTGTCTCCAAACCATTTATTTCTGTATTCATTTGAAAAACCATCTTTATTTTATATTAAATTACTTAGGTACCTGAATATATTTCTAGATCCAGTGTTCTTTCCAGTATAAAAATTTGAATATTTCACTCACCTGTTTATTCTTCAGTGCCTCCACAGAGACATCAAAATAAGATCCAAGCTCAAAAGTATAGGAATCAAGGATGACCAGGCCACTACTCAGATTTTTGTCTCATTTCTTCCCATCTCCCTTGTTTTCTCTGTTCCTCCAAAAAGCCACATTCTCGATTATCCAATAAGCTACTCTACATGCCCACGGTGCCCTTCTTCCACCTCACCCAACATCTTTCATCTGGTGAATTCCTACTTACTGTCTATGACTCAGCATCATTTCTGATTCTTGTTAAAAGAAAACTGTACCTGAACATCATCTCCTATTCCATTTATTTACTTTTTATCAAAACTCTCATGATACCAAATTGTAGTTGTCTGTTTACATGTATGCTTATATTAATTCGGACCAGAACTTCCAGGTCCTAACACATGATATTCTTCTGGCAAATGGTTGATGAATTAATTCTAATTTAATACTTAGTCTACGTTCTGCCAGATGATTTGCTAGGCACTAAACTGTATGAATGTGAGAGTTGGACTATAAAGAAAGCTGAGCGCTGAAGAATTGATGCTATTGAACTGTGGTGTTGGAGAAGACCCTTGGACTGCAAAGAGATCCAACCAGTCCATCCTAAAGGAAATCAGTCTTGAATATTCATTGGAAGGACTGATGCTGAGGCTGAAACTCCAATACTTTGGCCGCCTGATGCGAAGAACTGACTCATTGGAAAAGACCCTGATGCTGGGAAGGATTGAGGGTGGGAGGAGAAGGGGACGACAGAGGATGAGATGGCTGGATGGCATCACCGACTCAATGGACATGAGTTTGAGTAGGCTCTGGGAGTTGGTGATGGACAGGGAGGCGTGGCATGCTGCAGTCCATGGGGTCTCAAAGAGTCGGACATGACTGAGTGACTCAACTGAACTGAACTAAACTGAACAAAATTAGAAAGTTCCAAGCAGCTACCTGGAGAATTTCTCTGAATATAAAGCCATCTAAGTGCAGATACTCTTTCTCCCCAATAAATAGAAAAGGTAAATGAGATATGAATGTCACTTTTTTTAAATATTAATTTTTCAAGTACTAGGAACGCTGTTATGCTGTATGAGAATTTGGATTGGGTGAATGCAACAGGACAGAATGAATGCAACGGGGTAGAATGAAGATCGGTCTGAGGCAAAATTTGCCTGAACTGAACTGAAACTGACACAAAAATAACAAATCTCAGTTCCTACCTGATTACACTCACAATTTTACTTGAGATTTGTGATGTTTATAAATTCAAGTTAAATGAGAACCAACAGCCCTGCAAGAAGTTTCTTAAAAACCCACCTCCATGTATGAATTTGATGACAAAACCAGCTGCAACTAATATCAGATCAGATCAGTCGCTCAGTCGTGTCCGACTCTTTGCGACCCCCTGAATCGCAGCACGCCAGGCCTCCCTTCCGTCACCAACTCCCAGAGTCCACTGAGACTCACGTCCATCGAGTCAGTGATGCCATCCAGCCATTTCATCCTCTGTCGTCCCCTTCTCCTCCTGCCCCCAATCCCTCCCAGCATCAGAGTCTTTTCCAATGAGTCAACTCTTCTCATGAGGTGGCCAAAGTACTGGAGTTTCAGCTTTAGCATCATTCCTTCCAAAGAACACCCAGGGCTGATCTCCTTCAGAATGGACTGGTTGGATCTCATATTAATAAGATATAATATATATGAAATATCAGAGAAAATGATAGCAAATCATTAAAATTAAAAAATATATATATAGTATCTTCCTTCAATTTAGTTCCTCACTTGCAGCTGTCTTGCATCCATCTCTAGAAATAAAAATTAAACAATCTAGAAGTTCATTCCATTTGTGTGTTTAAATACTCTGGATCCCCACTTGGAGAGCACCCAAATATTTAAGTGACACAATTTATTAAGAATAGCATAAGAGATCTTCTTACTTGATACACTTGTTCTGATCCAACTTTCCTAGAATGCCTGTTCAATTTCAAGCAAACTTCATTAAATATTGAAATATTGAAAATCCCATCATCTTCTAAGAGATCATCACCTAAAAGATAAGAAAGAACACAGGGAAATGTTGCTAGCAAAACATACCATGATGAAGGACAACTGCAACTCCGAGAGCCAACAGAATGTTTAACAGCAGAAGCATCAAACCTGGCTCCAAGTTCTGGCTCTACAGCTTCTTAATTGCATGACCTTAGCTAAGTCACTTAACCCCTCTGACCCTCAATTTCCTTATTTGTGGAATCAAGCAATCCGTGTTGCTTTTTTTATATCACAAGCATAAATAATGTATATATTTTTTTAAACGGTTGTAGGACTTTCCTTGTGGCTCAGTGGTCAAGAATACACCTGCCAATGTAGGGGATGTGGGTTCGATCCCTGGTCCGGGAAGATTCCGCATGCTGGAGGGACTAAGCCTAGGTGCCACAACTGCTGAGCCGGGGTACCCTAGAGTGTGCTCTGCAACAACAGAACTCACTGCAACAAGAAGGCTGAACACTGAAACTAGAAAGTAGTCTCCACTCACCGCAACTAGAGAGAGCCCCGTGTGCAGCAACAAAAACCCAGAGCAGTCAAAAATCAATAAATAATAATAAAATAAATGAAACTATTGTTAACCAATAAAGGTGTGAGATTTTAGAAAGTTAATCCTATCATTTGGATTGTCCCATAAGTAAAGTGTCATGAAGGTAAGTATCTCAATAGGCAGAAAGTCTGAGAATAAGGAGAAAGCTGAATAAAAGTAAAGGTCAGGGATTAGAACTCTTAGAGCAAATGTTTCCAACCTAGAAGATGACCAGAAAGTAGATGACCAAGCAAGATGTTTGTTCTCAGCAGACAGTATTTCCAGGGCTCCTTAGATGAGAGCTAAGGCAGTAAAATAATCAAGAAGCAGATGTATTTCCGTCTTTGTATAGAAGAAAAGTAATTTCATGCCTCCTGCAGTCTAATTCATTCCTTCGATGTTCTATTTTCTTAAGGCAGTTAAAACAACAAAAAAAAGAAGTTTGTTAAGACCCCGCAGAGAGTCTAGTAATACCAAGGCTAATTTTCAAGAAAAAGCAGATTTCCTAACAAACAAGTCTGGACATTTTCTACAAATGTGAAAAAGCTTCAATGTTTAACAGAGAGAAGCTTTTTATAACAACCTTTCATGTGTATTTCTCCCACTGGAGTCTTTGCTACCTAAGAAGAAATAATGATAACAATAAACTTTTGTCTTCAAAATCAGAATTGTCCATTTCAAATTTTAAATATCACTGACATAGGCAGCACCAGGCAATCAGCTTGGAGAAAATAGTCTTGGCTGGATGGAGGAGCTTGGTGGGCTGCAGTCCATGGGGTCGTGAAGAGTCAGACACGACTTAGCGACTTCACTTTGACTTTTCACTTTCATGCATTGGAGAAGGAAATGGCAACCCACTCCAGTGTTCTTGCCTGGAGAATCCCAGGGACGGGGGAGCCTGGTAGGCTGCCATCTATGGGGTCGCACAGAGTCAGACATGACTGAAATGACTTAGCAGCAGCAGCAGCTCTTATTGGAAGATGTAAAAATATGGTTATGAGAAAGAATTTGAAGACCTATCACAAGTGCTCTCCGATACCTTCACAACTTTCATTTTCAAGATTGCATAAGGATACCAGAAACAAAAATGGCCCCATGTATGCATGTGGTTTTGACGCATACCAAGTATACCTGTGTGAGCAATACCACATACAGTATATGTCTGTACACAAACAGAATATAAAGCAGAAGTATTGTCTGCAGAGTTCCTGTCTCAATATGATTTTCCCACTTATATCCCTTATGGTCTGAGGACAAAGGCATCTGGTTCCCACTTCCCACCCCCAACCCTGACAGAAGTGACGGAGAGTAGTAAAAATGGGTCAATTTGCATCTGGGTTGGAAAGAAGGGTTGACTGCCATCTATAAGGCAGAAACATGAAGATATTTCTACATAGCACAGTGCGGAAGAATCTGGGCAAAGAAAAAGGCTGAGAGCTCTGTGCAATATGCTTTCCAAGCAAAGGAGCAGGGTCCCAAAATTTCAACAGAAGGAACAGGGCAGACTGGTGCCCAGAGAGTTGGGGGCTGGAAGCAAGGACTGCTCCATCTGGAGCCCCTTAGCCTGGTGGCTCCCAATCCTAAATGCCCATCAGCAGATCTACAGGAAAGCTTGGACACTGGTGGGTTTTTTTTCTTCTTTTTTTTAACTCACCAGGCAATTCTGATAAGCACCCAGGGTTACATACACTGTTTGTGCTCACTATTTCTACTTCTAATAATAATAGTCTCTCATTAGCATAATGGAGATCATTAACAGAGAAGGACTTCTAAGTGGAGGCCTGGGGCTCTGGAGGTTCCATTTGACAGAGAGCTGTGGTCGGCAAAAGGGGCGACTTATTCCTTCCAGCCTCTGTAGGCCAAGGTCCACATGAAGCCAGGTGATGCTGAGCTGACGCAAGAGCTACAGTTTTATTGATCCAAGATAGCCAAGTGTTCAATCAGGGCAGGAGGCTTTCTTGCAGCTGCTCCTCAAAGGACACTGGATCATCCAACCAGCAGTAAATCCTTCAAGATGAGATCTGAGATAAGCATATCAATATTATCCAATAAGAAGTAAGACCAAAGGGAATGCCATCCATTTTATTATGAAGGGATCCAATAAGAAGTAAGACCAAAGGGAATGCCATCCATTTTATTATGAAGGGAATATTGATTCTAAATAAAACTTTAAAAAAATATTTATTTATTTATTTGACTGCCTCGGATCTAAGTTGCAGCACTCGAGATCTTTGTTCTCAGGGGAGATCTTTTCATTGGGAAGCACGAAGTGTCTAGCTGTGGCTCATGGGTTTCAGCATTTGTGGCTCACGGGCTTAGTTACCCCATGGCTTGTGGGATCTTAGTTCCCCTATCAGGGATCGAACTTGCATCCTCCGCGTGACAAGGTGAACTCTTTACCACTGGACCACCAGGGAAGTCCCTAAATAAAACTTTTACTTCCAAGGGTAAGTAATCATAATCAAGAAAGGGGGGAGCCTAAGAAATGATTCTACAAAGAAGAAGAGGGAGATCAAGCCTTGAAAGCAAAGAATGAAGACTGTTGAAAAAATATTGAGCAAAATAATGGCAAAACTCAGCAACATCTGTTTTGTACACTCAGTAAAAAATTTTAAAGATGTATTCAAACAGATAAAGGATGAGATGGTAGAAGAATGTGATAGCAGAGAGGAAACTGGTTGAGACAGGCAGAAATAAAAGAGGAACTGGAAGAGACAAAAAACAAAAGGAAATGAAAGTGCAGCAACAAAATTTAAAGTGCATCAGAAATGTCAATTCATAGACGCACAAATGCATCCAGAGAACAAACTTACTACATACTCACAGAGGGCAGAGCAAGATGGCATGGATGTAAAAAAAGAGAGAGAAAATGGAAGACCAATGCAGATAGACAAGGAATTCCACATAGGAGTATTTGAAGTGCAAAAACAAATGTCAACCACAAATCGGCGCTTGCCATGGTTGCTCGTCACCTACCTCTACAAAGATTAAATTATGTGCTGCGGCAGCAGCTGAACTCCAACACCTGCTGAAGGAGTTCAGAGTGGAGAGCAGAAATGAGGCACTCTGTGCTCCCAGAAGACTGGCAGGGCAGGTCTTCAGATAGCTAGGTATCCTCAGGAGCTGATTTTATGAGCCCAATTCTTGTATCTCTTCATATCTAGAAAAGCCCTAAAATCCTTCTTGGTGAAGATTGTTTCTTTTGACTAGCAGAAGCTTCACGAGACAAGCAGAAAATTTCTACCAAAAAATCTGTACTTGATTCCATGTACTCCCCCTTTATCAAAATCACATATATAGTGTCCTTCACCCCTATGTCTTTGGAACCATTTCTCAGAGCTATCTGAGGTGCTGCCTCCCAAGCAGCAGTCCTCATACTGCCCCAAATAAAACTTAACTCTCAACTCTCACACTGTGCACATTTTTTTAAGTTGACACAAACAAACAAAAACAATACTCAGAGATTTAATGAAAGAAAATATTCTTAATGTGTAGATAGACTGAAAAGTGAAGATCCAAAAACTTACAGGGCTCTAGGAAAACTCTGTGAAAAACATTAACATGTATATAACCCATGATTGAAATTTCATGAAATAAAAGATTTCTGTCTCATTCACTATTGAATTCCCAATGCCCAAAACTGTCAAACACATAGTAAGTGGTCAATAAGCATTTACCACATGCATGAGTAAATGATTAAAGTCTGGAACTTCACATATAAAGAAAACTATGATATCCAGGTTAAAAAGATCTGGGACGACTCAGAGGGATGGTATGGGGAGGGAGGAGGGAGGAGGGTTCAGGATGGGGAACACGTGTATGCCTGTGGCAGATTCATTTCGATATTTGGCAGAACCAATACAATATTTAAAGTTTAAAAATAAAATTAAAAATAAAAGAAATAGCATCTTTAAAATGTTGAAAGAAATAAAAGTCAACTTAGAATTCCATGTTCAGTTAAAATTTCCTTCAAATTTTTAATAGAAATAAATAAATATTTTTGACAAATAAAAAAAAAAAGATCAGATTGTCTACATGGGATTGAAAAAAAAAAATCACACCTTCAAATTCCTCTTTCAAAATTTTAAATTCCCAAAGCCAATGTGAAACGCCTCCAGGATTCTGACAACGAAGGTTTTGTCCAATGATTTTATCTTCAATCAAGCTCCCATTCACTTGTGAAGACAACAAAATGAGGTTCTCAGATAATCCTGGGCTCAGAAAGTATCCCATTCCTCAGTAAGAAGATAGAAATCACGATGCAGAAAGAGAAATAAAAATAAAGGAAAACAGAAAAACTTTGGTATGAAAGAACCGCTAGTAAGCACTAAAACTATGAAAACATATAGCTGTTTATATAATTGTTATAAATATTGCTATAAGTTTATATAAAAATGAATTCTTGAAAGATGTAGTACATGTTAAAAATTATTAAAAATAAGAGGCTGGCAATAAAAAGCTGTATTAAGCCAGTAGCAAAAGGAAAGCAAAAGGGGAAGGAATAAAAGGAAGTAAAAAATGCTAACTTCCTTGTCTTTTTGGGGGAGAAGTCAACATGATTCCAGTCTCGACACTGGTAATAAGAGAAATACACATTCAAATGCGATTTGTTTTTGTTTTTGTTTTTTAATGTGTAGTACCGAATAAAAGCAAGATCTCTACTGTCTGAATCACTGAGAAAAGAACATTTGTGCAGCAAAGATAGAATGCAATAGACATAGCAACAAAGCATTAAAAAGAGAAAAAATTAAGATGACAGAAGAAAGGAAAACCATATCACAAACACTACTGTGTAAATGGATTAACTCTATTTTTCTTACAAACGTTTGCAACATATGCTATCTCCTCAAGTACATCCATAGTGATATTATCCAGACAGATTTTAAGAACAAAAGTGGGCAAAGGCATATCATGCAAGAAGAGCACAAAGAAGTCAAGAAAATCAGGGCAAAAGAATTATTAAATAGGCTAAAGTGAGCCACTTGTTAATAGCACAAGTTAGAATCTACAATTAGGACATCAATCATGAACATAAATATCATAACATCAAAATGTGTGAAACAAGCTATCAGAATGTACAAGACAAACTGAGAAGAATGGCAATCTGAATAAGCAAAAAATAATAACAACAACAAAAACAGAAGTCCTGAAAAGCCTTACCACTAAAGTTGATTTAAGACTAAATCTTACCTCATTTAAAAGCAAACACTACACCCAGTATTGCAAAACTTTGCCAAATAGTAAACCCCAAGAAAATGTCAGCAAATCCCCCCTAAAGAATACTAAAATTGAAAAAAAAAAACCTAGAAATCAACAGCAAAGTGTAAATGTTGAGAATAGTTTAAACCTACCACTTGATAACATACATAATTAATCTTTCAATCAATGGGGAAATCAAAATACCAAGTATATAATGCTTTGAAAGTAAAAATAAAGGGAACATATATTAACACCCTCATAAATAATTCTTCCATCAAGGGAAAATCGAATAGCAATTACACCGTGTCTTGAAAGTAAAAATAAAGAGAATATGTATAAATGCCTAAGGAATTCCACCAAAGCTCAAATCCAGAAGGGAGAAAGAAGAACTGAAGATTTTTATCATCAAACAGAAAATAATGAAAATAAGTTGAACTATGCAATTAACTCAAGAATTTAGTAATAGAACAATATAATCAACTTAAGAGAATCCAGGAGAAGGAAATTTAAAAATGAGAGAAATTAATGAGATAAAAAATAATTTTAAAAACCCAGGAGATTATTCTTCAGGGAAAAGAACAGTAATGAAACAGACAACCAAAGCTAAGCAAATCAAGTGTTAAAAAGAAAGAAACACAAAACTAGGAATCAAAATAACCTGGGAATATATAATCTATAACTCCAGAGGAGCTGCCAACAAAAATTCCATTTGACATTCTGCCAATATATTATGTGAACGTATGGCAAAAACCACCACAATATTGTAAAGTAATTAGCCTCCAATTAAAATTTTTTTTAATTTTAAAAAATTAAAAATAAATAGATAAAAAATAAAATCACAACTAAATGGGCATTATCTAGGAAAGTATAAATTATAAAAACTGACTCAAAAAAAAGTAAGAAACATAAACAAATCCCCAAAACCACAGAAGAAATTGACAGTCATCAAAGAATTATCTCCCAAAGGGATGAAACTTAAATGATATTATGAGCAAGTGTGTCCAGCTTTAAAGAAAGGGGATAATCCTGAAGTGATATAAACTTTTCCAGGGTATAAAAACATGGAAAACTTCCCAATTCATTTAAAGAGAACTGGCATAAAGCTAACCATGAAATCAGATGGCTAAATGTGCAGGATCTAAATGAACAGAATGACAAATCTTCACATGAAGGCATAAATAAACAGGAAAGGCAAAACTCGAGTAGATATGGAGAAAATGTAGAAATGTACCTTGTACCCAGTTGGGATAATTCAATATAAAGCCCAATCCTCACTAGATTAACTTGCAAATTTAATCTAGTTCCACTTAAAATTTCAGACAGAAGGAGGTCTGGAGACATTAACAGACTCAGCCAGGGTCACTCAACTCTTAAGCAGCAGAGTTAAGATGTAAATCCAGGTCTGTCTGAACCCAAAGACCATGCTTGCCCCAGCTGAAATTAACTTCAAAAGGTTGAAGAGGATGTTAGTAAAAACAGTGGACAATGAACAGCAATCTGTCATTGACTAAACAGGGACAGATGAGTTTGGAGTCTTAGGATGATCTTTTTATTCCTAATAAATCTACAGTAGTTTATTGTTAGCTTTGAATAATTTTCTCTAATTAGTTACCATATTAAATTGACAATATCTTTCCCTAACATAGTCTTTACTTAGAAATAAATCATTTTATTTCTATACATGTACCCTGAGACCTATTTTGTATAATTTCATAGTCTGAATGATATTGTAAAGACTAACACACTTTTCATTTATTTCTGCCACATCCGTGTTACTTCCCAGTTCCTGGCAGCAGCAATACCTAAAGGTTGAGTTTTCTTAAATTCAATTCAGTCACTCAGTCATGTCCGATTCTGAGCCCGGCTTCCCTGTCCATCATCAACTCCCGGAGCTTGCTCAGACTCATGTCCATTGAGTCGGTGATGCCATCCAACCATCTCATCCTCTGTCGTCCCCTTCTCCTCCTGCCTTCAATCTTTCCCAACATCAGGGTCTTTTCCAATGAGTCAGTTCTTCACATCAGGTGGCCAAAGTATTGGAGCTTCAGCTTCAGCATCAGTCCTTCTAATGAATATTCAGGACTGACTGGTTGGATCTCCTTGCAGTCCAAGGGACTTTCAAGAGTCTTCTACAACACCACAGTTCAAAAGCATCAATTCTTCGGCGCTCAGCTTCCTTTATGGTCCAACTTAAGTAGGTTTTCTTAAATAGGACATCAAATAGCTAGCTGAAAACTACCTCAACTCATACAAGACAATAAATGACACCAATGGCTTCTCAAGGTTTGCTTTTAAAGAATTTAATTAATTTTGACATCCCACAACCAGAGTGCTGAAAAAAACTTATTGTAATTGTCATGATGATATAAAAATCCAGATGATATCTATGTGCCTTAGTGTTTATTACAACTTCCTGAGGCTCCTTCCCTCCAATCTGCTTTCGAACCAACTTCTACCCTCCTGCATCCTAAGGCTGCCTCCTCCTCTCCACCTGCTCACCCTCACTTTGAATCCCCACCCCTAATCAGTCCTGGGGTCATTTCTCATCCTAGATGTACAGCTCCTGGGTCAGCCTCCCTGGCTCCTCCTTTGTCATAGGCAAGAGTAAGAAATGACTTT
Source organism: Bubalus kerabau (assembly GCF_029407905.1). Classification (NCBI taxonomy): domain Eukaryota; kingdom Metazoa; phylum Chordata; class Mammalia; order Artiodactyla; family Bovidae; genus Bubalus; species Bubalus kerabau. Next base: position 171,314,428 of record NC_073627.1, read on the forward strand.
TGAGTTTCCCACCAAAGATAAGCCAGATGGCTACCCTCTATTGCCTTGGACAACTGAAACAGAGGGCATCACTGCCTACTGCTGTCTTTTAAATGCCTTCTTGTTACCTTCCACGTCAACTAGAGGACCCAGCTGAGAATCCATACATCAGTGCCCATTCAGTCTGGCATCCTTAGGACAGGAATCTCTCCTACTAGCTCTGCTCCGGTTCTGACCCCTGGAGTAATTAACCCCTTGGCTGCAAACCTTAGAAAGTAACTGTGAACTCTCCTGACCTGTGGATTCTGAAGCACATTCCCCACATCCTGCGCTTAGCATTCTCTAGGAGGAAATGAGACTTCACCTCCACCTACCAGCTGTCTGGAACTCAGTGACGGCTGGCACGGAGCGTCGGGGAGGGGCTGTAGAAATGTTCACGGTGTAGTTGGTGCCCGGGTACAGGTCTAGGCACACTTCTGGGGTCCTGCTCTCTGTGGTCAAATTAACTGTCTCCTCATGACCTGATTCCAGGGGGTCCAACCGCTGTCCTTTTAGGTATATCTTTGTGAGGGGAAAAGACAAGAGAACCCACCATGACTCCACTGAAAACAACCAAGAGAGATTTTGTAGTGCTGGAAACTAGTCTCTTACTACTCCCTTTTATACTGCACTGCTCACCCTGGGGCAGGCAAACAGGGCAAACCTCTGCTATCAGGCCTCTGATGATGAAATCTGATCAGCCCGGTAATCCAGAAACCCTGAGAAGTGACATAAAATGGAGAGTTTCTCTAAGGAGTGCTATCCTGCACTCAAATGACCAGCGATCAATGGAGGCAGTCACAACCCGAGACTCGCTCGCTGCATCCTGCCACCCAGGCAGCAGATGCTTCTAGGCCTGCTCTGGGGGAGTGACACACGAGAGCTTGGAAACAAGCAATCATGATGATGCCAAATATAAATACACCCCCCACGCATACACCCTGGAGGATGACAAGCACGTTAAACACCACATGTAAAATAAAATAATCCAGATATCTGAAAAACTCTACTCACTTTAAAAAGGACTATGGGATTGGAGAGCTATTTGATTGAGAAGCACTTCCGGAAGCAAGTTCCTCTGACTCTCATTCCCATGGTAACCATCTGCCCTGGCAGAAAAAAAAGGAGTTCACTTCACTTACCACATATTCGATCTTGGAGTTTATTCTTCCTGGGTTTATTTGCCACCTCACACAGGTGTTATTAAACACTGACACCTCATTAATTTCTATAATTATTTCTAAAAGAAAAAAAGAAAGAATCCACTCAACAAAATGCATCAAAAGACTTTGGAAAAATCCTAATGGCCAGCCCATTAGAGGGCATGACTTTGTTTACTTGCCCAGCTGGTCTCTCTGCTGGTCACCATTCACACTAGGATTCAGAAACCAAATCAGCAGTTCAAGCTATCCCAGGCCAATCACCCAATTTAACTTTATCATGAGTGAGCTCGGCCCATGACCTGATGTGGAAGAAAAGGCTGAGAATTCCCTTAAGTACAGGTGAGAATTCCAGCCTGTGATTGGCCTGACAGGCCACTGGATGCCACTGGCATTCCATTCCTGGGGGAAGGAAAAGGACCCAGAGCCGAGCCCTGAACCTTCCCTGCAGCTGCGCAGGTTAGATCAGCTTCCGGTTCCCTCATCCCACCGACTCATGGAGCGTTTTGATTGCCAGGTCACTGCTGTTCCCAGGAGGGAAATGACACAGATCACCACCCATGACCATTCCTCAGGAGCAGCCCATTGCGGGTAAGCTAAATAAATTCTCCACGAGGTTCCTGGAACCATTTAAACCTGATTCGGAAGACACTAATTTCTTTAAGTTGTTCTGTTTCTTTTAAATATTCTGCATGTGGTGGGGCGGGGGTGACCAATTGAAAGGGTAGCATTGAAACATACACATTACATATGTAAAATAGATCGCTAATGGGAAGTTGCTGTATGTCACAGGGAGCTCAACGCAGTACTCTGACAACCTAGAGGGGTGGGATGGGGTGGGAGGGAGGCTCAAGAGGGAGGGGACATATGTATACTTATGGCTGATTCACGTTGTTATATGGCAGAAGCCAACACAATATTGTAAAGCAATCATTCTCCAATTAAAATTTTTCAAATAAATAAATGTTCTGTACATATTTCATGTAATAAATTTAGCAATGTGGGAAACTGTATTATGGCCTTGGGTCCTGAGATAACAGTTTCCAATGAACCTAGTAAATGACTTAGGAAGTTGTTCAGATGAGAATGGGGAAAGGACTTAGCTTTTTCTCTATTTAACAAATTTCCTGCAGATAAGTAAAACTATTTTTACTTACAGCTGACATGCTCTTGTCTAAAAAAAGTCTTAAGGAATTCACACACACACACACACACACACAATTAAAGCTAAGAAACAACTTCAACCAGGTAGCAGGATACAAGGTCAATGTACAAAAAGCAATTGCATTCCTGTCCACTATTAAGGAACAAGCCAAAGATGAAATTTAAAAAAAAACTCACTTACAACAGCATCAAAAGGAATAAAATTTCCTGCAGGTGAAAGTGAAAGTCGCTCGGTCATGTCTGACCCCATGGACTGTACAGTCCATGAGATTTTCCAGGCCAGAACACTGGAGTGGGTAGCCTTTCCCTTCTCCAGGAGATCTTCCCAACCCAGGGATCGAACCCAGGTCTCCCACATCATAGGCAGATTCTTTATTAGCTGAGGCACCAGGGAAACCCAAGAATACTGGAGTGGGTAGCCTATCCCTTCTCCAGCAGATTTTCCCAACCCAGAAGTTGAACTAGGGTCTCCTACATTGCAGGCGGATTCTTTACCAACTGAGCTATCAGGGAAGCCCTATTCCCTGCAGGTAGAAGTTACCAAACTATCACCTCTAGAGGAGAGAATCAACATCTCACCAAAGGGGAATATTCCCCAGCCTACATTCAAGCTTCCCCACTGAAGCAGATGCCCCTTACGGATGTTTTAGACCCTCTCAGCTCACATGCCCCTTGCTCCTGCCCTGTCTGAGCTTTGACAACATGACCATGTCTTGTCTCCCAGGCTGGGGTTTCCCTGCTGCATGTGCAACCTGGAAGTGGGGGGGAATAACACTTTCTGAAAGACAGGAAGTACTGGAAAAATCTGACCCTTACTTTTCTTCCCCTTGTGGTGAAGCTTCCCCAGGGCGCTGCTACCCTGATGGAGCGATCACGTGCACTCAGTAAGGACCAGGGCAACAAGGAATCCTCATGCTGGCTCGGCTTCCTTCCCTGCTCTGCCCACCTCAGCCTTCACTCCTGCTTCCTGGGATGTGTGTGTGTGTGTGTGTTTGTGTGTGTGTGTGTGTGTGTGTGTTAATTGCTCAGTCAAGTCTAATTCTTTGAGACCTCATGGACTGTAGCCTGTCCAGGCTCCTCTGTCCATGGGATTTCCTAGGCAAGAATACTGGAGTGGGATGCCACTGCCTTCTCCAGGGGATCTTTCCAACCCAGGGATCAAACCCACGTCTCCTGCATTAGCAGGCAGATTCTTGACCCCTGAGCCACCTGGAAAGCCCCATTTCTTCATACTCAGAACCAATGCTACCTTTAGACAGACCCTAATCTACTGACCCCCTTGCCCATGGAAGATTTTATATGTTTACTAAATCACCCAATCAGCAGCACTGCCGAGATTTGATGTCACACATGACCTGGTCATGGGTAAGCCCAGTCAGCTGACAGTAAGTGGGAATAAATGGAGGCAGGAGGAGGAAAAGAGACACATTTCTGGAGAGACCACAGAGGATCAAGCGTGCCCATCTACTGCACTCCTGGGTCATTACATCAGTGCGTCTTCCTGGAGCACAAATAATTTGAAATCAAAGAAATATTCCAGGTGTGGACATGGGTACTCTGATGGATGCAAAGATCCAAGCCATTCACTTCCTTGGGTAGCATGACGGTGACACTGGCAACAGGCTTTTGTCAGCTTGAAAAAGCCCCAAATATTCCCAGCCCCTTCCCTCTGCAGCCCGTCAAAGCGTCAGAGTTCTAGACTCCTCTGTTCACTCCCACAGCCCCGACACTCACCCCCTGGTCCAGAGGGAAAAGGAAACACCCACTCCTCACCTTGTCTCTGAGTTGCCATTAAAGCATACTTCCTTCCCACTCGGGACCCTTTGCTACCCAAGCAGAGATTAGAAAGGAGACACGAGGCAAAACCAAAACAATATTGTAAAGTAATTAGCCTCCAATTAAAATAAATAAATTAAAATTTTTTAAACAGTTCTAACCCTGTTATGCTAAAATGTAAAAAAAAAAAAGAGAGACATGAAAGTTTCCTTTCTTGTTCTTCCTTTTTGCTCATTCACTATGACAACCACAAATGACATCTCAGAAATGCCATCTGCCTCCAGCCTGTGCCCTCCGCTCTGCACAGATGGGACCCAGATCTTTTTGTAGGGAGGTCAGCTATTTCATCCCAAGGAGTAGTTGAACAAAATTCAGTTGCTCTTCCCTCCAGGTGTCTATACACCAGCTGGAAAGACTTCTTTGTAAATGTATCAGATATTAAACATCTACATTCATGCTGCCCTTTTAAAAGAGATGACTTGGGAGGCTACACCTTCATTCTAATAGTACTGAAAACTGAAAACACTTTTGGAAGTTCTCTTTGGAACTGAGTCCAGGGCACTTTATTCACCATTGACCCTTAACTGAACCATCATTGAACACCAAACATCCTCCCCTGCCAGGCACTGGGCTGATGATCAGAAGGTAAGTCTTTCCCTCAGGAACACTGTATCTAATGGAGGAAGCTAACACACAAGCAGATAAATCATGATTCCATCAATATCAGAACAAAGTTACACACAAGTACCACAGGGTATCTAGAAAGAAGCCACCAACTCTCACCGGAAGAACAGGAAGCAGGCTTCATGGAGGCCATGCAACCCTTCACGGCTGCAGGGCTTAAGAGTGGGGAAGACATCTAAGCAGGTCCAAAGTCCTAGGTGTAACCGGTATGGACAATTTCAGAGTGGTGATGTGTAACATGCTGGAGAGGAGGAGGAGGGGCAGCAAGGTTTCAGAAAGAGAACAGGATCAGACTTGGGAAGACCTGTGCACCAGACTAAACACAGACTTACTCCTACCAGCCACGGAGAGCTAAACGCAGGAAGATGGTGGGGACTTTTTTTTTTTTTTTTAAGAAAGATACCTCTGGAGGAGGAATTCCCTGGCGGTCCAGTGGCTAAGTCTCTGAGCTTCTGATGCAGGGGCACAAGCTCGATCCTTGGTTGGGAATCTGAGGTCCCATGCTGCATGGTGTGGCCCAAAAAAAATTTTTTTTAATTAAAAGAAAAAAAAATAACTCTGGTGTGTTTTGAAGGAAAAGCTGGAGGTCACAAGGAAAGAATTTGACCGCCTTTACTCAGTGATTCCAATACATCAAACACTGATATATGGGTCTTTATAGACTTGATCACATCTTCACAGTAGTCATGAGAAGCAATCATAAAGTCAATTATAGGTGAACATTTACTGAGTTCTTACTATGGACCAGATGTTATCCCTGGTGGCTCAGACAGTAAAGCATCTGCCTACAATGCGGGAGACCTGGGTTCAATTCCTGGGTCAGGAAGATCTCCTGGAGAAGGAAATGGTAACCCACTCCAGTATTCTTGCCTGGAAAATCCCATGGATGGAGGAGCCTGGTGGGCTACAGTCCATGGGTCACAAAGAGTCAGACACGACTGAGCGAGTTAAAAGGTAAAAGGTACTATGGACCAGATGGTGTGGACAGAAGCAGTAAGCAGTAACCAGTCAAGTCAGAATTCAGAACTAGACCCGCCAGACTCCAAAACCCAGAGCCTTTGCACTGAAGAAGTTACTTAGCAAAAAGGTGAAAATATGGAATCAGGGCACTGCCTTGAAAACCATAAGCAATAGTTTCTCCTGAAGGAGAAGCAGTAGGAAATGAGTGATAAGGCGTCTAGGCTGACTGCCAGTCTCTAAGCCTGAGAGTCTGAATGGATTGCCTTCTCCTGTTCTCATAAGAAACATGGGAGGAAGGAGAATGCATTTGTGAGCAAGAAACTAATGAATTGTGCTTAGAACATGCTGCTGCTGCTGCTGCTAAGTCGCTTCAGTCGTGTCCGACTCTGTGCTAAGTCTGAGTTAATCTATCTAGGTGAAGAACCTTTCTTGAAGGTCATCAATGTGTGGATGGCACTTGAAGCTCTGGGTGCAGGTGACCCACCCCCGTACAATGTGGAGAGTGGGCAGCACAACAGCAGGGGACTAAGACACAAGGGGAAATCAGAGGAGAGAGCGACACGGAAGGAGGTCAGTGGTTGGTGAGGACAGTCCGATGCCTTGGGAGTCAAGGACAGAGAAGATCTGCAGTCATGTATATTTCCTCAAAAGTTATCTCCCTTACTTCCCACCGAACACCCCAACCTTCTCACCCCTACCCGAGAAGAGCGTGGAGCAGAACATGAGGCAGCAAGGGCTTGATCTCTCACCCTTCTCGCATATGGCTCTTTCTCTCCCAAAGAAGGGCACACGGTTCCATGATCAGACTTGAGATCTGACTGGAGAGAGGCAGGCAGAGCAGATCTCTGGCTTGTCCAGCTGTAGGACACTTAGGCCTCCCCGGCTTTAAACAAAGGAGGCCCCCACACGATCCAAATGAACGCTACATTGAACTTTGAGCATGAAAGCCTTCACTGGTGATAAAGTACCTTTGCTTTGCTTTAGATTCTGCATGTGGCCCATGGTTGCGTGTGTGAATAAATGTACATATATACAAAGATATATATTTTAGCATTCTATTGGCATTTAGTATTTCTCTGTGGTACTCATCACATTTGTAATGACTAATTTTGTAATTAGTTATTTAACATCTAAGTCTATCTCTCCTGAGGGTTTGGACCATGAACAGGGCTGAGCACCAAAGAATTGATGCTTTGGAATTGTGGTACTGGAGAAGACTCTTGAGAGTCCCTTGGACTGCAAGGAGATCAAACCAGTCAACCCTAAGGGAAATCAACCCTGAATATTCATTGGAAGGACTGATGCTGAAGCTGAAGCTCCGAAACTTCGGCCACCTGATGCGAAGAACTGACTCATTGGAAAAGACCCTGATGTTGGCAAAAATTGAAAGCAGGAGAAGGGGACAACAGAGAACGAGATGGTTGGATGGCATCACTGACTCAATGGACATGAATTTGAGCAAGCTCTGGGAGATGATGAAAGACAGGGAAGCCTGGGATGCTGGAGTCTACGGGGTCTCAAAGAGATAGACACAACTGAGTGACTGAACAATAATAACAAATCTCTCCTGAATGTGAGCTCTATAACAGCAAAGACAAACAAGGTCTATCTCTCTATCCCCAGAAACTAACACAGTTGGTTGGACGCAGATATTTTTAAACTATTTATCATTTGGTTGATTGATTAAATAGATGGATGAATATATGGATAAATGGTGGGCAATGCTAAGTGTTATGAAAAGATTAAAAGGAACAAGGATTGATGCTAGAAGATGAATTTGACGGTTAGGTGGTCATTAAGAAACCTTGGTGAGAGAACCACAGTGTACTGGGGTGTTGGACGCCTGCAGGAGATTCTCCTGCGGGAGAGCCTGAGACAAGAATGGGGTGGGAGGGGACTGAGTCAGTGAGCACACCCCACTCTCTCAGAAGCCCCATTGTGGGCAGGGTCTGGTCTAACATACTCAATTTTGGTTTCCAATTTTATATCCATGTTCTTTATTTTTGAAAACAGTAAAAGATCCTACCAAATAAATTCAGGAGACCTTAGCAGATGGTCAAGCTGGAGGTCATTTCTAGGTGAAAACAGTACCTGATTTCAAAACTAACATGACCAATCTTCCAATGTGATGCATTAAACTACCTTCAAAGGCCATCCTAGTTGGATTACAAAACAGAAACATTTTGATAATAGCATCATTGAAATGAGAGTACGGCTCCCTCCCCAAGGTGACAATGTTAAACAAAGCGTGTTTGCTTATAAGGGTTCTGCTGTGCTTCCTGTTTGTTTTTAGTCTTTGCATGCTAAGCTACTTCAGTCGTGTACGACTCTTTGCAACCCTATGGCCGGTAGCACTCCAGGCTGCTCTATCCGTGGGATTCTCCAGGCAAGAATAGTGGAATGAGTTGCCATTGATTCTCCTCACGGGAATCTTCCTGACCCAGGGATCGAACCCACGTCTCTACCTCTCCTGCACTGGCAGGCCAGTTCTTTGCCACCAGTACCACCTGGGAGGCCCTTTCAGTCTTTAGGGGAAGAGCAGCATGACTTAGGGTATGCTTTTCTAAAATGCTTCATACACTTTAGGATGAGTTTTGCTGACACCTGAATACATTTCTATAGGCTCGCCTGGTATTGACTTTTGAAAAAAACGAGGTATTAACATCAAATTCATGCCATCACATATATTACAAAGTGTCCTTGGTCAATAAATTTAAGCTACAAATTTAAGTTTTAAATCTAAGTTGTTTAAAGAAACATTAAATAACCAATACTTTTCCTCTGACAAACTCTGTCAGGGTGATCTACAAATAGTTCAACCTCGGGAAACTGGTAGAAGACAGATCTCGGGCCTCAAGACCTAAGTTCAAATCCTGTCTCTGCCATTTACTAGTCACTGAATGACCCTGTGAAAGTTGTTTCACTTTTACGAGTTTCAGATTACTCATCTATGAAATGAAAATATCAATACTTATTTCACCAGGTTTTTCTGAGGCCACAATGAAACCAAGCATTAAGGCTCCTGGCAGAGCCGTGGGTGTCTAAGCTGGTGTGTGATCCATGGCAGCTGTAATGTCTGATGGTCTAACATTATGTACGTAAACAAATTCCAGGCATGTGGCTATTTGCATGTGTGCCCATTTATTCCGGCTGACCTTTCTCTTCTATCTGAAATATGTCGAGCTGCAAGTGAGCACTCACTGGGCTGAAGAGCAGCATCAACAACAACAAAAGTAGAAGGAGCTAACAGGAGGCCTGGAAGCATTTGGACTCCTGTGCCTGAGTCGGGTGAGGGACTCAGAGAGGCTCCCAGCAGTCAAACAGTCTGCGTTTCAATAGAGACGCTGCTCTTCTAAGAGCCTGGAGTGAGTGAGCATCAACTTCATAATTATTAACTCATATTCTAAACATAAAAAGCCAAATGACCTGTGCAGAATGAAAGCCAGGGACAGTCTTATCAAGAATGAATCAGTCTCTTTGATCTTGAGGTAAGCCGACTCACTGAACATCAAGCTTCTACCTGGGGTTTTTCCAGACACCAACATAATTGCCTATTCTCGGCTGTCTGGAGTTTCCAGTCTAAACTGGCCTTAAAAAAAAAAGGTCCCAACACCTTGCCAGAGTTCATACTCCATTCAAAACGTATACAGTTCTAACTGAATCACTGTGCTTTACAGCAGAAATGAATACAACATTGTAAATCAACTATACTTCAATAAATTTTTTAAGTATATGTGTTTCTAAGCTACTCGTCCAAATAAGCAGGGACTTCAAAATTATTTTTAACTAAGAACAACCCAAGTAAAATGAGAAATTATTCCACCCAATTTGGAATTAAATGTTCAAGTATAAAAAGAGGGGTAAACAGAATGGAAACAGAGGACCAGGGTAAAAGGTATTCACGGGTTAGGCAGAAAAGTAGAAAAAAATTGGAAAAAAGTGAACATTGAGGAGGGTAAATACAAAATACACAGAAAGAGGTAAGGCAGAAGGGGGTGGTAGGAAGAAATGGGTGAAAAATAGGAAAAAGAAGGAAGGAGGGGCAGCTGAGCAAGAGCCATGGTAATCAGCCTCTCTCACTACAGTTCCAGAACCGTCTCCTACCTACCCACCCAGAGATCCTGTGCATTGTGCCATGAATTAATCAGCATGTAAATCGCCCCCTTTATCTGCGGAAATTGAATTTAGCTGCCAATCTTGATTGAGGGCATAGAGGCCTCCTCAGAGAAAGATCACAGCTCTCGGGGAGAATGCCTTTTCTCTTCTTAAATCAAAGCTTGCATAAGCCCATGGAAACAGCTGCAGCTGGAGCCACAGACATTGTGAAAGGTGGCAGGCTGAGGTCGGTAATTATAATTAGCAGTTACATAACATGTTTGTTCTTCAAAGTGCTCTACAAGCATCAGCTAATTAATAGCTTACTATGCCCCATGCAGATCCACTGGTTTTTCAGGGAGTGACTAATCCTAGTGCTCCCACTGAATTCTGAATGCTGGGGGCACAGCAGCTTGAGCCTTGCAGAAAATGGCTAAGGGTCCTGATGCTACACCCAGCTCTCAGACCCAGTGACTCCGCAGGTAGCTCTGGCCCAAGGCCACCTCCCCACATGTTGAATTCAGCCATCCACGAGGCAGCTGCCTCATTCCCTCCAAATAACTTAGAGGTGCTGTTGGAGAGGCAGTCATTGTTTGGGAAGGCTATCAGTCTGGTTTGAAATGGCATTAGCTCGTCTCAATGTTTCCAATGATGAAGATGGGGACTCTGGAGTCCTTGGTGTTAGTTACAGGTTTGCCCTTGCTTCTCTGTGCAAGTTGGACAAGTCAGTGGGACCTAAGAGAAGGCTGATCTAGATCTCTGGGTTCTCATCCAAGTCTACCCCTCCTTGTTGCTATGGCTGCAATCTCTAACCTACATCCTGCTGCAGCAGTGGTATAGATAACTAAATGTGGAAAATGCATGGCACAGACATGGTTTCAGCAACAGGACTGAGTTCTTCATCTTCTCCAGGGTTCTTTACCCAAGGGTTTCAATATTAAATGTATATTTGTATGTGCATTTCTTTGGAGAAAAATCTGTTTACTCCATTGCCCCATAAATTCCAAAAAGATAGTGTCCAGCAAAGTACCCCACACACAATGTATGCTAAATAAATATCTATTGAATGAATTGATAGATTTCTTAAAATCCCAGTCCCACAAATGGTCATAAACCCTTCCTCTATGGACAAATAATAACCTGCAGTCCATGTGTTATATTTGCTCATGCTAGACTTTCCTTTAGAAAACTTAAATTGACAAGACTCAAGTAGAGACATTACTTTGCCAACAAAGGTCCATCTAGTTAAGGCTATGGTTTTTCCAGGTGTCATGTATGAATGTGAGAGTTGGACTATAAAGAAAGCTGAGCACCGAAGAACTGATCCTTTTGAACTGCGGTGTTGGAGAAGACTCTTGAGAGTCCCTTGGACTTCAAGGACATCTAACCAGCCCATTCTAAAGGAGATCAGTCTTGAGTGTTTATTGGAAGGACTGATGTTGAAGCTGAAACTCCAATTCTTTGGCCACCTGATGTGAAGAGCTGACTCATTTGAAAAGACCCTGGTGCTGGGAAAGATTGAAGGCAGGAGGAGAAGGGGACAACAGAGGATGAGACGGTTGGATGGCATCACCGACTCAATGGACATGAGTTTGGGTAAACTCCGGGAGTTGGTGATGGATAGGGAGGCCTGGCATGCTGAGGTTTATGGGGTCGCAAAGCGTCAGACACAACTGAGCGATTGAACTGAACTGAACTGAAGACACTCTGCCATAATTCAACTGCAAGTCAGTCCAGAGACCCAAACCAAAGCTACCTTGGGATTTCACTCCTCAGAGATCTGTCTTCAGAGCCAAGCAAGTCAACATCTAGAAACAAATTACCAGAGTCATTCAAGACTTTTGCTGCTGCTGCTAAGTCGCTTCAGTCATGTCCAACTCTGTGCGACCCCATAGACGGCAGCCCACCAGGCTCCCCCGTCCCTGGGATTCTCCAGGCAAGAACACTGGAGTGGCTTGCCATTTCCTTCTCCAATGCATGAAAGTGAAAAGTGAAAGTGAAGTCGCTCAGTCATATCTGACTCTTCACAACCCCATGGACTGCAGCCTACCAGGCTCCTCTGTCCATGGGATTTTCTAGGCAAGAGTACTGGAGTGGGGTGCCATTGCCTTCTCCCATTCAAGACTAGGTGACAACAATTTGTCACACCCTGGGCCAACTATCACAAGCCTAAGAATCACTGCCTTTCCCCACCTTGTTTTTTGGAGGCCAAGGTGAAATAAAGCATGTGGAAGTCTATACTTCTGACTCATGAGAGGATCCGCTTCAAGTCAGGCTAATAATTTCAGTAAAAGACCTAACATGAGCACAGTGGTTTAAATTTTGAAATGTTCCCTGTAGATTATCTCATTTGATTCCCTCTCAACAACTATGTGAAGTAGGAAAAACAGGCTATATTTCCCCCTCTTACAGACTAGGAAACTGAGGCTCTAAGAGAATAATGCCTTACATGATGACACACAGCTAGCACAGGGGACTGCTAGAATTTGAACTGAAGTCTCAAAACCCCTTTTCACAGCTAATCCCATTTGAGGGAATATATCAAAAGAATTGTGAACTTCCCAGGTGGCGCTAATGGTAAAGAACCCGCCTCCCAAAGCAGGAGACATAAGAGATGCAGGTTTGATTCCAGGGTTGGGAAGATCCCCTGGAGGAGGGCATGGCAATGCACTTCAATATTCTCACCTGGAGAATCCCATGGACAGAGTAGCTGGTGGGCTACAGTCCATGGGGTCGTAAAGAGTCAGACACAACGGAAGCAACTTAGCACAGCAGGCACATCCAAAAGAATTCAAATCAAGGTCTCAAAGAGATATTTGTAAGCCCGTGCTCAGAGGGGCATTAGTCTCAATAACCAAAAGGTGGAAGCAACAGAACTGTCCATCAACAGATGAACAGATAAGCATAATGTGTATATAAACACAGCAGAATATTATCATTCAGCCAGAAAAAATAAGGAAACACCACCATTGGCAACAACAGGGATAAACCTGGAGTACATTATGTTAAGGATCATAAGCCAGCCACGGAAGGATAAATACTAATGGTTTTGCTTACTTGAGGTCAGTTAGCCAAACTCATACAAACAGAAAGCAGAATGGTGGTACCAGAAGCTGTGGGGAGTGGGAAAATAGGGAGTTACTCTTTAATGGATACAGACTTTCAGTTTTTCAAGATGAAAAAGTTCTGGAGACTGGTTGCACAATGTGAAAATAGTTAACACTGAAAAAGCGTTAAGATGGTAGATTTTATGTTGTGCATATTTTACCACAATTAAAAATAAACATTAAAAACCTCGCTATACATGACACCACCTTTTCTCTGAAAAGCTGTCAACATTTGCTTAATTAGGACTTTCAAGTAAGCCCCCCTGTGAAAATGGTTCATAGAGAAAAGTCTCTCAGCCAACCAAGCAGAAGAGATAGGAGTCACTGTGATTGAAGATGAGTTTCAAAAGACAAATGCATAATGTTTTCTATCCAAATTATTTTCCCAATCCACCCTTTAAATCTTCAGGGTTCGGCTGACAAATCTAAAGCCAAGTGCCCGCTGGGGTAAGGGCATGGCTAGGTGCAGTGCACAGAGCAAGCAAGCAAAGGCTTTAGGGTCCATACTCCTGCTAGCTATTTACCTCCAGGAGACAGGGGCCCTACAGGATGGGGGTTATACCTGAGCATGACGAAGCACTGGTTCTCCAGGTGCCCTTCTCTGTGCAAACGGAAGTGATCTTTCCTCCAGGGCTCTCAAAGCCCTCTAGACAGACATAGTGAGCCACACTGCCCAGTCTGGAGCTGTGATTCCCCTCTAGGATCGCGTGATGCACTTCTGGAGGGCGGCCACAGTCAATCTCTGCAATAAGAAGTAGGACGGCATTTGTTATGACCCATGACTTCCATCCCATAATTCACCTTTTAGAAATAAACATTCAGCAATGATAGAGTCCAGTCATATGGGATAAGCAAAGACATTAACCCCATCAAATAATTCAACCGCAGATACATAACATAAGATTGTTCAGAAGTAAAGAAAACAGAGTTCTCTGAGCTTAATGAAATTTACAAACATGTATATATAGAAAACATTCTAATTATGAGATTATTTATACTATAGAGAACTCCTTGGTCAATGAAAGAATCCATCTCAGGGTTCTTTTAAACACTAAGATTTTTCTGCTATCTTTATCTTCAGGTCATTAACTCCTGAGTAGATAATAATATAACTGTAGGTTTTTTTGGCCAACTGAAGAGTAAACAAAATACATACAAAATCTCTGAACTTTTTAAAGGAAATTAACGGGGAAAGTTAATTAACATTCAATATAGATACACCTTTCAAAGGGAAAAAATCAGCTACATAGAGGGAGACAAGCCTGGATTTATAAAATGAATGTGAAATTTCTTCTCTGCAACTCCGACTACTGGAAGACACTGGAATACTTACAGAGAACAATCTGAAGGACAAGGATTACGACATTGCCATTTTAGACCCAGCCAAACTTTGCCTCATAGAAGAATAAAAAAGTCACTTTCGAGTATTTTAGAATTCTTAAAAAATCTATGTGTGTGCCTTTTCTAGGAAAAAATTCAAAAATAACTTCAACTCAATAACAAAAGTGAATCAGAATAAATACCCTGAGCAAAAAGAAGGATGGGCTTTTAGAAGAAACACAAGAATGAAACAAGCAGGATGTACAGATAAGTCTCCACAATCATTTAAGTGTGATGTAGAGCTTGACAGACCCAGCAGTAAAGAGTTAGTCTCTGGTCAGTGCAGATACAAATCCTGAGCAGTTATGGGACCAGAATGAGGTGGTCATTAAATAAAGCCTCCAATCCTGTCCACCTCTCAATTCCCATGTTTGCCCACAGAGATTTGTTCCCTTCTCGTACATGTTGGCCCAACACAAGACCTCTTGGCCCTCAGCATATCTTCCCAACATCAGATCTTTCAGCCTGTATACTGGCCCCAAACATTCCAAGATGTGAGTATATTTGTGTGTACATGAGCAACCAACTGAACAGGTGGTTAATGTTTCCTAAGACTGCCCAGCCACTGTTGACATCTAAAACAGCCAGTTCAAGACAGGGTTCAGTTACAGCAGGAAATTAGAGGGATCATCAGTGAATAAATTGAGGGTATAGATTTATGTAGGTCTATGGGCTTCCCTGGTGGCTCAACAGTAAAGAATCTGCCTGCAATGCAGGAGACCCAGGTTCAATCCCTGGGTCAGGAAGATACCCTGGAGAAGGAATTGGCAACCCACTCCACTACTCTTGGAGAATTTCATAGACAGAGAAGCCTAGCAGGCTGCAGTCCATGGGACTGCAAAGAGTCGGACATGATTGAGCGACTAACTTTCACTTTCTTTCATTGAAATTGAAGCTGGAATTCTAAACTGCACATTGGAGAGGTTTGGGAGGGAATCTGATAATCAGACCCTGGATTAGGGAAGAGGCATAGATACTAAGGGCTTTCCAGGGGGCACAGTGATAAAAAATCTGCTTGCCAATGCAGGAGATCGACATAGGTTCAATCCCTGGGTCAGGAAGATCCCTGGAGGAGGCCATGGCAACCCACTCCAGTGTTCTTGACTGGAAAATCTCATGGACAGGACTTAGCAACTGAGCACAGCATATAGATACTAAAGGTATAAAGGTATAGAAAAAAATTAAATTGACTTTCATCTTGGACATGACTAAGAATAATGGAAGGCACGGTGGCTTTAGTTGGGACTACGAGATTCTTTTTTAACTGACATTAATAGATAAGAAATCAATAGCTTGGTCTCTAGGGACTCAGGTAGATGCCCAGGGATAGGCAACTTGGACCCAACTCTGTGACTTCCCATCTCAGAGCTATTCAAGTCGGACAGTACTTGGCTTTAGATATTTAGAGAAGATTAAACACATGGTTCTAAACAACAGCTATACAGTCTAAATCACCTAGGGAGCTTTTGAAAAAAAAAATCACACAATGGAGTGTCTCTCTCTCTCTTTCACACACACACACACACACACCACCATCACCCAGAGACAACTCTTCTGAATGAGTAGTAGTTTGTGGGGTTCTTGGTATCCACATTTCTACAAAGCTGCAAATCTGATCTGTATGCACACTCACAGGTGAGAACCTAAGTTAAACAGTGGTATGAATGGCTACCCCTTGATATTACACGCATCCCAAATGGACCTCAAGTATCTAACATTACTACTTCACAGTAACGCTCCATAGTAGAGATTATTTCCCCCATCTTACAGGTAAAGTGACTTAACATGGTTAAATAAAACATCCAAAGTCACATGGGTAATCGTGTGACGGTGAGAAGCCGAATCCACATCCATCAGATTCCTACAACCACTGCCTCTCAGGAGCAACTCCATCTTTGAAAATCTACAGTATATGCCCCTTTCTATCACCTTCCACCTTGCTCACTTTCTCTCTCCTCAGATTACATGCTTCCTCCCTCAAACCTAGCAAAATCCTTCCCAATGAAGAAACTGCTCCATGACTAATAGAGGGATCCCTTCTTCCTCTGAGCTTTCGTGGCCTGTGCTCATTCATTCACTTACTCATTTATTTATTGAGCACCTGTGAGACAGTATGCTATACACTACAGCAGTGGACAAAATGGACAAGATCACTCCCCTCAGAGAACTTAGGGAGAGAATAATTAGACAGAAAAAAAATAAACCAACAAGGTAATTGCAGATGGTGGAAAATGTTAAGTAGGAGGAGCGATAATGTGATAGGACGGGGAAGACTTCTTACATAGAGTGGTCAGGATGGTTTGAGCTCTCGGAAGAGGTAGCATCTGAATTAGGACCTGGAGGATGAAAATGAGCCTGTCATGTTCAGGACCAGAGGAAGAAAATTTCAATCAGGTGAAAGAGCCAATGCAAAGACCCTGTGGTGAGAAAGTTCTTGATGTGTTCCAGAAGGGGAAATGCGGCCTGTTGGCTGGAGCACAGTCAGCAAGGAGAAGTGGCATGAGATGACGGTGCAGAGAAGAGCAGAGACGGTCACAGAGGGCCTTGTAAGTCTTAGGAAAGAGCTTGGAGCTTATGAAAAAGCAGCTGGGTCACATGCGAGGGCTTTGAGCAAGGGAAAGAGATAATCTGACTTAGACTTCTGAAAGACCATTTTGAATGTTGGGCAGAGAACAGGAATAAAAGGAGAGGTGGGTCAGGGCCTAGAGCAGAAGTCCAACAGAGAGAGATGAGGTCTTAGATGCACTTGAGAGGTCATGATGGAGATGGAGAGAATGGGATGGATTCCAGGCGTACACAGGAAGCAAAAGAAGATTCTTGGTGACAGATTAGATGTGAGAATGAGAGATGAAGTAGACACAAGGATAATTATTTAGGTGGGTCTTCCTTGGTGGCCCAGTGATTAAGAATTCGCCTGCCAATGCAGGGGACATGGGTTCAATCCCTTGTCCAGGAAGTAAGATCCCACATGTCATGGGGCAACTAAGCTTGTGTGCCACAATTCCTGAGCCTGTGCTCGAGAGCCTGCGTGTCACAACTACTGAGTTCTGCAAGAGCAACTTCTGAAGGTCAAGGGCCCTAGAGCCCATGCTCCACAACAAGAGAAGCCACAGCAATGAGAAGCCAGGGCACCGCAACAAGCGAGTAGCCGCTGCTTGCTGCAACTGCAGAAAGCCCACAGGCCCACAACAAAGACCCAGCGCAGCCAAAAATACACTAAATAAATAATTTGTTAAAAGAATGTTTCTACGGTTCATTTGACCTTTATTTCCTGCTTGAGGATTTAGTGGGGTTCTTTTAATGATTATGTCTTCCCAAATACATGAACAGTTACTAAAGGAAAGAAGCTTTATCTTACAATCTCTTGCATCCTCACAATACCTACTTACACTTGTACGTTTTCAGATCAGATCAGTCACTCAGTCGTGTCCGACTCTTTGCGACCCCATGAATCGCAGCACCCCAGGCCTCCCTGTCCATCACCAACTCCCGGAGTTCACTCAGACTCACGTCCATCGAGTCAGTGATGCCATCCAGCCATCTCATCCTCTTTCATCCCCTTCTCCTCCTGCCCCAATCCCTCCCAGCATCAGAGTCTTTTCCAATGAGTCAACTCTTCTCATGAGGTGGCCAAAGTACTGGAGTTTCAGTAAATAATAAAGAGTTGCTCATTGGTAGCTTGCTACTACTTCATCGTTGTTCAAGATGCAATAAATATTACTTTGGGGCTTACTTTGTAGTCCAGTAGTTAAGAATCCACCTGTCAATGCAGGAGACATGGGTTGAATACCTGATCCAGGAACTAAGATTCCACATGCCTTGGGGCAACTATGTGCCAAGCTCATGTGCCACAACTCCCGAAACCTGCACACCCTAGAGTCCATGCTCCACAGCAAGAGAAGGCCACGCACTGCAACTGAGAGAAGCCCCCGCTCTCCGCAGCTAGAGAAAGCCCGAGCACGGAACCAAGGTCCAGCACAGCCAAAAATAAAAAAAAGAAATCTTTTTCTAAATGTTACTTTGATATGACCAGAGCTCCAGAGGAAGGAAAAACACGTTAGTAAATTGTAAGGACTGATAACAAGACAGGAGCACATCACCTCTATATTTTGTACCTAACAGAGGTAACTCACACCTACCAAACACCAAGTAGATGAAAGCTGAGAAAAAGGCCCACAAAAACTATCATTCTTTTAACGGTGAATTCTGGGAATGCTTTTTAAACCGCAATAATTTTAATCAAAAATTTTAATAATTTTAAAATAGCATGCACCAAAATCCAACTAAACATAAGGTAGTCTCTTCCATATATACAATCTTATTTATTTCTCATGGAAAACCCTACTGCAAGGTGAATGTCTTATTCTCACGTAGGTTACAGATACAAAAATGGAAGTCCGAAGAGTTTAAGTCACATTCAAAAGTTACTTCACTATTAAAAGACAGAGCCAGTATTCAGAGCATGGTTTTTGTGATCCTGAAGTCCAGGTTCATTCAATCCAGGCAGCCTCACACTGAAGGAGTTCACTCTAGGCTCTGACTTTATAGGTTAACCAAAACCTCAGAAGAAAAGGTTGCATGAAAAAGCATTTAAATCAGTCCACAATGGTTCTATGACAATTCCCTCTACTTAACCATAGCAAGGGGTTTCCCTGGTGGCTCAGATGGTAAAGCGTCTGCCTGCAATGCGGGAGACCCGGGTTCAATTCCTGGGTCAGGAAGATCCCCTGGAGAAGGAAATGGCAATCCACTCCAGCACTCTTGCCTGGAAAATCTGATGGATGGAGGAGTCTGATAGGCTACAGTCCATGGGGTTGCAAAGAGTCAGACACCTGAGTGACTTCACTTTCACTTTCAACCATAGCAAGAGAGTGGCTGGAAATGGATTTCCCCTGCCACTGTACTTGCCCTGAAGCTTTCTTGGCACTGATATTTAACCCTGGGTCTGGCCCAGGTCTTATCTGGAACATAAGCCCATCATAGATATTGGCATCATGCTGAGATGGTGGCCACTGCCACTTCTACTCAGGCCAAATGGGACCCAAGAAAGCCAGTGGCCCCGATTAAGACATATTCAAAACTCAACCCAACAGAGATTACAATTGATAATAAAGCTAGCATTGTCACAAGGAAAGAAGCCATTTAAAAACAGTTAACATCCAAAGGAAAGAAAAAAACTAAGCGGCACAAATTTTGTGTCACATATGCACAGGGGTGTTCATTAAAGCACACGTATCTCTGGGTAATTATATTGAATCTGCATCAGGAATACAGTCATCTAATTATGAATGTGGCTGGGAATTTTTCCTTAGTATCTTATTATCTGTGATTTTATTCAAATAATCAACTTCAAAATAGGTCTCCCTGGGGGAAAACGTGTTATGCCAGTTTCAAAGATCGCACTGATATTGTAACTCTGTTTCATATCTTAAAGGTAAAAATGCTTATCCACTCTTTAATATTCTACCCAAGAAAATGTTCCAGAAGGAAATTTGTTTGATGAAAGGTATAGGCAATTTATGGCATCTAATCAACAACTTACTGTATCAGCAATAACTGTTGTTTATTATACACATCAGCAAATAATGTGATTGATGATAGGAATAACAGTGTAATATAAAGCTTAATTTAAGACTGTTTTAGAGACCAATAAATACCAAGCTGAGAAAGAAAAAAAAAAGACCAATAATGTCCACAAATTGAGGCAGACATCTTGCCAAATGCTGAGGGGATGAATGATTGACCTATTCTACTTATTAATATTGACTCCCCCCCAAAAAAAGAAAAACCTTTTTTACTTTTTTCTTCCCAGAAAAATAAGTATTTCTTATTCCCAGAAAAATAAACTACTAAATGAAAAACTCTAGCAAAAGGGCAGCTACACGGATGAAAATGAAAGAAAATCACATTAAAGTCAATTTTCACGTTTACCCAACAATAAGTCTCTTACTGTGCCGAGTACCAAATCAGGGACTTTCCAGGTGGTGCAGGTGGTAAAGAATCTGCCTACTATTGCAGGAAACTAAGAGACAGGCATTCAGTCCCTGGGTTGGGAAGATGCCTTGGAGGAGAGCGTGGCAACCCACTTCAGTATTCTTGCCTAGAGAATCCATGGACGGAGAAGGTTTGTGGGCTACAGTCCATAGCAAAGAGTCAGACATGACTGAGCGACTAAGCACGCAGCATGCAGTATCAAATCAGAAGCTTTATAACACGTGGAAATTAGTGTAACATGATAGGTTGTAAGGGCCCGAGCAGTCCAGGTAGGTGAATGCCAGAGTCTACACTACATTCATGCTCTAGATCAGATAATTCAGCACTTATACCTATACTCCTCATTTGTAAAACTGTTCTCTTCTCTTAACAGTAAGCTCTTTGTGAGCTATATCTATATCCTATATATTTAGAATATCCCCTATAGTCATGTGAGCTATTAATATTATTATGAGCATTAATTTTGGTGAAGTTTAGTGGGTTCCAGCATCTTCCTGTTAACAGTTTTCAGCAGTTAGCTCTGATTTTACTGCTCTCTCAGGAGAAGATGAAGCACACTCCACCATCTTGAACCAGAATTCTGGTGAAGTTTATATGTAAGAAATATAAATGTAGCCTTATGACAAAGTTTCACCCACTTTACGACATGTTCTGAATCTGGCCAAATATAGTTAATTCACGATCACTTGGGCATTAAGCTACATACATATTTGATGCTGGGGTTGAAATCTTAACATCGCAATATGAGACAACTTGAATTTAGAAAATCATATCACAATCATCCAAGGGAAATGGGAGGGTTACATAATCCCATGAAGCACATTCTTATAAGCAGCTTATGAACTGCTGTCACTGAACTCATTAGTACCAAAAAGTCTACTTGCCCTTAAGATGGTAGAAAGAAAAAAATTACTTTTTTAGTGGATTTTGTATTCTGAAGTCTCCCATGAACTTTAACCTCAATACTTTTCCTTCAGATCGTATCCACAGATGATTTGGAGGGAAAAGAAAATTTTCCATTTCACATAAAAACACTTATTGTCAACAAATAGTGTCTAATATGGAAACAGGTAGAATCTGAAGACTTTAGAAACATCAGAGGAGGTGATAGGGTAGGTAAAAGTGTGAGTGCTGGAAGGAAAATGAAAAAGTTTATCAGTATATTTCTTATAGAGATCTTCCATTTGTAGAGGTGAAATGGTTTTTGATGCTTTGAGCTAGCTGCATAACAATCTTTTTTCAAAAAATAACACTAAAACTGTTCTAGCTGTAAATAGAACACATGGATCAAAAACCAATAAATAAGGTAAAGTGAAAGGTAAAAAATTTTAGACCTTCCCATTTTATGGTAGGATGTTTCAGAAAGACCTAGAATTTTTGTTAGAAAAATTACCAGCCACTCCTGTCTAGATTATGACTCTCATATTCTGATGGCAAACACTTACCCAGCAGCTATTCTGCATCAAGCACAATGCCAAACACTTTTAATCATTATGTCCTTCAAATGTAATAATAACTCTAGGGTGACAATAATTTCTCCCCCTTCGACAGAAGGCAGCTGGAGTTTGGAGAAGTTTAGAGGTGGTGATGGAACCACTGAGCAGCTTAGCCAAAACTCACACAAGACTTTCTGATTCTAGAGTTCATGTTTCATCACCCTGAGTCTTATAACCAATGTCATCATTCATTTTGTATACTCACGTGACTCCAAACATTTGTACGTGATATGTTTAATGGCATTTACTTGGCAAAAGGATCACACAAGATATTTGTTGCATGCAGCCAGTATAAGTCAAGACAGTTTTTAAAGATCAATAGGGAGACTTCTTTGGTGCTCCAGTGGTTGAGAGTCTGCCTGCCAATGCAGGGGACATGGGTTCTATCTTTGGTCCAGAAAGATTCCACGTGCTGTGGGGCAGCCAAGCCTGTATGCCACAACCACTGAACCTGTGCTCTAGAGCCCTCAAGCTGCAGCAACTGAGCCCATACGCCACAACTACTGAAGCCTGTGCACCCTAGAGCCTGTGCTCTGCAACAAGAGAAGCCACCTCAATAAGAAGCCCATGCACCGCAATGAAGAGTAACTCCTGCTCGCTGCAACTAGAGAAAGCCTGCAGGCAGCAACAAAGATCCAGTCATACATAAATAAATACATTTTTTAAATTTAAATAATTTTTTTAAAAATTGGCTTCCCTGGTGGATCAGACAGTCAAGAATCTGCCTGCAATGTGGGAGACCTGGGTTCGATCCCGGGGTTGGGAAAATCCCTTGGAGAAGGGGATGGCTACCCACTCCATATTCTTGTCTGGAGAATTCCATGGAGAGAGGAGCCTGGCGGGCTATAGTCCATGAGGTCGCAAAGAGTCGAACACGACTGAGTGACTAACACTACTTTAAAAAAAAATAAATTAAAAAAAAAGATCAGTATGTAGTGAGGACCCAGAAAATCAGTTTCAAAGGAGCAAAAACTCCCATCACCTGGAACACAGATGCTAAACACAAAGTAAGTGTGCGACCACGCCCTTCTCTCTCACCCAGGTAGAGACATCAGGAGCTGATCTCAGCGCTCTTCCCTGCTAAGTCTGGGTGTGGTCCCAGAATCCTCACACACTACTAAAAATTCAGAGACAGCAGTGCGGTGAAACTTGTCCACCACTCCTCCCCTGAAGGCACTCATTTGTATTCCAACTTATGCCAAAGCTTTTTCAAACCCTCCCCAACTGTGTAGAGATGAGATTGGGCTCCACGAAGAAAATCTTAAAAGATGAAGCGTTGACTCAGCAACAACACACATCCCTCTGGGTGGGTTCAAGACCACACTGGGCAGGAAGGTAAGTTTGCCCCAGTGTCTCTCTCCTTCTAGAGCCCTCCAGCCTTTCACCATTGCCTCCCACCTCCAGGGCTCACTAAGGCTTGCTTGTATACGGAATTTGCCTTCTGGAAAGGTGCTTTGGGTTTTCAACTTGATGTCTAAGCTGGTGACATAAGGTAAGTCGCTTCCTTGCTCTGGTTCTTAATGGGAAATGATACCCATTATTAGTTGTAAATGGAATATTTATGAAATGGGAAATAAAGCCAAACTAGTTCCCTTATGGTTCAGGTGGTAAAGAATCTGCCTACAATGTGGGAGACCTGGGTTCAATCCCTGGGTTAGGAAGATCCCCTGGAGCAGGGAAACTCTACCCACTCCAGTATTCTGGCCTGGAGAATTCAACGGACCATGGGGTTACAGTCCATGGGGTCGCAAAGAGTTGGACATGACTGAGCGACTTTCACTAAAAAAAAAACAGTAACCACCTCAGAAGGCATTTCTAAAAAGCAAGCGAAACAGTGTTTAAGCAAAACCTTGTAAACCTTCAAGCTCTGGTTCTGCTGTGAGTAGACTTGCGAAACCATGTCCCACCTTTGTTAACCAACTCAAAGAAGAAACCCTGCCTCTGCAATCAGCCCACAGGATTGTGCCATCCATCCTGGAGGGCCACATGTGTGGAGATGGGGAAACCAAGAGTCAGCCCCAGAGCCTTGTTTGTGGGTTAGCAAAGCACAGAAATGGCATGCCAGGTGAGAAGCAGGCATGAAGGTGCAGAAGACAGAGTAAGAAGATGTGGAATCAGGAAAAGAGGAGACCAAGGTTTTGGCAAGGCTCAGCCACAGGATAAGCCAGGATGTGGTTCAGAAGCCAATTCCACTATGCCTGCCATCATCTCTGCCACCTTTTGGGGGAGGTCTGGGGTGCTTCCACAGGCCTTAGGTATGCCAGTCACTGTGCCAGGAGGCAGAGAGATGATACTGAAGAAGATGCATGCTTGATGTCCTCCCAGACTGATTTTTTATCAGTCTGTCCCATAAAAATAATAATAAACAACACACTTATATCCTAAGCAAGAGGATGTCAGAAATGACATCAAAGCTGAAACTTGAAAGATGAAAAGGAGCTTGCTGTGCAAAAAGTACATAGCCTCCCTCAACAGATGAATGAAGAAATAAAATGTGGAGTGTACGTACAATAGAAAATTATTCAGCCTGAAAAAGGAATGACGTTCTTCAAAAGGTACAAACTCCCAGTTATAAAATAAATAAGTACTTGGGATGAAATGTACAAAGTGATAAACTGACACCGCTATACATTATATATGAAAATTGTTGAGAGTAAATCCTAAAAGTTCTCATCACAAGGAAAAAAAACTCATTTTTCTACTTCTTTTTTTTTTTAATGGAAACATCCAGTGTGTAGCTTCTATGTATTTATTTAGCTGACCTGTGAGATCTTAGTTTTCCGACGAGAGATCAAACCTGGGCCGCCTGTGGTGGAAGGGCAGAGTCCTAACCATTGGACCACCAGGGAATTCCCCTCATTTTCTATTTTTTTTAATGTTGTATCTGTGTGCGACAATGAATCGGCACTAAATTCACAGTGACAATCATTTCATGATATGGTGTATGTAAGTCAAATCATTATGCTGCACACCTTAAATTTATACAGTGATGCGTGTTAATTACATCCAATGAAACTAAAAGGGAAAAAACTGAATGAAGTTTTATACATGCTGTAACATGGATGAACCTTGAAAATATTATGTTAAGTCAAATAAGCCAGACATAAAAAGACAAGTATTGTATGAGTCCACACATATGAGGTAACTATAATACAAATTCACAGGGACAGAAAGTAGAAGCGAGAGAAGGAATGGGGGATTCTTTTTTAATGGGTATAGAGTTTCTGTTTTGGATGATGCAAATGGACAGCAGCGACGGTTACACACACTGTGAATGCACTTTATGCCACTGAACTGTACGTTTATAAATGGTTTATAAGCGGCTAAAATGGGGAACTTAATATTATGTGTGGTCTACCACAATAACAATTTTTTAAAGCAGATTGGCAATTCTTTCAAGTAGAGAGAAAAGGCCTTGAAGCTGGTAAGAGACATAACTGGTTGGGAGAGAATATTGGGAGACGTAACCCATACAGAAACACAAAAGGACCAGACCCATGTTGGCTTTAAAATCCATGGTTATGGAACTTCCTTGGTGGTCCAGCAGCTAAGACTCTGCGCTCCCAGTACAAGGAGCCTGAGTTTGATCCCCAGTCAGGGAACTGGATCCTGCATGCCACAACTAAGAACCCATACAGCCAACTAGATAAATTAAACAAATATTTTTTTTAAAACCCATGGTTAGGAGTAAGGATCTTACTGTAGGAGCAGTGGCCATTTCACTGTTTTTAGAGGAGCTTTAAGCAAGAAGAAGCAAGCATAGAAGTGGATTCTTAAGGGACTATTCAGTACCAGACACACTCTGGTGAGAACTCCCAGCCTGAAAGGAAGATAAGGCCCCAAAAAGGATGGGAACAAACCTGGATGGTCCCAGAACCCTCACCTGGTCCACCTACACTGCTAACCACTGTCACTAGACACTTGCACAGGAAGCAAACTAGCCAAACGGAAGAAAGCAAATGCCACCTCATCCTTGACCCGCTCCGTCTCTCCATCTGAACTCTCTAAGTTTCTACCCATTTTTCTTACATGATACTTAAGAATTCACTCTTATAGAATAATAGTTCCTGGTGTACCTGGGTTTTCTCCTTCCAGATTCCAGACTTGTCTAGTCACAGGATCTATCAAGTATAGCATCAGATCTGGACTCTGGATTTGTTGCTAATGATAATGTGGTTAAAGTGACTCCCTCACCTTGCTCCTGGCTTGGCTGAATTTTTAAAAACTCAAATTCTTTAAGCTGTCCCTTACAACTGGCACCTTTTCTGAAAATTAAAAATAATAATAATAATAGCAAAATAAAAGCTATGACAAACCTAGACAGCCTATTAAAAAGCAGAGATATCAAAAAATAATAATAATAATAATAAAAATTAAAAAAAAAAAAAAAGCAGAGATATCACTTTGCCAACAAAGGTCTGTCCAGTCAAAGCTACGGTTTTACCAGTAGTTGTATACAGGTGTCAGAGTTGGACCAGAAAGAAGGCTGAGCACTGAAGAACTGGTACTTTAGGACTGTGGTGCTGAGAAGACTCTTGAAAATCCCTAGGACAGCAAGGAGATCAAATCAGTCAATCCTAAGGAAATCAACCCCGAATATTTGTTGGAAGGACTGATGCTGAAGCTGAAGCTTCAATACCTTGGCCACCTGATGTGAAGAGCTGACTCACTGGAAAAGACCCTGATGCTGGGAAAGATGGAGGGCAGGAGAAGGGGGCAATAAAGGATGAAGTGGTTGGATGGCATCACCAACTCAATGGACACGAATTTAGCAAACTCTGGGAGACAGTGAAGAACAGGGAAGCCTGGCATGCTGCAGTCCATGCAGCGGCAAAGAGTCAGACATGACTTAGAAATTGAACAACAAAGGAAATGCAAGCTAGAGATTGTCTTTTCCAGAGAGATGCTGGAAATGTGTGATGGACATTTCCACAAATTCTTACCTATTTTGGAAGATGTCATCTTCCCTTCCATCATCCACTTCTGAGGACTGCTTGAACAGGGAACTTATGTCACAGCCCCCCCCATCCCCCCTCACCAAAGCAGCAGCAGAGCCTCCAGTAATTGGGAGAAGGCAAACAGCAGGATCTGCCAACTGTACCTTCTCTGGTGGGGAAGTCCATCATCAGACATACACGCTGCCATCTGGACCACACAGCTGCTCCTTTCATAAGTACCTGCTCTTCAGCATCCAAGTTCACAGTTTGCTAGTGTTTTCAGTGGAATTCCCAATTCCTGTGGCTTCGTAACACTCAACTAAAAATACAGTGCCGGCTGGCACAGGGCCCAGATTCTGGAGCCCCATAGAAGACTGAAGAAGGATAAATATGAAGGCATAAGCTTAGAGAGAAAGCACAGCAGGGAGAAGCCAGTGGCCATGTGGTGACACGGGGGAGGGTGTCAGCAAGCACAGGGAACAGTTATTACCGGAGGGAAGAAAGAAATGAAGACCTGCTAAGTGACAGTTCTTTGGGGAATGGAACAAGCACTCTTCTCTAAATTAACTTTCTACATTCTCAGTTCAATAATCTGGATGACGACTGATTTTCAAAGTAATACGAACTGTCTTATGTGAAGTTTCTTACGTAAATCTCTAGGGAGTTCTTTGACATGCATTATGGCACATTTTAATCTCAGTTCTGTATTTTAATTGATCAACAGAAAGACAATGTGAGAACTAAAATGTACTTTTAGAATTCCTTAACCCCCAGGATGACAATTATCAGAGTTCGTTAGAGCCTGAATCGCAAATCAGAATATCAAAAGGATTAACTTAGCCAAGCCCATCACTGAGGTTTCTCAGCTACACAATTAAGTCCATGAAAATTGCTTTATTTTCTTTTTTCCAAAATGGAAACAACTTTGTTACTTTGTCTAATACGTAAAAAAAAAAAAATCCTTCAATAACATTTTCGGGGTTTGTTTTGCTTTGTTTTGGCTGCACCCTATGGCATGCAGGGGGCGTCCCTGGCGACTCAGACAGTAAAGAATTCGCCTGCAGTGTGGGAGAGCTGGGTTTGATCCCTGGGTTGGAAAGATCCCCTGGAGACGGCATGGCAACCCACTCCAGTATTCTTGCCTGGAGAATCCCCATTGACAGAGGAGACTGGAGGGCTACAGTCCATGGGGTCACAAAGAGTTGGACATGACTGAGCGACTAAGCACAGCAGCATGGAATACAGGAGCTTGGTTCGCCCACCAGGGACCAAACCCATGCCCCCTGCAGTGGAAGTGTAGAGTCCTAACCACTGGATCACCAGGGAATTCCTCTGCACAGTTAATGTTTTAATGTTTAGCTTTCTGAACTTTTTCATAAACATATGTATATATGAAAATTTTCAAAATTAAGGGCATATTATTCATATGGTTTGTAATTCAGTAATATACTATTAATATACCTATGTCAGTAAACATTCTTTTCAACAGATTAGCTATAGAATATTCCATCTCATGTATATGCTATGATTTATTTGACTAATTTCTTTCTTTATCAATAGACATTTGAAACTGTCTCCAATATTTCAGTATTATAACACATATAACTACAGGAAATCAAAAAGTAACTGAGTGTAAAGTAAGTGAGTGCCTTACCCTTCTCTCTGCAAATAAATTTGAAATTGATGATTTTTCTAAGAACATGTAAATTACCAAAATGAATATCAAAAAGAACAGGAAACTTAAACAGGACCAGTAAGTATTCTTTTTTTTTTTTTAATATCCCAAGGACTACCTCTCCCCAAGTGCCACGTCCAGATGGTTTTCCAGGTGAAGTCTTCAAAAATCCTGTTTATTGTATTCCAGAGAATACAGAAAGAAGGAAATGCTTTCACTTTCTTTTCTCAAAATCTAGAATAACATTAATAACTATACCACCAAAGATAGCATAGAAAAGTAAATAGACCAATCTTACTTATGAATATCAATGCAAGAATTTTAGATACAATTTAGCAAATATAATCCAGACTGAAAGAATAAAACACCAAAGACCCAGAAGAATCCATTCCAGCAACTAGCATTGATCATTATTAGGAAATTTAATAATATAAACCAACATATAACTGATTAAAAGGAGAAAAGTATACATGATCACCTTAATACATGCTTAAAAGACATGATAAAAATAATGCAAACCCCAGTAAAATGGAAATAGATGAATACTTCCTTAATATCATGTATATATAGCCAAAAACTGGTAACATGATGAAAAGACAAAAGTAGAAAACAAACCAGAAACCAACTCCATCACAAAAGCAGAAGGAGTATACCAGAATGATTAAGCATACAACCCCAGAAACTAGAATTTTGAGTTCAAACTTCAGCTCTATCACTAGTCCGATAACCTCAAAGTACTTAACTTTTCCATGCCTCAGTTTTTCCATCTGTAAAGTGCGATAATAATAGTACACATTCATAGGGATATTGTAAGGACTGAATGAGTGCTTAGAACAGAATTTAGCACACAGCACTCTATCAGGGTACATAAAAGCATAACTAGATGTCGGTAACATCAGAAAGCCAAAATCATGAATGATAATGAAATACTCAAACCACTCCCATGAAAGTCAGGAATAAGGAAAGAAAATTCAAAGTCAATACTACTACTTAAACTTTTGCTCTGAAAACACTAGCTAAGTGGTCAGTTAAGAGAAAAACATGACTATTGTAAACATGGGAAAATGAAAGATGGAATTATCATCATTAGCAGATGATATTATTCCTTTAAATACCAAGAGAACCAACTGAAACCTAGTAGAATCAATAGGAAATTATTGGATTTATTTAATTCATTCATTATCCCAAGAAGAGATTTAGACAGAAATAAGAAAACAGCCTCCAGATGCTATAAGCTGGGAAGCTGGACCTCTGAAAAAACTCACCTTGGCAACTTAATTTGGGGGACTCCCACGTGCCCATGGCTGTGCAGCTTGAAGCTGTATCTTCTGAGCCACTGAAGAATCCTTCTTTGCAAGCATAATGAACCTGACTGCCAAGCCTAGAGGTATAATTTCCTATGATGTAGCCACCTGGAATCTCAGGAGGGGTCCCACAGTCTATTTCTGAAAATAAATTAATGTCAAACTTGTTACTACATAAACGTGTATTTTCAAAACACATAATCTTTTTCCATCTTTACTTTATCCTCTCTTCCCTCACATATACACACTCGAGTCATATTTTAAAATAGACTGACTCATTTCTATAAGACTTTGGGCACGTTTCCAATGAGTGTCTCTATTTAGTCATCTGGTCTTCCACAAGCAACAGCACAAAACTGAAAGGATCTGGCAATCAACTCTTGCTAATTTACACTAACTAAAGACAAGCCTATGGGCTTTCCTGGTGACTCAGGGGTAAAGAACCCACCGGCCAATGCAGGAGACGTGAGTTCGATCCCAATGCAGGAGACGTGAGTTCGATCCCTGAGTCAGGAAGATCCCCTGAAGAAGGAAACGGTAACCCACTCCAGTATCCTTGTCCGGGAAATGCCACGGACAGGAGACTGGTGGGCTACAGTCAACAGGGTTGCAAAAAAGTCAAACATGACTTAGGGACTAAACAACAACGAAGAGACGCCTAGCCCAACAAAGTATAAATTTCGTTTTGCACAATATCCTAAAATATATAAGCCTTTACAACTTCCTTGGTAACTTTTGAGATGCTGGTCCTTACCAGATTAGCTGTGTTTACTATCTAATATAATGGTTAATATCTGAGTATCTATTAACTACAAAAATGCCTAAAGTTTTTTTAACTTTAATATAGCCCCCTCTATCATGACTATTACTTAATTTTATAGGTTATAAATATGCAAAACACAAATTCCCACCAACATCCTCCACACAGACTCCTAGACTTAGGCTCAGAGCAGGAGAGTCATCAACAGACTCTCACCTTCGGCTGCTGCATTCTTTGGCAGGAACCCACCTGTGCATGACGTGGCATCTCTGGTCGGATGGAAAGGCTCAGGTCCACCTTTTGGCAAGTACCCATCCATACAGTAGCATTCGTAGCTCCCACGAGTGTTCACACACCGTCCTCCATGCCTGCACCGGCTGGAAACCTCACACTCATCTATGTCTTGAGACCCATACAAGAAGGGAGAGAAAAACAAAAAGGAGAAAAGGGTTGGACATTGTGACAGCCATTTCTTCTTTGTGGTGGGGGATTTAACTTTTTATTTTGTATTGAGGTAAAGCCAAGTATCAATATTGTGATAGTTTCAAGTGAATAGAGAAGGGACTCTCCCAGACATATACTTGTATCCATTCTCCCCCAACTCCCCACCCATCCAGGCTGCCACATAACACTAAGCAGAGTTCCCTAAACTAGATAGTAGGTCCTTGTTGGTTATCCATTTTAAAAATAGCAGTGCGTACATGTCCATCCCAAACTCCCAAACTATCCCCTTTCCCTACCTCTCAGCAACCATAAGATTATTCTCAAAGTTTGTGAGTCTCTGTTTCGTAAGTTCATTTACATCATTTTTTTTAGATTCCACATATACAGGATGTTGTATGCTATTTCTCCTTTTCTGTCTGACTTACTTCACTCAGTGTGACAATCTCTAAGTCCACCCATGTTGCTGCAAATGGCATTATTTTGTTCTTTTTAACGGCTGAGTAATATTCCATTGTGTATATGTGGCACATCTTCTTTATCCATTCTTCCTGATCGCCACTTCTCATACTCTCAATCTACACTTTTAAGCAGATGCATTTGTTTGTAACTGTATCACAAATTTGTTGTACTCCTTAAGAGTTCTTCTGCTGTGTCCTCCATATCATAGGCACCAAGAGGTGCTCAATAAATATTTGTCAATGTGTTCTGAAAACTTATAAAAGCCAACAACTATTACCAACTCTCTTGACAAACCAACAAAATGAACCCAAAGAAGTATGCTAAAAAATTAAATTACTATAAAATAAGGCTGGCATCAACTTCATGTTAAAATATCTGAAGAACTCCTAATACAAAACAGCTTAGACCAGAGTGAAAAATGTTTCATGAGCATAAAGCAAGAAGAAAAGAAGCCACTTAGAAGGGTCTCACTAATTTTACCAAGACCAGAAGTGCTTAAAACAGCCTTCAAAAAGGATAAGACGTGCTTCTTAGCAGACTTTTCCCTTTGGTTGAAGATTGCCAGTGGTAGCAGGTATAGGAGTAAAAACCACACAATCATTCAGAGGCTGAAAAAAAGAAATCTTTCTGCAAGTTAGCAGTTTTTCCCCTCAGATTTGGCTTAGTGAACAAAATTTAAAGCTTTAGAAACTCCATCAGAGCCACAGACACACCAATTTCACCTAGAGAAAGAAAAGTACCTTAAGTAAAAGGGGACTTTTTCCAGGACATTTGCCAGAACTATCAGGGTGACAGAGGACAGGAGGGGCAGTGTGACTGAAGAAAATCTGGTTATTCTCAGACTCTGGGATTTCAAAGACGTGTAGTTTTGGAAAAACTGATATTGTTGATGATGTTGTTGTTGTTATTCAATTGCTAAGTCCTGTCCAACTCTTCGGAGAAGGCAATGGCACCCCACTCCAGTACTTTTGCCTGGAAAATCCCATGGACGGAGGAGCCTGGTGGGCTGCAGTCCATGGGTTCGCTAGAGTCGGACACGACTGAGCGACTTCACTTTCACTTTTCACTTTCATGCATTGGAGAAGGAAATGGCAATCCACTCCAGTGTTCTTGCCTGGAGAATCCCAGGGACGAGGAAGCCTGGTGGGCTGCCATATATGGGGTCGCACAGAGTCGGACACGACTGAAGCGACTTAGCAGCAGCAGCAGCAGTCCAACTCTTTGCAACCCCATGGACTGCCAGGCCCCTCTGTCTTCCACTAGCTCTCAGAGTTTGCTCAAATTCATGTCCATTGAGGCAATGAAGCTATCTAATCATCTCATCCTCTGTTGCCCCCTTCTCTTTTTTCCTTTAGTCTTTCCCATCATCAGGGTCTTTTCCAATGAGTCAGCTCTTTGCATCTGGTGGCCAAAGTACTAGAGCATCAGCTTCAGCATCAGTCCTTCCAATGAATATTCAGGACTGATTTCCTTTAGAATTGACTGGCTTGATCTCCTTGTAGTCCAAGGAACTCTCAAGAATCTTCTCCAGCACCACAATTCAAAAGCATCAATTCTTTAGCACTCAGCATTTTTTATGGTCCAACTCCCACATCCATACATGAACTACTGGAAAAACCATAGCTTTGACTAAATGGACCTCTGTCGGCAAAGTGACATCTCTGCTTTTTAATATATTGTCTAGGTTTGTCACAGCTTTTCTTCCCAGGAGTAAAATTCTTTTAATTTCATGATTGCAGTCACTGTATCCAATAATTTGGGAGCCCAAGAAAATAAAATCTGTCACTGCTTCCACTTTTTCCCCTTCTATTTACCATGAAGTGATGGGACCAGCTACCAAGATCTTAGTTTTGGAATACTGAGTTTCAAGCCAGCTTTTTCACGTTCCTCTTTCACCCTCATCAAGTGGCTCTTTAATTCCTCTTCACTTTGTGCCATTAGAGTTGGTGTCAACTGCATATCTGATGTTGTTGATATTTCTCCCGGCAATCTTGATTCCAGCTTGTGCTTCATCCAGCCTGCATTTTGAATGATGTGCTCTGCGTAGTAGTTAAACAGCAGGGTGACAATACACAGCCTTGTCATACTCCTTTCCCAATTCTGAAACACTCAGTTGTTCCATGTAAGGTTCTAACTGTTGCTTCTTGACCCACATACAAGTTTCTCAGAAGACAGGTAAGGTGGTCTGGTATTCCCATCTCTTTAAGAATTTTCCACAGTTTGTTGTGTTCCACATAGTCAAAGGCTTTAGTGTAGTCAATGAAGAAGAAGTAGATATTCTTCTGGAATCCCCTTGTTTTCTTCATGATCCAACAAATGTTGGTAATCTGGTCTCTGGTTCCTCTGCCTTTTCTAAACTCAGCTTGTACATCTGGAAATTCTCAGTTCACTGCTGAAGCCTCATTTGAAGGATTTTGAGCATATCCTTGCTAACATATGAAATAAGTGCAACTGTAGCTTGAGCATTCTTTGGCATTGCCCTCCTTTGGGACTGGAATGAAAACTGACCTTTTCCAGTCCTGTGGCCACTGCTGAATTTTCCAAATTTGCTGGCATATTGAGTGCAGCACTTTCACAGCATCATCTTTTAGGATTTGAAATAGC
This sequence comes from Bubalus kerabau, assembly GCF_029407905.1. Taxonomy (NCBI): domain Eukaryota; kingdom Metazoa; phylum Chordata; class Mammalia; order Artiodactyla; family Bovidae; genus Bubalus; species Bubalus kerabau. The sequence continues at coordinate 171,348,445 of NC_073627.1, forward strand.
TCATCTGGAGTTCTGTCACCTCCTCTAGCTTTGTTCATAGTGATGCTTCCTAAGGCCCACTTGACTTGACACTCCAGGATGTCTGGCTCTAGGTGAGTGACCACACCATCATGGTTGTCCAGGTCACTGAGACCTTTTTTGTATAGTTCTTCTGTGTTCTTACCACCTCTTCTTAATCTTACCATTTTTGTCCTTTATCATGCCCATCCTTGCATGAAATGTTCCCTTGATATCTCCAATTTTCTTGAAGAGATCTCTAGTCTTTCCCATTCTATTGTTTTCCTCTATTTCTTTGCATGGTTCACTTAAGAAGGCCTTTTCATCTCTCTTTGCTGTTCTCTGGAACTCTGTATTCAGTTGGGTATTATCTTCCCCTTTCTCCTTTACCTTTTGCTTCTCTTCTTTCCTCAGCTGTTTGTAAAATCTCCTCAGACAACCACTTTGCCTTCTTGCATTTCTTTTCTTTGACAAATATTCTAATTTTCCAGTAAAGTCTTTTTCCCCCCAAAAAAACTAACACTATCATTTCATTTAAAAAATAAAATAGAACATTTTAACAATGCCCCCCCCCAAAAGGAAGAATATAATCTCAGAATCCTTTCGTATTTTTGTTTAGTGATTTTATTAAAATTCACTATAGTCTTTATTGGAGAAGGCAATGGCACCCCACTCCAGCACTCTTGCCTGGAAAATACCATGGACAGAGGAGCCTGGTAGGCTGCAGTCCATGGGGTCGCTAGGAGTGGGACAGGACTGAGCGGCTTCACTTTCACTTTTCACTTTCATGCATTGGAGGAGGAAATCGCAACCCACTCCAGTCTTCTTGCCTGGAGAATCTCAGGGATGGGGGAGCCTGGTGGGCTGTCGTCTATGGGGTTGCACAGAGTTGGACAAAACTGAAGCGACTTAGCAACAAATAGTCTATATACTAGTTTGTTTGGTTTTGGGTTTTGGACCAAGGAATACCTACCTCATTGCTAGCTGGTTGTTGTCTGGGAAACAGTAATTCATTCAGTTGCTGGAGGAGACCCAAGGGACCAATTCTGACCAACCTACATCTTTGGGAAACTGTGTGGGAAATGGGCTCCAGCGAGGGCTGTCAACATCTCTTCCCTTCCTTTCTTGCCTCTCTGCCCATCAAGAATGGAATCCATTTCCCCTCCTCCTGAGCTGGTCTTGAGACTGGCTTTGTCCAAAGGAACTTGGCAGAAGCAACATGGCGCCTGCTCTGGACATCGCCTTAGACGATGCCTGGCAGCCTCCTCTCTCCCTCAGTTGTAATCCAGTGTCCACGCTACAGAAAACCCAGGCTGCGGTGCTTGAGAGACAGGCCGGTCAGAGAGGCCCTAAAGATGCGACACCGCATGAAGGAGAACTAAGGTGGCCTGCTTGACAGCTAGAATCAAGGTCCAGGTGACGTTAGTGGTAAAGAATCCACCTGCCAACACAGGAGACGCAAGAGACATGGACAGAGCTCCTGGAGTAGGAAATGGCAACCCACTCCAGTATTGTCTGGAAAATCCCACGCCATGGTCAGAGGAGCCTGGAGAGCTACAGTCCATAGGGTCGCAAAGAGTCGGACACAACTGAACACACACACACACAAACCCCAACCAAGCCATATGTGAGACAGGCCTTCTTTCATCAGCCACCTAATCCAGCCACCACTTGAATATGTGTACACAAGTGACAAAACCACCTAGCCACAGAATTGCAACAAATAATAAATTGTTGTTTTAAACCACTAAATTTGGGGGGAGTTGTGGGGTGGGAGGAGTAGAGTTACTCAGTAAGAAATAACCAAGACACTCCTGACATAGGAAGAGATGCTGAAATCCAAATAAGGTGAAGAAGATACTGTATTAATGAAAAAAGGAATTTCTGAGGGAAAAAAAAATGAAGTCTTGGAAATTAAAAACAAAATACAAATGCCAAAAAAAAAAGCTCAATAGAGGCACTGAAAATAAATTCACAAATTTCAACTCAAGGAATTCTCTAAAACACATAGAAAAATTAATTATCTAAGATAGAAACTATGGGACAAAAAAATAATATGAGGACAGACCCAAAACATTCAATATCTATTTAAAAGGAATTATGGAAGAAAATGGAGTATATATATAAAAATTTAATATCAAAAGAAAAACTGCACCAGTTTTGTATTCAAATAAAAATAGCCTTTTAAGGTGACAGGTATGAATGTTGAAAAATGAGTCATTCTGGGTTTCAAGGAAGAAGAGAAAAATCTATAAACCTCCTGAGAGAAGGGAATAGTAATTTATGAGGAAAAGAGAAGCAATCTGACCCAGGACTTCTTGTCTGAAACACTAAATGCCAGATAGTACAGGAGTAATATGTACAGAGTTCTAAGGAAAAGAGAGCAAAACATTGTGCTATATTTAAGGAAAGGAATGACATTTTAGAACATGAATGATCTCAAGAACCACACTACTGACAAAAAAAAAATCAGAATAAATATTGTCAAGAAAGGAGAAGACATCATAAAACACAACAAAGGGTGGTGAGAAGTGAAACCAGTCAAACAAACATTGTTTTTTGCTCTTTTTTCTATAATTTTATTAACTTATCTACTTTAGGCTGTGCTGGGTCTTTGTTGCTCTGTGGGCTTTTCCTCTAGTTGCAGCGAACAGGGGCTACTCTCTAGTTGAGGTGTCCAGGTTTCTTATCACCGTGGCCTTTGTTGTTTCAGAGCAGGGAGCACAGGCTCTAGGGAGCACGGGCTCTAGGGAGCACAGACTTCAGCAGTTGCAGCTCCCGGGCTCTAGAGCACAGGCTCAATAGTTGTGGCACATGGGCTTATTTGCATGTGGGATCTTCCCAGATCAGGGATGAAACCCGTGTCTCCTGAATTGGCAGGCAGATTCAACTGAGCCACCAGGCAAACCCAACAAACACTGTTGATAACAAAATCATGGAAGTGTGGGTAACTGTTAAGAAAAGATTCTTAAAATCAATCTCAATCTAGTACAAAGTTTAGAAATGATTTCAGCACCATGCTCCTAGACTGGATCTATCATCTTAGCTTAGTAAGATTTTTTTTTCCCACTGAGGAATTTGTAAAATGTGTTTATGTATACATTTTTAACACAGAAACCATTTTCCAGCCTGTCCACCTGCCCCAGATTCCTAAAAATGTAGTGAGTAGGAATAAATTAATTTTTCAGGAGCTACTAAAAATAAAAGGTCGAAGTATTATAAGGCCAAAATGCAGTGGTATGGAAAACGGAGTTTCTAGATGCTGATTAGCTCTGTATGAGTCACTGCAGGCATTAATCCGTTTTCTTTGTGTACAGTCATTCAACAGCCTAATAACAATAATTGTTATAATGACTGTTAATAACGATAACTCCTGCATGGTATCTTGTGCATGTCAAGCACTGTTCTAAACACTTCGTCATTTATTAATGATCATTTTCCATCTTATTTATTCTTCACAAAACCCCTGAGAGGTTGATGCTATTATTATCCCCATTTGACAGATGAAGTAACTGAAGCATTGAATGGTTAACCTGAAGCCACGCAGGTTAAACAGTGGAAAGGCTAGAATCAGAAGCCATGTGTCTGGCTTCTGAGACCATATCCGTAAACACTACGCCACACTGTTTCTTCCTTTACAATCTAATTTTAACATCATCCAATGAATAATTCTCTGTCTCATCCACAGAGATTGTCAGGAACATCAGTTGCCTTAAGGAAGTCTAGATGTATTTACCATATATCACTGAGATGAGTACGACATGATTTTCACATTTAATCCTCTGCTACTTCCTAATGCTCCCAAAGCATACCTTTACTAAACTGTTCTAGATCTTGACTGGATAGACATGTTAAGCTCAACAGGACAAACTCTCCATGTAGTGGTAGATTCCATTGGGTCTCCAAGGTTATAACATGTTTGCTTGTGAAGAAAAAAATGTTCTGAGCAACCGTATTAACATAGTTAACTAATCAAGAGAGAAATTCCCTATGCCTCATTCTATATATAATATTACTTAGCTTTATCCACAGCCAGAACCATTCTCTGGTAGAAAATAAAGCAAAACCAAGCAAGACACTCTGACCTCATCCCAGAGCCCTGGATGTTCTCTATTTAAAATTCTTTCATGGATTTGAAAGTCAAACAGACCCAGGTTGGAGAATTGACTCTGCTACCTACTAGCTGTACTAATGTCTGTTCTTTAACCTTTCTAAACCACTTCTATAAAATGAAGTTAATTATAGTAGAGTTTTTTGGCACAGATTAAATAAAACATGTGGAAAGCACTTAACACAGTGCCTGCTTGATCTTTGGTCCTCAATACTTGTTAGCCAATATGTGAATGGGCCTCGCCTCTCTACTGACTCAGCTCTCCCTAGAGCACAAGCCACTCCTAACCCACACCTGACCCTGACCATGAGCAATGAGCATGCACACGTACACATCCTCACACAGGGTTCTTGACTAGTGGCAGGGGAGTGGCCACATGGCTTGTTGATTTAAATGCTAGATTTCAGTTCAGTTCAGTTCAGTCGCTCAGTCATGTCCGACTCTTTGCAACCCCATGAACTGCAGCACGCCAGGCCTCCCTGTCCATCACCAACTCCCGGAGTCCACCCAAACCCATGTCCATCGAGTCGATGATGCCATCCATCAACTCATCCTCTGTCGTCCCCTTCTCCTCCTGCCCTCAATCTTTCCCAGCATCAGGGTCTTTTCCAATGAGTCAGCTCTTTGCATCAGGTGGCCAAAGTATTGGAGTTTCAACCTCAACATCAGTCCTTCCAATGAACACCCAGGACTGATCTCCTTTAGGATGGACTGGTTGGATTTCCTTGCAGTCCAAGGGACTCTCAAGAGTCTTCTCCAACACCACTGTTCAAAAGCATCAATTCTTCAGTGCTCAGCTTTTTTTATAGTCCAACTCTCACATCCATACATGACCACTGGAAAAACCATAGCCTTGACTAGACAGACCCTTGTTGGCAAAGTAATGTCTCTGCTTTTTAATATGCTGTCTAGGTTGGTCATAGCTTTCCTTCCAAGGAGCAAGCGTCTTTTAATTTCATTGCTGCAATCGCCATCTGCAGTGATTTTGGAGCCCAAAAAAACAAAGTCAGCTGCTGTTTCCACTGTTTCCCTATCTATCTGCCATGAAGTGATGGGACCAGATGCCATAATCTTAGTTTTCTGAATGTTGTGCTTTAAGCCAACTTTTTCACTCTCCTCTTTCATTTAAATGCTCTAAAACAGAGGCCACAGTCCCTCCTCAAATGCCAAATTCAGCTCAGAAACCTATATCTTAGGAAGCCACATTAGAGGAACACAAACACCCATTTAAGATGGGGACTGTTATTGATTTTATCCAGTGTTGGCAAGGATGTGAAGAAATGAAGACCATCATGAGGGACAACAATGCCTTTCTTTATCCAGGCCTCCGGCATTTTGGAATGCCCTCACGCTGCAAGTGCCATAGAGCTTCTTCCCCTGGGTTGTGGCTCATCGCAAAGTTTCCATGATCGCCAGGAGTCATTCCAGGGGCAGCCTGGGGACCAGAACGTCTGTGGGTTCTCCAGCACTAGAACTGCTGCTGCTCAGCCCTCATCTATACTCAGTGACATCCAAGGAGGCCTACCTGCAACAGCTCCTGAACTTGACTTGAACCCTGCAGAGTACAATGAACAGCAAGTCACAGGAATTTCTCAGAATTCAAGAACTGGGATTTATAATCTTCTGGTTCCAGGCAAGCACTAGATAACTGCTGATACCCCAAAACTTGCTAAAGCTTCTGCCCTACCTAAAGTCCACTGGTGTTCCTGTGAAACTGGGATTCTGGAAGAAACTCAGTGTCATCAAGAAAAGTCATCCATCAGGTTTTACAAAGTAATAAATAAAGGCCTCAAAAAAAAAAAAAAAGTAATTGGAATAACTGCCATTGGATATGGGGTTTCTTTTGAGGGTTAAAGGGAGGTTCTAAAATCAGATAGTGGAGATTGTTGCACAACTTTTTTGAATTATACTGAAAACCACTGAATTGTACCCTTTAAAAGAGGGCATTTTGTGGTTTAATTAATTATACCTCAATTTTTTTTTAAAGGGGAAGGTCACCAAATAATTATAAGAAGTAGAATAAATAGAAGCAGAGCCTAGATAAGGATTTTGTTCCAGGAAGGTCAGTTCTTCCTAAGCTGACATCTATTTGGCCCTTGCATATATTTCTTTCTTTCTTTTTCTTCTTCGTATCCTTTAAAAAACATAATGCATCCTTGGAAACTGTACTGAAATATCCTGTTACAAAATTTTTCCTGTCAAATTCCCACAGACTTGAAAACACAATTTCAGGTGTTAAGTCCTCCCGAAAGCACCGCATCTCTCACCCACTTCCAAGGTAAGTGCCTCCAAGGATTCCAGACTCTGGAAAGCACCCTCTGCTTACCCATGACTAATACATTATACTGAAATTAGCTGTCTGCCATCACCTCCTACTAGCACAGCCTTGGCACGTAGGAAGTGCATGAAAAATGTATATTGAATGAACCATCATCTTCCAAGTTTTTTTTTTTTTAAGGCACCTAACTTAATTCTGCAACACTGCACTTCTGCAATCATGTAGGAAGTAATTTGCTACCTAAAACAACAAGATATTATAAAATGTTTTCTCTGAGGGAACGTGCTCATTCATGCCAAGAATAAATCAAATGTACCCTTTGAGGGAATTTCACCTTGGTACAGGTCAAGAGGAAGAATGAATCAGAGCATCAGAACCTGAGCTTCCTGGGAAAAAGATAAAAAATGCTCTCCTCTCTCTTTGTGTCTCCTCCAAACCTTTAAATATCACAAAGCTTTTTAAGAAGAGTCACTGTGCCTGCTAAGTCACTCCCGTCCTGTCCAACTCTTTGTTATGCTATGGACTGTAGCCTTTCAGGCTCCTCTGTTCATGGGATTCTCCCGGCAAGAATACTGGAGTGGGTTGCCATGACCTCCTCAAGAAGAATCATTAAGTCTACACAAAACCATCGTAGAACCAGGAGTCTTTTCTTGCCTTTCCTCCTCATTACTGTTCAAAGATTTCCTTAGAAAATCCAAGAGCTATATTATCATGACATATAATCATGAAAATAATAACAGGAGCTACTGAAAATTAGAAGGCCCTTGCCCACCCCTTTTATTTGACCAACATATGTCCAAAACCTGACCTTCAAAGCTACTGAGATCCTAAGAGTTGTGCTCCTCACTCAGCTTATTCCTCCAGGAGACAAGCCCACAACTCTAATAGGTGCATCACAGAGCTCACCCCTGGGGCTGTATGCACAGAGCTGGCGAGTACCACAGTCCCTCCAAAGGCCACTACAGATGGCACGCCATCTCCAAGAATCTCTCCTTGCTGTTTGTTATGAAACATTTCAGACACACAGAACAAGCGAAAAAATATTACAGTCTCCCCTAGTTCTACCTCCACCCCCAAGATTCAACAATCATTCACATTTTGCCATTTAAAGGATCTTATAGATAAACACTACACCAGACCCTTCATAATAACACTCCTAGATACTTTAGCACGCAGGTCCCAAAATAAGAATATTATCCTAAAATACTACAATACAGCTATTCCTTCTAACAAAATGAACAATAATTCCCTGATACTAATACTCAGTCCATGTCCAAATATCCCCCATCAATAAAGGAGAGTCCCTTCCTTAAATCACACCCCATCCTGGCCCTGCCCTCTCCCTCCTCCACATCCCAGGTACCAGGTACCCTCAGCCATCACCACGTTGCCATCTGCAACCCCCTTCCTGAGTACCTGTGCAAAAGGTGCCGTCATTGGGGATGAACGTCTTGTTGTTGTTTGTGGCTCGATATCCTTCCAGACAAATGCAATAAAAGCCTCCGGGTGTGTTGTGGCAAGATGTGTGGTTCCCACAGACCACACTGGCTCCATACTGGCACTCATCTTTATCTGTTAGGTACATTGAGACAAAGCACAGAAAGGGCTGTCACTCCATACCACGATCAACCACCCAGACTGTTCTCCTGTGCTATGGACTTGGGAATCAATATTCTATGACAACAGCAGAAAGATCTATTTCCCCAGCCTCTCCTCCACTCACTGTACTTCTCAGACTCCGGGACATGGGCCACTCGTCGTCGCATGCCAAGTATGTACAAAACCACAAGAGAAACTCAACATCTCATTCTGATAGCCCATCCTACTTGAAGACTGGGAGATGGAGATGCTTTCTGAACTTCTCCACACTTAAAAAGATCTTGTCATAGGCCTAGGGGGGAAAAAATCCAGCAGAATCCCACTTTTCCAGCTCAGCCATTCCCTTGCCTTTTTTTACAAAAATCAAAGTAGGATGATTTTGCATCCAATGATTAACTGGAAAATCTGTTACTTCTGAGTCACCAGGACACACAATGGAATTAGTGCTCAAGCCTCATCCGGGGCAGGGCTAATACTGTGGCAGAAGCAGCTCCTGCTGATCCTTAGTGATCCATATAAACAATGTTAAGCACCCAGTGAGGAGGGGCTGGAACCTGGGATGCGTGATGAGACCACAGGACCTGCCCTGACTATTTCTAATTCAATCATTTGACATCAGTGTCAAATGAACATAAACCTCCCTCCTGTCCTCCAGCTCAGGGGTCAGCAAACTTTTTCTGTCAAAGGCCAGTCGTGGGTCTCCGGTTGCAACTGCTCATCCATACTTTGGATCATAAAAGCACAGAGAGTCAGTAAACAAATTAAGACCCTATTACAAAAACAGGCAGCAGTGAAGTCTGGCCCCCAGGTTAGAATTCACTCACTCTGCCTTAGACTGTACCATCAGAGGAAACTCCTGTGACCAATTTCTCTTACATCCTTTGAGAGGTGATCTATCCAGCTAGTTTTTTGTGGGGGAGGATATCATCTGCTGAGGAACTGGAGTTTTTTGTCACTTAGTGTTTTATTACATTACTGGTCCCCTCACAACAGTTCAATTGCCTCTCACAATTGCACACAATTCCCACTAACCCAAGACCACCCCACACTCCGTTCAAAATCTGGTAGGTTTTTTCTTTCATTTTCCTTATATTATCTTTTTAAAATTTAATTAAATCTATTCATCATTAAAACTATCTGTGGTTAAAAGATCTGACTAAGAACACAGAGAGGCAAAATGGACCCTCAAGCCATAGCCAGGTCAAGTGTCCTAGCTTACTAAGCAGGGCACGGGGGTTTCAGACACAAGTCCACCTGCCCGTAAGATGGAATATTCCTTTGCTGTTGTTCCCGCGGCATATCTCCCCTGCAGACTTCATCAGAAGGGACATATGGGTTTGTAGGAGATTCTAGAGTTCTTAGGTCCCATGACTTGGCATTGGCACATCTGTGATCTTACCTGCAACGTATGGTGTGGTCTCAGCACACCAGTTATTGGAATATGTAGTATATAGTGTTTTTATCCTAAACAGAGAGGGTCAGGAAGGCCCAACTCCAGCCTGCAGGAACAAGCAAAGTTGTGTGATTGTGAAAACATTTACCTGTGAAGTAGAATATGAGTTTTTGAACTCAGGATTTAATTGTTATTTTTCTTTAGGAAGCAAAAAAAAAAAAAAAAACATACCACAGAGAGGTGGTATACACTGTCAATTCACAGCTACAAGGCAAAACTATCCATATGTACACTGCAGGTAACATGGATGCTGGGAGGAAACCATGATTATCCTAACATCCGTTACTGTAAAGCTGCTATGGAACTCTCTCTCTCTCTCTGAATTGGGCTTGAAACTGGATATTATCTGACTCTTATGGCATGGTGGATTCTCTGAGACAAAAAATAATTTCAGATACTTCTAGTCTAAAGGTATTTGTATTTCTGTAAGTCATCCAAGAGCTTAAAGGGTCACAACTACAAAAAATTTGAAGGATGGATTTTGGTAGACATAAGACTCAAAGAAACAGTATTTCACCTATCAGCCAGAAAAGTTCAATAGGCAATTGTGCTTTGTTTTTCCTCATGGTACTAATAAAAATAGTTTTCTGTCAAAACAACTAGAGAAATTTAAAAAGACAATACTCACTCAAATTGCTAAGTTAAACCAAGACTTAAAAACAGATTTCATATCTGTGTTAGGTCAGAGAGTTCCCAGAGTTTCAAGTTCAGTGACCTCTAACACGAGGGATAATTCCTTGTAAACGCTAAAGAAAGGATATATCCAAACACTAAAACAGAGACTTACTGTAATTGATAAAACTTCTTATAATAAAAGCACATGAACAATAGCAATGTTTTCCCCCCAAGGACACCAACTCTTTAATACTGGAGAATCTTGTTTCTTGATGAAGTTTTCAACTTAGCCAAGAGTCAGAACTTACCAATACAATGAGTCCTCCCATTGCCCACAAATCCATATTTGCAGATACAGATGGTCGTTGTTTCTCTTTTCAAGCAAGTAGCATGTTCATGGCAAGTGGCACAGATATCTGAATGGAAATCTGAATCATAAATTGCATATATCAGGAAAAGAACATTTCGATAACATACTCTAGATGAGTCACATTTTTGGTAGCAGACATTTACAATGGAGAACCAACATTTGAATACCAAAATTATAAAGGGTTGATTTTATTCCATACTGTTCATACTGTTCATGGGAGGTTCTCACAGCAAGAATACTGGAGTGGTATACCATTTCCTCCTCCAGGGGACCAGTTTTGTCACTGACTACGCTAAAGCCTTTGACTGTGTGGTTCACAACAAACTGTGGAAAATTCTTAAAGAGATAGGAATACCAGACCACCTTACCTGCCTCCTGAGAAACCTGTATGCAGGTGAAGAAACAACAGAACTTGACATGGAATAATGGACTGGTTCCAAATTGGGAAAGGAGTACATCAAGGCTATATATCGTCACCCTGCTTGTTTAACTTCTATGCAGAATGTATCATGCAAAATGCTGGGCTGGATGAAGCACAAGCCAGAATCAAGACTGCAGGGAGAAAAATCAATAGCATCAAAAATGCAGATGATACCACTCTAGTGGCAGAAAGTGAAAACGAATTAAAGAGCCTCCTGATGAGGATAAAAGAGGAGAATGAAAAGGTTGGCTTAAAACTCAACATTCAAAAAACCAAGATCATGGCATCAGATCCCATCACTTCATGGTAAATAGGAGAAAAGTGGAAGCAGTGACAGATTTTATTTTCTTGGCTTCAAAAATCACTGCAGATGGTGACTGCAATCGTGAAATTAAAAGACACTTGCTCCTGAGAAGAAAAGTGATGATAAATCTAGACAGTATATTAAAAAGCAGAGACATCACTTTCCTAACAAAGGTCTGTCTAGTCAAAGCTATGGTTTTTCCAGTAGTTATATATGAGTGTGAGAGTTGGACAATAAAAAAGGCTGAGCACCCAAGAATTAATGCTTTTGAATTGTGGTGCTGGAGAAGACTCCTGAGAATCCACTGTACTGCAAGGAGATCAAACCAGTCAATTCTAAAGGAAATCAACCCTGAATATTCATTGGAAGGACTGATGCTGAAGTTGAAGCTCTAATACTTTGGCCACGTGATGCCAAGAACTGACTCAGTGAAAAGACTCTGATACTGGGAAAGACTGAAGGTAAAAGGAGAAAAGGGCAGCAGAGGGTGAGATGGTTGGATAGCATCACTGACTCAGTGGACATGAATTTGAGCAAACTCTGGGAGACAGTGAAGGACAGGGAAGCCTGGTGTGCTGCAGTCCATGGAGTGGCAAAGAGTTGGACATGACTTAGTGACTGAACAACAACAAAAGACCTTATTTCATCCTTAGAAATCTGCAGTGGTTGCCCACTCCCCACAAGTAGAGGGCAAATTCTACCTGGTATTCAGCACTTCCATAAGTGTAACCCCAGACTAACTCCTGTAAGCCTCAATGCTTCCAAACTCAAATATACAGTGTTCTCCAGGAAAGAGGCCAACTGCTCTTTACACACAAACATGCTACCCACTGTCTTAGTTCATGCCCTAGTCATGATGTTCCTTCATCTGGAATGTCTATCCTTCCCTCTCTGGCCAACTAGCACCTATTCTCATTTCAAGACCCAGCTTAAATATCACACTCCCCTAGGGTGGTCTGCATTCCTTCATTCTTTAGGAAAATTAAATGTGTCTTCCTCTGTGCTTTCCTAATGCTTATACATTCCCATATCAAACATGTTAATTTGTCAATATATTCTATTCCATCTCTGTCTTCCCAGCTTGTTATTATGAATGAGCTTCTCAAGGACAGGAATTATGTCATTTGCCCACATAGCATTATGGCAGGGTAAAAACATTCAGTATATTTTTATTGGCCAACTGGATAAAGGCACCTGCAGTCCTACTGCCTACAACTTAAAAAGCAAATGGGGAAATTCCCTGGGCATTAGGACTCCATGCTTCTACTGCAGGGGGCATAGGTTCAATCCCTGGTGGGGGAATTAAGATCCTGCAAGCTGTGCAGCATGACCAAAAAATAAATAAAATAAACTACAATAGTTATTTTTAAAAAGAAGCAAATGGAGGGGAGAGGTACTCATCTACTGCCCTATCCATTTTGCTTTTAGGGAAAAAGTGGAAAATGTGTTTTAAATGTCAGTGAGACAATAACCAGTCCCAGGAGGATCACCAGATCCCAATTATTTAGATAAGCAGCAAAAATGTTTGGGGCTAAAATTCCTGAAACATCCAGTTCTACCAGATGGCAATACATGGCCCAAGATCACACAAGAATTTCTAGCCGAGGCTCTGTGGGAACATTATATTGCACTCCCAGTGTCTGTAATATCAGGAGTTGACCTAGGAAGGAGAACATTTCAGCATGGAATTTCACCTTAGTCTTGGCTCCATTACTACCCAGGTAATAAAGACTTAGCCCACAGACTGCTCTAGGCATGAAACCAACTAAGAAAGGGCGACATACAAATATTTTTAATCAGGCTTGATTTTTTTTTTTAAACAAAATACAACACAAAAATGAGACAAGCCATGCTTATCACTAAGAAGTACTAAATTAACCATAGGATATTTACAAATTTTATTATATCCCAAACTTTAAAGAAAAATGCAACAAATTTTAAAAAGTAGAAATTATATAGGTCATACTGACTACCATGTAATAATATAATAAAATTACAAGATAAAACATAAGATTTGCATCCCCAAAAGTAAGCCTTCTTGTAAATTACAGAACAGTCTTCTAAATAATTATTGGAGCAAAAAGAGGATATCAACATTGAAATGTTTAATACCAGACATAAAAGCTTATCTACTTCAGAAAAGCTGAGTTTGACATGTTTTTATATACTTTAAAAGAAAAAAGAAAAGCAGGCAGTCAGGGGATGGGGGAAAATAGAATTTTAATGCAAGAAGCTTGAAGAAAGAAAAAACAAATAGAGGCTGTGGGATAGGGGAGTTAGGACTTAGTAAAAAGATATTAAAGAATTAGAAAATATATTCAAATTCCTTGAAAAAACTTTTGCCAAAGTCAGCCCATCATAAAGACTAGTAGTCAAATTCAAGATTGGTAAAGAAAAAAAAAGAGTATATATACAAACATACAACTAAAATACATAAACAATTTCTTTTAAATTACAAATGAAAGACTTTCAATTAAACACAGCATATTAAACACACTCACAACCCTCCCCCCCCCCAAGTTTAAAAATGACATTAAAGGACCACGAAGGTATAAACCCTGGGAGAGAAGATGACAGCAGCCAAGGATGCTGACAATATTTCAGAAGATGAAAGAGATGGACATGTGGGAATTGACTGAGAGGAAGAATTAAAAGGAAAGAAAAAAGAAAGGAAGGAAGGGAGAAAGGAAGAAAGAGGGAGAGAGGGAAAAAAAAGAATAATTAAAATAAAAATAAATAAAAGTCAAGCTGAAAGGCTCAGGAATGAGGTCCCTAATTGCCTCAGAAGGCAAACATAAAGGGTAGGGCCTGAGAGTTTAAGGAACAAGTGGAAAATGTGGAGGAGTAGTTAAATGCCCAGATCCTCTAACTAACCCTGGCATAAGATGGAACTTTACAACCTGGAAAAATGCACCAGGAAGGTTCCAGTTACATGAGCAACAGACAGAGTTGAAGGGAGAGATGCGTCCCCACACTAAATGTCTACCAATATGGGGTAAATCTATTTAACCATTTTTAATACACAAGATGTGTGCCAGGTTACCAAAGGCTTCCCATACCACCTGCAGAAGAGAAAGTGGTTTCCAGAGAAAGTGGGACCTCAACGGAAGCCTCTTGTTCAGCCATAATTAGCCCACTCTGCAGGGCCTAGTAGGGAGAGCCTCTGAGTGCTAATTGCTTGTGGGACCAGGAGTGGGGAAGAAACCTATCCTAAAGAAAGGGGTAGGAAGCACAACCTCAATACAAGGAAGGGCAGGGGCTGGGGTGGGTTTGGGGCTGCTTCTGACCACACAATAGTATCCACTGATCAACAGCTCCTATCACTAGAGGGCTTCTCCTGAGGTCCAGTGGTTGAGACTCTGCCTACCAATGCAGGGGACACAGGTTCCAGCCCTGGTCCCGGAAGATTCCACATGCTGGAGAGCACTAAGCCTCTGTGCCACAACGACTGAGCCCGAGCTCTAGAGCCTGAAAGCCACAACTACCGAAATCACGGGCGGCAACTACGGACGCCCAAGAGCCTGTGGGCTCCGCAACAAGAGAAGCCACCACAATGAGAAGCCAGAGCACCGCAGCAGAATAGCGCCTGCTCACTGCAACTAGAGAGAGCCTGTGCGCAGCAACAGAGACACAGCACAACGGAAAATTAATTAATTTTAAAAAAGAACCACTGGAGAAGAGCATAAATGTACACAATTAGTTTACAAAGTGATTTTAAAATTTAACAATGTTAAATTTTGCAGACATTAATCACATATTTATTCCTTCTTGAAAAAAAAAAGTGTTGGTTGTTCAGTCCGTTTTTTACCGTTACCTAATGAATTACTCCAAAACTTAGCAACTTAAAACAATAATAAACATTTGTAGTCACACAAACATCCAGAATCACTGGAGACAAAGTAACCAATTCAACCCAGTTTTAATACTAAAAGTCCCCTGTCCCAGGAAACCCCTCAGTTGGATGCAAACCAAGAAAATTTGTCACCCTATTTGGAGAGCTTGTTAAAACAGAGTCTGAAGTGTTGGGTTTGGGTGTGGGCAGGGCCTGAGAATCTGCATTTCTAGGAAGCTCCCAGATGGACCACACTACCAGCAGCACTGAAGTGAAAGTGAAAGTTGCTCAGTTGTGTCTGACTCTGCAACCCATAGGCTGCACAGTCCATGGACTTCTCCAGGCCAGAATACTGGAGTAGGTAGCCTTTCCCTTCTCCAGGGGATCTTCCCAACCCAGTGATCAAACCCAGGTCTCCCACACTGCAGGCGGATTCTTTAACAACTGAGCCACCAGAAGAAGTCTCACTCTATCAAGGACCCTGGGGAAAGAAAAGGCAATACCGAAGACATCTTTCACCAAGTCTGGACTGAGGCGCAGCTCAGCCGTGGGACCAACATGACAGAGAGAATAACCCAACAGAATCCTCCAGGCCAGTGCCCAGGTCACTGTGCCTTTGCTATTACCTAGGGACAGGGGTGGCGAGAGGAACTGTGTCAAGGCGCAGCTTCACAGCCACATGAAGGATGACGTGACTTCTGTCTTCAGCAGATTCTGCTTAGGACAGCAGAGGGGTAGCTGTGATGCAGTAACCGAGGTGACTACTAGAGGTGAGGGACACCCCCCCACACCTTCCCCTTGGCCTAGGGATGCCTAGAATTACTGGCAGAGCCACAGGAGAATGCAAACTCCAAAAGTCTAAGAGGATACACCTGACAGGTACTCTCTGTTACTATTACTGTATCTCTCAGCTGAGGCCTGCCACCCGAGACCCACTTCCCTTCTCTACTCTGCAGTGACTAAGTCAGCTAAAACCACATCCAACAATGAGAGCACCAGTGTCTCAATCTCAATTGGGGTTTTCTCTCTTGCTCCCTGATTATGGGATCATAGGCAAGGAAACTGTCAGAGATCTGATTTTAATCTTTCAGATGGAGATCACGTTTCGAGGACTAAATGAGAAATATCAGTGCTTCAGGAGCTTTCAAGCACTAAACAAAGAGCTAATTTCCATGAATATTTATATCTCTTTCCATAGATATTGTTATTGTTGTTAGAAACAAGTCATGCATGAGACAGTGCCTGGTCTGAGACACCCTGGTTCAGAGCAGGGTTAAGACAGATCACTTGGGCTACAGTCCTAGCTTGGCCACTAGCTAGCTGAGGAATCCTTGACAATCCTGTGCCTCAGTTTCCTGTAAATCTGTAATCCGAGGATGAAAATAAACCTACAGGCTGTTTTGTGGGTTGAAGAGTAAATGAGTTCATTCACGTAAAGCAATTAGAATATGTCAGGCATTATTGTAACATCCACTCAACAGCTCTTCGTTAATGAATAAATGAAGGTACTGACAGCTAGCCAGCTCCCAATTATACTAATAAAGAGTCATGGAGAGCTGCACTGATGCAAAAACCCAAAGGAATATCGTGTAGACAGATGCCTACCTATTCAGGGGGTTGATATTCTGGGAACCATAGTACCTTCGCTTCCTTGTCCACTCCCTGTCCACCTCCCACATCCTCTCAGCCTTCTGAGTAACATCTGACTCAGAAGTTGTAAGTTCAGCTTCCTCACCCTTTCAGCTCTGCTTACCCTCCCTCCTCTCCATGTCACACTGCACATGGACGCCTAGACCTCGGGATGGAGTGGAGGCTGCCAGCTCGTATTTCAAAATTCAAGTAGCAACTTACATGCACCCTTGAAACAACAGCAGATGGACTGTGACAAAGCAGATTTTGTCCACTGTCAAGGGAAGAAGGAAGTTTTAAAAGCACAAATGGAGTGCTTGGATTCAAATCGTGATCTACTCCCCAGCCATTTACCAGACAAGCCCACTGCACCACCTGCCTGAGATCCTGTCTCTCAAACTCATGGAGACATGTGGAAACAGATCAGATGACCTGAGGAAGAAAGCAAAGGGGGGCCGACGCTCAGGAAGAGAAAGCATTCCTGAGTCTTCTACAGTACCGCAGAAAATCGCACGGCTCCTAAGAGACTGCATCAAATTCCAGAGACAGAAGGAACGTGAGAGATCTCGTAGTCTCTCCTCTCCAACATCCCTGACAGGAAAACAAAAACAAACAAACAAAATAGCCTCTGCATTAAAAATCCGCCAAGACAGAGCACACTCTACTCTTTCAAGCAGTATAGTCCTCGCAGGGCAGTGGGAACCATGGTCCACTCCCTCTCCCCTCGGTGCAGGGCTGCCATTCCCAGTCAAGAACCTACAACCTTTCCTTGCATTAAATGACTATCAACCCGCAGCTGCGCTGGCCCTTTTGCCTTCTTCTGTCCACCTTCCTCTTTAACCGAGACCAACTTGCAGCAGGACCGCCACACCGGCCTCCAGACCAGGAACCAACCCACGCCAAGTG
The DNA here is from genome assembly GCF_029407905.1 of Bubalus kerabau. Taxonomy (NCBI): domain Eukaryota; kingdom Metazoa; phylum Chordata; class Mammalia; order Artiodactyla; family Bovidae; genus Bubalus; species Bubalus kerabau. The sequence continues at coordinate 171,365,960 of NC_073627.1, forward strand.
TCCCAACGTCAGTGCTTCGGGACTCTGAGCAAAGCAGTCACACCCTAAGGTTCATGTCCTGAGTGTCACCCACAAACAGGCTGCCTCACATTCTCCAGCAAGCTGCATACCTTTTTTTTTTTTTTTCTGTAATCCATATTCAACCCCACCCCCACCTCACCCCCCACCCCGTCCCCTTTGCAGACCTAAGGCCAACAGGCCACTTGCTGCCTTGGGCTGCAGAGACCTAAGAGCCCATTTTAGGATTTGACCAGAAGCTGAGAATAGGCCCTAAGAGCCAAGTTCCTGGAGAAGGAAGACAGGCCACGGTGGGAATCGGCCTCGTCAGCTCTAATCCTGCTCTGTTACTTTGAGTGACTGTAAGTCACTCCAAAACAAGGCACTCCTTCCATTTCCCCCTGTTTCCTCCTCTTCTCACTCTGAACAGAGTATGTGCGGCTGTGATTCACGATGACAGAATGAAAACTAAGCCTATGGGATGCAGATTCGGGAAGTCAGCTCCCTTCATACCATAACAACTTCCCCAACCCCCTCCACCATCACTCCCCAAGCCTCTCAAGGCCTCTGCCCACCCCCTGGCTTTCCCCAACCCCAAAGGGCCTGAGCCAACAGGTTCCTCAGCCACTCCCAGACTCAGAGCAATACCAGGGAAACAGGACTGACTGGTTCCAGCCCTCCTCACCCATTACTAACCTCTCTGCTCCACTAGGGCTTGGCACCTCACCCACCCACCAACACCCTCCTGCTCTATCTACTACCATCTCACACCTTCCTCCCACTCAGGCTACCTGACTTCCGCTCCTCCACTCTCTCCTCCCTGAAGCATCTTTGTTGTTGTTGTTGTTGTTCAGTCGTTCAGTCATGTCCGACTCTTTGCAACCCCACAGACTGCAGCACACCAGGCTTCTCTGTTTTTCACCGTCTCTTGGAGCTTGCTCAAACTCATGTCCATCAAATCGGCGATGCCACCCAATCATCTCATCCTCTGTCATCCCCTTCTCCTCCTGTTTCAATATTTCCCAGGATCAGCATCTTTTCTAATTAATTGGCTCTTTGCATCAGGTGGCCAAAGTACTGAAGCTTTAGCTTCAGCATCAGTCCTTCCAATGAATATTCAGGGTTGATCTCCTTTAGAAATGACTGGTTTGATCTCCTTGCAGTCCAAGGGACTCTCAAGAGTCTTCTCCAACACCACAGTTCAAAAGCATCAATTGTTCGGCACTCAGCCTTCTATATGGTCCAACTCTCACATCCATACATGACTACTGGAAAAACCATAGCTTTGACTAGACGGACCTTTGTTGGCAAAGTAATGTCTCTGATTTTTAATATGCTGTCTAGGCTGGTCATAGCTTTTCTTCCAAGGAGCAAGCATCCTTTAATTTCATGGGTGTGGTCACCATCTGCAGTGATGTTGGAGCCCAAGAAAATAAAGTCTCTCACTGTTTCCATTGTTTCCCCATCTAGTTGCCATGAAGTGATGGGACCAGATGCCATGATCTTAGCTTTTTGAATTTGAGTTTTCAGCCAGCTTTTTCACTCTCCTCTTTCACCTTCATCAAGAGGCTCTTTAGTTCCTCTTTGCTTTCTGCCATAAAGGTGGTATCATTTGCATATCTGAGGTTATTGATATTTCTCCCTGCAATCTTGATTCCAGCATGTGGTTTGTCCAGCCTGGCATTTTGCATGGTGTACTCTGCATAGAAGTTAAATAAGAAGGGTGACAATATACAGCCTCGACGTACTCCTTTCCCGATTTGGAACCAGTGTGTTGTTCCATGTCTGGTTCTAACTGTTGCTTCTTGACCTGCATACAGGTTTCTCAGGAGGCAAGTGAGGTGGTCTGGTATTCCCATCTCTTTGAGAATTTTCCACAGTGTGTTGTGATCCGCACAGTCAAAGGCTGTGTGGAGCATCTTGGATGACAGTTAAATATAATTTAGCAATGTTACCAGTGACAGACTGAAAATACAAATGGACAATGGCTAGATCATACATAAAAACAGAACTCTGACCTACAACCTGCAACCACTGGTCTAGTAAGTCAAACCACCTCTGTAACGGCCAAGTGATCAGGATTTAATCAGTATTGGCCAGTTTCCCTAATATTTGCCCATGCCTCAAACTTAGGGCCAATCAGAGAAAGCCAAATACACTCCCCTAACCAATTGGATGCCGGCCATTAGAGGGAAGCCATCTCCAGCTTCCCCATGGCAACATCCTCCAGCCAACGGGGGCACACCTGAAGACTTCCCTTTTCCACTGTCAAACTGTGACACTCCCCAGCCTGTCTTTGAGTCTCTGACAAACATAAGAGATGATGGCTGACTCTCTTGCTAGAGGAAGCTCTATATAAACCGCCTTTGCCTATTCTCATGGAGTAGTCTTCATTTATTTCCATACCAGATTCCGAATACAAGCCACAGTCCCTACTCACAAGGACCTCTCACACTAGTAAACAATTACACTGCAATATGGCGTAAGCGTATAGGGCAAAGGTATTATATAGATATGTATGTGTACATATGTGTATGTATAGATACTTCCTTAAGTGTGTAGTGTCCCACACAATATAGCACAGAGGCATGTGTGTGGTGTCTCTGGTGCTGCAAAGGGAACTGGAAAACTCCAAGGGGCCTCCAAGAAGGAGGACAATTGGGCTGGTTTTGAAAACTGCACACCACTCACTAAGTAGCCAGCTGTAGGGGAAGGCAAGAGCAGGTCTCCATTCTTCTCCTTCCTTCCCCTCTCCTTATGAAGATTTCCACTTGTAGACCACCTTTGCTTTTCGACCTTCTCCAGTAACTCTCATTTTTTTTTTTACATTTTCAGTTTCTCACTCTACTGGATAATTCATCTCATTCTAAAATGTGTTAGATGTACTGATGAACCTCTTTCCAGTGCAGGAATACTGACACAGATGTAGAGAACAGATGTGGACACAGGAGGGAGGGGAAGATGGGATGAGTAGGGAAATTAGGATTGACATATGTACACTACCATGTGTAAAACAGATAGCTAGTGAGAAGCTGCTATAAAGCTTAAGACGCTCAGCTCACGCTCTGTGATGACCTAGAGGGACGGGAGTGGGGCGGAGGTCTATGGGGGAGGGGATATATGCATACATACAGCTGATTCACTTCATTATCCTAAGGTAATTACAGTCCAATAAAAATAGAAATAAAATGTGCTGGAGACAGCTTTACCACTGTTCTCCTGGCCAAAAAAAAGAGAATATCTTGCACTGACCTGGCCAGCCCAACTGAACACAATCTCCTATTTGCTTTGATCTTCTTTAAAGAGTATCTACTCTGTAGACAAGGTCCTGCATTCATTTGAGCCCTCTGCATCTGGCTCTCACTCTCACTGCTCAGCTAGCTCTGGCTCCCACTGACAGAGTCACCAAAACTAAAGACTTGTTCTCAGTCTCCACGCCCTTGGCTCCCATTCTCCTGGTTTCCTCAATGCTCTTCTAGTTCAGTTTTCCTTTGACCTATGTGGGCGCTGCTCCTTCTCCTCCACAGGTACCATTTGAACTTAGTCTTTCCAAGAATCTGTCCTCAAAGGCTACTAAACACATCAAAAGAAGCTCAACGTCACTCACTATTAGAGAAGTGCAAATCAAAACTACAATGACATATCACCTCATACTGGTCAGAATGGTCATCATCAAAAAAATCTACCAATAGTGAATGCTGGAGAGGGTGTGGAGAAAAGGGAACCCCCTTGCACTGTTGGTGGGAATGTAAATTGATACAGCCACTATGGAAGATGGTATGGAGACTTCTTTAAAAACTACAAATAAAACTACCATATGATCCAACAACCCCACTACTGGGCATACACCCTGAGAAAACCATAAATGAAAAAGACACATGTACTCCACTGTTCATTGCAACACTATTTACAATAGCTAGGACAGGGAAGCAACCTAGGTGTCCATCAACAGATGGATGAAAAAGCTGTGGTACATATATACAATGGAATATTACTCAGCCATAAAAAGGAACACATTTGAGTCAGTGCTAATTAGGTGGATGAACCTAGAGCCTATTATACAGAGTGAAGTAAGTCAGAAAGAGAAAAGCAAATATCGTATATTAACACATATTGATGGAACCTAGAAAAACGGTACTGATGAATAGGTTATTTGCAGGGTAGCAGTAGAGATGCAAAAATAGAACAGACTTATGGACACATATATGGATAGGAAGAAGAGGGTGGGACGAACGGAGAGAGTAGCGTGGAAACATATACACTAACATATGTAAAGTAGATAGCCAGTGGGAATCTGCTGTATGACTCAGAGAATTCAAACTGGGGCTCTGTGACAACCTAGAGGGGTGGGATGTGGCAGGAGGTGGAATGGAGGCTCGCAAGGAAGGGAACATCCATGTTGATGTATGGAAGAAATCAACAGAATATTGTGATTATCCTTCAATTAAAAATAAATAATGAAAAAATTGGAAAAAAACAAAAACCAAAAAGAATCTGTCCTTGGTCCTCTTAGTCTTATCAGCCTCAAGGCTTCAAGTGACCACTGAGTCACCATCACTGCAGACACTTACTGTCCACCGTCTCAGTTCCCTGTTGATTTCATCTCTCCAAATTCCTAACATCACCTCAAATTCAGGATCTCCAAAACAACAAAGCATCTTTCTTCCCAAATCTTTTTTTGTCCTCCTATAGAACCATATATGAAAGTGGCACCATAAAGAAGACTGAGGGCCGAAGAACTGATGCGTTCGAACTGTAGTGTTGGAGAAGACTTTTGAGAGTCCCTTGGACTGCAAGGAGATCCAACCAGTCAATCCTAAAGGAGATCAACCCTGAATATTCATTGGAAGGACTGATGCTGAAGCTGAAACTCCAAAACTTTGGCCGCCTGATGTGAAGAGCTGACTCATTGAAAAAGACCCTAAGGCTGGGAAAAACTGAGGGCTGGAGGAGAAGGAGGGTACAGAGGATAAGATGGTTGGATAGCATCACCAACTCAGTGGACATTAGTTTGAGCAAACTCCGGGAAATAGTGAGGACATGGAAGCCCGGTGTGCTGCAGTCCATGGGGTCAACAAACAGTCAAACATGACTTAGCAACTGAACAGCAATGGAACCATATGGGGCTTCTCAGGTAGCACCAGTGGTAAAGAGCCTGCCTGCCCAATGCAGGAGATGCAGAGAGGCGGGTTCAATCCTTGGGTCATGAAGATCCCTGGAGCGGGAAATGGCAACCCACTCCAGGGAAATCAGGCAAGAAACCTGGTGGGCTACAGTCCACGGGGTCGCAAAGAGTAGGACATGACGGAGCACTATAGCACTATAGAACCATATACCAAATCAACCCGCCCCAAACCTGTAGTGTTCCATCTTCCCTCTTTGGTTCCCTTGAACCTTAACATCTGTCATTAAGTCCTTCCCTTTCCACCTTATCATCTACACACAGTCCTCATTTCCTGCTGTTATGACTGTGGGGCCAAGAGTCAGGGCTTTTAGAACAGATGTAACAACTTCCTCAACAGCCTGTAAGCCTCCAGTCAGTTCCCACACTGTCTACCACAAGGAAACCTGCCCTTGATCACACCAGGTTCTCCACGGTTGTAAAGGATGGGAAAATGCTGACATAGGGAGAGGAGGCTCAACCTCAACCCTGACTTCCATTTCCCAAGATTCACACCACAGCAGTTAAGCAGTTGCAGATGGCTGGGCTTATGTAGTTACTTCGGTCAACATCTGAGCCCAGCAAGTCAATGGGAACACAGCGGACAGTTTCCAAGGCTACTGTCTTCACATAGAGATTCTGAAGTATGCTCCAAGCATCTGCAAGCTTTTAGCTACACTGCTGTGGGAGACCAAGTTAGAGAAGGAAGTTAGAAAGCCCATCAGAGCATCTGATGTTAAAAAAAGGGGGGGGGCACTTCAGAAGATTCGCCAACCAAGAAAAATACCATCCGGGGATAGTGAAAGTCCCAAGGTGAAGAGAATTGGGGGGAACAAGAGTAGGAGCCACAGAGTCTCTGAGCATCTCCTTACATGGTATTTGCCATCCACTACAGGATGACTGTTTGATTTACTTCACTTCACTTCACTTCACAGGATGACTGTTTCATTTTATTAGGGAAGCTAGACGCTTTCCTTATACCTCTTTTTTCGGCTGCACTGCCTGGCATGTGGGATCTTAGTTCCCCAGTCAGGGGTTGAATCCATGCCCTCTGTTGTGGAAGCGTGGAGTCTTACCCACTGGACCAACAGAAGAGTCTCCCCTGTACCATTTTTTATATCACTCACTCCCTGTACTAAACCTGCAGTGATTATCAATGGCTCCTCACTGCCCAGAAACATCTAAGTCTGAATGCCTGAGTCTGCCAACTACAACGCACTGCCTTCTGGTGAAATCCAACCTGCTGTTCTGCCCCCATTTTCCACCCACCTTCTACACTTCTACACGGAAATGCAGACCCTGTGCTTTTGTGCCTCCACGTGCTTTCTTACTTTGTCCCCTCCATCTGGGATTCATTCATCCACTCATTCATTCTCAGTGGAGAGCTGACTGTGCCCTCTGCGATGAGCTGGGATGCCTTTTCCTCAGCTTCCCATATCGAATATTATACTTGTTTTGGCCCCATTTAAGGGTCACCTCATCCACGGTGCCACCGGATTCCCTTATTCAGATGTAGTCTCTCCCTCTTCTGACCATTCAACTTTTCAGAGCACTGATGGGGTTCTAGGGCTTACCTGGTGGCTCAGGCAGTAAAGAATCTGCCTGTAATGCAGGAGACCAGGGTTCGATCCCTGAGTTGGGAGGATTCCCCTGGAGAAGGAACTGGCAACCCACTCCCTGGAGAATTTCATGACCAGAGGAGCCTGGCAAGCTACTACTCCAACTGCCTGGAAATGGATTATTTGCTTGTGTCTTCTCCAGAATGGGCTTCCTGGTGACTCAGACATAAAGAATCTGCCTGCAATGAGGGAGACCTGGGTTCCATCCCTGGGTTGGGAAGATCCCCTGGAGGAGGGCATGGCAACCCACTCCAGTATTCTTGCCTGGAGAATCCCATGGACAGAGGAGCCAGGCCGGCTACAGTTCATGGGGTGGCAAAGAGTCGGACACGACTATGAGGTCAATGAGGGCCAGCACTGGGACCTCACATCCTTCTCAGGAAAACTATTCAAGGACCATTCATCTGTTAAATGAATCAACTGATTAATGAGTGCTTTATTCCCATAAACTTCCTTACACTTCTTTATCACCATATTAGCACCCGGTTCTTCATCAAATGTCAAAAATTAAAAGGCAGGAAGAAAACTGCTCCAGGGTCAAGAATTTGTCGCGCAAAAGCCACAGCGGGGCCGGAAGCGTGACAGTGCAGGCGGAACGCCCTTCCACGCCCTCTCGCGCCGGGCGCGGCTCTCCCAGGGGGCGCCCCCACCCCCCGCTCGCGCCCAGCCCCCGCTCGCGTCAGATCCCCGGGGGGCGCGGACCCGGCCGCAGGGCACTCAGCTCCCCGCAGCCCCTGTGCGGGGGCGGGGAAGACAGCCGGGGAAGCCCACCAGTATCTCGGAGCCCCGCCCTCCCGATCTCCGACCTGAGCCCCACTCCCGGCTCCGCGCCAGCCCGGCCCAGGGGCGGGGGAGCGCCGCGCCCGCTCCGCGCCCGCACTCACCGTCCTGGCTCCACGCTCGGGGCGCGCCTCGGGCTAGGCTGAGCAGCAGCAGCAGCGGCAGCAGCAGGCGGCCTAGCGGAATGCCGACGCCCCAGGGTCCCCTGGCCATGCCGCCGCCGCCTCCTTCCCGGCGCGCCTGGACTCCTCCTGCGGCCCCGAGGCGCCGAGATAAGGCGGCTGGCGCCCCGGGGAGGGGACCTGGCTGGGCGCTTCCGGCGCCGCACGGGGGAGCGGAGGGTGCAGCGGGGTCCCGGGCTTGGGGAGCGGCGCGCGGGCCCTTCCTCCCCAGCAGGCCCGCGCCCCGGAGAATGCTCCTTCAGGCAATCGCTCCTGCACCGGCTGTGCACCTGCTGCGCGCCGGGCGCTGAGGGCCCAGGGACACCCGGCGGGCCCGGCCTAGTGACACCCCGAACGTAGAGTTCCCGACTGCCCGGGAGAAAACGTGTCCCGTGCCCTAAGCCTGTGGAACGATCGCGGGATCCTAGGGGCTCAGGGAGGCACTCCCGGGGTGGCAAAGGAAGAGGGGTGAGGGGCAGAAGGAACAGGAGCTGAAAGAGAGCTGGGTGAGGTGGCTGGAGCTCCAAGGGCGAGAAGCCCGTCGGTCCAGGGCACCCTGGCGACAGGCTTGACCAGGCGACAAGACCGTCAGTGGCTTCAGAGCTGGTAGGACTTCCTGCTACTCCGGGGACAGTCAGCTTGGGGCGTCAGAGAGGCTTCAGGAAGATGTAAGCGAAGACCTGGGGGTGAGAAGGGCCCAGAGAAGAATCTAAGCGGTGAGAGGCGTGGGGCTAGACTAGAGAGCGCGCATTCTAGAAATGGGGAGACCTCCTTAGAGGGAGAACGGACAGTTGGACAGAGGCAGTGAGCTGCGGAGATAAAGAAGAACTCATAAACCCAGGAAAGGAGGTTGCTGAGAAGCCGTCACCGGGATCTCATCAGGAAAGTCTCCCCGGATTGGCTCTGTAGGACTGGGAAATTGGCCCGGGAGGCAGGGAGCCCGCCCAGAGCTGGTTCAGAGATCCAGGCAGGAGAGGACACGACCCGGAGCGGAGCAGTGGCTCTGAGTGTGGAGAGAATGAGCGGAGCAGTGGCTCTGAGTGTGGAGGGAAGTAACAAGTGAGAGTAGTATTGGGTGGAATCCACTGGATCTTATGAGTAGTGGACTGTGGTGGACAAGCAAAGAGAAATTACAGATGTCACCGAAACTTTCGGTTTGGGCAGCTGGGTTGATGGCGGTGGGAGTCACACAAAGGGGGTTGTGGCAAGCTGGGATAGGGAGAGGCTGGCTGCAGGGAAAGAAAAAATAAGTTCCAGTTGAACGTTTTCAGCTTGAGGTGTCCGTTTTTAGGTGTCTGTGGAGCACCCCCAAGAGCAGCGGCCCCCTCCACTTCTTCACCCATATCCTCACTGGCTTTGTCTCTGTGCCATGGGCTTGCTCTCACCCTAACCACCCAGGACCACACCCATATAAGGGTTCAACTTGCTGTGCAGCCTTAAAAAGAAGTGGTTAAAAATAAACTTCCTAGGCCCTTTGCATCAGGCTTCCTTGCTAATTATTCTTTGCTCAGCAAAGATAAGAGCCTGCTTTGGGGAGTACTATGGACAGGGCAGGTAGTGCAAGCTATCTCCTATTATTTAGACAGTGCCTTTAAGCTCCACTTTCCATGAACTTTGAAATCATGTCATTGTTTCAACAAAAATACATTCAGGACATTTTCACCAACCTGTACCTCTTCTTCTCTGCCATGCTCCCATGCCAAAAAAATACATACATTTTAATACATTTGTGTACATGTGTTTATAAATATGTGTATGTGTAGAGGTTATTGTGTTTGTGCTTAGTCACTCAGTCGGGTCCAACTCTTTGCGACTCCATGGGCTGTAAACCCCACCCCCTCTTCCCCAGGCTCCTCTGTCCATGGAGATTCTCCAGGCAAGAATACTGGAGTGGGTTGCCATGCCTTCCTCCAGGGATCTTCCCAACCCAGGAATGAACCCCAGGTCTCCCACATTGCAAGCAGATTCTTTCCCATATGAGCCACCAGGGAAGCCATATACATTTTTAATTGGTGATGTCAGGGAAAAAATATCCAAAACTTGGAAATGGACAACAGATTACTGGGTGTCTTTTCAATGGGGTCTTAGGTGTTCTGTAGTAGTCCTTCTGAAGATTATTTTATTCTAGAGGGTTGTGCACCATTTGGGGTTTTTTTAATTTTTTTTTTTATCTTTTGGCTGAGTCTCGTGGCATGTAAAATCTTAGCTCCCCAAACCTGTGTCTCCTGAATTGGAAGCTTGGAGTCTTTCTAAATTTTGAAAATTTTATGTTAGTAACAATACATGATGCACTTATATCCTACATTAGATTGTGTGACTTTCATCAGTTCTTTTTATTGGCTCATTTTTTGTTTTCAAACAAATATTTTTTGTAAAAACAAACTACATCCTACCCAATGGTAAGTTCATGGAGTCACACAATGAAAAATTATCTTATCAGTACTTGTCTCTAGAATTAAAAGAGAATATTGAACCAGTGTTAATTAATTTTGGCAGTGAGATTATTACCAAGAAAATATTTAGCTTAAGAAAAGCGTTCTTCTTTTAAGAGAGCACAGTCAGTACACTACTGTCTTCTAAAAGAGAATTTACTGAGAACCTTTTTTCCCATGATATCAAGATTTTAATGACTTCATCCAAGAAAAAAATGACTTTGGGTTTCAAGATGGCATCATAAATTCTGAAAGAGCTCTCTCTTCTATCTCCTAAATTCCAGTAAAATATAAAATGTCCAGAGAGATACACACCCGATTAAGTATGCAGTAGTGCTTTCAAACAGGAAAAAATGACATCAGTGAACCAGATAGCTTTGAAAACTGTGTTGGATTAGATTTGCCACATGGCCTCCACAAAAATGTCCACTAAAAGAGATGGGAGATAAAGGCGAAAATTTTTTAAATACATGTGATTAAAAAATTTTTTTAATTATATGCATAGCTTTTGTACATATTAATATAATGTACAGATATTATAATATTTTCAAATTTACTCCAGTACCAACATGTAAGAATTGTTGGAAAAAAATGAAAAGTACACTTCTTCCTAGTTCAAAGCATTTTATTTTCCTCATCTGTGTACATATTGTTCACTATAATCTGCTCCTTCTTCACGCTTCAGGCCACCAAATGCCAGTTTCCTGGCTCTCCAGAAAAACTATCATTTTCCACACTTAAAAAAACACTTTAAACTTCTCTTTAAAAAGTTTTTTACAGTAATTTACTCATCAGTGAGCCTTCATATAATTAATGAAATATTTAAATCCTACCTAAAATATTGAGGTTTACTGACCAATATTGTGGAAGTGATCTTAAGGGACATCAAGCAGTCTCCGGTGCATAATCCAGACAGCTTCCTAACTTATTCCTGTTTCCCATCATCGAAGTCTAAGAAATACTGAAGTCTATTTTAATACATCTTGCTACACAATCAAAACATTCTTTGACAACCAAGAATGCCCATGTTCACAGCAGCATTATTCACATGAGCCAGAGGATGGAAGCAATCCAAATGTCCATGAAAGGATGGGTGGATAAACAAAATGTAGTAGAGACATACAATGGAATATTATTTCACCTTAAAATGGAAGTAGGGACTTCCCTGGCCATCCAGTGGTTAAGACTTTGCCTTCCAATGCAGGAAATAAGGCTTTGATCCCTGGTGGAGGAACTAAGATCCCACATGGCTGAAGTTTTGGCAAAAAAATAATAATAATAATAATAATAAGATTTTTAAAAAATGAAGCAGAAGCAATATTGTAAAAAATTCAATAAAGACTTTAAAAACGGTCCACATTAAAAAAAAATCTTAGGAAAAGGAAGTAAATTCTGACATATGCTACATTGTAGATGAAACTTGAGGACATTATGCTAAGTGAAATAAGCCAGTTAAAAAAGGGTAAGTACTATAAGTTCAACATTCAGAAAACAAAGATCATGGCATCCAGTCCCATCACTTCATGGGAAATAGATGGGGAAACAGTATCAGACTTTATTTTTTTGGGCTCCAAAATCACTGCAGATGGTGACTGCAGCCATGAAATTAAAAGACACTTACTCCTTGGAAGGAAAGTTATGACCAACCTAGATAGCATATTCAAAAGCAGAGACATTACTTTGCCAACAAAGGTCTGTCTAGTCAAGGCTATGGTTTTTCCTGTGGTCATGTATGGATGTGAGAGTTGGACTGTGAAGAAGGCTGAGCGCCGAAGAATTGATGCTTTTGAATTGTGGTGTTGGAGAAGACTCTTGAGAGTCCCTTGGACTGCAAGGAGATCCAACCAGTCCATTCTGAAGGAGATCAGCCCTGGGATTTCTTTGGAGGGAATGATGCTGAAGCTGAAACTCCAGTACTTTGGCCACCTCATGAGAAGAGTTGACTCATTGGAAAAGACTTGATGCTGGGAGGGATTGGGGGCAGGAGGAGAAGGGGACGACAAAGGATGAGATGGCTGGATGGCATCACTGACTCGATGGACGTGAGTCTGAGTGAACTCCGGGAGTTGGTGATGGACAGGGAGGCCTGGCGTGCTGCGATTCATGAAGTTGCAGAGAGTCAGACACGACTGAGCAACTGAACTGAACTATTAGTTTCCACTTAAATAAGGTGGAAAATTCATAGAGACAGAAGTAGGAGTTTGGAGAAGAGGGAAATGAGAACTTGATGTTTAATTAGTAGAGAGTTTCACTTTTGCAAGATGAAAAATTCTGTGGGTGGATGGTGGTGATGGTTGCAAACAAGATGAATGTACTTAATGCCACCGAGCTGTACATTTAAACATGATGGAAATGATTTTTAAAAGTCAATGAGAAAAAAATGTGGGTACCTATTTTTATTTTACCAGGCAGGCGCTAACATATAGGACTCCCCCCCATTAACTTTGGATCTTGACAAATCAGAATTATAGGAAAGATCCCTTGGAAAGCCCCATCCCCCAATCCCTGAGACATAAATGGATGGGATTCCTAGAGAGCCCTGAGCGGCCTGTGAGGCAGGCAGGAGTGTGGAGAGGAGAAGTATGGGCAGATGGAAAGTGAACACTGGTTCTAGTGTCTCTAGCATTTCCCCCCAGGCTGCTCTTCAGCGTGTCTCCTTAGAATATACACTTGATCTTAGCCAAAAGGCCGAGAAGCGATTCCTTAGAATATAAAGCTTGGTGTTTGCCTGGTGGGTTCTCATCCCGACATGACACAGAGCCAGAAGGAAAAGGGAGGCAGGGAGGTTGGATACCAAATATCTTGGAACTTTCCTGGAAAAATCCCTTGCTTGGTCATCACACTCCTAACCAGAAATGACTTACTGCTTTTTCCAGAGGCTGGCTTGGGAATACTAGCAGGCCTGCAAATTGTAAATAAATTGCTTATCTGTGGGTATTTCAGGAGTGGTTTGAATATGTAATTGTAATGAGTTTGATAAGCTTCGGTGTTGAATTTATTGCTTGAAGTTGGCATTAACTTGCAAATGATTTAAATATTTGAAGCCTCTGAATTACACTGGCTGAAAAACTGTGAGTGCTTGAAAACGATAAAAGTGAGCCCCCTCTGTAACACCACACTCCACGGTCACACACATTTCTCACACACATCTATCCCTAGCTGACATGACCTCTGAGAACACCGCCAGGCTACCTCTAAGAGGCCACATTGACCCTCCCAGGATGGAGTCAACCTCTTAAGCAGATTTGTCCAGACCGATAGCAGGAACCTGTCTCTATGGAGAAAAGTCCTGCTGCTGACCATCTCTAAGTCAAGTGCAGGTAAACTTGTCATTCTTAGAAGCTCAATGACTCTCAGACACTTCATTGCGATGGGAGAAACAGCAAGCGGGATTATCCTGCCTTCCTCCACATGCCTCTCCCTCCCCCGAACACACACACAAACCAAACATCCTACCTGCAGTTAGTTTGTGGAGCTTGGGCAACAAATAGACTATTGGCTGTTACATCTGACGGTGCTAGAAGCCATCCGGACACCAGGGTTCTCAGAAAAGCAAAGCAGACATGGGTGGGAAGGGATGACTCAGCAGAGCAGTGGCCCCTCCCCACTTTACACTGGTAAGTGTACTCTTACAGAAGATTTGGAATTTTTTAAAAATGTGGACCATTTTTAAAGTCTTTATTGAGTTTGTTATAATATCGCTTAATGTTTTATGTTTTGGTTTTTGGCCTCAAGGCATATGAGATCTTAATTCCTCAACCAGGCATCCAACCTGCACCTCCTGTATTGGAAGGCAAAGTCTTAACCACTGGATCACCAGGGAAGGCCCTGGAAGATGTGGATTTGGAAGCAAACTTCAGACATTCCAGCTGAAGCTCAGAGAGCAGCTGGCATAGTATTGGCCCATCCTTGCCCCTTCCCCCTCCCCTTGGTAGCAGGGGTAACACAAGCAAGACTAGGGCTCTGCCACCCAGTCTCTCTCTCTCTCTCTCTTTCTCTCTCTCTCTCTCTCTGTCTCTCTCTCTCTCATACACACACACACACACACACACACACACACACACACACACAGAGTCACCTGCTTCACAAGTGGAAGCCTCAGCTGTTGGTATGTTTGTTCCACAAACCCCAAAAGGAAGCCTGCTGACAGCCCATTTCCGGACCAAGAATCGGCCTGAGGACCCTTGCAGGCACCCACAGCCCTGAGAAGTGGGGCGCATCTAACCATGACTGACACAGTTGCTGAGGAAGCTCACAACAGCTCTGAAGGCTGATGGAGCTATGCCTTGCTTAATGAGAACCAGCCAACAGTGAAGACCCATCACTGACCTTAGCAAATAGTACAATCTTTAAAATAGAAATACTGTACTCAATTATTTTGCAATGGGCTTAGCCACAGGTTTTACTGATTTCTTTGCTGAGTTTTGTGCCCTGTGGCTTCCTATTTCACCCTCCTGCTCCTCCTCTTCCTCCTTCTTCAGCTTCTAGTACATCTGAGTATCTCTTTCAGAAAGTGGTTCCTGGATGGTAAACTTTCAGAATGTTTGCATGTCCAAATATATCTTGATTTTTGTTCCCATCATTTATTTACTTAAAGATTAACTGAGTTGAGAATTCTGAATTCACAATAATTAAATGATAGGGTAACAGCATCTAGAAGCTGGGTTCAAAAGAATCTTTTCTTAGAATTTTGTCTTCTGTATTAGCGTTGCTGATGAGAACCACAGACTGATTTGATTCCTTCCAGGTAATGTGTCTCTAGTGCTGCTCAACCCAAGCTTTGGGGGTTTTCTGTCTATCCTTGGAATTCAGAAATTTCATGAGGATGTAGTTTTTCATCATTCTCGCCCAGCCCTCATTGAACCCTTTCAATTTGTAGATTTGAGCCTTTTTTCAGCAGAGACATTTTTTTCCTTTTGATTCATTGATTCTTTTGTTCTCTTGATTCTATTTCCCTCTTCTGGAATGATGGTAGACAGCTTCTAAAAGTTTGCCTATAGCTTCCATGGCTCAGGATTTATTTTATTCTCATCATCTTCTTTGTGTTTATTCACTGAGTATGGAAGACAGCTCTTACAGTCTTTCTGTTCACAATTTCGTCTTCATTCATCCCTTTTCTGCTCTTCAGTCCATCCGTTGAAATACTTTTTTATTTCCGCATTCATGTTTTTCCCAAGCATGAATTTCCAAGAACTCTTTCTTTTTATAGAATGCCTTTATTTCTGTAAATGGAACTTCTTGACTTCCTCAAGTATACCAACTATCATATTTTAACTTTCTTTTTTTGCCCATGCCCTCATGACATGCAGGATCTGGGTTCCCTGCTGCTGCTGCTGCTGCTGCTAAGTCGCTTCAGTCGTGTCCGACTCTGTGCGACCGCAGAGACGGCAGCCCACCCGTCCCTGTGATTCTCCAGGCAAGAACACTGGAGTGGGTTGCCATTTCCTTCTCCAATGCATTAAATTGAAAAGTGAAAGTGAAGTCGCGCAGTCGTGTCCGACTCTTAGCGACCCCATGGACTGCAGCCTACCAGGCTCCTCCGTCCATGGGATTTTCCAGGCAGGAGTACTGGAGTGGGGTGCCATCTGTGCCCCCTGCAGTGAAACCTCAGAGTTTTAACCACTGGACTGCCAGGGAAGTCCCCCAACTATGGTATTTCAAAGTTCTTTGCTTTCTTGATTAACACTTTCATCAGCAGGTCGTTTGTTTATTTGTAGCATTGGATGACACTTCTGTTGGTTTTCCTCATTTGTTTCATGCTTTTTGAATGCCTGTTAGTTTTCACATGAGAGTTTCATCTATTTAGAATAAGAAGTTCGGATATATTTCCCAAGGCCAGGTGAGAATCCCTGCTTTCTTAAGAGTACATAGAGATTTGGTTTCAGTGGTCCTAGCTCTAATGGTTTTGAGGGTGGAAGGGAAAAAGTGTACACTGGCTACTTTCTCTGGCTCCAGTGCCTTCTCTGGGAGCCTCAGGTATCATTACTCTCATCTTATTTAGTAAAAAATAAGCTTTACTTAAAATTTTCACTTGGGGGAAAAAATCCAGGATCCACCACTTCTAAGGCAGGGAATGGGCGCAGATGTTTGCAGCTCATGAATTAATTACCAGCTCATCGTCCGTGGGGTCGCAGAGTTGGACACGACTGAAGCAACTTGGCGGCGGCAGCAGCACCATCATATCAGTTCCTTCTCCCTGCCCCTGATATCTCTGAACTTGAGGTTATTCTAGTGTTCCAAGTAGAAAGTTCACTGTTTTGAAGAGCCTCTCTTTCTGCTTTCGTGGGTTGTAGGTGCATCGGCTCTTTCATGCATTTATTAATCTGATCACAATCAGCTTTATATCTTACACAAATAACCTCTATTTTGGTGCTCTGATAATACCCTGCATGGATTTCCAGTTCCACTTTTAGATGATTCTGTTTTATTTTTTCCTGTCTGTTTTTGTTGTTGTTGTTTAAACTCAAGTATACTTTACATGGGATTCCCAGGTAGCACAGTAGTAACGAATCCATTTGCCAATGCAGGAGAGGCAGGAATCGCAGGTTCAATCCTTGGGTCGGGAAGATTCCCTGGAGTAGGAAATGGCAGCCCACGCTAGTATTTTTGCCTGGAAAATCCCATGGACAGAGGAGCCTGGTGAGCAACAGTCCATGGAGTCACATAGAGTCCAGACACGACTGGAGTGACTGCATACACACAAAATTTACAGTGAAATCCACCAATATTAAGTATACATTTCTACTTCCAAAGTTTCCCTATAAGTGACTTTTCAGCATTTAATTGTCTGTCCTTCCCATTAGACTCAAGGCTGTGAATGCCATATTAACCAGCTATCCTTATATCTGGAACAACTCTTGGTACCTAGCAAGTATTCTACATGTTGGAAGAAGGAAGGAGGATTGGAGTCAGTCACTGTCTGTCCTCAGTTGCCGGTGGGGGTTAACATTCAGCTCAGCTACTCATCCTTGGAGGAAGCCAATGTAGACAATCCTCAGATTAGTCACCTCCCTACATGTCTCATTTCCTGTTCATTCAAGGGATCCATGGCTCCTGGATGATCTATCCCCAGGTGACTCTCCCATAGTGACTGTCTCCTGGACTCTGATGTCACCCCACGTTGCACTGACTTGCTCCCACAGTGGTTTTCAAATGGATATGAGTGAGAAACATTGAGTCTGTGCCAAAGTGGGTAATGGCATGTATTAGCCAGTTAAAAAGATTTCTTATGCTTTGATTTTCTCTGGCAGGTTTGTGGAAGAAACCCTAAGTACTCACGGGTAATTTTTTAAAATCAAATTATTCTTTGTCATCATGGCAGTTACTTCTTATGTACATCAATAATTTGCCAATATTGCATAGTATTGGGCTGACAGGCCATAGACCTTAGACGCTCAGATAAAACACAGGTTGTCAAACATCATCTAAATCAAGTCACCTGCACCTTCCCAAACAGACTAGCTCTCCATATTACCAACTCACCAGCTGCTGTCAGAGTTGCTCTTTCCTGAGTCCCTCTGCTTCACTTCCCTGCTGCATACTACTTGGGAGACTTTTGGTTCACATGACTTCCTATGATCCAAAATGTTGAAAGCAAAACTGGAAGTTGTTGACTCCCATAATCTGAGAGGTGCACCGACAGATCTGACTTAAGGTGTGACTTGACCAAACGCCAACAGTGCCCCTGGAATCCAGTTTCTCTCTCTTAGCTCTGCTTGCTCTGTTCTTCAGGTTTTCACTGCATTCCTACATGATAGCTGCTGCAGATCAGTTCTTACAGCATTTCAGCTTCAAATCCAAAGGACAGAGAAAGCTTCTCTTCCCCAGAAGTGACACAAAAGCCTCAAAACTTTTTCTCCCTCGGGACAGAGGTACCCATAGCCACGCCATGGTCCTGGATAATAGGATCAATAAATAGCCTGGAGCTACCAGAGCTCAGCCTGAGTGTGGGGTCAGCCTCACCCAAACCCCAAGGACTGAGCCAGGAAGGAGGGATTCATGATACAGGGCAACATTTTTATCAGCAGGGTAAATGGTGCCAGGCAGCAAGAACAGTAGGTATGACTGTAACTTTGTGAGCACACTGGCTCTTCAGGACCCCTACCTTCTCAGCTTACCAGATCTGCCTTTTCACAAATCAAAGCTTATCTGAGCTGGACTCCCTCTCCTTATGGCATTCTAGGATGTAGCTTTGAGTCTCACCATTCCGGGTAACTGCTGCTGCTGCTGCTAAGTCGCTTCAGTCGTGTCCAACTCTGTGCGACCCCAGAGACGACAGCCCACCAGGCTCCCCCGTCCCTGGGATTCTCCAGGCAAGAACACTGGAGTGGGTAACACTTTGTGTTTTATTATTGTTGTTCTTGTAATCTATATCTACTTAAAGAGTTATTTATGCCCCAGACTGAACACAGTACTTGGGGAATAGTTTGACCAGTGTAGAATCAAGAGGATCTTTTCCCCACAGATCCTAATAATAAAAATCCTTGTAATAGTCTTACATTTTGTATAACTCAAGTGTACAACCTTAAATGCATACCCCTTACATTGTTGGGTGCAGTTCATTACGCTTACCTCCGGTCTTTTAGAACACAATGACTCCAGAATACCCTAGAAATGGCTTTCTAGAGACCAACTTTCCAACTTTCCTGGGAAATGAGCCTGAAGTTACCTCAGATTAGCTCCCAGGACCTGTCTAGGGTGGCCTAAGGGGGAAGTTCCAGGCAAGGAGACTCCATGACTTCCTTCAACCACCCGCCGCATTTGTAGCCTCTGCCAAGATGCAGGAAGGACTGTGGCTTCTAGACCAGTCGAGTTTTTAAGAAGCATTTCTCTGCTTTAAACAAAATCCTATGGGGGGGTGGGGGGCGGGTGGTAGTTCACATTAGGGGGCCTTTCAGCTGCCCAGAACAAGAGAGAAATCATTCAGGAGGAAGCCTTCAAACTAGACCCTAAAAGATGAGCAGATTTTCAAAAGATGAAAACAGGGACCCAAAGGAAAACACAAGACAGACAGAAAAGAGTTTTTCTCTGAGAAAAAAAAAAAATGCAAAGAAATTTGCTAAGGGTTGGAGATACTCAGAGAAGAAAGTCAGAAATTGAAAGGAGGGTGCTCGCTTTGGCAGCACATATACTAAAATTGGAGCGATACAGAGAAGATTAGCACGGCCCCTGCACAAGGATGACATGCCAATTCGTGAAGCGTTCCATATTTTTTATAGGCAAAACACTCTCCAACATACATCACAGCAGGATCCTCTATGACCCACCTCCCAGAATATTGGAAATAAAAGCAAAAATAAACAAATGGGACCTAATTAAACTTAAAAGCTTCTGCACAACAAAGGAAACTATAAGCAAGGTGAAAAGACAGCCTTCAGAATGGGAGAAAATAATAGCAAATGAAGCAACTGACAAACAACTTACCTCAAAAATATACAAGCAACTCCTACAGCTCAATTCCAGAAAAATAAATGACCCAATCAAAAAATGGGCCAAAGAACTAAATAGACATTTCTCCAAAGAAGACATACAGATGGCTAACAAACACATGAAAAGATGCTCAACATCACTCATTATCAGAGAAATGCAAATCAAAACCACTATGAGGTACCATTTCATGCCAGTCAGAACGGCTGCGATCCAAAAGTCTACAAGCAATAAATGCTGGAGAGGGTGTGGAGAAGAGGGAACCCTCTTACACTGTTGGTGGGAATGCAAACTAGTACAGCCACTATGGAGAACAGTGTGGAGATGCCTTAAAAAACTGGAAATAGAACCGCCTTATGATCCAGCAATCCCACTGCTGGGCATACACACTGAGGAAACCAGAAGGGAAAGAGACACGTGTACCCCATTGTTCATCGCAGCACTGTTTATAATAGCCAGGACATGGAAGCAACCTAGATGTCCATCAGCAGATGAATGGAAAGAAAGCCGTGGTACATATACACAATGGAGTATTACTCAGCCATTAAAAAGAATACATTTGAATCAGTTCTAATGAGGTGGATGAAACTGGAGCCTATTATACAGAGTGAAGTAAGCCAGAAAGAAAAACACCAATACAGTATACTAACGCATATATATGGAATTTAGAAAGATGGTAACAATAACCCTGTATACGAGACAGCAAAAGAGACACTGATGTATAGAACAGTCTTTTGGACTCTGTGGGAGAGGGAGAGGGTGGGATGATTTGGGAGAATGGCATTGAAATATGCATAATATCATATATGAAATGAGTCGCCAGTCCAGGTTCGATGCATGATACTGGATGCTTGGGGCTGGTGCACTGGGACGACCCAGAGGGAGGGTATGGGGAGGGAGGAGGGTTCAGGATGGGGAACACATGTATACCTGTGGCAGATTCATTTTGATATATGGCAAAACCAATACAATATTGTAAAGTTAAATAAAATAAAATTAAAAAAAAAAGAAAAAAGAAATTGAAAGGAGGATCCTTCCTGGTGGTTCAGTTGTTGAGAATTCACCTTCCAGTGCATGGGGTGCAAGTTCGATTCCTGGTTGAGGAGCCAGGATCCCACATGCCTCAGGGCCAAAAAACCAGAACATAAACAACAGAAGCAATATTGTGGCAAATTTAATAAAGACTTTGAAAGTGGTCCACATTAATAAAGAAAAAAGAAATTGAAAGGAAACTCCTGCTCATGCCCAGCCCTAAGCCTCCAGGCTCTCAAAGACTTTCCCCAGGAAGTATCTCCAACCCAGGATGCTCTTTAGTCATAGCAAGAAGAGCCCCCCACTCTGAACCCCACTTTTCAGAGGGTCCTGCCAATTACAAACATTTTCTCAAAAATTAAATTTATTAATGCACATAATAATCCTTTCTGGTTCATCATCTGATTGTGAAAGTCATATGAGTGAATTAGGAACTTTTTTTTTTAACCTTTGAGAAATACACAGTCTTCATTAAGCGCAGATCAGGACCCTGAAAGTCTTGAGGACCTCTGCGTATTCGTCAGTTTTCTTCTCAGGTTCTTTTCAGCCTGTTTCCGTAGCCTCGTGAGCTGTTCTTCCTTCCTGTAACCGATCTTGACCTACTCCTACTTCTCCTCCAGTGGGGCTGCCACTGCCAACCTGTGAGCCAGATACCCAGGGGGAAGCAAACTTTCACACAAGCTTCACACAAACGGCCTTGAGGGCAACAGGAACCACTCTTTGCTTTTCCTGGTCAGAGGGCAGCAGGGTCCCATCAAAAACCTTGAGGGCTCAGGATGGCCTGGCATCCCGTGGTTTTGGGGAAGGCCTGCCACACACCCTCCAAAAGATGCAGCTCAGAAGTGGCAGCGGCTGCGGATGGGTTTGTGTTCATCCGCTTGCAGAGGAAGATCAGGGATTTTACCTTGTTTCTGCAGAACTGCCAGAAATGTTGGTGCGCTCACGGCACACGTCCACCACCTCCCAGCCCAGCGGTACCTGCTTGATCCTGAAGGGCATCCGGTTGCCCAGGGAGATGGACAGAGCCATCAGCCTAGGACCAACCCTTTGCCACCTTGGGCATCCGCCTGGGAAACGTAAAACATTTTAATACAAAGAAGTTACAAAGAAGAAAAGAAAAAAAAAAAAAAAAAAAAGACTTGGCAAAACCCTGAAAATTAATTTATCAAAAATCACTCAGGGGCTTCCCCGAGGGCGCAGTAGATAAGAATCTGCCTACCGATGCAGAAGACAGGGTTTGGAATCTTCCCTGGTGCTGGAAGGTTCCACATGCCCCAGAGCAACTAGGAACCGGGGCCACCACTGCTGAGCCTGTGCACCTAGAGCTTGAGCTCCACAAGAGAAACCACCACAGAGAGACGCCTGAGCACCACAAGGAAGAGTAGCCCCTGCTCACTACAAACTAGAGAAAGCCTGAGAAGAGCAAGGAAGACCCAGTGTGGCCGAAAAATTAAGTCGTTAAGTTAAAAGTCACTCAGCCTTCATGTGGTTATGGTTTAGTCGCCAAGTCACGTCCGACTTTTGCAACCCCATGGACTGTAGCCCGCCAGGCTTCTCTGTCCATGGGACTCTCCAGGCAAGAATACTGGAGTGAGTTGCCATTTCCTAACTCTAAACATCCACTCCCATGATCAACCCCACCCAAACTCAGGAAATGTTTCTCCACTTCTCTTGCCTCACGTTATTGAAACACAATGTAGAAAGAAAGAAATGAAGTCACTCAGTCGTGTCCAACTCTTTGCGACCCCATGGACTGTAGTCTCCCACACTCCTCCGTCCATGGGATTTTCCAGGCAAGGGTTCTGGAGTGGGTTGCCATTTCCTTCAGCAGCTTCCAAATGTCCCAGGAGTTTCTCATTGTGTCACTGCTGACATCAGAGGTAGATGCCTCCAAGGGTAGGGAGGTTTGAGAACTGAAAGAACATAAAAGAGACAGAAGACAATCGATTAACTTATTAAATCCCTTCTCTGTGATAGTTCGGATATAACAGATTTTTTCATGATGAAATACCATTTTCCAGCAGTGCTGAGGGTCCACTGTCTGTTTTTCTTTAAGTTATAGTTTATCCATGTCTCACCAGTTTGTAGTTTTGCAACCATTGCCCCTGACTGTTGAGGAACATTTTGCAACATTAGGAATTCATGTGACTTTTAATTTTCTAAACATATTGGTCTACATCTAATGTATATGAAGCATGATCCCAGTTCTTTACTGTTGGCAACCAAGTGTTAAAGGCTGGAACTGTGAATAGTTTTATTTTTATAGATTTATTTTTTAGATTTCATAGGCTTAATCAAATCTTTACAAAACTAAAAGTCAGAGGGAGGGGATGTTGTTCATGTTGTTGTTTGGCAGAAACCAACAGAACATTGTAAAGTCATTATCCTCCAATCAAAAATAAAAATTTTTTAAAATAAAACTACAAAAAATTGTCACCTTTATTTAAATAACTTTGACATCAAGTGTTGATATTTTCATATCATAATTTATATTTTACTATTGATTTTAATGAAACAGTTTGACTGTTTTAGAGGACAATTTCTTAAATTATATTAAAATAATTTAAATTTTTGATTTACTGTTTTTGATAAAATATATTCAAATTTCATACCCTGTGAACACAGTAACATTTTGTTTTTAATGCTGCAGAATTAAATCAGACCCACCACCTGGTTTTGTTTTGAAAGTAAAGGTTTATTGGAACACAGCTACATCACTCATCACCTACAAGTTGTCGATGGCTGCTTTCTTATTCTGGGCTTCCCTTGTGGCTTAGCTGGTAAAGAATCTGCCTGCAATATGGGAGACCTGGGTTCGATCCCTGGGTTGGGAAGATCCCCTGGAGAAAGGAAAGACTACCCACTCCAGTATTCAGGCCTGAAGAATTCCATGGACAGTATAGTCCACGGGGTCTCAAAGAGTCAGACACGACATTCTAGTGGCTGTGCTGTGCTTAGTTGCTCAGTCATGTCCGACTCTTTGCAACCCCATGGACTGTAGCCCGCCAGGCTCCTCTGTCCATGGGATTCTCCAGGCAAAAATACTGGAGTGGGTTGCCACGCCCTCCTCCAGGGAATCTTCCCAACCCAGGGATCAAACCCAGGTCTCCCACATTGCACACAGATTCTTTACTGTCTGAGCCACCAGTGAAGCCCATTCTGGTGGCAGAGTTGAGTAATTTTCAAAGAAACCATATGGCCCACAAAACCTAAAATTATTACTATGTGATCCTCCATAGAAAAAGTTTGTCAACCTCTGCTTTGGAGTTTACTGTCAAAACTGTACAAATTATGAGAAAACCTTTAGTATATCAATATAATTTTGCTAAAATGAATAGAAAAACATGGGGTACATATATATATCTTATAAACTGTGTATGTCTTTATTCAATGACTCATCCAAACATCACTGGCTACTCAACAGAACACCCAGACATGCGCAGTAATAATTAAATTCCATCATCTTAACAGTCTGCCAACTCTCAGCTGTATAAAAGTCAGTTGCTAAGTCACTTCAATCATGTCCAACTCTGTGTGACCCCATAGACGGCAGCCCACCAGGCTCCCCCATCCCTGGGATTCTCCAGGCAAGAACACTGGAGTGGGTTAGAGTGTTTGCCATATTTTTCAACTTTGTAGGGAGACATATTATTCAATATGGGGCATGTTTAGTCTTGTCCCAGGCTCTGCAAATGTAGGGGTGGTGGGGACTGGCAGCCTCTGATGTGAATGCTGCCTTGTTCTGAGGTACTGAGAGCTGGGCCTAGAGGCAGGAGCTTGGGAGATGAGCCTGCTGCTTTTTTTTTTAAATATCTTTGGCAGCCTGTGGGCTCTTAGTTCCCAAGCCAAGGATCGAACCCATGCCCCCGCATTGGCAGTACAGAGCCTTAACCACTGGACCACTAGGGAAAGCCCTGAACCTGTGGCTTAGATGATAGTGTGTATGGAGGGAGCAGGGTTGCATGGCTGCTACAATGTTTGGACAGACACAGTACCTCCAGTGTCTCCTCTCCACTTCTGCATCAGACCACGTGGGACCAGCTTTGACCCTAGAAGCCCATGTGAGCTTCCAGGCCAGGTGTGTGGGTGGCTTGGCCCCGGGAAGAACTCCTGAGGGATTGTCAGCACAGAGACAGCCCTCTCGCCCACACCAGCAGCTCTGAGTTTCCTCCAAAAGCTGTGGTCTCCTGGAGGCTGTCCAGACTCTGCTCTGCCTGCCCCAGCAGAACCTCCGTGCCTGCAAGAGCTGTTGGGGCCTGTGGTGACCATGCCACTCAAAATGTCAGGCTGATGCTCAGGGCCCATCCATCCTGGGGGTGGCAACTGATCACAAAATGCCACAAACCTTTCCTTCACTGCCAGATTTAGCAACTGAAAGTATAGGATTGTTGTTCAGTCGCTCAGTTGTGTCCAACTCTTTGCGACCCCATGGACTGAAGCACGCCAGGCTTCCTCTCCCAGAGCTTGCTCAAACTCACGTCATTGAGTCTGTGATGCCATCCAACCATTTCATCCTCTGTTGTCCCCTTCTCCTCCTGCCTTCAATCTTTCCCAGCATCAGGGTTTTTCCTAATGAGTCAGTTCTTTGCATCAGGTGGCAAAAGTATTGGAGCTTCAGCTTCAGCATCAGTCCTCCCAATGAATATTCAGGACTGATTTCCTTTAGGATTGACTGGTTGGATCTCCTTGCAGTCCAAGGGACTCTCAAGAGTCTTCTGAAACACCACAGTTCAAAAGCATCAATGCTTTGGTGCTCAGCTTTCTTTATGGTCCAACTCTCACATCCATACAAGTGAAAGTTACTCAGTTGTGTCCGACTCTTTCTCTAGGCCAGAATACTGCAGTGGGTAGCCTTTCCCTTCTCTAGGGGATCTTCCCAACCCAGGGATTGAACCCAGGTCTCCCTCATTGCAGGAAGATTCTTTACCAGCTGAGCCACAAGGGAAGCTCATGACTACTGGAAAAACCATAGCTTTGACTCGATGGGACTTTGTCGGAAAAATAATGTTTCTGTTTTTCAATATGTTGTTTAGGTTGGTCATAGCTTTTCTTCCAAGGAGCAAGCATCTTTTAATTTCATGGCTGCAGTCACCATCTGCAGTGATTTTGGAGCCCAAGGAAATAAAGTCTCTCACTGTTTTCTTTGTTTCCTCTCTATTTGCCATGAAGTGATGGGACCGGATGCCATGATCTTAGCTTTTTGAATTTCGAATTTTGGGCCAGCTTTTTCACTCTCCTCTTTCACTTTCATCAAGAGGTTCTTTAGTTCCTCTTTGCCTTTTGCCATAAGGGTGGTGTCATCTGCATATTCGAGGTTATTGATATTTCTCCTGCTGCTGCTAAGTCGCTTCAGTCGTGTCCGACTCTGTGCGACCCCATGGACTGCTGCCTATCAGGCTTCTCTGTCCATGGGATTATCCAGGCAAGAACACTGGAGTGGGTTGCCATTTCCTTCTCCAGATATTTCTCCTAGCAATTTTGATCCAGCTTATGCTTCATCCAGCCTGGCATTTTGCATGATGTACTCTACATGGAAGTTAAATAAGCAGGGTGACAATATACAGCCTTGATGTACTCCTTTCCCAATTTGGAACCAGTCCGTTGTTCCATGTTCGGTTCTAACTGTTGCTTCCTGGCCTGCATACAGGTTTCTCAGGAGGCAGGTGAGGTGGTCTGGTATTCCCATCCCTTTAAGAATTTTCCACAGATTTAGCAAATGAAAATATAGGATACCCAGTTAAATTTGAATTTCATGTCAACAACAAATAGTTTCAGTATAAGTATGACCCATGCACACTATGATATAAATATCTCATGACATAATATTGTATAATATGATATCATATGTCCCATCTATCACTTCTTAGACAAGCAGTGGGGCAAGTAAGAACTGTGGCCTTTGGGATCATTGCTTTTTCTGTGCTAAGGAGACTTTGGAGGCCATGTGTTTTAGATGGTACAGTGACCACGCCTGGTCCATAGTAATGAATTTTATTTCTTGTTGGAAGCTGTGAATGTTTAGGGTTTATCTGTTATCATAGCATCACTTAGAGTTTCTTGATTATTACCTCATCCAAGACCCTGCCCAGACTTCACTCTGGCTCCTTCTCCTTCCGTGGTGCTCCTCCAGTGTTCTGTAAACCCTCTTTTACAATGTTTAGCTATTTCTCTCCCTTTAACCAGGGCAAGGAGCCTTGTCTTATTTGACCTTGTGACCACAGGACCTCACAAAGTATTTACTCTAGTGTGTGATAAATGAATGGCCAATAATGTCCTGGGTTTGGAGCCAGGAGGTATCTTCATATGTCCCTTGGTCTTGCTATGAACATCACCTCTCCAGGTTTTCTGTTTTTTCTTAAAGGATCACCTCCCTTTAAAGGTCTGCAGTCTTG
This sequence comes from Bubalus kerabau, assembly GCF_029407905.1. Lineage (NCBI taxonomy): Eukaryota > Metazoa > Chordata > Mammalia > Artiodactyla > Bovidae > Bubalus > Bubalus kerabau. The sequence continues at coordinate 171,392,960 of NC_073627.1, forward strand.
GGAAATTGAATTGCGGGTAGCTGTGTTATTTATACAGTGACTGGTAATCTCTTCTGAGCAAGAGATGGTGGGTGATGACATTCATTCTTAGTCACAAATTAAAAGAGAAACATGGCAATGACATTTCCACTGTGAGAGAAAAGGTCACCTGGCATTCTGAAGCCCTAATTGCAAGGCTGTGCTTGTGTCCTAATCGGCTATTCTTCCTGGAGACGCCGTCGCCACTGGTGCAGAAAACGTGCGTGCATAGTCCACGAAGAAGAAAGAAGGAATGACTATTTCCCCAACTGTTGCCTCTCTAGATCAGTGATTCTCAACCAGACGGGTGGAACGGGCACATGTCAGACTCTCAGAATGGAAGAAAGATAGAAAATATTTCTATTTTATCTTTAAAAACTCACTCCCTAATACAAAATACAGAGATCTCAGGACTTCCCTGGTGGTCCAGCAGCTAAGATTCTGAGCTCCCAATGCAAGGGCCTGGGGTTCGACCCCCAGTCGTGGAACTAGATCCCACATGCTGCAACTAAGACCCAGCACAGCCAAATAAATAAATATAAATATTTAAAAAATTCAGAGATTCAAGTGTGACACTCTAGGATGCCAGGCACATGGAGAATATGGAATGAGTAAGCATTTAGAACAACCCTTGGAACCAAGGTGGCGCTCAGCACACATTTGTAGGGTACGTTTGCTACCGTCCCTGCAGACAGAAAGTAAGTGTTCTGTTTGAAGGGGAGTGTAGGTTTTTAATTTTCAAGCAAGTTCTGATTATGAGTTCATCCAATGCACAGAAGAGGGGGCTCTCGTGAGAGTAGAAAGTTGAAGAAGCAGAGACCATTCTATTTGGAAGTCTGAGAAGGGGAAGATGAGATGTAGAAGGGAAGGCAAAGGAGCACTGGAGGTTTTATTTCCTTGAGTCCCAGCGCCGCTACTACTAAGCCCAAGTGCCACAGCTAAGACCTGTTGCAGCCAAAAGTAAATAAGTAAATAAATAATAGATTGGAGAGACTTGAGCACAGTTAAAAGGCTGACAGGAAAACCCCATGCAGCAGATGAGATGGAAGAAGCAAGAGAGATGGGCCAGTGGACATGGATAATGGATCACGGATAGAGTGAGATCTCTGGGGAGGCAGGAGGGGATGAGGACCTGGACACAGGACGGAAAGAGGAAACGGGACAAACAGCAGGCGGGGCTGCAGGAAGCTGTAGAGTCTCTGGCAGGTTGCCATCAAGGCAGTTGGGGGCAGGTAGAAAACAATTGGATTATCTATTTTTTGTGAACATCTGAATGACGATGCCAAATTTGTACAAATTTCTTCAATTCCACACTGAAGTTTGTGGGTGGTCAAATAAATATTCACTTCGTTAAATTTAGACACTATTACCGTACTTTGGGGTGAGGCTGACTTTTGCAAACTTTTCAGAACAGCCTAACTCTGCAATGGAGCTTGTTTTACTTGGAATGTAGACCTGACGCTGTGAAAACGCCGAACCTGAATAACAAAGGCTCAAATGCCAACCCTGTTCGTTCTTTTAAGCATGGCATAACAAAACCCATTTCTAGGTTCCCGCTGACACTGAAACGGCTTCTCATTTTCTCATGTTGATGATGTTCTAAAGGACAAGGAGTTTGAGATTGGCTTCCAAGAAAAACAAATTCCAACCCCCTCCAGTCCAGCTGCAAGATAAATTCAGGCAAACTTTTCCTTGTGTCAGGGGTAGACCCAAATTTCTTTGGGGAAACTCCTCCAGGGGAAAACTCTTCCTTCCTGATAGTCGGTCTCTGCCAGGAAAAATCTCAAGAAGGGTTGAAAGGAAGATAAGTTTGAGTCAGTTACATAAGAAAACATTTAGAAAAGCACTTTGGAGAATTTAGGGATAAAGCGGTTCCCAGTTTATCACGGAGAAGAGAAGCAATTTGTGTGCCGTCTTTATCATTTCCATCACTGTTTGTTTGCTAAGCTGATTTGTCCACAACCCTGGCTATGTAAACCAAGCAGGGGCAGACTTGACTTGGAAAAGGCTGCGTCTTCCACACTGCATAACAGGCAAGGCTTTCATGGCAAGCTGTTCTCTCAGCACTCACATCAGTAACCACGTTACTGGCTTGCTCGTTCACTCAGTCGCTTCAGGGACTGTAGCCCTCCAGGCTCCCCTGTCCATGGGATTTCCCAGGCAAGAATTCTGGACTGGGTTTCCATTCCTTCCTCCAGGGGATCTTCCCAACCCAGCGATTGGACCCGCATTTCCTGTGTCTCCTTCATTGGTAGGTGGATTTTTTACCACTGAACCACTGGGGAAGCCCTAACCACCTTACAAAAACGTGGCAAAAAAATATGAATTAAAAAAAAAAAAAACCAATATGCATTTGCTCTCAAAAATTGCTATTGTTTGTTTTTAGTTATGATGGTTATTTACATTATTATACATGTTCTAACAACCCTAAAGGGGAGCACAAGATTTACACATTTATCAAAGGAGAGTAAAGAAGAGTTGAGAAAAACTGCTATAACTGGAAAAAATAGTGCTGAAAAAAGACACTAGTAGAAGGATAAGCAATAGCTCTCTGCAGAGGCTCCACCTTGCTGATAGCACTCTGTTTAATTAAAATTTCTGGCTTTGTTGGAAGGTGTGGATCATTTCCTTATGGGGAGGAAGTCCTAAAGGGAGGGGATACATGTATACGTATGGTTCATTGAAGGCAAAAGGAGAAGGGGTCGGCAGAGGGTGAGATGGTTAGATAGCATCACTGACTCAATCGATACATGAATTTGAGCAAACTCTAGGAGATATCGGAGGACAGAGGAGCCTGGTGTGCTACAGTCCATGAAGTCACAAAGAGTCAGACACGACTTAGTGACTAAACAGCAACAATGGCTGATTCATTTTGCTGTGCGGTAGAAACGAACACAACATTGTAAAGCAACTATCAGATCAGATCAGTCGCTCAGTCATGTCCGACTCTTTGCGACCCCATGAATCGCAGCATGCCAGGCCTCCCTGTTCATCACCAACTCCCGGAGTTCACTTAGACGTACAGATGGTGACTGCAGCCATGAAATTAAAAGACGCTTACTCCTTGGAAGGAAAGTTATGACCAACCTAGATAGCATATTGAAAAGCAGAGACATTACTTTGCCAACAAAGGTTCGTCTAGTCAAGGCTATGGTTTTTCCTGCGGTCATGTATGGATGTGAGAGTTGGACTGTGAAGAAGGCTGAGTGCCAAAGAATTGATGCTTTTGAACTGTGGTGTTGGAGAAGACTCTTGAGAGTCCCTTGGACTGCAAGGAGATCCAACCAGTCCATTCTGAAGGAGATCAGCCCTGGGAATTCTTTGGAAGGAATGATGCTAAAGCTGAAACTCCAGTACTTTGGCCACCTCATGCGAAGAGTTGACTCATTGGAAAAGACTCTGATGCTGGGAGGGATTGGGGGCAGGAGGAGAAGGGGATGACAGAGGATGAGATGGCTGGATACTCCAATAAAAATTATTTTAAAAATAATAGATTTTGGATAACATTTCATATGTGAAATCACTAAGTACTTTATGTATAGTGACTCATTTATTTCTCATGGCAATTCTGTGTGAAATGTACTACTAACATTATTATCACCATCATTTACAGAGAAGCAACCAAAGTGCAGAGTGTAATGGACTGAATTGTGTCCCCCCAGATTCATTAGCTGAAGCCCTAACTCCCAATGTGACTATATTAGGAGAGAAGCCTTTAGGAAGTAATTAAGGTTAAAAGAGGTCAGAAGAATGGGGCCCTAATCCAACATGACTGGTGTCCTTAGAAGAGGAAGAAGCAAAGAAGCACCAGAGATGTGTGAGCACAGAGAACAGGCCATGTGAGGATGCTGTGGAGAGACCTCAGAAGAAACCAAATCTGCTGACAACTTGATCTTGGATTTCCATCCCTCACAACTGTAAAGAAATAATTTCTGTTATTTAAAACACCTAGTCTCATATTTTGCAGCCTTAGCAAATTAATACACCAAAAAACTAGTAAATTTAGCTCAGGATCTTTGCTCAGCTCTTTTGAACCCAGATTTCAGAAATCTCACTCATCTGTCTTCATCCAGTGGGTTACAGCATCACTGTACAATTGAAATAACTATAAAAACTACAAGCCACAAATTTGAACCTCAGGTAACTTATAATATTCTAGTAGTCAAATTTTAAAAGACAGAGGGAATTAATTTTAATAACATATTTTATTTAACACAATATGCCAAAGTATTGTTTTAGCATGCAATAAATATGAGGCGTTATTAATAAAAGACTTAACATTCTTCTTTTTTTATCAAGTCTTCAAAATCCAGGGTCTATTTTCTACTTACACCAGATCTCAGTTTGGACTAGCCACATTTCAAGTGCTCCATAAGCCACACTTGGTTAGTGGCTGCCATACTGACAATACAGGTTAAAGCACTTTCATGGCATGATAAAGTCCAGACTCCTTAAACGGACATGTAAAGTTTGTCCTGATGTATCCATGTTTCCAGCTTCATACTTTACACTCCTTAAATTGGCAATACTTAAATGTTAGGCTTCTGTGCAACCTACACAGCTTTTTATCTTGGCATCTTTGCTTATACTTTTCCCATTGTCTGGACGCCCCTCTTCTCATTCATCTGGCCTGCCTCCTCCTACCCATTCTATGATACCCAGCTCAGGTATCTTCCAGAAAGCCTTTCCTACAACTCACACTGAGCTGAATACTTCTCTTGTGTGAGCCCATAATATTTCATCCTAATCCATCCTGACATTTAGCACTTTTTGTTACAATGATTTGTGCGTGTGTTTTCCTCCCTGATTAGACTGTGAGCTCAAGAGCAGAGGATAAGCTTTGTCTCTGTGCCTAGCACATCGGACACGTAAACATGTGTAGAACTAAACTGCACTTAACACATGTGCTTTGATATACAAGATTCCTCATCCTAATAAAGGGTATTCAAAGAATCTTAGGACACAAACTATTGATACTTCCCATTGAAAACTTCATCAGTCTTTCTGGAAGATCCTATATGAAAAATCAAACCATTTACCTACATTGGAGACTCCTGGAGGGTAGACCAGAGTGATCGGATATGAAGGATGGGGAGAGTCTCTCTAAACTGACTTGGCAAGCTTCCTGATAAAACTGGACTCTTGAGACCAGGCACAAGGAGGAGGCCTAGTCAAGAAAATGGCTTAATGGAGACTGGCTCAAGTGCCATCGATGACATGGTTTTTGTTAATGGGGAGCAGCCCAGTGTCCTCCTGGCTTGGCCTTCCCAGCTTGGAGACCCCCTTTCACAGGCCACGGCAGAAGTGACAGGGCCCCAGTATTCTCACACACTCCATCTGAGGACAGCCTCCACTCCATGATTAGGGGCTGGGTGGGAGAAAGAACCCCCTACTCCTTGACCACACTCAGGTCTTAGCCTCAGCAATAGATGGCTGTGTGCAGGATGAGAAAAGCTATTGTTCTACTGCTCCCAGGAAGAAAATACTTTGTGTGCTGGGAGATGTTCTTGACTGCAGCTGTCTGTCTGGGAGCTGGTACTGGGAAGAGAGGGAGCCATCTTGGTTTAAATACCATAGATTCTGACATTTCTTACAAGTTTTTGTCGATATTCTTGAATACATGCTTCATTGTGTGCTGTTTGTCTTCAAGGCCCTTTTCCAGAGTCCTTAATCTGTTTTATGTTTTAATTTTCATCAATCTTTCTAGAGAGCAGGTCAGTGAAGCCCCTCCTGCAATCATGGCAGAAGTCAATCTTTAGAACTGTTTCTTTTAAGGTCCATAGCTGGCAAAATTGTTCAAGGAGACTCAGGATAAATAAAAATATATATTAGACTCTAAGTGGTGATTTTATTCATGCAAGAGAAGAAAAACTTTGAGGTAATACAAAATGATGATTAGGTAACTAACAATTCTACAAAGTTAGATGTTAACTTATGGAAAACAGTTAAGGGTGTCATTTTTTAATTTTTTTTAAAACTATCCAGGAGAGAAGAGAACCTTAAATGGCTATTTAACTTAATTGTCTGCAGAAGATTAACTAGTTTTATATTTAAGTAAGAAATCTCATTTCAGAATTCCTTTGTCCACTAATTATATGAAAACTAGTTCTAATTCTTTCCTATCCAGTTCTGTCATTCTGTCAACTCCTTCATTAATGAGTTAAATAAAATTTAAACTCATGCTCACTATCTTTGGTATGAGAATTATGTTTCTAAGAATTTTCCTTTTCAAACCACTGCAGTCTCAGTTCTCTTTTTCTCCACAAACAGCACAGGCCCTGATCAATGAGATTAAAAAATAGATAGCTTTTCTCAGAGTCTGCTCCTAAGGCCCTGAAGATTCTAAGCAGGGTCATGGGTTCCTAAGGGAAAAATGTGTAGTATGATCTGGACTATGCCTCTCCAAATTTACATATTGAAGTTCTAACCCCCAGGACCTCAGACTGTAACTGTATTTAGAGATTGAGGCTTAAAAGAGGTAATTGTGGTAAAAACGAGCTCAGAAGTTGTTCAGTCGCTCAAAACTCTTTGCGATCCCATGGACTGCAGCACGCCAGGCTTCCCTGTGCTTCACTATCTCCCAGTGAGGTCAGATGGGTGGGCCCCAATCCAGTATGACTGGGGTCCTTACAACAGATTAGGACACAACACAGAGAAGAAATCAAACCTGCCAACAACCTTATCTCAGACATCTAACTCCCAGAACTTGGAGGAAACAAACTTTTGCTATTTAAGTCACCCAGTTTGTGGTACTTTGTTACAGCAGCTCTAGCAAACTAATACATTTGTGCAAGGGAATATTTTCGCTTGCTTCGGATTGATCCCATCTGGGAAAGTCTGGACTGATGCTGAAGCTCCAATACTTTGGCTACCTAATGAGAAGAGCTGGTTCATTGAAAAAGACCCTGATGCTGGGAAAGATTGAGGGCAAGAGGAGAAGGGGGCAGCAGAGAATGAGATGGTTGGATGGCATCACTGATTCAATGGACATGAGTTTGAGCAAACTCTGGGAGGTGGTGAAGGATACAGAAGCCTGGCATGCTGCAGTTCATGGGGTCACAAAGAGTTGGGCATGACTTAGTAACTGAACAACAATGCTTTTAGGGATCATGGTGGAACAAGTATGGCCACCCCAAAAATGTATAGTTCAGAGACAACAGTTGCAGCAAGAGTAGGGATCTGTGAATACATATGCTCTGTTGGAGTTTGTCACCCAATTCCCCAAGCCCTAAAGTGGAAGTGGAAAGTAGGTGTTGTAGGTTGAGCCAGGGCCCCCATCTCCTTTTATGAGTATTCACCCAGCTCCCTGTGTAGTTCGATGAACAGCTGGTGCTTGTTTTAGACAAGATGTTGATCTATAATAAGCAGTTTGCTGTCTATATAAAGTCACCTGAAGCACCAAGGTTCTATCTGTAAGGGTCTCAGTACTTTTACTTTAGGGGTGAAGAATGGAAACTGCCAAGGGAAAAAATGGGGAGCTGCTCCCATCAGAAGCTCCTACCAGCTGTAAGGAAATGCAAATCTTTATTTATTTAGCTGATAATCTACTGTATGATGTTCTCTGCATGAATGTTTACTTAAGGGAAGAGTCTGCTTGTTTAGTGAATAGAGTTTATCATCACAACCTTGTAATATCTTTAATCTTTATGCCTTTATTTGTGAGAATTCACAGATTAGTCTAGAAGTGAGCCAACTTGTCTATGCCAGACACATTAATTAACAGTTAATTCTGTGGTTCTAAGAACTATATGTTAAAAAAAAAACAAAAAAAAAACACCACCAACAAAAAACCAATCCAAACTGGAAACATTATCTGAAAATACAGAGATTCTATACCTGTTCTGGAAAACCTCGGGTGGAGAGTCACCGTTTTGGGACTATATTAAGAGATATTTAGAAAATACTCGATGTTAGTGAGTAAGGTTCTTGAGACTTGGTTTGTAAGCTAGTAATATGTTGCAAGAAAGGATATACATACCAGAGCTTAACCCACTTCCTTGATGGTGTGGTTAGATTAATTTACCACTTTGAACACTCCTGCAAACATATTTGTCCATCAAATCAGCCTATACAGGAATAAGAGGTATGGGAGTGAGAGACTCATTGGGACAATCCTAAACCTTTTTTTTTTTTCCAAGTAAGTTTTTATTTCTACTTAGTTTTATTTCACTCCCAAGCCTTTTTTTTTTTTTTTTCCATAAAAACAATAAGGGATAGATATGCAGTAGAAATCCTTAGGATAAATAAGGTGATCAAGCAGACAGTTCCTAGTTTAAAATAGATAGCCAGTGGGAAGCTGCTGTATGGGCATAGCTCATTCTGGTCTTCTGTGACAACCTAGAGAAGTGGGATGGGGTGAGCAGTTGTGGGGAGGTTTAGGAGAGAGGGGACATGCGCGTACTTCTGGCTAATTCATGATGTTATATGGCAGAAGCCAACACAATACTGTAAATCAATTACCCTTCAATTAAAAATAAATTAAAAAAATCAAAGCAGACAGTTATGATTAACACACCAAAAGTCTTTTGCAGAAGAACCACAATATAAATCCAAACACAGCACTTTTTTTCTAAATTAATGAACTAAAAGATAAACTTATTTGGGGGATCAAATCAGATGAAAAGCAGGTTCTTTGAAAATTCTTCTGGCAAGATGACTAAAGAAAAAAGAAGCACAACAGAAAAAAACCAGCAATTAAAAATGGCTATAGTTATCTATTAGACAGAAAATTTAAAGTACCTGCATACAACATTTTACAAGTTTGCAGACTACTGTGTAAAATGAATTAACTTTTTTCCAGGTAGAATGGGAGAATGAGTATGGTTATAGAAGATAAAACACTGAATGTGTGTGTGTACGCACGCTCAGTCACGTCCAACTCTTTGTGACACTCTCGACTGTAGTCTGCCAGGCTCTTCTGTCCATGGGATTTTTCCAGGCAAGAATACTGGCGTGAGTTGCCATTTCCTCCTCTAGGGGATTTTTCTGATCCAGGGATCAAACCTGTGTCTCCTGAATTGGCAGGCAGTTTCCTTACCACTGCGCCACCTGGGAAGACCCAAATACTGAATATAAGGGCATAATTTAGGCGACAGGAATATGAGTTTCATTGTGCTAGTCTACTTTCACAAATGTTTGAAGTTTTCCATTAAAAATGGAGAAGGAAATGGCAACCCACTCTAGTATTCTCGCCTGGAAAATCCCATAGATGGAGGAACCTGGTAGGCTACAGTCCATGGGGTCACAAAGTCGGAAGCGACTGAGTGACTTCACTTTCTTTCTTTCTTTTCCATTAAAAAAACAAGTTAAAAAAAAAAAAAACAAGGTAAATACATTTTCAGAGCATGATAGGAAACAAAATAATTATTTCAAAAACAGACAAAGAGTCAAGCATTTATCTTTTCTTTCCTATAGAGACTATACCTCAGAGTAACCAAATAGTTGATATTGGGAAGTTCTCTTATTACATAAAAGTAATACAAATAAAACACCTGAAAGATATTTCCCTAGTGGTCCAGTGGTAAAAAATCCACCTGCCAATGCAGGGAACATGCCACGAAGCAACTAAGCCCGTGTGCAACTGCTGAGCCCACATGCTGAAAGTCTATGCTCTGCACACAAGACAAGCAACTGCAATGAGAACACCCAAACCACAGAGAAGAGCAGCCCTTGTTCGCTGCAATTACAGGAAGTCCATGCACAGCAACAAGGAATATTTAATTAATAAATAAATATTTAAAAACAAAAAATACCCTAAAGGATAGAACCTTGCTGTTTTGCAATTTCTAAATATTAACTGACCTATGCAATATCAGCAATGGCTATTACCATGCCAAGAAAAGACACATTATATGTGCCTGGTGCCATCTATGAAATATTCTTGCCTCCCACCACCCCCAAAAAAGGGGGAGGCAGGCAAAAGTTAAGGAAAGAAGCAACTGACAATTTACAAAAACTCTAAGGTGGGGAGATATGTTAAGAAATAATATCATGGAGGGCATGTGAAATCTAGACTGCTAGAATTTTCACAAAACAAATAGCTCAATTTCTTCAAGTAAGTTACATGAAAAAAATGATGGGAAAGGAAGCTATATCTTAAAAGGCTATCAATAATTACAACATATGGCTTAAAACTTAACATTCAAAAAACTAAGATCATGGCATCCAGTCCCATCACTTCATGGCAAATAGATGGGGAAACAATGTAAACAGTGAGAGACTTTATTTTCTTGGGCTCCAAAATCCCTACAGATGGTGACTGCAGTCATGAAATTAAGACACTTGCTCCTTGGAACAAAAGCTATGACAAACCTAGACAGCATATTAAAAAGCAGATCTTAGCTGACAAATGTCCAGCTAGTCAAAGCTATGGTTTTTCCAGTAGTCATATAGGGATGTGAGAGTTGGACAGTAAAGAAAGCTGAGCATTGAAGGATCGATGCTTTTGAACTATGGTGTTGCAGAAGACTCTTGAGAGTTCCTTGGACTGCAAGGAGATCAAATCAGTCAATCCTAAAGGAGATCAGTCCCAAATATTCATTGGAAGGACTGATGCTGAAGCTGAAACTCCAATACTTTGGCCACCTGATGCAAAGAACCGACTCATTAGAAAACACTCAGATGCTGAAAAGATTGAAGGCAGGAGGAGAAGGGGACGACAGAGGATGAGATGGTTGGATGGCATTGCCGACTAGATGGACATGAGTTTGAGCAAGCTCCGGGAGTTGGTGATGGACAGGGAAGCCTGGCATTCTTCAGTCCATGGAGTCACAAAGAGTTGGACACGACTGACCTACTGAACTAAACTGGTAGACTAAGTACTGAAGTATCTAGGGATGAAATTATATGAAGATTGGGATTTGTTTTAAAATAATTCAAGTGGAACAAGGAGTAGATTAAAAAGTTTGGCCACTAGTTGAAGTTGGGTATTGTGTAAATGGGCCTCCATTGTACTAATTAGTATATATTTAAGAATCTTAATAACAAGTTCTGCCAAGACTTTTTTTTTTTTAACTTTACAATATTGTATTGGTTTTGCCATATATCAAAATGAATCCACCACAGGTATACATGTGTTCCCCATCCTGAACCCTCCTCCCTCCCCATACCCTCCCTCTGGGTTGTCCCAGTGCACCAGCCCCAAGCATCCAGTATCGTGCATCGAACCTGGACTAGTGACTCGTTTCATATATGATATTATACATGTTTCAATGCCATTTTCCCAAATCATCCCACCCTCTCCCTCTCTCACAGAGTCCAAAAGACTGTTCTATACATCAGTGTCTCTTTTGCTGTCTCGTATACAGGGTTATTGTTACCATCTTTCTAAATTCCATATATATGCGTTAGTATACTATATTGGTGTTTTTCTTTCTGGCTTACTTCACTCTGTATAATAGGCTCCAGTTTCATCCACCTCATTAGAACTGATTCAAATGTATTCTTTTTAATGGCTGAGTAATACTCCATTGTGTACATGTACCACAGCTTTCTTATCCATTCATCTGCTGATGGGCATCTAGGTTGCTTCCATGTCCTGGCTATTATAAACAGTGCTGCGATGAACATTGGGGTACACGTGTCTCTTTCCCTTCTGGTTTCCTCAGTGTGTATGCCCAGAAGTGGGATTGCTGGGTCATAAGGCGGTTCTATTTCCAGTTTTTTAAGGAATCTCCACACTGTTCTCCATAGTGGCTGTACTAGTTTACATTCCCACCAACAGTGTAAGAGGGTTCCACACCCTCTCCAGCATTTATTGCTTGTAGACTTTTGGATCGCAGCCATTCTGACTGGCATGAAATGGTACCTCATAGTGGTTTTGATTTGCATTTCTCTGATAATGAGTGATGTTGAGCATCTTTTCATGTGTTTGTTAGCCATCTGTATGTCTTCTTTGGAGAAATGTCTATTTAGTTCTTTGGCCCATTTTTTGATTGGGTCATTTATTTTTCTGGAATTGAGCTGTAGGAGTTGCTTGTATATTTTTGAGATCAGTTGTTTGTCAGTTGCTTCATTTGCTATTATTTTCTCCCATTCTGAAGGCTGTCTTTTCACCTTGCTTATAATTTCCTTTGTTGTGCAGAAGCTTTTAAGTTTAATTAGGTCCCATTTGTTTATTTTTGCTTTTATTTCCAATATTCTGGGAGGTGGGTCATAGAGGATCCTGCTGTGATGTATGTCGGAGTGTTTTGCCTATGTTCTCTAGGAGTTTTATAGTTTCTGGTCTTACATTTAGATCTTTAATCCATTTTGAGTTTATTTTTGTGTATGGTGTTAGAAAGTGTTCTAGTTTCATTCTTTTACAAGTGGTTGTCCAGTTTTCCCAGCACCACTTGTTAAAGAGATTGTCTTTAATCCATTGTATATTCTTGCCTCCTTTGTCAAAGATAAGGTGTCCATATGTGCGTGGATTTATCTCTGGGCTTTCTATTTTGTTCCATTGATCTATATTTCTGTCTTTGTGCCAGTACCATACTGTCTTGATGACTGTGGCTTTGTAGTAGAGCCTGAAGTCAAGCAGGTTGATTCCTCCAGTTCCATTCTTCTTTCTCAAGATAGCTTTGGCTATTCGAGGTTTTTTGTATTTCCATACAAATTGTGAAATTATTTGTTCTAGCTCTGTGAAGAATACCATTGGTAGCTTGATAGGGATTGCATTGAATCTATAAATTGCTTTGGGTAGTATACTCATTTTCACTATATTGATTCTTCCAATCCATGAACATGGTATATTTCTCCATCTATTAGTGTCCTCTTTGATTTCTTTCACCAGTGTTTTATAGTTTTCTATATATAGGTCTTTAGTTTCTTTAGGTAGTTATATTCCTAAGTATTTTATTCTTTTCATTGCAATGGTGAATAGAGTTGTTTCCTTAATTTCTCTATTTTCTCATTATTAGTATATAGGAATGCAAGGGGTTTCTGTGTGTTGATTTTATATCCTGCAACTTTACTATATTCATTGATTAGTTCTAGTAATTTTCTGGTGGAGTCTTAAGGGTTTTCTATGTAGAGGATCATATCATCTCATCTACAAACAGTGAGAGTTTTACTTCTTCTTTTCCAATTTGGATTCCTTTTATTTCTTTTTCTGCTCTGATTGCTGTGGCCAAAACTTCCAAAACTATGTTGAATAGTAATGGTGAAAGTGGGCATCCTTGTCTTGTTCCTGACTTGAGAGGAAATGCTTTCAATTTTTCACCATTGAGGATAATGTTTGCTGTGGGTTTGTCATATATAGCTTTCTGCCAAGACTTTTGTATAAAGTCTCCTCTTAGGGTGCCAGGGAGCTAGGTAGGTTTTTCTGGCTTTTCTTGATGGAAGTGTGTAAGGAGTTAGATATTAGATAGGCCATCAGATTCGGCTTTTATTTGCAAAAACAAAACTAAAATGTATTACTGAAATCTTTTCTGAATCTAGTGGGGTGTAAAACCATTCAAAAAGGTAACATTTATTTGAAAACACTGTGTTTTTTTTTTTGTGTTGTCAGAGAAACACTTTTCCCATAGGTATGCCATGGTCACAGAAATGCAATATATAGATGTAGAAGAGTGTCATGATGAGACTCAGTACATAGTATCTTGAGTACTTTATAAAATGGCCCTCCTGGGTAGAATAATCAGCTGACTTAAGAAGTAAACAAAATGGTTTACAGCTCCTTGCTCAATTATAACCATTTTTCAAATTCTTTTAAATTGACATAATACCCAAATAAATGCACAAAGTTTAAGCGTACAAGCTCAATGAATTATCAGAAAGTAAGCACTCCAGGATAACTGGAACAAAATTTTAAAAATATTAACCACGCATCAGAAACCTCTCCTCATGCCCTCAATTACCTGTTTCTGAACTTGATATAAATAGAATTATACATTATATATTCATTTTTTGTATGGCTCCCTTTAACATCACATTCGTGAGATTCTTTCCTGTAGCTTTTATGTAGCTTTACTGTGTTCACTTGTATAAAGTATTCCACTATAAAAATACATCTTTATGAACTTCTTTCTCACAGTGCCTGTTGCCCTAATGTGATTGTCTAACATTTATGTAACTAATACTGGCTTTCATTTGGCTAAAAACAATCTCTTAACAGGTTAGAATTTAACACTTGTTTTCTGCAGGATCAAGGACTGGGGTAATCCCCTTTTAGGCATAGAGCAAGGATATAGGTGCTTTACTTAATCAAACGATGTGCAACTTACTCCAACAAAACCACTGAATCTTATCCTGTTACCCCGTGTATATCCTTAGAACAAAGAAAGGAATGAAGAAAATACAGATCTCCATGGGACATTAGACTCACTAATTTTTTTCTATTTAATTATACTTTTTTATACTAGCAGAGGTAGGAATTCTGTATCAGAACCCTATGATTATAAATGTGGTCATTCTAAGAAAATGATTAGAATTTTATCAGCTCAACATAAATTAACAGAAACATATAGTGAAGAATCCACCAGAAGTGGCATAGAAAAAAATTCACTGATGTACAACCACACAGAGAGTAAACAAGGCGGGTTTAATACTTCCAACTATCCCTAACAGCATCTCAGTTTAATTATCTGCAAATATTGGGCATTAAAAATTGGTACAGCTTGTTTGATAGTGTTGTTTCTACAATTGTTCTTCATGTAATGGCATATGTCTTAGAAATGATCACTGTCCTGAAATGGCTTACTTTCTAGAGATAGCTATCACACAGTATGTGTTCCTACATGTTCATAATTAGCTGTAGGATAGCTTTAGCCATATATATATTCTGATTAGAATGGCCTAGAGAAGCCTCATGATCCCTTTGGGGAGGTTCCCATTGAAGGCAAGAGTTCAAGGCTATTTGACTTATGGATTTAGGCTGACATTTCTACTAGATTACACAGTTCTTAAAAGGTAAATCATGATATCTCTAACTTTTCATTATCTTTCCCAGCACATAGCTTAATTCTGGTACAATCAGTACTTGGTGAGCTGAATTGTGTCCCCTTAAAATTCTTCTACTGAAATCCGAACCCCCAGTATCTCAGAATGTAACTGTATTTGGAGATAGAGCCTTGAAAGAGCTAATTAACAGCTCAATGGGGTCAGATTCAGTTCAGTTCAGTCGCTCAGTCATGTCTGACTCTTTGTGACCCCATGAATCACAGCACACCAGGCCTCCCTGTCCATCACCAACTCCCGGAGTCTACCCAAACCCATGTCCATCGAGTTGGTGATGCCATCCAGCCATCTCATCTTCTGTTGTTCCCTTCTCCTCCTGCCCCCAATCCCTCTCAACATCAGGGTCTTTTCCAGTGAGTCAACTCTTTGCATGAAGTGGCCAAAGCATTGGAGTTTCAGCTTTAGCATCAGTCCTTCCAATGAACATCCAGGACTGATCTCCTTTAGGATGGACTGGTTGGATCTTCTTGCAGTCCAACGGACACACACGAGTATTCTCCAACACCACAGTTCAAAAGCATCAATTCTTTGGCGCTCAGCTTTCTTCACCATGCAACTCTCACATCCATATATGACTACTGGAAAAACCATAGCCTTGACTAGACGGACCTTTGTTGGCAAAGTAATGTCTCTGCTTTTAAACATGCTATCTAGGTTGGTCATAACTTTCCTTCCAAGGACTAAGCGTCTTTTAATTTCATGGCTGCAATCACCATCTGCAGTGATTTTGGAGCCCCAAAAAATATAGTCTGACACTGTTTCCCCATCTATTTCCCATGAAGTGATGGGACCAGATGCCACGATCTTAGTCTTCTGAATGTTCAGCTTCAAGCCAACTTTTTCACTCTCCTCCTTCACTTTCATCAAGAGGCTTTTTAGTTCCTCTTCACTTTCTGCCCTAAGTGTGGTGTCATCTGCCTATCTGAGGTTATTGATATTTCTCCTGGCAATCTTGATTCCAGCTTGTGCTTCTTCCAGCCCAGTGTTTCACATGATGTACTCTGCATATAAGTTAAATAAGCAGGGTGACAATATACAGCCTTGACGGACTCCTTTTCCTGTTTGGAACCAGGTGGACCCTAATCCAATAGTAACCTCTACAACTGTAAGAAAACACATTTCTGTTGGTTAAGCTGCCCAGGCTGTGGTACTTTGTTATGTCAGCTCTAGCAAATTAATACATATAGCAACTACATTTTTTAAAAGTTAGCTTTTTCAAATTTCCAACTTGAAATTACACTTTTTGTTTTCAGAAATAGGTAAGAATTTTTACTCTTTGGCACAAATTAACACCCCCATTACATATGCAGTTTCTTTAAATTGGTCTTGACAGTTCCCTGAAAAGTACATAAGCACCCCAATCCCATGTATAGACCTTTAAGATTGAACTCACATCACTTGGCAGAACAGAACTGCAATGCCAGGCTGCAATGGACAGTGCTGGATCATGTCAAGGAGACCTGGGTTTAGTCCAGACTCTGCCAGTAACTGCCATGTTGCCTTGGGCAAGTCACTTCCTTGAGCCGCTCATTTTTAAAAGGTGGAAATTGAACTACATGGGCTCTTAGATACATTTACACTCAAGACTGTGTGTGACTCAGTGATGGTTATAGGCCTCTGCTGTGTAAATAAGCATTTCATGGTTAAACAAGTTTATCAGTTCAGTCGCTCAGTCGTGTCTGACTCTTTGTGACCCCATGAATCGCAGCACGCCAGGCCTCCCTGTCCATCACCAACTCCCGGAGTCCACTCAAACTCATGTCCATCGAGTCAGTGATGCCATCCAGTCATCTCATCCTCTGTCATCCCCTTCTCCTCCTGCCCCCAATCCCTCCCAGCATCAGGGTCTTTTCCAGTGAGTCAACTCTTCACATGAGGTAGCCAAAGCACTGGAGTTTCAGCTTTAGCATCAGTCCTTCCAATGAACACCAAGGACTGATCTCCTTTAGGATGGACTGGTTGGACCTCCTTGCAGTCCAAAGGACTCTCAAGAGTCTTCTCCAACACCACAGTTCAAAAGCATCAATTCTTCGGTGCTCAGCTTTCTTTATAGTCCAACTCTTACATCCATACATGACCACTGGAAAAACCAAAGCCTTGACTAGACGGACCTTTGTTGGCAAAGTAATGTCTCTGCTTTTTAACATGCTATCTAGGTTTGTCGTAGCTTTTCTTCCAAGGAGCATGAGTCTTTTAATTTCATGGCTGCAATCACCATCTGCTGTGATTTTGGAGCCCAAAAAAAAAAGTCTGACACTGTTTCCCCATCCATTTCCCATGAAGTGATAGTTTATAGAAGTTTACAAAAACTGTTTTGGCCATAGGGTTATTTTATCTTTCCCTGATAAAAATGCCTCTAGATCTAAAAAAAAAAAAAAAAAAAAAAAAATTGACCTAGTTACATTCATGGAGACAATCGATTTTTAGATGAGCAAGCAAAGATCAGTAGTAGAGTCTTCTATGCCATTAAAAATAATCACACACACATAAATTCCCACTTCCGAAAAATCCAAGAATAAAAGATTAAAATAAATGACTGCTTAGACTCCCAAAATCCAATAATACTTTAAAGAACCTAAAAATAAAACATTTTTGTCTATGGAAAAGAAATATATAGGCAGCTGGTAACTATGCTACCCTTTAATTGAAAAGAACACAAACTTGGTTTGAGATCACACCTCATGTCTCAAAATTTATGTGTATTAGCTCCCTAGGGAAGCCAAAAACTGGAAAAAATGTTCCAACTCTTGTTTGGCAGTGTACATATATTGTCTGTGTGTCTGAAAGAGACAGACAGAAAGGAGAGAGAGATATATACACAGAGAGCAAAAGACAGCATTCATGCAAATATACCAACGTGTACTTATACAGAGGGAGTGTGCCATTTACAAAGCTACTTGTAGGATGATTAGAAAAGCACTTTGTTTCTCAAAATGAGAACTGTTCCTGAACTAAAAAAGAGATGATCAGCAAACTTAGGGTCGTTTAGTTTTTAAAGCTGTGTGCACATGTGCTTGCTATGCTGTAACAAGTTTAGATGGATGGTTATGAGAAAGAAAAGAAAATATGACATCATTAGAATTACAGGTAAGACAAGGGAAAACCCAAAGTACAGACAAGAACACAGAAATATTTTAAGAGAGTACAGATGTCATGACATTTATTAAAAGGCATGCTACAATGCTATACTTGTTAGGAAAAGAGTAGAGATATCAATAGTCAGCAAATATACAAACTGAACGAAAATGGAATATACTGTAGTGTACAGAAGCTTTAATTAACCATGCACTACGCACTTAGAAAATATGTTTTTTAATATTTTATCGTCTCTTTGCATTTATAACATGATTCACTTCAACAATCACAGAATCCTTTTCTTCCAAAGCCACAAACTGTGTTACAAATGAAAGCTGGTACTGCAGCTTATCAAAATATACAAGACAATTGATGTTTTATATAAAACCACTTTATATGTCAACTTGTTCCCTAAAACCGCTTTCCCCCCCCTTTTTTTGGCCTGGTTTAAAAAAATGTTGTTACAAATATTTACAGCATTTACTTCTGTTAGATGAACATTCTTATAAACTGAAAAAGGGAATTTTATGAACAGACCACATAAAACACGAGACAATGTCAGAGGCTCCTAGCTGTGCTATTTTTTTTTTTTTCTTAAATACAGTACTGAAAATGCCCATCGAACCCTTATCATCTAATCCATTCTGTTCACATTTAAACTCCCATTTTCTCTAAGTAGTCTATTCACCGATAGGAAATAGAAAGTAAAGGCCGCTTTGCACTGGGTCTTCTTTCAGAAAGGAGCTTGGGAAAAAATGCTTAACAGAAAGGAGTCAAAACCAGAACAGTCAGTCTTTGGTCAGAGCAATGAGGTGACATTTTGATGCAAAACTCTGCTTGGTTAGCAATCTTTATAATTAGTACTTTTTGGATGTGGGATGAATTTTTTTAAAGATCTGGGTATCAATGGTAAAGGGAAAAAAGGCCAGAGTATGATTTTTTAAATGACATCAAAAATAGTTATTTAAATATTTATTATTACAACTACTACACAGATTCAAGAACTAAAAAATAACCTAAAAACAACAACAAAAATCTGTTTACAGTGCTGATTTCAGCTTGCCATAAGCAGCTTTCAACCATGACTATTATCACCAAGGTCACTGGGCCAGAAAAATACCCCTGTTCTCTGGAACACATGCCTCAGGTTACAGAAATGAAGATGACTACCACAAAGACTCCAAGCAGCTCTGTTCTTGGACCTGCACATGCTATGAATATTATGTGAGGAAGGCAAAAAGCATAACTGAGAATTCATTTTACAGTTACAACTGTTTCCTTGAAAGAATGGTCTGTGGGATAACATTCTTTTAAAATTATATAGTATGCATTTCCTGAAAACCAGAATGTTGATACTACCACCTAAACCTCAAATAGGAAGAAAGATCAATTAAGACTACTGAAGAAGGCACATACACTTTGGTCCTGTTTCTTTCGTTCTTCTCTCTCTATAAAACCCCCCAAACTGATATTTTAGTAATTTTCTATTTTTTAAACCATTCACAACTAGCTGTTAAAATTTGCTCTGAAAAAAGACTGCAAATAGTCTTCTAGATAGTAACACAGCTGAATTACATTTTCTTTAAGGGAAAAGTTTTGTGCAATCTAATGGTATTTCTTTTTAGCACAATAGTAGATTATTTTAAATCTGGCAGTTTTATTCTTGTTAATAACAGATCAAGACAAAGGAAAGGTTAAGAACGCTTTTACCCATAGTCATGCTGTCTTTTTGGTTTTAAAAATAGCAGTGCACACTAGAGACAGCCTGACAATTTGGCAAACAGGGTTTTTAAGTGACTCACTGCGGGCAGGGGACACATACTTCTGAGCTTGTCATCTTTCGTCCAAAAAATATTTAGTGGGAACAGAAGGGGAATTACATGATAATACAATCAGTGCATAACCTGCCTGCTTAATAACATGGAAGTTTCCAAAAGTTTATATAAAACTGAACAGAGACATTCATGGGCACTACTTCTAATCAACTGAAGCAGAACCTATGATGACCATACTAGGTGGAGCCAAAGAAACACTGCTTCCATAAGGAATCAGGCAGGCAAAAACTGTGTCTCTAAAAACTGTGAGATTTGCCAACTTTCAACAACAAAATCAGAAACATTACTGCAAGTAACATCACAACTTAGCCTTAAAGAATTTACTGCATTCTGTAGGAACTACTGGGCAATTCTGATACTTTCCAGTCAGTTATCAAATTATTAAGCTTATTTTCCTATTTGTATCTCACACAAAACACAATTTACTACTATGCAAGTTATTTAAATCTCAAAGTAAAACTTTTTGGCATAAATTGCTACCATTTAATGTGTACTGCTATTTTTTTTTCAGAGTTTCATACTATGGGTTTTTGTTGGTTATTCATTTTGTACTGCTATTTTTAAAAGTCCTGAATATATATAATTTGTGTCAAAGTCAGACACCTCCAAAAATAAGACAATTCTCCTGGAAATAAAGTAAATAAACTTTAAAATAGGATACTATGACAGCTCAACAACAACAAAACATTGCTTAGCAGGTATCAACTAACTGCATGCCAAAACAAAAAATACAAAGATCTAGTTTTTTCACTGCCCTGATATTTTTAAATCTTTTTACAGAAACTATGTCAACACAAATACTGTAGACCTCTATAATTCAAAGAGCAAAGAGCCCAATATGGACAACATCCATGTGCTACAGCTAATTTTAGACACAAATTGATGGTTTTGAACACACTATTTTAAATAAGAATATCTCACTTTTCCAAATCTTAATTTGATTAATGTTTTTGGTCAATAATTTAAGATGTATGTAATGTACATATGTATGTACAACATTAGAGGAGTGTATGTATGTATATACACTCATCTATACACACACACACACACACACACACAAAGCCCTGAAAAGGATTCAAATGTTCTCTCTCAAATATAAAGGCCATTTCCTACTTCAAAATTACATTCAACACCATTTATGATCTCCCTTCTGCTACACTTCTGCTACACTTACACTGAATGTTATGAGAATCATGCATTGAAAGTACACAGTAATTCCTAACTCAAAAAGAAAAAAAATTCCAATTTAAAATATAACTGAAAATTACAATAGTGCTTGTAAAGAAGGAAAAAATGAAGCAAACTTGGAGTGATTTCTTAAAGAAATTGGTTTTTCTCCCTTCCCTCTTACTCAGTGTTTTGGTAAAAATATATTTTATATGTGAAAAAAAAAAAAACTAGATAAATGATTATATCTATCAGCCAATACTAAAACTGATCCATTCAAAAGGTCTCAATTTAGTGTCCTTCATTTTCTACCGACTAATTGTTGCTCAGCGTTGAGGGAATTTTGCTTTTGAACAATCCAGAATGTCTTTTGTATTCTCCGAATATTTTTGCAAAATTGTTTTTGTTAAAACTTGCCTGTTTAATTTAATGGCTGGAATACAATAAGAGATTGAGATATTCTTCTAAAAGGTGAGATGAGCCACTCTGAGAATCTGAGAAAAGTGAAAAAGGAATAGACAAAAACGACCCTTTTAACAAATTCTGCTTTAAAAAATCTACTCAAGCACTGAAGGAATAAGTAATCAATGCAAAGTATCTAATTTAAAAGAAACAATTTTACATTATACAGTCACTGAAACAACATTAAAATGTATGCTTACATTCAACTGAAGAGAGAGAGGGACAGAGTATGAGAAAGAACCCACTCCTCATACACCACCTATGTGGGCACTCACTCAGTACTGAGCTTCATTAACCAAGAAAAGCAAGTTCTCACTTGAGTATATGACAAAAACCAAGCAATCCTGAGACAAATTCTAATGGATAAAGATTAGACAAGATCCAGAAACGGAGACTGCATTTTATAGCCCCCAACTGGTATGCTATAACCGCAATGACCACTGCTGGTCACAATATGAAGAGGCCTACAGGTGTGCACTGAGTTATTCCCAAAACCATTTAACCCTTCCCCACCCCACCTCTACACCAAAGCACCAAAAATTTGAATAGAAACTATTACTTCTTGAAAAATCACTTAAAATTGCAATTAAAAAAAAAAAACACTTTAAAATTCTTGCCAAAACAAGGAAAGAAAAAACAAATGCTCACCAAGCCGACAATATAGCTTTTAAGATACTTAGATAAAACTCTAACCTATTATATCATAAGCACATAATAAGGCACATAATAGGAAATTAAGTAAATACACAGTAATTCTGAATAAGTATTAGAGATTATAGTGGTACAAAAAACCCTTGAGATTAATTTTTTTTCTAAAAGAAGACTTTACCAAAAATAACTTTTAAAAAATCTGTCAAACCATATGATAGACCTGAATATTTTCCTTTAAGACTGTAAACTTTTTTTTTCTGAAAACAACTGTAAAAAAGTAGTTTATAAGTAGGATTATTTTTCTTTTTAAATTTTCCAAGATCATATTACTAGGCAACTGTCATTGTGAAATTTAAACCATGATTTTCCCAAATAAAATGAATTATTCTGACCCTTAATAGATCCTGGTTGGATTCCACATAATTTCCCTGGAGACAGTTGAGACATTTCATTCTCCAAATAGTTTTAAAAAGTTAAAGATATGCAAAGGAGTGTCTTACAGTGGGAAAAAAATAATTGAAAGAAAACATGCAAGTTTATCAATTTGCTTCCAATACAATCCCATTTATGTATAATAAGTATCAATATATGCCAAATAACTGTTGTAACTTATAAGAGAACATAGTTTCCTACAGGACTCAAACTTCTGAATCATAAAGTTAAAAACCTGGTTGTAGGTCATTTAAATTACTTATGTCAAGTAATTTTAAAAGTCTGTATGTTTAAATTTTTCAAAGTACAAAGGAGTTTAGAAATGTTGTATAAGGCTGATCTGGACCCAAATTAAAAGAAAGTCTGTCCTCTTGAAATTCAATTTAATACAGGGAATTAATTATTGGAAAAAAATTTTTTCCTGAAGATTATTTTCATTTTTAGAAACAATGGTACAAAGGAAAAACACGCCTCTGATGACGTACTGGCAGAGGGGAGAAATGGGAAAAGAGAACATCCCTTGATTTTTTTAATATACTTTAACATCAAAGTCAGAAAGAGTTATTTTTGAAAGAGAGGCAGAATTGGTCTTGAGCTGCTTCAGTCTATGTCTGAAGGTTTTACTGAAATTATGGTCCAGTCTTAGGAGAAAAATTCAAAGAAAAGTCAGATTGTAGATTTTGAGAAGGAAACTCTGAGGTGATGATTTTCTCCAAGGTCATGGTTATGAAGCTCAATGAGGGCCTGGATTGCTTCTTCCACAGATCCCAACTGAATGAGTGCCATTTTGCGATCTTTCCTAAAGTGGCAGAAGAAACAGAAAAAGTACACAGAATTAATTTTACCTACAAACCTCTTCCCCAACCCTAGAAGATTTCATTAAATTACCAAAAACATTTGCAAATCATGTATTTTTTAAAAGAATGGACTTACTGGAAGAATTTAAAAGCCTTCACTGAACATCCAGCTTCTGTGAAAAGATTCTTCAGGTCATCTACTGTAACAGAGGGGCTGTGAAAACATCATCACAGAGACAGTCAACTATCTTATCCCTAATTTTCAAATGAAGCAATGATTAACTCCTGACATCATCAGGTCTCTAGAATACCTCACATTACAAAGAGTATAAAGCCATGTAATGAAGACATGATTTGCAAGTGCCCTTAAAGATCTTTAAGGTTGGGCTTCTGCAATGGCTTAGTGGTGAAAGATCTGCCTGCAATGCAGAAGATGCAGGAGACTTGGGTTTGATCCCTGGGTTGGGAAGATCCCCTGGAGGAGGAAAGAGCAACCCACTCCAGTATTCTTGCTTGGAAAATCCAATGGACAGAGGAGCCTGGTGGGTTTTCCATAGAGTCGCAAAAGAAAAAAAAAAAAAAAAAAAAAAAAAAAGATGTTCAAGATTGATGCATGCATGTCTTCAGACAATGGAATGTTGTCTCAATTCTTTTGCATAAGACATGGGCAGTACCTCAAGAACAAGAAAATCTTTCTATATTTACTCTTTCAATGGGATTATTGGAGAAGGCAACGGCACCCTACTCCAGTACTCTTGCCTGGAAAATCCCATGGACGGAGGAGCCTGGTAGGCTGCAGTCCATGGGGTCGCTAAGAGTTGGACACGACTGAGCGACTTCACTTTGACTTTTCACTTTCATGCATTGGAGAAGGAAATGGCAACCCACTCCAGTATTCTTGCCTAGAGAATCCCAGGGATGGGGGAGCCTGGTGGGCTGCCGTCTATGGGGTCGCACAGAGTCGGACACAACTGAAGCGACTTAGCAGCAGTACTTCCAAGCCCCTTCCCTAGCTCTGATTTGTCTTCTATAGTCCACTACTAGTCCGGTATATTTTAGTACTAATCCAGTACCTTTTCAATTACATTCAGGATAATTACGAACATGTATATGCGCCAATCATGTTCAAAAATAGCCCCCAATTACACTTACCTCCTAGTATTTATACCCTTTGGGTACTCCTCTCCCATACAGAATAAGGATGTCCTCTGTAACCCTCAGGGTATTACAGAAATGACACGTGACTTCTGAGGCTGAGAGACATTGTGATTTCCACCTTGCCCTTTCTTGAATGATTAGCTCAGGAAGAAACCAGATGCCTTTTCATGAAGACAGTCAAGTAGCCCTAGCACAGGTCTTTGTGGCAAGGAACTGACTTAAGCATATGAGGGGGCCACTTTGGAAGTGGACTCTAACCCCATTACAGCCTTCAGATGCTATTTTGTAAGAGAATCAGCCAAAACCTAAACCACTTCTGGATTCCTGACTCACAGTAACAGTTTGAGATAAAGAACATCTACTATTGTGTTAAGCTGTTGGGTTTTGGAGTGATCTGTTACACAGCAGTGGACAACTAATACGGTGGTCTAGCACATGACAGTCAATGGACTAAAAGTAGACTCTTCGTCATTTCACAACTACCAGCAAGGATGGTCTTACAGAACAACAACTGGCTCTGCTAGGACAGAGATTCGAATTCATATTCACCTGGTATGTCACTCCTGAGTAAGTTACTTAATCTGAGCCTCTCACTTTCAGTGTTAAAATGAAACTAACAACCTTTACTCCAAGGGTTATTATGGATAAACTGCTAAGACAGAACACAAAATGGTGGATACCAAGGACAGGGTAGAGAGAAACAGAGAGATATTGTCTAATGGATACAGAGCTTCAATTTGAGATGATGACAAGGATTTACAGATGGATACACGTGACGGTTGAACACTATGAAAGTATATAATGTGAGTGTACACTGAAACACACACTCAAAAGTGGTTAAAATGGCTATGTATTTAACCACAATTTTAAAAAGAAGATTATTATGGAGATTAAATGAGGTAATGCATGTAAGACACCAGCACAGTGCCCGATACTTGGTAGACGGTTAAAAAATACATTAACATTCTTTCTCCTACCTACATGTCCGGTGTAGCATACAACCTGAGACCAGCTCCTGGATAAATGTCCTTAAGAGGGAGCCTGCTTTAGTCTTTAAATATGTTGCCTCTCTCCCTCATTCTGTATTAATGAGGTGCTAAATTTCTAGAGGCACATAATTGAGATTTTTTTTCTAAAGCGACTCCTCTTGTTGCCTGGAAGGCATAAGGCTTGAGCCACTGCCCAATTCAGATGCAAAGTTTCTCCATGTGCCTAACTGGAGACTAGTGAGGAGCCTGGGCATTCAACAGTATTTTAAACAATTATTTTTTGTTCCCATTCAATGGCCATTCTCATTTTCAGAAATGTCCCAGAACTGTACCCTTTTCCATTCCCTTTTAACTTTTCACACACATGCTGGCATACAACTATACCCCCCAGCTTTTACCCTTTCTTTCCAAAGCTATCCTCCTCCATGTTATATAAAACTGTCATCTTTTTTGGTCAAGGATTTCACAAATTAAAACTGGGATTTCCAGTTTTACATTTCTTAGGCTTTGATGACCATACAGTCTCTATTCTAACAATTCAGCTTTGTCGTATTGGCTCAAAAGCACCCATAGCTAATACATAAATCAATAAATGTGGCTGTGTTCCCTGAAACTTTTCTCATGGAAGGTGAAATTTTATGTAATTTTCTCAAATCACGAAATATTATTCTTTTGTTTTTCCTCAACCACTGAAAATGTAAAAACTGATCTTAGCTCATGGGCCTTACAGGTGGATTTGACCCATGGGCTGTAGTCTGTCAATGTCTAAGCTAGATGATGACTGAAGAACAAGTCTGCTACAACACTGGTTACTACAGACTGGTTATAAGAACATAATTTCTAGCTTTTAGATATATATGTGGCTTGTAGGTTAAAAAAGAGAGAATTCAGTTTTACCAAATTCTTGCGTGCCTCTGACTCTTTGTAACCCCATGAGCTGTAGACCACCAGGCTTCTCTGTCCATGGCATTTTCCAGGCAGGAATCCTGGAGAAGGCTGCCATTTCCTACTCCAGGGGATCTTTCCAACCCAGGGGTTGAACTTATGTTTCCTGTGCCTCCTGCACTGGCAAGCAGATTCTTTACCACTGAGCCACCTGGGAAGCTTACCAAATTCTTAAAAACATAAATTATTTGATTTTGCTATGCTTGTTGCTGAAAGGTCTTCACTTCTACAGAAGGATGAATAAGTCTGTACCAATGGAATATCTCTGCATACATGTAATTTTGCCCTTCTAGAACTGAAAGGTAACTAGTTGCTAATTCCCTGTTTGGAAAGAAAAATTTTAAACACTGCTACCTTTACTTTTGGAGTGTAAGTTTGGATAAACTTCTTAAGACAAGATGGCAAATAAATCATCTGACAAGCAATTAGTGAATTTCTACTACTACGTTAACAATAATTTCAGTTTTTATCTCCCCAAACCATATATTCTAGATTATTTATCACTGAAATGAATAGTAACAAATTAAGATACATACGGGATGTTGGAAAGATGCAGAGTAGCTGACGGAGGAAAAATATTCTGGAAGTTTTTAGAGCCAGGTTTTTTAAAGCGATGCAAAGGACTATTGCTAAAATCCTTAGTCAGACCTTGGTCTTCTTGTCCCTCTCGAGGAAGCTGAACTGCTTGATGCTTGGACAGTGTAGCACGAAGCACTTTCCCATAAAGTCTTTGACCGCTCAGATGATTCATTGCTGGTGCATAAGAAGAAAATAAGGAAATTCTGGGTATTAAGGTAGAGTCTCTGTAAAACTATCATAATTCTTTTTATTTAGTCATTTAAAATTATATTGTCAGTTTGAGGGCTTAAATAGTTTTGAATTTAAAAACTCTTACATATGAAAATATATTAAATGAGTTGGTTTTACCATTAACGAAAAGCAATACAACAAAAAATACCTATTTTCCTAGCAGAGTGCTAAAACGTTTCAGAATGCCTGAAATATATAACATGAGCTCAGGAAATGGCTACTGAATAAATTAATCTCAAGTAAAGCTTTTTAAAACAAATATCTGACTAGTATATTTCAACAGCCACTATAATAATGAATGGTGAGATAGCAAAACGACACTTTCTTGCACTATCATTATGAACTTTTAAGCAACAGTTCTAGAAAACTTAAAAGGAAAACAAACAAGCAAACAAATGAAAGAAAACAAGTCATGTTTATTAGTTTAAAGCTAATGGAAAAATCTTAGAGTCAAAGCTCTAAACATCAATGATATGTTCAAACAGATAAATGCACTTCAAAGAGTTATAAACATTTTTACATCTTAAAATGTAAGCAGATCCAAATAATAGTGCAGATACTAACATAAAGAGGAACTCTTTCTACTTAAGCCGTAAGTTTACTTCATAGGAAAATTCACATACAAAAGGAGCATATAATATGCACATATAATAAGGACTATTATTAATCACTAGTACCTAGTTGAGCTTGATTTGCATCTGCCATCTGAACCAATGCGTTTTCTTTCTTATTAAACATTATCTTCACTCGATGTACATCACCATATACTCCTAATTAAAAAGACAAAACAGTTTTTTAGTGTTGACTGTAGTGTTCAATTAATTTTACCAATATATTTAAAGAAAGCTTTTCTCATGCTATATGCTTTCCCTGAGCAATTTCATATATATGCTCCCAAATGTGTATCTATATTTTAGATTTATTAATCCCTTCACGTGGCTGTCCCATAAATACTTCAAATTTAATATATTCCAAACCGATTCATCTCCCCTTTTCATCCCCTCCTGTGTTCACGAACTCTCTTGATAAACAGTATCATCATGCATGTATTTGCTCTGGTCAGACACCTGGGAGTCATCTTTTGACCTATTCCTTTCCCTAAGTTCTGACATCCTATCAACTACCAGTACTCATTGATTCTATGGCCTAAATACCTCTCACATTTGTCCACTTTTCCCACCCTCCCTACCATCGAAGCTATTATCACTATTTCACAACTGGACAATCACAATAGCCTCCCAAATTGATCTCATTACATCCAATTTTTCTATACTAGTGTTCCCCAAAGTGGGTCCCACATCCCAAAAAGCAGGCAAAATGATTCACTGGGGTGTGGGAGGATAATGAAAGTGAAAGTCGCTCAGTTGTGTCCGACTCTTTGTAACCCTATGGAGAATACTGGCGTGGGTAGCCTATCTCTTCTCCAGTGGATCTCCCGAACCAGGAATCAAACAAGGGTCTCTTGCATTGCAGGTGGATTCTTTATCAACTGAACTATTGGGGAAGCCCAAGAGGATACTAAACTGTTATTTATCCTGATTTGTTTATATAAACCAATATGAAAAACTACATTTTACTAATTTTCAACATATACAAGAAATTATAGGTGGAAATTTTCTACAATGTGAAGAACATTTTCTCATCTTTTTCCATTTAGTGTGCTAAAATATATTGCAGTTCATGTGGAACAGGGTATCACCAATACCATAAAAATAAGATCCTTAAACAGTAGCACCATTACCATACTGTGTAACAGGATGAGAGAACAACTATGACAATCTTCAGGGCACACAAAGGAGAACTGGTTATCTTATGGGCAAGCCCCTACGAGCAACTAAACTGAGAGATAAACAGTAGCTAAAAAAAAATATATATATATATATGTAAGTATCCCAAATTTGCTGTCCTTTTCAGAAATGACAAGTGGCTGAAATATTGTTGCTCAGTCGCTCAGTAGTGTCCAACTCTTTGCACCCCCATGGACTGCAACAAACCAGGCTTCCCTGTCCCTCTTGGCCAAAATAAATAGCCTTTAAAAAATAACATACAATTTGTATTTCAAGATGAGGGTAATTTTTTTCTCAATTAGTGAGAAATTAACTATTTTTGGAAAGAAATGTGCTCTGGCTACTAAAGAGTCATATGAAAATTAGCATGAACACATGATTTTGTTACTGATAATCATATAAATGTATCATGAATTAAAACTATTATAGAAACTGCACCTGAGTATGAAGTATCTCTGTGGGGTGACAGAGATGTTCTCAAATTGAACTCTGGTGATGGCTGCACAACTCTGTACACTGACTAAAAATCACTGAGTTGTATACCTAAGTTAGTGAATTGTATGGCTGTAAATTATATCTGAAAGACACTGTAAAAAAAAACCCTATTATCCACTTAAAAAATTTGAAACGATTTCTATTAAAAATTTTTTCAAATGAAGATTAGTGAGTTTTAGCCCCATTATTCTAATACAATAGATTTCAAAATCAACTAATTTAACAAGAGGAAACATGGAACTTTTTCCAAGTAAAATACATCAAAATTTAGTGGATTAGACCAAAAAACTAGTATCATAATTAGTACAGCAACAATGCAACACTTTCATTCATATCACATTTTTATATTTTTCAATTAAAATGTTTTCTTGGCCATGTCACGTGACTTGCGGGAGCTCAGTTACCCACCCAGAGACTGGACCCAGAACCTAGCAGTGAAGCACTGAGTCCTAACCACTGGACGGCCAGGGAATTTCCTCGTGTATCCTTATGAGGTATCTTTTTCAGTTACGACAACCATCAAGTACAAAAATAAAGTGAATTTAGAATCAGATTTTGGAATACTGATTCAAAGTGAAAAAGGTTTTTGAAAATAATGAAGCATATTAAATCTTATTTCTCACTAAATGTTAACAAGATTTTTATTTAAAAAACTTTCATTAATAAAAATCTTTAAAATATTAAACATCGCTTACTTCATGGTTCTTGTACTTCTGTTTGTAATATAAAACTATACATACAGAGTACAGTAAAAGATTGATGAAATTTATGATTAATTAATCATATATAGATTAGGAGTACATGTTAAATATTTTTTTTTTAATTGAGAGAGGTACACTATCAAAAAGTCTAGGGATTATTTTTAAAATCTGAATCTCATTATGGATTCCCATTGTTCTTAGGTTAAAAACCAAGTTCCTTAATATAGTTTACAAAGCTCTTAATGGCCTTGCCCCCTATTCGTCTGTCCAGCTTCCACAAGTCTCTCCCTTATACTCTCCACTGAGTTTCCTTATTTCCATGTTGCAAGAGCTCTGTCTCTCACTGCCAGTATCTGTGAATGGACATTTGCCCTCCCTTTCTGCCTGGCTGACGTAACACTGCTTCACTTCTCACAAGTCAGCTTAACTATCATTTCTCTGTACATCACCTTTGATTCCCTCAGCAAGGTTAGGTCTTCCAGCTGTATGTTCTTATTACAATCTCTATTTCCCTTTTTATAAAACATTGTTCTATCTATAACCACTTAACAAATGTTCCTTGTTATTCTATCCTCACTCTAATTGGCACACAGCAGTAGTAAGTATTACTGAATGATGCAATGGGCTCAATTCACATCATAGCCAACTTAAAAAAAAAAAAACTAAAAACAGCAAAGCAAAAGAAATTACTTACCAAATAGTATAAAAAGTCCATGTGGTGTGATAAGCTGTTTGAAAAGGAGAACACAAAATATAAGGGTCTCATTTAACTAAAAATTTTTTAAAAGTTTACTTGTAAAAACAAGAGTTGACTGTGTTTAAAGTGTTGCTTTTTTACATGCTTCTTTATATATATTAGTGATGAACTTGAATTCAAATTCTTAAACATTTCCATTTGAATTCAACTCAAAGTCAGAAGGTACAGTATTTCCTCCTGAAAGACTTTTTACATATGATACTTTCCAACTTACATCAGGATTAAGATTGGTGACAAGCAGAACGGAATTTCCTGGCATACCACCAGTCCCAGGAATGGCCATCCTTCCAGTGACAGCGGAGGAGGTGATTGCGAGGGGACCGAGCGCTCCGGGACCTAGTCCAGCTGGGACTGACAGACCTTTATGAAACAGCAGAAGCATTTTGCATTCTAGTTATCTGGAGAATTATAACACTTGATGCGACTTAAGAAAACAAATGAATGCAAAAGCAAAAATAGAGAAGAAAATGCTTCAAAGCTACCATAAGGATAACAAAGGTCAATCCAGACTCTGGAGGTAGAGTTTCTCATTTGTTGACATTATCATACTTAATACTCTATTATTTATATAACACTTTGCAGACCAACCAAATTCACCAGTCTTAAAGCCATGAGGTTTTTTAAAAGGGTCTATAACTACCAGTACTTCTGCTATTTCTTGAAATAGATATATTCCAATACATTTCTCTAAAGCAGATGAATTTTCATATTGACTTCTACCATTAAATCATATATATATGTGTGTGTGTGTGTATATATATATATATATACACACACATTCTAAAAGCCCTTCAGCAGAAGTCACATATATGCAAGCTAGGTAGTAATGCATGTTCTAAAACTGGACTGTGGTAATGACTGTACATCTCTGTAAATTTATTAAAAAATCACTGGGTTGTACATCTACAACAGGTAAACTGTATACATATATTCTGCATGGGGAAAAAAATTTTGTAACCTTGTAAAACATTATTACCATCAACAACAAATTTATGGAATTCAATATTCTTTTGGAGCAAGAATTTTCAGAGCTCTCTATTCCCTTAGATATTGCAGAAGCTACTGAAAGCCCTATAATACTGGAATATTGACATTACATACAATACATAAAACACTACACTTCCTATTAAGGTCCAACCATTTGTATTCTCAGCTTAAAAACTATATAAAATAAAATTCCAAGCTGATGTAAAATGAGCCAATTCTTTAAGGTATTGATTCTTTAAGTTCAAAATTCCTTATAAAAGAGTCTGGCCACTTCATCACAAATCATGTGTGTGCATATACCTCCTATTATACCTGGAAAGCCTTATCAACTCAGGAGCCCTCTTTATGCAGTTTTTTCCTCTTTTTTACCATCTACTACGGTGTCTTATAGATACAGCATGTCAAAAAAATATCTAAAATGAAGGAAACCATATATCACTACCTCCAATAACTCTTGGGATCTTCAAATACATAAACACAATGTATAATGCCTTCATTTTAATGAGATAGATAAGATCACTCACTAATTAAACATATGTTAAAATGTCTTAAAACCACCAAATATCCTAAAACTTAAATAAATCTCAACCTTTTAAATCACTTTCTTTTTAGTTAACTTCATCCTCTCTCCTGAAGAGAAGAGTTACAATTCCCAGACTTAGAAAGGGAGGATACTAAGATCACTGTCAGAAAGTAGCTATGCTGCAGTTTAAAATAGTTATATTCACAGATCAGCTGGAAGCTATAAAGGTAATATGTAGACTAGACTTAACATTGCATCACTCTTCCAATCATCAACCTCAATTATTTTCTTTAAGCACAAAACCATAAAGTATTTTTTCTTCTTATTATCAAATTTATTTTGTTTATTATTTGGAAGAGTCAGAGTCATTATCAAAGTATTAACTGATTGTTCTCTCTCTTATTTTCATTAGCTAAAGAAAAAAATGTGTATACATGTATTTTTTTTCTGAAATAAAACAGCATGCATATCCTCTATAGTAATCTTCCAAACCCATTAATTTTTTTTTAAAAAAGTACTTACAGATAAAATAGTTAATGTTTATTAATTCAAATGTTTGCTGTCTGCATAATAAGTACTGAATGCCATTAAAGGCAGTAAGGACACAAAGATAAGTAAGACAGAAGTCTGTTTAACATGTAATTGAGCTGCTTATCAGCAAGCAGCTCATCTATTTTATATAATAACCAAAGAGATAAACCTAAGGTTATTTAATATAGTCAACCTATAGTTATCTGTGCCAATGGCAAGTATAAATGATGCAGAACAGATAATAGAATTTTAGTGTTGAGAATGAAACCAGAGAGAATTATTTATAAACACAAGGAAGCTGTACAACCGTCTATTGTCCATGAGCTACTTCCATGCTTGATATACGTAATGCTTTTTTGGTAAATCCTTCAAACATGGTCATATCTTTCATTTTGATAAGTTCTAGAATATATAAATCATCATTAAGAAATCATTTCAACTTCATCTTTAAAAGAGTCACCTGTAGCTTGAGGAAATCCAATAGCGGGGGCAAATCCAGCAGCCCCTGCATATGGTGAGGAAATGATTCCTGGTGCACCTAATGGGGAAGAGAAGCTGAAATAAATACACTACCTTCTATAAAGATGGTTATCAACACAATAAAATGGCCATATGAGGGTATACTGTTGACAAAGAGATTCTATCATGGAGTAAAGATTTGTCCAACAGATGATCCTTGCTGTGTTGTATAAGAGCCTCTGCCACTTCCAGAGGCTAATCCCTTTCAACTGGGTTCAAGGCTCAAGACTACAGCTAGAATGTTATTAGTATTTCATTGTGAGTTATTAGTTTGCTACTTAGTTTTAGTTTATCTGGTTTTGTTATTTAGGTTGATATTCCTGCCCTTATTTAGAGCACTGTTTCTATGTAAAAATCATCAAATATTCACTAAACTATACTGTACTGCTGGGGTACTGTGCTGATAAAAAGAAATATGAAATAAAAATCCTTGCCTTTGAGAGGCTTTACAAACTAAAATTATGAATTATAGAAGATTCACATGCTGAGGATCTAGAGGTTTAAATACAAATATACTGCAAGTGGTCTAAGAAGAAGGGATTGCAAAGACTCTCTGGGACTGTTGGAAGGCTTCTCAGCAAGTAAAACTTGAGCTGGACATTAAGTGAAAAGCAGTGCTTAGCGTGTACCAGATGCCAAACACAGGCTGATACTCCTTCTCCATTTAGAAGCCTGGCGACTGTGCACCATCAACAAATACAGGAGTT
Organism: Bubalus kerabau; assembly: GCF_029407905.1. Taxonomy (NCBI): domain Eukaryota; kingdom Metazoa; phylum Chordata; class Mammalia; order Artiodactyla; family Bovidae; genus Bubalus; species Bubalus kerabau. The sequence goes on from NC_073627.1 coordinate 171,427,243, forward strand.
AGCTCTAAATGGTGGAATCATTATTACTAAGAAAACAATTTGATTTAGGACAAATTAAGGTCGAGGTGATACTAAGACATTCATATGGCAATGCCACAAGTGGAAATGAGGGGGTAAACTCGGAATTTCTAACTATTACAAGATACAGATTTGTAAATCATCTATATAGAAATAAATGTAAAAGCCATATGAAGAAGAACTCCACTAAAAATTTAGGGCACGAGACAAGAAATGAAGGAAGCTAAAAAGAGAGCCTGGGAGTATCAGGACACTTAAGTGGAAGACGAGCATTCTAAGGAAAAGAGACAGAGAACAGCCTCAGAAAACAAAACAATGAATCACAGGCCCTCAGGATCCAGAGACGGAATTTCAGGGAGAGGGTTCAGTGAAAGTCAGGGAGAGTGAGAAACATAAACGGGAAGCAATAGTTTAGAGCAATAGTGAGAAGCTAGACTGTACGAGTCAAAGGGAGGGATTTGGTGTTTTTTTTTAATGATAGGGTGATATGCATATTTATAGGAAGTATGTAGGCTGAATTTTCCAGAGAAGTTAAAAGATCACGTAAGTTTATTCTCTTCATTAAAGAGAATTATTTAACAGAATTTGTTAAATATGTGCTAAGACTTTATTAAAATAATTCAAGAAAACATAGTCATAAAGAGACTTCAGGGACAGAGCTAGCAGAGAGAACTGACAATAAATGAACACACAAAAATGAGAACAGACAGAGTGATGAAATAAGAGAAATATCACTGAAAGCACATTAGGAGGCAAGCACCCCTCTGGCGCTAAGGAAGCACTGAGTAACACATACAAGAATCTCTGCCTTTGCTAAACTTATATTGGAGTAGGCTGAAGCTCATAGGTAACATGATTCATTTTCAGAACAAATAACTATTTTAAGGCATAGAGGGAGACTTACCAGAGACACTTCAATATGGCTATGAGTTATTATGAAAATTTACACTGGGAAGTTAAACGAAAGAAGAAATATGGTTGTCAAGTATTCACTTGACCCTTCCATCTAACTCTGGCTAGTTATGTGACCTGCAGTGTCTCCTGCAGAACATACATCCGTAGGCAAGACCACTGCACTCACATGATAGGACCCCACAGACAGGCATGACATAGACTGCTATACAGACGCGTTAAGAAGCATTATGGGTTTACACCAGTTCTCTGACTTCTTTCATCCTCTGCCATGAGAATGCCACGTCTCAAATGGAGTGACACCTTCAGCTTGGACCCTCGATCAAAAAGACATGTGAGGGAAGTTTGCAAAAGTTGATTCACAGTTGTTTAAGTGTCAGTTATGTGAGAGGAATAAACGTTAATTACTGTAAATCACAGATTTGTCAGAAAGGGAAGGGAGGTACTTTTAAAACAAAACAAGTCTAATACAAGTGGTTATGGGGGGGGCGGTATGAGGCAGAAGATATGCAGTAGGTTTGAGAGAAATGAGGAACATTTTTGATATTAACTCTCATTGAACATTAAACAGCAATAAATGAAAGAACTGGCAAACTGTTCCAGGGCCAAATTTTAAATAACTGTTTCCAAGTACAAGAACATTTGTTAATATTTGACAAAAGAAACATTTGTAAAGTTTCCATAAATCTACATTCCTCAAGTAAGCAGGAACAGAAACATTTTAGCAAATTAACCTGTTAGACATTGGTTTACACAAACTTTAAAGGAAAAGGTTTAAGATTTGAATAGCTAAATCACAGGTATTTTACATTTGGAAAATGTATTACCAATAGCAATTAAGGGAATACAAATAGATAACATTTTTATCTATGTAATCAGTTTATCAATGTTTCAGTGTTTCTCAGTGCTATTATTTATGGTAGCAAACTCTAAAGAAACAAGCTTAATGTCTAAATTGGAGAATTATTATATAAATTATGAGTCACCAGACACAATACAGAGACATTTAAAACATTACAAACAATATATATTATGGAAAAGAGGTCCAATTATTGTTTTTTAAAAATGTGGATATAGTAGCAGACTAAATAATAAAGACCAACCTTGTGGCAGATATGTCCAATGAACAGTAAAAAGATCTTTAAAAAAATAAAACAAAAAACCTAACAGCCAATAAGATGATTAAGAGTAACCTGGCTAAAAACCTGTCTCTATCAAACAGCTTTGGTTTTATCATCCTCACGCTTAATGGACAAGATGCAAATCCCAAGGTTAGCCCAAGAGGAAGGAAGTCAACAGGAGACGTCCATGACATTAATGCAACAGTATAAACCTAAAATAACCCATTCCATTACCTACTCCCCCTGCCTTCAGAAGACTACAAGGAAAGCTGACTTTGTGTCTAACAGAGAAGAGACAAAATAAGTTCTGAAAAGGTCTAACCAAAAGTAGCTCTCATGCAAATTTGCAGCCTAAATTCACATTTCTTAGGAATTCAAGGGAAAAATTAACAAAATTATGGATTTAGATTGAAATGGTCCCAGACACAGATCCTTTTATGTTGCAAACAAGTAAATTCTTTCTGGAAGAACATACCATCTTGAGACTAAGAAGTCTCAGAAGTTATTTCCCAAGTAAGTGAATAACTCAAAAAGAAGAAAGTAGAAAAAGAAATATTTAACTGCAGAAAAACAACTGCAAAGACTTCAGACATTGGAATTATCAGATGAGGATTCTAAATAGTATGTTTGGAAAAATAAAAGCTATGCTGAAAAGTATCTACAAGGCAGATGATACTTAAAAAAAGAATAAAATTTCTAGAAATAAAAAGCACAATTACTGAAATTTAAAATTATCAGACAAGTTTAACAACATATTAGACAAAGGTGAAGAGATCATTAATAAAATAAAAGGCCTTAAGGAATTATTCAGGATGCAGAGATAAAGGAAAAAACAGGACAGAAAGTTTAAGATACTCAGAACAGAGTAAGAGAATTTAACAGGTCTAGTCAAAATTCCAAAAACTAAGAAAAGAAACAGTGTGAAGATGGCATATGTGGAAAGATCACTTCTAGGACCAGTAAAAGACAACAATCCACCAAATTAAGACACTTCTAAAGGGTATGTAATAATATATTATAGTAATTTTAATTTCCATTTTGCTGATGACTAGGGATGCTGAGCATCTTTTCATGTGTTTATTGCCACTCATATACCATCTTTTGTAAAATATTTTTTCAAATCTTTTGCCCATTTTTAATGATTTGTTTTCTTATTATTGAGCTGGGAATTCCCTGTATATCTTGATGTAACTACTTTGTTTTCTTCAAGTCTATAAGCTTGCCTTATAGACTTATTTATTGGTTTTGTTTTGGCCATGTCACACTGCATAGCATGTGGGATTCCAATTCCCTGACCAGGGATTAAACTCGTGTCCCCTGCAGTGGAAGCACACTGAGCCTTAGCTGCTAGACTGCCAGGGAAGTCCCTCTTCCTATGTTTTATTCTAGGAGTTTTTTAGGTTTAAGTTTACAGACAGGTTTAAGATCCATTTCAAGTCAATCTGTCAGTATGGTGTGAGATACTAATCAAAATTTATTTTTTCCAATATGGATATCCACCTGTCCAAAAACTACTTGTTGGAAGATTCTCCTTTATTGAATTTTTACACTGGCAATTTTGCTCAAAATCAACTCATCCTATATATGTGGGTGAATTTTAGACTCTATATGCTTCCCTACTGATTTATATATCTATTTTTTCAACACTGTCAAAGTCGTTTGATTACTGCACTTTATGTTAAGTCTTGCATTTATTTCCTTTCACTCTTCTAGATACTTTTCCATTTCTACATAAATTTTAGAAGTTCAATGCATCTTATTAAAGAGAAAAAAATCAGAATATTTAGAGAAAGGAGTTAATAAAAGTTGAGTATGAAATCAAGAAACAACACCACTGCATTTGTATATTAGCACCACTATGAAAAGCAAATGATGGCTAAAATTCACCCTGCATCATTCTAAGCTCTTATGTACATTAGCACATGTAATATTCATCACAACTCTTACCAGTTAAGTATTATTATGTTCATCTCACATATAAAAAGACAAAAGTACAGAGCAGTTAAGCAATTTGCCCAAAATTACACAGATCAAAAAGACTGGTTGAGAATTAGAATCTAAAAAGTGTAGCTCTTAGGAATAACTCTTAACAAACATATGTAAACATACTTTCACAGGGAAAAGTCGTCAAACTTTACCCAAAGACATTAAAGAATATACAAATGGAGAGGTGCACAATGTTCAAAATCTGGAAGACTCTATTGTAAAGACGTCAGTTGTCTTCTAAGTGATTTATAAAGTCAATATAATCTAATCAAAACCCTAAGAGTGCTTTTTTCCCCCTTTGAGGACTTGCAAAGCTGATTCTAAAATTTCTTAGTGTAAATGGTCAAGAACTGCCAAGATCCTCTTGAAGAATAAGAGACTTAACTCTGTCAGACACTGAGACTTGTGGTAATGACAAAAATAATAAATAGACCATTGGAGCAATGCCCAGAAAACTACTTATGCAAATAAAATATTAGCCTCCAGTTAATGGTATGTGTTAACAATTCTGAAACTTTTTGTGTATTATAGGATTGAGCAAATGGGTAAATATGTTGAAGCTAATGGAAAACTAGATTTCTCATTCCTGAAGAAAGGAATCACAATATGAAAAAAGGGTGCTCAATTAGAATCGGAAGTACCAGTTAAATTGGAAGTATCAGTGCTCAATTAGAATTGGAAGTATCAGTGTTTTTTAAAAAAACACACACAGAGAAATATATTTATGAAGTACACATACACATCCACTTGAAGTTTCTAGAAGCAATGATACTGTATTATCAATGAGCATATATATACAGTGCCTTAATACTGATTTCCAAACACTATTTTCCACTAAAAGGAACCAGGGCTCATTGGAGAAATGGCTGACTGCAGTGCTAAGGCAGGGAAAGTAAAGAAGATTTGACACATCTTCTGCCAGAAAGTAATGAAGTGTGCATACAATGATGAGGACATATCAAAAGGCCACAGAAACTTGTATGAAAGGGCTCCCACTGGCCAAATCTGGGACAGTTTGAACATAAAATGAAAAACGATAATATGAAATTACTGCCCATATAATAAGAATTTACAAGTCCATATTAATGTGAAAAAATAAATAGAATGAATAGTAAATAAGTCATACAGAGCTAATGCACAGTATAATGAATATAGACAGTAATAGTAAAATTATGCAATGGGATAAGTATCACTTATACCAGCAATCATACTACACTATGTAAATACAAAGTAGCACATTATAAAACTTACATTCACATAAATGTAGTAAAAATGAATGAATGAATGGAGTGGTAAAAAAGTGTCCTTTATAATAAGATCCCAGCTACTAAATCAGGAGGAAAGATGAAATTAGCAAATCACCAATACAGCAACAACCATCACGGTGACAACTATTTTAGGCAACAGATATTAAAGCTGAAGTGTGAAGGACTTCCCTGGAGGTCCAGTGGTTAAGACTTCATCTCCCAATGCAAGCAATCCAAGTTCAGTCCCTGATTGGGGAGCTAAGAACCCACATGCCGCGTGTCCAAAAATCCAAAGCATAAAACGGAATCAATATTGTAACAATCAATAAAAACTTTAAAAATGGATCACATCAAATAAAAATCTTAAAAAAAAACAAAACAAACAACTAAAGGGTGAAAAGTGGTAAGAAACAGGCTGTTTATATAGTCTCAACATATCCTCCCTACAAAAAAGTGTTTTTAATTATAAAGAGAAAAAAAGTAAGACAACTGGAAGAAACCACCTTAAGTGATCAAAGTTAACATCACCACGAACAGGATAAACTGGCAGCAATCCTGATGTAATGAAACGAGAAAGACACAATATTATTTCAGCCAAAAACCCAGACACACATATTGGGATACATTCTATTAAATACTCAACCCTGAACTCTTCAAAAACTTAAAGGTCATAAAAGACCAAGAATGAGGAAATGTTCCAAATTAAAGGCCTCCACAAGACATGACAAATAAATTAACCTGATACTGGTTTGGATCCCTACTAGAAAAACATTTTCTCATAAAGAACATTATTTTCACAACTGGCAAAATTTTTAAAAGATCTATGCATTAGATAAGGATCATATGAATGTTAATTTTCTGATTTTGTTATTTACATAAGAATGTCCTTGTTCTTAGACAATTCACAATGAGTATTTAGAAGGGACATCATGCCTGCAACTTATTATTTTCTTTTTATTGCAACTTATTTTCCAATGACTCAGAGGAAGAAAAAAATACCACACATACACACACACAAAGAGAGATGATAAAGTAAATGTGGTGTGATGTTAATAATCAGAGAATCTGAAGGATGCAGGAGATTCTTTCAACTATTTCTGTAACTTGAAATACTGCAATAAAAAGTCACTAAAATACTACACACTTTAAAATTTCTAAGTGTTTATATTTATAATGTCAAAGTAATACAGGATTTTTTAAAACATGACACAAAAACACAAACATAAAGGGTATGGCAAGTAAATTTGGCCATATAAAAATACCATGAAGAGAATGAACCAATAAGCCAAAACTGATAGAAACTATTTGCAACACATAAAACCAACAAAAAGACTAGTGTCTAGGATATTAAAGAATTCCTACAAATAAACAAGAAATGACAAGAAACTAAATATAAAAACAGGCAAAAGAATTGACAGAAAATTCATAAAGAAGAATGGCCAACAAACATAAGTTTAACCTCATTGATAATTAGGAAAATTTCAAAGCAGCACTGTTCATAATGGCCTCAAACTAAAATAACCCAAATGTCTATCAATAGTAGCATAGATAAACCAACTATAATATATTCATACAGTGGAAATCTATACACTTGACAGTGTTGAAAATGGATAAGCAAGAGCCATATATGTGAACATAGATGAATCAAAAAGGAAAACAGTGTGATTCCATTTAAATAAACTTCTAAGTATAGGAGAAAAATCTCTAGCACTTAGGGCTGCATAATGAGTAGTAAAAAAAACAAAACCAAACCACAGGAGAAAAGCAAAAAAGCAAAAGCAGGACTACCATCAAAAATTTGAGACTACAGATATACTGGAGCAGGAGAATGGGAACACAATAAATGAGAGGGGTACAAATGGTGCTTCCACAGTATGTGTATACATTTTATTTCTTAATCTGGGTAGTATGGATATTTAAAACTGTACTCAGGGGCTTCCTTGGTGGCGCAGTGGTAAAGAATCTGCCTGCCAATGCAGGAGGCTCTTTGATATAGGAAGGTCCCACATGTCATGGAACAACTAAGCCCATGGGACACAACTATTGAGTCTGTGCTCTAGAACCCAAGAGTCACAACTACTGAAGCCCATGCGCCCTAGAGCTCATGCTCTGCAACAAGGGAATCCACCCCAACTAGAGAGTAGACTCTGGCTCGCTGCAACTAGAGAAAAACCCACACAGCAATGAAGACCCAGCACAGCCATAACTAACTAAATGAAATTAGTAGAATAATGTTAAACATTTCATGAAAAATAAAAAAAATTAAAAAACTATATTCACATATTTTTACAAGCTTTTCTATTAATATAATATAAAATAATATAACATCTCTAAAACAGATCAGGAAGACCCCAGAATGCTTACAACTTAGCTCTAAGAACCTGAAAGGGTAATCTTTAAAAGAAAGAACAACTAGGTAAGTAAGGAACAGAGACCTGGAAGTGTAGCATTTTCAAAGCCAAGAGAAAAAAAAGGAGGAAATAGTGAACCATGTCAAATATTTGTGAGAGGCAGAGTAAAGTTTCATACAACACCTAAAGGTATTGTTCTCTGTTTGATAAATTACTTATCTTAGAATGTACATACTATTTGCAATGACAAAGGACTTATTAACACAATAAGAAAGGATAGCAACATTTTGATATTTTATATTCAGAAACCAAAATTCTTAATCGTATTTTTAAAGTGTCCTCCTCCCACAATGCAGAACATCAATTACACCAACAGTATGTATTCAATTATTGGAATATGTGCAGTTCTGCACCTGATAGCCAAGCTTTGGCAAACTTGAATGACAGCCCCAGTTCCTATCACTTGCTATTAAAATGCTAATTACAAAGACCTTTGGCTCTGCCAAGTTGTACATATGAGTGGAGGCTGATAACAAATACAGCCCCCTTCAGTATCTACAAGGGATTGGTTCCAGGACACTCCCAGCCCCCTCAAGGATGCTCAAGTCCCTTTATAAAATGGCACACAGTATGTGCATATAATCTCTGCACATCCTCCTGTATACTTGAAATCATCTCTAAATTGCTTATAATACCTAATATGTTGTAAATGCTATGTAAATAGTTGTAAAGACAATGTAATGCTATGTAAATAGTTGCTGGTACAAGGCAAATTCAAGTTTTGCTTCTAGGAACTTTATGAAACTTTTTTTTCTCCAATTATTTTTGATCTGTGGTTTGTTGAATCCACAGATGCCAAACCTGTAGATATGGAAGGCCAAATGTATAAAACACAAAAACTTGGTTAGACTAAAACAGAAACTTTAACAATTCAGGGACATGAACTGAACAATCCACTTGACTTTTTTCAGTTATAAATAATAAAAAGCTTTTATTTTAAATTTACTGTTTTCTAGAAAATCTGGACAACTATTTGGCTAAGGATTCTTTTTTCTCACCTGTAAAATGAAGATAAACTAAATACCACTTAAAGTCTCAATTAATATTTTATGGTGTCATCTGGGAAAGAAAAATCAATCACGAAGGGTAATAAAATTTAATACCTTATCTAAATAATAAACCACATTTGAGTGCTGCAAAGCCAAAAAGTACATTAACCTAGTGATATATTCAACTAGGCTATTCATTACTTTTCCTTTTACATAAAGGTTTACTTCAAAAGTTTAGATTACTGAGACCTGATCTTAAATAAAAGAAGGAAGCTCTTCAAAGCAACATTAGCATGAGTAATGCAGAAGATTGTATTTTTATTAGTGCAAAAATGCAATTTCACACAAACTTAGCGTAATGACGAAAAGTTCTGATGTTTAAAAAACAAAATCCTCTTCTTTGAATAAAGAAAGAACATACTACCAATTCAGGCCCTTGTTTTAAAATATCACTACTTTAAAAAGGAGAAGTATTTCTCTCAAGAGCACTTATGTCAATATTCTGCTGGCTATAAATCAACTTGTTTAAACCAATGGTAATATATAAGACTACTAAATCCAGATAAATGGTTGTATGGTTTATAAAGAATGAGCAATATTCTTTAATTAATGGTAGAAAATAAATTCAATTTTAGGTATCCACTTGTTTTTGACAACTAACAGAATCTACTAATATTAAGATTCAGTTAATGAACACATTTTTGTTCCATGAGTCTCCTTTTTCTCCTGAAATCCTGAGAAAATCCAAGAAGAAATCATCTGACATATATGGATTAACAAATTAAACTTGTAACTTCAGAAAACTTGTTCTACAACCCAAAACAGAACTACTCACCAAAAGCAGCAGCCATAGGGGGTTCAAGGGATGGCTGGCCATCACCAGTGGGAAGGTCTAAGCGAGTGAAGTCTCTGCTTTTGTCATTATTATATTTCACATTAAGGCTGGTGAGCTTGGAGAAGTCAATACGCAGAGTGCAGCATGCATTATAGATATTCTGGCCATCCAGAGCCTAAAGCACGTAAGAAAGGGACTGATGTTTTGCAAGACAACAATAAATCAAGTAGCCTCTACTTTGACAAAAAGTGGCAATCAGGCATAAAGCAGAGAGGACTAAACTAAAAGCCAAAGAACTGTTATTTCCTTTTACCTTTATCACTAACTGTGTGAGCCTGAGAGAAAATGAAAATTCTATTTCTTTTTTTTTTTTTTTTGAAAATTCTATTTCTTAGTTTTTTCTTCTGTAAAGTGAAAATCTCTATTTTATCCATGGTAAGATAAGTGGAAGAGGAGAAAGGTATAAGCTTGAAAAACTATAATACATTATTGTACACTGTACTAATTATGATTATGATTATTTTAAAATGTTTAAATATATTTAAATTTAACATTTCATCTTAATTCATATTAGTGTAGTTTATATAGGTTAAGATGATATAAAGTCTTTGTAAATGGTACCTGTCAGAACCACAATATGTGATACAGTATCAACCACTTTTTTTTGTTGTTGTTGTAAATTTATTTTCTTTGAGTAACAAGATTGAGGGAAGTTTTAAGTCAGAGTAGATACAAGACCAAAAATTAGCAATCTCTTCTTTCACAATGATGAAGATCTTCCGAAGGGATATTTATAGCTACTAATGACTTCCACAAACATTTGAATTTACAAAAAATAGATACCAGAAACTAAAACACAAAAAATAAAACAAAACATAAGTGTACTAAAAAACGCTTACTTATCATAACAGTTACTGACGAGTACGCCATCGTAAAGGCACAGAACAATGCACGAGGTAGAGGACGCGGCAGACGCCACTGTCACTCCTAGCCAAGGGCCAGACACTATGTGACACACAAGGTGCTGCCCACTCAGTCTCTGTCCTCGGGAAAAAGTTAGAAATGATGCAGATACTGACACAAGACAGAATGAGAGTCAGGGACAGACCTCAGCAGGAGATGGATCAAACATAACCAAACTGAATGTGAAGCTTTATATCTTGTCAAAAGACAAGCACTTGTGTGCTAAAAACAAGACAGTATGAATTGAAAGCAGCATATTTCCTAAGATTTAATGTCTATCAATTTAGAGCTCAATGAGATTCAACAGTGAATATGGTTGCAAAAATACAGAAATCAATCAATCTTTTGCTCACTTAATAGAAGTAAATGAGGGCACTAGAGCAAAGATAATTCTATTCTATTAGTTAGATTATATCAGGAGAACTTTGTGCAACTCTAGACTTCAAATACGACAAACAGAAATGAGTCCCAGAAATATAAGAAATGATAAGGGATCTGAAACCATTTCATATCAAGAAAGAAGTAGCTTTTAGACTATAAAAAGAGCACAAGGAACAGTACATTTAAAAATGATAAATTAGTTTGTATATTTTATTACAATTAAAAAAAAACAAACAGTAAACTATAGCATAGGAGAAGACATGATGACCTTCTTTGGTATCACTAAAGTGACTATAATAACAAGTGAAAAATGAAACAAAGATCATAATTACCATTTTGGCATAATGTGCATTCAATGGGTCAGCATACTGAAGCAAGGCTTGAAACTGATTATTCTTTGTAAAGGTGATAATCTTTAAGACTGTGCCAAATTTAGAAAATATCTGGAAAAAAGTTCACATTAGGTTAAATTTAAGGGAAAAATTTAGCTAACTTATCCTTAAAAATACAACTTGATTCATAAATCTCAGTTTTAAATGAAAATAATATCCTTTATTAAAACTACTGGTACCAAAATTACTTAAATCAGGCCTAAGATGTTCATGTTCTAACACCCATACATGGCTTAAAACAGTGCCTGACATACAATAGGAACTAAATATTTAACCTATTTTATAACTTGGCATAATTGGCACAGTACTGAAACAGAAGGTTACAACAGGGATTAATTAGTGCTATGAGATAATGGTGTTGCAAAGCATATACCTGGAAATGGAAGAGTCACACACAGATCAACTATTTCAGCCTGAGAATCAGCATTTATTTCTTGAAATTTTTATAGAAAGGAAAACTACAAAATATTCAACAAAATGAAGCACAAAATGTCCAATGCTCTATTAATTCATCAAATAGTCATAGAGAATCGTTGTAAGCTCTGAAAAAAGTCAGGAGTGAACAAAATAGAAACAAGAATCTCAGCACTGGTTCGTCAATTTTAAACAACAGTACCATACTAATACAAGATCTTGATAATAGGGGAAACAGTACGTCTGTGGGGGTAAGGAGGTATATATATTCTGCTCAAAGTGTTTTGTGAACTAAAAATGCTCTAAAGAATTCTAGTAAGAAAACAAAATGTGAAACGGGAGAAAAACTAGAAAAGAGAAAGAGAACGGGGGAGGAAACCGCAGTCAAGCGCAGTTAAGCAGGAAACAGTTATCAAGTTGGCAGATACATGTCCAGATATATCTTGGCAGATATATAAAAAAGTCGCTTTAAATGCCAATGTTCTTAATACGCTAATTAAAATACATAACTGTTAGAGTGGGCTTTTTAAAAAGCACATGCAAGACCCAACTCTAGGTTATTCGAGAGAAATCCACTTTAAATATAAAGACATAAGCTAAAGAGAGAGAAAGATACACCACGCTAACACTAATTTTTAAGAAAAGCTGGCAGAGCTATATTCATTTCCTACAAGGCTGACCTCTGAAGAAAAATTATTAGGGATAATGAGGGATGCTATATAAGATAATGGGAGTCATTTATCCAAGAAGACAGAACAATCTTTAAAATGTATGTGTGTAACAAAAAAGAACCAAAATACTTAAGAAAAAAAGCTGTTAGAACTACAAAAACACTATTGTTGTTGGAGACTTTAATAATATCCCTCCAATACAGACTTATGGATAAGTCTGTATTGAGACTGTGAACAAACGTATGGATACCAAAGGGGAGAAGGGTTGGATCTAATTGACATTTATAGAATAATATATCCAATAACAGCAGAATACGCATGAACACCAAGATAGACATATTCTGAGCCATAAAGCACACTTAAATTTAAAATAATAAAAATCATACAATGTATATTCTCAATTATAGATTTAAACAAGAAACCAGTAACAGGAAAAAACACCTAGAAAATCAGAAGGAAGGAAGGAAGAAAGAAAGGAGCCTCTGCTCTTGCAAGGAAAGACAAGACAATAAATAAGCAAATAAATAACAATACCTGGTCATACAAAAGTATTTTGTTTTAAATAAAAGGGAAAGGGATGAGAGTGATGCAAGTTGGGAAGGTGCAAGGGTGCTCCAGGAAGGCCTCTCTCAAGTCTTTGGAGAAGAGGAATTAACAGAATGAGGCGAAGGTTCCTACAGAGCCCTGGTCACCAATGCTCTTACAACACTTGTTCTACTTCCCCAGCACAGAAGGTCAGGGCCAGGGTTCCTACAATGCATTATGCTTTCCTCTGACACCTCATTTTACATCTGGATTTTCATAAGACAGAAATGTGTCTTGCTTCTTAAACCTAAGTATTCCCTATGCTGGTAAAAATTTGCTGTCATTACACACTATGTATGTGTTTCCTTAATAGGCAAATATCCTGCTTTTTTATTATCAGAAAGAATGATCAAGAATAACTATCCTAGAGGACAGGCAACAAAAGATAAAATAGAAAAATTCAACTACATCAAAATTAAAACTCATGTTCACCAAGACTATCAACAGGATTGAAAAGGCAACACACAAAATGAGAGACAATATTCTTAAATCATTTATGTGATAAGAGGTAATATACAGAAATATGAAGAGAATTCCTACAAGTCAACAACAACAAAAACCCAATTTAAAAAACAGGCAAAGGATTTGAAAAGAACTTTCTCCAAAGAAAGGGCTTCCCTGATAGCTCAGTTGGTAAAGAATCCTCCTGCAATGCGGGAGACCTGGCTTTGATCCCTGGGTTGGGAAGATCCCCTGGAGAAGGAAAAGGCTATCCACTCCAGTATTCTGGCCTGGAGAATTCCATGGACAGTCCATGGGGTTGCAAAGAGTCGGACACAACTGAGCGACTTTCATTTCACTTCTCCAAAGAAGACAATCAAATAGCAACAAGCACATGAAAAGATGCTCAATGGCAACTCGTGTCCATCCACAGATGAATGAATAAACAAAACGTGGTGTATACATGTAATGGAATATTATTCAGCTTTAAAAAGGAAGGAAATTCTCACACATGCTACAATACCGATGAACCCTGAAGACACTGTTCTGTGAAATAAGCCACTCTCAAAACAGCAAATGATGAGTGACTCCACTTTTATGAGGAACCTTGTTGTTGTTTAGTTACTAAGTTGTGTCCAACTCTTAGGACCCCATGGACTCTAGCCTGCCAGGTTCCTCTGTCCATGGGATTTCCCAGGCAAGAATCCTGGAGTGGGTTGCCATTTCCTTCTCCAGGGGACCTTCTCGACCCCTAGATTGAACCTGTCTTCTATATTGGCAGGTGGATTCTTTATACCACTGAATAGAGTCAAACAATTCTTATAAGAGATCAACAAGACTCGTGAAACTAATTTGTCTTGGAAAGGATGACCAGAAAATTCCAGTCCTAAAGATGTAGTCTGAAGGCTCTCTATTGAAATTTAAGATGTTTAAAAAATATATAGTTAATTTCATTATGGTCATACTTCAGGGTTCAAAATGTTAAGACCTTAATCCCTCATATAACTCTATTTTGAAAAACACTAGGAAATTTTTGTTTCGCTCTTTTAATGAAAGGTTTGGTCTTATAACAAGTACTTCCTCAATACACCCTCATATCCTCGAGAATAAAGTTTATAAAAATACCAGGGACTTCCCTCGTGGTCCAGTGGTTAACAATCTGCCCTGCAAGGTTTGATCCCTACATTCCCCTGGTCGGGAAACTAAGAAGATCCCATATGCTGTGGAGCAACTAAGCCCGTGTGCCACAACTAGAGAGCCTGCATGCCGCAACTACTGAGCCCGGGCACCACAATGAAATATCCCATGTGCCGCAACTGAGGGCCAACACAGTCAGAGAAATAAATGAGTAACTGGAAAATGTATATGTGTGTGTGTGTTATGGTTACAGTCTCAATACAGATTTATCCATAAGACTTATCCACACTATTTACATCAACAACTACAGTAGTTCTCCAGATACACCAAGCGGTTTCAGACTTCTATGCCTACACATGTGACTTTTTCCCTGTTCCTGTATCTCTTTATATAATGCCTAGGAAATTTTCATTTATTCTCTTTCAAAACTCAGCTCAGGCAATAATGCCACCAGAAAATTCTTAGCCCCACCCAAACCTCAATAGAGTTCATTTTCTTTACCAAATATTTTTATCCCCTTCCTGGCCTCATACAAATACTTATCTTGTTGTTTTACTTATACTGTATTATACATTTGTCTATATATGTCTCCTTTAATTAGACTGAAAGTTCCTTGAAGGTATATTGCTTGTCTTGGTCATTTCGTTAGCATTGACTACAAGTCCTGGTGTATAAGAGGCACAGAGTAAAAGTTTATTATTAATTGATAAAAAAATTATACTCTGAGACCTGACTGAAGAATAATGGCAACACGCAAATTTTAAAATGATAAACATTTCTTATGCAAACTATCTTGTTAAAGAAGTAACAAGAACATAGAGTTTGCTCTAAAATTTGGGATTTTTATACTATGTTATGCTATACGACCTAGTTAATTTCCACTTAATCTTCAGATTTTGTTAATGTTTAGATCCCTTTCTCTCATTTAGTTTGAACAACAGCCTGAAGCATATCCTCCCTGGCAGATGTGTTTGGCTATATAATTTTCATCTGAATGTGCTGAGAGAATATAAATGTACTCATCTGGTTAACCATGCTCTCTAGAGCACCCTGGACTGTATTTACTGAGGAGCTACAAAGATCAATCTGATATTATTAAAGTAAGCAAACACCAATATCAGGGAATTCAGTAATGCCTTGAGTGTGATTTTTAACAACTTTTTATAATTATCAAAACATTTATTTTTAAATACATTTGGCCTCAAAAGATCAATGTTTAGGAAAGTTTAATATATATTTTTATTGATTACAAGGTCTTTGACAACTTCCCTAATAAATATACTTTGCTGTCATAAATACAAATACACAGAGACTCAACTCTTGATGTCTTGTGCATTTTAATCTTTTCAGACTTCAAAATGGGACTAATAAAATACAAGAAATCAGATTCTGGTAACATTAATCTTCAGGGTGATGAAGATTAATAAAGAGTGATAAAGAGAACTTGCCAGAAACTGAAAATGTTCACTAGTATTCACTTGAAAAAAGCATTATTCATACTAGAAATTTCTAAAATAGCAAGCACATTAGCTACAATTTGTTTACAATAGTTTTTGTAGGCAACAAAAAAGGTGACTTAAAAATTAGAATTTGGAGGCTTCCCCGGTGGCTCAGTGCTCAAGACTCTGCCTGCCAATACAGGAGACACAGGTTCGATCCCTGATCCAGGAAGACCCCACACACTGTGAATAACCAAATCTGTTTGCTGTAACTATTAAAGCTGTGCCCTAGAGCCTGGGAACCACAACTACTGAGCCCAAGGGCTGCAACTACTGAAGCCCATACAGCCCAGAGCCCGCACTCCACAACAGGAGAAGCCACTGCAATGAGAAGGCCGCGCACTGCAGTTACACAGTAGTCCCTGCTTGCCACAACCAGAAAAAAGCCCACAGAGCAACGGAGACCCAGCAGTCAAAAAGAAATAAATAAGTAATTTTTTTAAATTAGAATTTTATATTACTAGTGTCGATTCTTTTATTTAATACAGTAATAACTGATTTTTGCAAGCTATTTATCTTTATACTTCGATTCAAAAAGGACTTATCTGTCTTTCATCCTGAAGAGATTCATCTATTGGACCTCTGTTGGACATAACTAACACCATACATGATGGTACTTCAAAGTAATAGACTCCAAAAAAATACTGTTTTACCTTACTCCGTTAGTAGACAAAGAAATTTTTTAGAATGCAGGGCTGAGTTTACATAATGGATCAGTTGATGAATGCCTTCTTTACCTAGAAATACTAAGTGATGCCATTCAATCCCACAGCCTTAAGTGCCAGTCATATGCAAATCATCACCAATTTTCCAGTCCTGAATTTTTACGCTCAATACAGACTTATTTCCCAAATGTTTCTTCAACATCTCCCATTGGATGTCTAACAGGTATCTCCAATTTAAGTTGAAAATATACTCTTGATTCCCCCCCTATCTCCCACCCTTGCCCCACATCTTTTCCCCCCTCAGTCTTTACTATCTAGTATAAGATGGCTTACCAGAAGTTCACATCCACAATCTGGAAAGCATTGACCGTTACTCTCTTTCTCTTTGTAACTCACATCTACTCATCCCATCAGCACATCTTTCCAAATACATATGTAATCACCACTTCCAGTGCCCACATCCCCACCTGGGTTACCACCATCTCTCATTTGGACTATGCTAAGAGCCTTCACTTATGCCTATTTGTGTGTGTTAGTCACTTAGTCGTGTCTGACTCTTTGCGACGCCATGGACTGTAGCCCACCAGGGTCCTCTGTCCGTGGAATTCTCCAGGCAAGAATACTGGAGTGGGTTGCTGTTTCTTTCTCCATCACTTATGCCTATAGTTCATTCTTAACATAGCAAACAAGAGCAATTCTGTTAAAACATTCAGCCTGTCATCTCACTCCTCTGCTCAAAACCCTCCATGGATTCCTATTTCACTCAGTGTAAAGATTATAAAGGCTCTGCATCATCAAGTCTTAACCCATTCTCTGAGCCTATCAGTCACAGCTTTCATATTTTTTTATATCCAATGACAGTCTTTTTTCTGATATTTGAATACATTAAGCACACTTCCATTTTAGGGACTTTGCACTTGCTGTTCTTTCTGACTAGATCATTATTCTACCACATAAACACATAATTTAACACCTTCACATTCTTCAGGCTTCTGCTCAAATGTCTTCATATTGTAAATACTTCCATCACCTGAAACTTCTCTCATCTGAAAGAGCACCATTCCCATCTCAGTTACTCTTAACTCCCCTACCATGAGCTAAAGGAAAAACACTAGCTTCCATAGATGTTAGCAGTTTAGCTAATGTCAACTCTTCAGCAGAGAATACAGAAAAATTTGCTAATTATAACATGTGCAACCAACTCCATGTATTTCCCAATCACAGTATTTATCACATTTCACGCTATTACTTACATCTTACCCAGAAGGCCATAAGAGCAAGGATCTGTTTCTTACAAAGCAAATGCCAGCTTCTTATTAGCATCTAGTAAGTACAGCGATCACTTCTTGAGCGCTTACTATGTAACAGGCACTGCTTTAAGTGCTTTAAATGCATCAACCCATGAAATCCTCATAACAAATGTATAAAAGAGATACCATCTTCATCCCCATTATATAAATAAGAAAAAGACATAAAAGCAGCAAGTTTCTTGCCCAAGGTTATGGAGGTAGTAAGTGGGGGAGCTAGGGTTCAAAGCAGCTCTAGAAACTGTATCCTTTATTACTTTGCTATACTATACTTAAATTGGCTAATGGAATAGAGTGCCAGGGGTAAGGGCTTAGTTAATGCAATTAGAGAAAGACACTCTGAGGAGGTGAATTTGAGCTGAAAATGGAATGATGTAGATTCAGCTAAGTGGCTAGGCCTAAGAAACAGAAGACAGAAACGGACTAAGACAGAAATAAGAAGAGGAAGAGGAAGAGGGTCAAAGAACCAGAAAAGCCAGGGTGCTAAATAAGCAGAACAGTCAGGAAGTGAGGTTACAGAGACATTGAGAGGTCTGGATATGGGGGCATTAAGGGCCCTGGTAAGGAATTTTGCTTTTTCCAACAGTAGTGTGACGGACAGAGAAGGCAATGGCACCCCACTCCAGTACTCTTGCCTGGAGAATCCCATGGATGGAGGAGCCTGGTAGGCAGCAGTCCATGGGGTCGCTGAGGGTCGGACATGACTGAGCAACTTCACTTTCACTTTTCACTTTCATGCATTGGAGAAGGAAATGGCAACCCACTCCAGTGTTCTTGCCTGGAGAATCCCAGGGACGGGGAGCCTGGTAGGCTGCCGTCTCTGGGGTTGCACAGAGTCAGACACGACTGAAGCGACTTAGCAGCAGCAGTGTGACGGAGGATTAAACAAGAGACTGCTATAACTAAACGGCTGAGAGTCCTATCCCAGTGGTTACCATTGAAGACTCAGAAATACTTCTCTTCACTTGAAGGACCCATGATCTTTAGAGAAAGAAACAAGGTTTGTTACTGGTCTCAGTGAGGTGACAAACGGAATAACAGAACAGGCCACACAACCGGGGCCAAGCTCACTGCTGACGGACGGCGATGTTGAGCCACAGGCGCAATAACAGCTTCTGTGAAGCAACAGAAGTTAGCAGCAGCAGCTACCGTGCTACAGGGGCAAAGCAAACAAAAAGTGCTGATGGACCACAGAGAGCTCGATGCTACTTGGTGGGATAAACAGAAAAAACGAAAATTCATCAGGACACAGAAGCCAATCAATTAAGTAACTGCTGAACCCTTTTAGGAAACAACAGTGGCTATGAATACCACTGCTAGAGCCCTCCACAGGACACGCTTCACAAACATACATATTTAGAAAATGGTACTCAGGAAACTATTATAGGGAATAGAGTAGGCATAAGAAGTGGTATATTTTGATATTTACATGCACAGCATGTGAACCATGGGCTGTGCTTAGTCACTCAGTCATGTCCAATTCTTTGCGACCCCATGGACTGTAGCCCACCAGGCTCCTCTGTCAATGGGGATTCTCCAGGCAAGAATATTGAAGTGGGTTGACCTCCTCCAGGGGATCTTCCCAACCCAGGGATCGAACCCAGGTCTCTCGCATTGCATGTGGATTCTTTACTGTCTGAGCCATCAGGGAAGCCCAACATGAACCATATAAGGAAATGTATCTGAGCTCTTATCACCAGTTGGTACAGTGACAGTGGGGAAAGTAACAACTTCTAAGGTCCCCAGTTCCCTTATTTGTACAATGTGAGAACAGGAGAGGATACATTTCAATTCTTAGATGTAAGTGCACACATACGACCCCCCATGACTCTTCATTCAGTAGTACAAATCCAAAGTTTTAGAAAACAGTTAAAATGATTCTAAATTGGCCTAGGGTTATGCTGTTTAATATTATATATATTGAGATATAAATGTGAAAATAAGCATATGTTTCAGTGTTTTAAAATAATTTTTATATATAGGTTGTTAAGTATAATGAAATGGAATACTGGAGCTGACATCAGGAGGCTTGAATACTGACTGGTTCTTCAATTATTCTTTACAATACTCAACAATTATCGGAGATTTAGTTTTATTCATTACAAAATTATGTAATAACTAGCTGACAGATCTTGCCTTAAATTCCGTCTCTTCACAGTAGGCCATGATGTGCTACACTGCCTCTTATCAAGACGGTTTAGACATAGTAATGGATAGTCTATGAAAGTTATGTTGAGAGTCAGTATTTAACTTGATACTTCCATATTACATGTGAAGTTACTCATATCTTCCTTTTAAAGTTTTAAAAATAAAAGTGCTCAAATGTATGGAGGAATCTATAGAAATAGATTTGTTGTTTTCTATATTGATGTTACTTTCTCAGGAATAACTAGTACCAATTTTTTTTTATAGGAGTCTATAAAAGAGAGTCTATAGGAGACCAGTAACA
This sequence comes from Bubalus kerabau, assembly GCF_029407905.1. Lineage (NCBI taxonomy): Eukaryota > Metazoa > Chordata > Mammalia > Artiodactyla > Bovidae > Bubalus > Bubalus kerabau. The sequence goes on from NC_073627.1 coordinate 171,447,666, forward strand.
AACCTTGTTTCTTTCTCTAAAGATCATGGGTCCTTCAAGTGAAGAGAAGTATTTCTGAGTCTTCAATGGTAACCACTGGGATAGGACTCTCAGCCGTTTAGTTATAGCAGTCTCTTGTTTAATCCTCCGTCACACTGCTGCTGCTAAGTCGCTTCAGTCGTGTCTGACTCTGTGCAACCCCAGAGACGGCAGCCTACCAGGCTCCCCGTCCCTGGGATTCTCCAGGCAAGAACACTGGAGTGGGTTGCCATTTCCTTCTCCAATGCAGGAAAGTGAAAGTGAAAGTGAAGTCGCTCAGTCATGTCCGACCCTCATTTGTTCATTTTCATGCTTAGGTATAAAAACACAGAATTCTTACACACCTTTTTAAATCAAGTATTTAGGTTAGAAAAAGGAGGCTTTCAAAAACTATCTCTAATTGACACTATTCCTTGCATGAAACAGGATGCTGAAGACTTTCATTATTTAAGTAAATATATTAACCAGAATCAACAACCTGAAAAACTAAAGACGGAAAACATTAAAAGTTACAGAGGTCATATTTGACTCTGCTGTCATAAGAGTGTTCCTTACCTGATGAAGAACTTCCAGGGTAACAGGATAAAAGAGGTTTTCAATAATTATTCGGAGCACAGGGCTCTGCCCAGGTAGGAATGTGCCTTCACTGGTAGGCGCTCCAGGAAGGGCCAGACTTCCTGACTGGACCGCACTGACAGCCTGCAGTGCAGCTTGGGCTCTCTATGTAACAATCCAAAACGAGAACTTGTGGTTACACAGACACATTATACAATCCTTAGTTGATGTAAATTAATATGAAGTACTATGGTTAAATAAAAATATACATATCTGTTAAACTTTCTCTGGATGCATATATCCTAATATTGTAATCAGTCAAGAATCAAAAGTCTTGTTTTCTTATCACAGTGACACAATATTTAATAAAGTTGCTTAAATTTACTTGAATAAATGAAAAAACTACAGCCAAAAAAGAAGAAAACTTGTATGTAACTTTCATATCCTAATTTTTTAACGACAAAAGGGACGAAAGCAATGTGAAAGTAACATTAAAGACCACTTTAAAAAAAATCACTCAAATCCCTCTTCTTTTTTCCTCTCTGAACAACTGAGTTCTAAAACCTCTGGGTGGCATATGATAGGCATAAACATGGAGGAGCTGTGGTGGTTCAGAGTGGGGCAGGGAGGGCATCCTGGCATGAAGCATCAGAGCCTGAGCAAAAAGAGGAAGGCATCCATCTGCCTGGCAAGGGGAACCTGAGCCCAAACAAGGTAAGCAAGGCATCTGTGAGTGGGCGGCTCACTGCCAGCTGCCAGAACCTGGGGAGCATAACAAGGGTAAGAAAGATACCCAGAGGAGAGCAGCCTAGCCAGGATTATCAGAGCCCAGGGAGAGTCAAGAAGAGGGCCACAGAGAATTGGGTGCTTCCCCTGTGGCTCACTGTTAAAGAATCCACCTGCAATGCAGGAGACATGGGTTCGATCCCTGGGTCGGGAAGATCCTCTGGAGAAGAGAATAGCTACCCACTCCTCCAGTATTCTTGCCTGGGAAATCCCATGGGCAGAGGAGTCTGGCGGGCTACAGTCTATGGAGTCACAAAAGAGTTGGACACTACTTAGCAACTAACAAGCAGCCGCAGGGAATAGGTAGCCAATGCAGTAAAGATAATTCGAGTAGGGAGGGAGTTCTAAGGAGGGGCAGCCTGGTATGAGATGTTAGAACCCAAGAAAAGGAAGGCAGAAAAGTTTCTAAATATGATGCTCTATTAAAAGGAACCGGGATGCTCTAAAAAATGTCTAGGTCTAAAACTGGAGCAGGAAAGCATAAGATGAGTGTACATTTCCAGTTTTGTGGGGTTTTCTTGTTGTTGTTTTGTATCAGAATGCAAAACAGTTTTCAAAGAACAACAGCAGCAAGCCAAAAGGACACAGAAGACAGCCTGAAAGGGGCTCCCACTGGCATTATTTGAGAACCAAAATAGTGACTGTAACAAATAAAAGCCCATCAGATAAAACAGGAAACCTGCAAGTCCACAGGCTGATAAAAATTGACAACTGATAAGGAAAAGTCTATTTACACTGCTAAAGTACCTCCCCTCAAATACTCTTCTTTCCCCCTTTGTATAACTTTATACTAGAGAAGCCAGGCAAACAGCAGTCAAATCAAGTGATCAAAGAGCACACCATCAGCAACGCAGCAAATTGAAATTATGTGCCACCTGCTATGATGCAATGAGAAGAAAAGAGCATTACTTCTGTGATGTTCCTGTCAAAGCTGCATACACTGAATCTTATCACAAGGAAACATCAGACAAACTCAAATTGAGGGATAGCCTAGTAGATGAGTAGCCCATAATTTTCAAAAGTATCAAGGTTATGAAAGCAAAAAAAAAAAGAAAAAATAACTTAACTGTTTCAGATAAAGGGAGACTAGAAGATATGATTTCTAAATGGAACATGCAACTCTGAATAATGCTTATTCTGCTAGAACAAACATCACTGGGACAACTGGCAAAACTTGAATCCGGGCTGAGGGTTGGAGGGAAGTAATACATCAGTGTTAATTTCCTGATTTTGACCAGTGTATTCTGGTTTGTAAAAGAATATCCTTCTTTGAAGGAAATGCACACTGAAAGTTTGGCCAATGAAGACAGGCCAGGTTAATAGTTTTTCCCCAAACGCCTCAAGTAATCAGAATGTCTTCGTATTATATTTACGACTCTTTTTAAAAATTTTGTGACTGCCTCAAAATTTAAAACAATTATTCAAGTGAAAAGGGGGAACTGAAGAGAAAAAAAGCATGGTTAATAATTAAGCTAATAATTAGTGAAATTAAATGCAAGTTTAATCAATCTTGTGTTCTGTACTTATAATTCCCTAACAATAGTGATAATGAATAAAATGTTTATGCCAAAAAAATGAAAAAACATCCCACCACTTTAATGCAGATTCTTTCATTTCTACATCTTGTATTCACTTGAAATTTTAAAGATCATAGTATTGTGTCACAGTTCTTTGTTATTTTATATTAACATTTATTTTGTTTTCATGACTTTAATTTTAGTTGACTATTATGCCACCTTTCAAAAGTGGGATGAGTAGCTTTTTAACATTTTGTTATGAAAAATAACATTAAAATAAATGTCTTTCTGAAAAGTGGCAGTCTTTTCTGTATGCTTAATAACTGAACAACTTCCACTTTTGTACTTATAATACAACTCTTTTTTAAACTGTTTAACAACATTTTTATGCCATATAAAGACTTTTATGTATCAAGTAATACTCAAACTGCCAAATGTTCAGTTTCCAAATAATCTCTGAGAACAATATATGAATAATTTGAATATATCATTAAATACATATGCCCCTGCAAAGTGAAGTGTGTGATACTGAGCACCCCAATTCTGCTTCACACGTAGCAGTTTATCTATTTTATACTGGGCTCTCCAGGAAGATTTTATTTGGAAAACAGGGTTGTACTGCTTTTAAATTTGAAAATTGGCTCACAGTCCCACTTTAAGCCTTTAAATAGGCAATGATGAGGTTTGGAGGTCATTCAAAAAAGACTCAATTAACACAGGGATTAGCATTAGCAAACAAGAACATTAAAGTAGTTATTGTATCTACATCAAGTGCTCTCGCATGCACACACACACGAAAGGTTAAGTAGAGACATGGAGACAGTATTGTTCAATAGAATTTCCTGTGATAAGGAAAATATTCGACATCTACAATATATTGGATATTAGTCACTGGTGGCTAGTGAGCACTTGAAATGTACCTAGTGCAACTGAGGAACTGAATTTTTTATTTTTAATTTATTTAAATTTATTCACATTTAACTAGCAGCTGAGGGGTTCCCAGGTGGCTCAGTGGTAAAGAATTCACATGCCAGTGCAGGAGATTTGGGTTCAATCCCTGGGCAGGGAAGATCCCCTGGAGGAGGGCATGGCAATACACTCCAGTATTCTTGCCTGGGGAATTCCATGGATGGAGGAGCGTGGCAGGCTACAGTCCACAGGATCACAACAGAGTCAGACACGACTTAGTGACTAAAGAAGAACAAGCAAGCAGTTACCATATTAAACCTACTGAACAACAAGTGAGCAGTTACTCACAACTTTAGAATGTTTAGGAAAAAACATCAACACAGTGAGGCTCTCAGTGGAGTAATGGTTCCTTTTTCTCTCACATCAGGAGAGAAAAAGGAACCATTATTCAAGATTTAATCATCCTATCAAAACTAAGCCTGAATAACTGAAAGTAAATGTAACCTTTTTGGCCACATTGTGTGGCTTGTGGGATCTTAGTACCAAGTGTTTAGTCCTAAGCACTGAACCGCCAGGGAATTCCCAACCTCACTGACTCTACTTCCTTATCTACCAATCATTCAATCAGTTCTTTTTATTAAATAATTCTATATATATGCTTACTACTGCTATATTACAGTTATTGTTGCTATTGTTGCTGTTTCTCTTCCTCCACTCCTTCTTCTTTGGCATAAGAGATCACACTGCAGAAATATGAGAAGATATGGTATATACTGTTTTAATCATTCTACAGTTGTCAATATACTCCGCATTAGTACTTCACAGAGCACTGAGTACAAAAGTCTCCGCATAGCAGGCATGCAAAAAAAATTATTTTGACAATAAAAATCTGAGAAAGATTTGTTTAATAAGTAACTCTAGTTTCAATTTTTAATTAGGCAAAAATATTGAAGGATGAAAATGAAAAGTAGAGGGACATGCTTCACTGAGGACAAAAGAAAAGTGAGGGGGAGAAAAAAGAAATGTCTTCTTAATATGAAGAGAGAGTTCAGGTACACAGAAGACATATTTTCTGTGTATCTGATGCTAAACATTATAAGGCAGCAGAATTCTTATTATGGGAGATAATTTTTCAACGTTTCAGCCACAAACCCTCTGGAATGGTTACATTAACTAGTAGTAAAGGAAACAGCAGTATTGTGATGGAAAAACCAACATATACTTATTGAGGTTGGGAACGTATATATACTTCATGTAAAATTTAAATATGCCTAGAAAATATGGCAACCCACTCCAGTGTTCTTGCCTGGAGAATCCCAGGGATGAGGGAGCCTGGTGGGCTGCAGTCTATGGGGTCGCACAGAGTCGGACACAACTGAAGCGACTTAGCAGCAGCAGTAGCAGAAAAATAAAGAAGGTATTTCTAAAGTTGAGATAGAAATGAATATACAACAAAATTCACAGATCTTTAAATGTTCAGTTTGATGATTCTGGGGGAAATATTTTAAGGAAAAAATTTTCCAGGGTCATTATTTTGCAAATTTATAAATTTCTACCTACAAGATCAAGAAAAACTGTCTATACAAAAATGACTGCTACTAATACAACCATTTCTCAAATGCTGCACCTCAAAAATACCACCTAAAATTTTTAGCTCTAATTTTAGTTTAAAGCAAGGGAGGGAAATAGTTGATATTCACCTGACCCTCTGCTAAGCATGTCCATAAGTATGTTTTGGGATATCTTACTATTCAGAGAAGAAAAGAGAATGAAACAGTAATTTATCAGCTTCTGAGGGCTGTCAGAATAAAAAAACATCTGGTACCTCTCATTAATATGTATGTAAACAGGTACCTTCAATTTTGACTTCAGCTTTTGTGTAGGACTCTGAATAAAAGAAAACTATTATTTTATCAAAAGTCAATGCAAAAAACGGACAAAAGTAACAAAATGGCAAGGGTACCGGGAAGAAATCAAGGCTATCTAAGAATAAACTAGGTCATTTGGGCTGGCTTTGGTTGCCAAGCAACTGGGATTTCTCACTGTTTTCCTTTAGAATAATCCAGTCTTTAAGAGTTTTATTAACTTGTTTGTTTCTTCTTCAAGACTTAAACATAATTAGGAATCACACTAATGACAAAAATGCATGACTTATACAAAAGAGAACTGAAAATTCTACTGAGAGATAGGAAATAAAATATAACTTCCTCCTCAAAAGGATTAGTTAGCGATATAGATATGTTACTTATCTCCATATTAATCTATAAAATCAACCCAATTCAACCGTGTTTTGGGGGTGTTAGGAGTTATCAAAATAATTCTAATATATCCTGAGAAATAAACAAAACCTATTATCCATTTAATTTCTAAAAAGAGAGGGGAAAGAATTGAGCCTTGTCCTACAGTAGGTTAAGCCACAGGGACACTGAAACAGGAACGGAACAGAATGGAATCCAAAAGGTAATCCAGATTAGACACAGACCGCATACCACGTGAGCAGCACACACATGAGGGTAGATGGAGGTCACACAAGCAAAATGTGTAGTCATGTCTAACAAGTATATTTATGCATGTTGTAAGCAGGCAAAGCCTGTGTACAGAAAAGTAGAACATGACAAAGGACAAGTTTTACATGAGTGGATAATAAATGGGTTACTCAACCACAACAAAAGAGAAACTGGTCAGCGGAGTAAGTGAAAGACCCTAGCCTCCCTCTCCACCCACAGAACAGTCTTAACAAAGATTTAAACACTAAAATAAAGACAACCAAAACATTAACGTATAAGAAAATATAGGTAGAAAAAAACTTTTTAATCTTGCTATACTGGGTTTTTATGAGTATGGTACCCATGTCAGAGATCGCAACACAACTTAAGAGATTTGACTCTTACATAAAAATAATTTAAAAACTGAATTAGCAAACAAAATCCAGAGACGGAAAACAGAATGGCAGCTGCCAGTGGGGGTAGGGGGAAATGAGAAGTCAGTATTTAATGGGTACAGAGTTTCAGTCTGGGAAGACAAAAAAGTCCTGGAGATGGATGGTGGTGATAGGTTGGGCATTTTGAGTGTATTTAATGCCACTGAAGTGTTATTCACTAGCTTAGTAATTTCTGACTCTTTGCAACCCCACATACTGTAGCCCACCAGGCTCCTCTCTCCATGGAATTCTCCTGGCAAGATTACTGGAGCGGGTAGCCATTTGCTTCTCCAGAGTATCTTCCTGACCCAGAGAATGAATCAAGTCTCCTTCATTTCAGGCAACTTCTTTACTGTCTGAGCCACCAGGGAATGCCACTGAATCATACAGTTAAAAATGATTAAAATGGTAAATCTCATATATGTATTTTATCACAAATGAAAAAATGGGGAGGAAAACTGCATTAACAGAAATCACTGTAAATACTTCACAAGTTATTACATAAAAGTAAGTAAAACAATAAGATATAATTTGTTAACTATCATATTAACAAAAATGGACAGGAAAATCGCTTGCTCATATATTATCAGTGGCACCGTAAATCAGCAAATAATCTTTACAGAAAGCAATATTGCAATGTATATCAAAACATAAAACATACACAGGCTAAGTACCAGCAATTCTGTTGCCAGAAACAAAAACTACAAGATAATGCTGCAACTGTGCCAAGATATATAAGAATGCTACTATATACTATAGTACTATTTGTAAAAGCATATCATTGCAAACAATCTCAATGTCTATTAACAAGAAACTGGATAAATTATGGCTGTCCTTTTGAAGCAAGTATTATGCAGTCATTTAAAAATGATGAAGTAATAAAAAGTAAAATAAAAAGTATGAAGTAATTGTGTATTTCTTCTCATGAAACATCACTGACCTACTGTAGAGAAAAAATAATAGCTCTTAAAACATTAGGATTCCACTGGTGTAAAATTATATACATAGACAAAACCTGAATAGAGAAGGGTACACAGTAAAATGTTTGCAAAATGTTAATCAGTTATACCTAGGTAGCTGGATTGTCTTTTGTTTTTTATTTTTCTGGACTTTCTGAATGTTTTACCATGAGCATGTATCCTACTTACAAGGCAATGTTTTACTTTAAAAATTTTATATATTTAAAAATATCTAACATTTCATTTACTCAAGTTTAGATAATTTATTATATGTCATTAATATGTCTTAGAATAAGTTAAGGATTGGATGCAGGAAATGTCATTGTTTTTTAAAATGTGGAAAACTGTAATTTAAATTCAGCAGCTTGTATTATAGTGACTTTCAACACAGAAACAAAGAGCTGAAGGAGTTCTTTTGCCTAGGGCAAGACTATCAGGGCCAAACAATGCTCTCAGCATAATATAAAACCTATTTTTTAAAATGTACTTGCTTCGTGGATAATTTTTTCCTACCCTTAAATTACTTCAAATTACTATTTTAACTACTTAAAAAATCAACCTGGAGAGACAAAAAAGTTTCAGTATGAATTATATCAAAACTGGAAAATGAGGTAAGAAATGTTCATATTCTATATTCCACATTTATCTTGGAGAGTTAAAAATCATTTAATGAACATATTTATATAAATTCTTATTATAACAAAGGACCACCACTCAACTTCTCAATGCCTTTGTTACATATTCTGTAAAAAGAAAGGATTGACTTCCATAGTTCCTTTAGATCTGAAATTTTAAGAGACATTAACAATGTACTTTTTCCCCGCTTATGGAAACAGTTTCAAGGGAAAACTGATTGCCTGCCATTTCTAAGGCCATACCCTCAAACACAGTTTCAAATGGCAGTGCTTTCTTATTGAAGTCTTTGGATAAGAATTTATATATACAATCTTTATCAATAGAGCATCTCATGATGAAGAAAAACACATGATTTTTTTTCCACTTAAAAATAGAAACTTAGTTATTATATCATGTATTCTTAAAACTATTTTTATAAATGACATTAATACTTACAGCTTGATTAGGCAGATTGTCAGTCTTAAGTTCTCTGTGATTGGAATACTGAATAAAAACAGGCTGGCTTCGAAGGTGAGGAGTAACAGGAGTGTAATAATTCACCATAGTAACAGCAGCTTCCTCAGAAGCCATTTCTAAGAAAGCCTGCAATAAACACAAGAAAGTAAAGTGAAAGCTCCTGTTTTTGAAAGGCAGCTAAGAACTATTTTGTCATTCTAGTTGATCTAAAACTCATGCATTCTTAACAGAAGTCATATTGCCCCCAAGGGGATGAAAAGACTTTCGTTTCAAACTGTATCACTGATAGTTACTGAAAACATATTTGACAAAAATTGGGTTCAATAAAGGATTTGGGATTGGGAAATTGACAGTTGATTAAATGACTCTGTGTGGTTTTTGGTCTTCTTCTTACTTCTGTTTCTTCTAAAATTTAGAAACAACTAAAAAAGCAAAAATAAATGTGTGCATCACTACTATAAACAGATGCGTTCAGTTTCTTCCTAAAAGCTTCTCCAATGATCTGTTCTCCTTTGCCTTTTTATGAATGTAATTAGAACATTCATGTGCCAAGGCTCAACTGTACAAATTAGGGAAATGGGAGAACATCCTACATTAAGTCAATATTGATTTGATTTGGGTCATTCAAGTGACCTTTTTTGGCTATTGGTAATCACTGTACTGATATTAGCTATTTGAAAACTAAAAAGAACTGAGATGGAAGAAGCTCCTTAGTATTCATGTCTTATTCTGTTTATGGCTTCTCCTCACTGTCATGACTCCCATTAACTTATGTGACAGCAATCGGATACTTACAGATCTTTAAGGTGGCAGATTTTATCACCCTGTCTCAATGGTTAAGAAGATAAAACATATACTAACAGTTCTGAGCCCTGACTACCTCTAAGAACACTTCCAATTTAAAGTACAGGAAGAACTCATGATCCAAATCACTATCTTCGAGGAATAAAACAGATTTTAAGTCATTTACAGTATTTAAAAGGTACAAATGTCTGTGATACACTTTAAAGCTGCTATCCAATTGTATAAGTAATACAGTTTTTCTAATATTTCTAAGAGAAGTAGATAAAAATGATCAAGGTAACAAAAATAGCTACGGCAGTATTTCTTCACTATCTGGTTTTTTAAAGTCATCTTTTCAACAAAGAATTTGTAAACTGTATTCTAATAATATTCACCATATGGGGAGAGTCTCTACCTGCAAACTCCCTACTAAATGCTGGGACTCCTGCAATGTCACACAAAGGAAAGGCTGAACAATGTCTTTGGATATTGTGATTCTAGTCAGGAAATCTTTCCTATATGTATATACAACCTAAAAATTCATATGTAAAAATAAAATTTTCCACATGGAGTCCAGTAAAAGAATTATTTATGTTTCCCAAAGTATCCAGCCAAGGATGAAGAGAAAATAAAAAATCACTACCCACAGAAAGGCTGGTGAAAATAACCCTCACTCTATCCTCAACACTCCAAGAACCATGGAATGAGGATGCCGACAAGCACTACTACAGTGACTCACATCAGAATCTCTTGCTGAAGGAAATTACTAACAAGGTCTTTTCTGAACAGGATTTAGGATCAAAAGACAAGCAATTAACAGCAATCAGCACTACAGAAAACTATAAACCTAGAACCAATAGCAGAAATAAAGGAAACTGTGACATTGCCTGCTGCCTCTCAGAGTTATTTGACGTAAGATGTAGGATATACTACGTGAAACATAATAATGTACGTAACACGTCCCTGTTAGACATCAGACAGCCATTAGACATGGTCATGTTGGCTCTTTTCAAACTCTGCAAACCATACTAGTCTCAATAGTGGCATCTGTAAAGAAAATTAAGATCCAAGTGCCTACACTACCTCTAAAAGATGTAAGAAAAATGTATAAGCCCAACAAGGACTGAATACTAAGACATACTATTTAACTTCTCCAGTTCTTAACAACCTCAACTACCTTAAACAAGGCTGTTAATTTAAATAAATAGTTTACTAAAGACAGGAGTCTGAATCAGACATCATTATCCAATCTTGGATAGTAAACAATCCGATCTCTTCTGATAATCACAGGATATTTTCATAAACCATTTTGTAATTAAGAATGTAAAATATGTTTGGTCAAGATAATAAATAAGAGAGAATCCTGTTTCCTATATAATATTTTTATTTATTGCTTCCTGTCATTAAAAAAGTTCTATTTTTAAAAGCTATGTAAATAGAATAAAATTTAGAAAAAAAGTTCAATTTAGAAAAAAAGTTCAAGAAAATAAAAAGCTTTCGTTTTTTTTATTTTGGCGGCACTTTGCGGGATCTTAGTTCCCCCAGCAGGGATTGAGCCTGCACCCTTGGCAGTGAAAGCACAGAGTCCTAACCACTGGACTACCAGGGCATTCCCTTAAAAATAATGTGGTTTTTTTTTTTTCACTAACACCCAGAAATAATAATTGTGGGTCAATCTTTAAAACTTACATACCTGGCTTTTTCCTTTCAACATCAAAAGATTAGTTACTTTGCCAAACGGTAGACCTAATGATATGACCTCTGCTTCGGTGACATCACTTGGAATTTTGCGAAGATGGAGAACACGGGAAGGTGAACAGAGAGGTCTATCTCCTTTAAATTTCTTGTTGTCATTCCCATTAGCTAAAAAATACAAGATTTGTTTTTTAATTACTGAAACTAATTTGGGTTGACATACTACATTAACCATATCATCACATTTGATCTTCCAAGCGTTTCAGGTTTTGAAATTCAGGAACTACGGGGCTGATGGAAGAGTAGAAGACAGTTGAAAACAAAACCATCCACTTTTCAACGAGTGGGTTTTTAAAAATTTTTCACTGCAGGTGTCTTTTTTTTTAAAACTGAACTTGGATTTTTAACTTCAAGAAAAAGTGCTGGATATGAATTACATATGTTGAGGTACCAAAAACCTCTAAATGGTAAACTATTTGTTATGAATAGAAAATACTTATATTATCTTCAATGTATCTTAAAAGATGCTTTTCTAGTTTGTCCTGTTACTAATTAAACAGAATAAAAACTTTTAGGATAGATGGTAATAAAAATTTCATGTTTATCACACCCTACAAGGATTTAAATTTGAGATGCACATTTATGAAAATAAGTTTATTTCTCAGGCATTATACAATTTTTGCCAATTCACTTTTTAAAGTACTTTCAGAAGCTAAACTGTGATTTCCTTAGGATAATCCTATTCTTTATGATATAATAGGCAGCTCTTAACATAAGTATCATCACCTTTTGGAAATGCAAATTTTAAGCCCCATTTCAGACCTACTGAATCAGAAACATCCCAGCAACCTGTGTTTTTACAAGCTCTCTAGATGATTCTGAAGCAACCTAAAGTACGAGAACCACTGTTGTAATCCAGTATGCCAGTTTATAGCCAAATTTTATTTAAAGCTTATGCTTTAACACTGACAGTAACTAGAACTGACAAGCCTGTAACAAGTAGTCAAATTTATGTACATAAGATTCAGGAAGGTTTTTTTCTTCCCCAGAAATAGCACCACATAAGACTGAATGCAAATTATCTAAAAGCCAAAGTTTCATTATAGTGTTGTTTTTTTAATACTGGCTCAAGGAAATGGCAACCCACTCCAGTATTCTTGCCTGGAAAATCCCAGGGAAGTCGGAAGCAACTTAGCAGCAGCAGCAGCAGAGGTTAAAGCATCTGCCTGCAATGTGGGAGACCTGGGTTCGATCCCTGGGTTGGGAAGATCCCCTGGAGAAGGAAATGGCAACCCACTCCAGTATTCTTGCCTGGAGAATCCCATGGACAGAGGAGCCTGGTGGGCTACAGTCCACGGGGTCGCAAAGAGTCAGACACAACTGAGCGACCTCACTTCACCATACTTAGCACTATTAGAAGAAAAATATAACCTTTTCAACCTGAGATTACCATTTTTCTAAATACTAGAAAAACTTCTAAAACACTAAAAAAACAGTCATATGTCTGTGACCCTAAGTAAACAAATCTCATGAGGACCACATAAAAGTCTTGGCAATACTTTGTACCCGTTCCTATGGCAGAGAACACCACTTGCTTACAGGTAAATAGGTTGACTTAATACCAAAACTAGCACTTGCTCCCAAATTCTCTATGTTCATGAATGCAGGCAATATCCTACCAATACTATCAATTCCAAGAGGTCCTTACCGGTCTGTGCCTGTATATAGCAAATGCCTAGGACAGTGTGTGGAAAATAATCAGCAAATACTTACTGGAAATCAAGTATTTAATTTCTGGGAGTCAAAGATTCCTTCTCCTTCCTCATGAATCATCATGAAACATTGATTTTTCCCTCCAAAATAACTGATTCCACTTTCATCTCAACTCTCAATGTCACCTCACCTATGATCCCTATGACCCTTCTATTCTGTCTTCCTCTAGTCTCACTCCCTCCACTTCCACTAAGATCTAACATCTTATCATCCTAAATGTACATGTCATGTCATTATCCTGTTCTAAAAACCCTGACAAGCTTCCAACTACTTAAAAAGATCCTTAATTTCTACTTTTCATGCTGTTTTCATTTACATTGCCTCACTGGAGTTGACACATAAAAATACATTAAATTACATCTTATTAACTTCAACAGATGAAGAGATTAAGAGATTTAACAGATCAGAGATTAAATAATTTTTGTACACAGCTAGGAAGTGAAAAGAGCATTATTCAAACTTAAGTTTAAAGGTAACTTTTTTAATCACAAAAATCTCAAAGTGTGTTACCATCCCTAGAAAAAAAAACTAAGCAACTTGATGACGACAATAAATTTTCAGAATATATGCAGATTTATGAGGATTATACTGTCAGTATACAGTATTATAGTGATAATACTGTCACTAAATTAAATGCTAAATTATCACCTCCTGGACAGAAAGTCAAGTATAAAGTGCCTTTTTGCACCTCCCCTCTCTGTAAGCCTAGATGGCTAGACAAAAATACCACAACCTTGTACATTCTTAACCAGCATAAGGTGTTAAAAGCCTAGAAAACCATCCTAAGGAGCAAAGGCTTTTAGAAGTTTATCCAGAATAATCCAAAATAAATGAATGAACATTAAGAAGGTTATTTCTTTAACTGAGGTGTTCATCATCTCTGCAAAACCACGTGTGAAATAAAATGAATACCTACACAAGCTACTTGAACCTGAACTGCACTATCAAATAAAAACCAATCGTGACAAACTTTTTATCAAGAAGTATATACATAACCAACTCAAGTTTTTAGTTCTTCTGTGTTATAAAAGTCTCTGCTATGTTAAAAACATGGCCTACAAAAGCAGACATCTTGTTCTGATATAACTGAGCCTTATATTCATTTCCTATAAAATGAGTATAACAACAGTACTTGGAAATTGTAGTATGAGTATTTGGAAAATTAAATTACATCACAGCAAGATATACAGTTTATAATCCAGCCTATGTCTAGAGATGTCAGATAAAAAGATCTCACAATATCTAACCCCAAATTAAGCAACCTTCTCATTTAAGCCACTCATCCTCATATATAACCTAAATTCAGGATTCTTTGCAATGTTAGCATATTTTCTCTGCCTTTGGTTCTCTTGTTAGAGAATCATTCTAATGAGGTAACTAGTTTTTGTTTGGTAACATATCAGCAACCAATTCCAGATCATTTGTTTTCATCTAGATGTGAGGTCTTTCTTTTATTCCTCCAATATTCAGGACACTGGTATGAAACACATTCGGGAACTTGATTTGTATAAGAATACCATCTTTAATAAGATACTGCTCATCCTTTTCTTTTGGAGAAGGAAATGGCAACCCACTCCAGTATTCTTGCCTAGAGAATCCTGTGGACAGAGAAGCCTGGGGGCTGCTGTCCATAGGGTCGCACAGTTGGACACGACTGAAGCGACTTAGCATGCATGGATGCATTGGAGAAGGAAATGGCAACCCACTCCAGTATTCTTGCCTGGAGAATCCCAGGGAGAGAGGAGCCTGATGGGCTGCTGTCTATGGGGTCGCACAGAGTTGGACACGACTGAAGCGACTTAGCAGCAGCAGCAACATTAATATTTAAACGCTAGATGTAATGTCCATTACAAACAGATCAACAACATATGTCTTGATTTTCTTAAGAGGGCTTATTTTACCTGGAAAGTATTTTCTGTCTACTTTTTTTGGTGCTAAAATGAAGACTGTAGACAACAGTGGCTTTTTTCTCTTGATGTCCTAACTTTGCAAAATTAACACATTGCTCAAAATTAATGCAAAATTTTATTAGACTGTGAAATCTAAAAACCTAAAGAACTACTCATCTAGGTGACCCAAAAAAGGTTATAAAGACTTGATAAATATAACAATTTAAAAATGGAAAGGCATATATAAACATATAAGGAATCATAATTTAAAGAGGAAACAAGGAAATTCTACTGTATTGAATATGCAACTTTGACAAATTATTCTCTATATGAAAGATTAAAGACTTTCTGAAAACTGTATTACGAAAATAAGCATTCAAAATACTTAACTTGAATAAATCTTGTACTTTTGAGATAGAAACTTCGTGAATGGCTACTGAATGGCTTCCTGAAGACTACAGATTTCTTCAAGAAAATTAGAGATACCAAGGGAACATTTCATGCAAAGATGGGCTCGATAAAGGACAGAAATGGTAGGGACCTAACAGAAGCAGAAGATATTAAGAAGAGGTGGCAAGGATACACAGAAGAACTGTACAAAAAAGATCGTCACAACCCAGATAATCACGATGGTGTGATCACTCACCTAGAGCCAGATATCCTGGAATGTGAAGTCAAGTGGGCCTTAGGAAGCATCACTACGAACAAAGCTAGAAGAGGTGATGGAATTCCAGTTGAGCTATTTCAAATCCTGAAAGACAATGCTGTGAAAGTGCAGCACTCAATATGCCAGCAAATTTGGAAAACTCAGCAGTGGCCACAGGACTGGAAAAGTTCGGTTTTCATTCCAATCCCTAAGAGAGGCAATGTCAAAGAACGCTCCAACTACCACACAATTGCACTCATCTCACACGCTAGTAAAGTAATGCTCAAAATTCTCCAAGCCAGGCTTCAGCAATACGTGAACCGTGAACTTCCAGATGTTCAAGCTGAAAAGGCAGAGGAACCAGAGTTCAAATTGCCAACATCCACTGGATCACTGAAAAAGCAAGAGAGTTCCAGAAATACATCTATTTCTGCTTTATTGACTACGCCAAAGCCTTTGACTGTGTGGATCACAATAAACTGGAAAATTCTGAAAGAGATGGGACTCCCAGACCACCTGACCTGCCTCTTGAGAAACCTGTATGCAGGTCAGGAAGCAAAAGTTAGAACTGGACAGGGAACAACAGACTGGTTCCAAATAGGAAAAGGAGTACGTCAAGGCTGTATATTGTCACCCTGCTTATTTAACTTCTATGCAGAGTACATCATGAGAAATGCTGGGCTGGAGGAAGCACAAGCTGGAATCAAGACTGCCGGGAGAAATATCAACAACCTCAGATATGCAGATGACACCACCCTTATGGCAGAAAGTGAAGAACTAAACTAAGAGGCTAAAGGCTAAAGAGCCTCTTGATGAAAGTGAAAGAGGAGAGTGAAAAAGTTGGCTTAAAGCTCAACATTCAGAACACGAAGATCATGGGATCCGGTCCCATCACTACATGGCAAACAGATGGGGAAACAGTGTCAGACTCAATTTTTTGGGGCTCCAGAATCACTGCAGATGGTGAGTGCAGCCATGAAATTAAAAGACGCTTACTCCTCCTTGGAAGGAAAGTTATGACCAACCTAGACAGCATATTAAAAAGCAGAGACATTACTTTGCCAACGAAGGTCCGTCTAGTCAAGGCTATGGTTTTTCCCGTGGTCATGTATGGATGTGAGTTGGACTATAAAGAAAGCTGAGTGCCAAAGAATTGATGCTTTTGAACTGTGGTGTTGGAGAAGACTCTTGAGAGTCCCTTGGACTGCAAGGAGATCCAACCAGTCCATCCTAAAGGAGATCAGTCCTGGGTGTTCATTGGAAGGACTGATGTTGAAGCTGAAACTCCAATACTTTGGCCACCTGATGCGAAGAGCTGACTCATTACAAACGACCCTGATGCTGGGAAAGATTGAGGGCAGGGGGAGAAGGGGATGACAGAGGATGAGATGGTTGGATGGCATCACCAACTCGATGGACATGGGTCTGGGTGGACTCTGGGAGTTGGTGATGGACAAGGAGGCCTGGCGTGCTGCGGTTCATGGGGTCGCAAAGAGTCGGACACGACTGAGCAACTGAACTGAACTGAACTGAATGGCTACTTATATTCATCATGTTCCAAAGATAAAAGTGGAAGAGGTTTTTAAAAAATTCATATATTCCCATCTCAAAAGTGAAGGGATCTACCAAAAAAACTATCCTAGAAATATGGATCTTTTTTAAAATTTAACTTTATTAGGGCAGATTTTAGATACGGTAAAACCCACCTACATTTTAAATGCAGAGTTTGACAACCTTTGACAAATGACTCATATGACCACAAAAAAGAAAACTTCACCTGAATTTTTAAATTACCAATTTGATTTTTAAAACAGGCATAGGGCTATTTGTGTGTTAGTCACTAAGTTGTGTTTGACTTTTGCAACATCATGGATGGAAGCCTGACCATCCCTTGTCCATGGAATTCTCCAAGGCAAGAATACTGGAATAGGCAGCCATTCCTTTCTCCAGGGGATCTTTCCAACTCAGGGATCAAACCCAGGTCTCCAACACTGCAGGAAGACTCTTTACTGTCTGAGCCACCAGGGAAGCCAGTTTTCTATTTCTCTTGTACTTATGTTTTTCAAGCAATTTGTTCACTTCATCTAAATTTCCCGGCTTAAAACTGTTCATAGTATTCATCTGAGATCCATCTTAACCTGGTCAGGATATCATGACAAAATACGACAGGTGATTTAAATAATAAAAATTTACTTTCTCACAGTTTTGGAGAATAGAAGTCCAAAACCAAGGGTCAGCACTGTCACTTTCTAGTGAGGACTCTTTTCCTGCCTTATAGACAGCCACCTTTTCACACAGTCCTCACATGGCAGGGTGGAAGGAAAAAGTAAGCCTCTTCTTAAAAAGACACTAATCCCCTTGTGAACCCCATTCCAAAGGGCCCATCTCCAAAGACTCTGGGGATAAGAGCTTAAACATATGAATGTTAGGGGTATACAAACATTCATCCCATCAGTTCAGTTGCTCAATCGTGTCTGACTCTTTTGCGACCTCATGGATTGCAGCACGCCAGGCTTCCCTGTCCATCACCAACTCCTGGAGTTCACTCAAACTCATGTCCATCGAGTCGGTGATGCCATCCAACCATCTCATCCTCTGTCTTCCCCTTCTCCTCCTGCCTTCAATCCTTCCCAGCATCAGGTCTTTTCTAATGAGTCAGTTCTTCACATCAGGTGGCCAAAGTACTTGAGCTTCAGCATCAGTCCTTCCAATGAATATTCAGGACTGATTTCCTTTAGGATGGACTGGTTTGACCTCTTTGTAGTCCAAGGGACTCTCAAGAGTCTTCTCTAACACCACAGTTCAAAAGCATCAATTCTTCGGCGCTCAGCTTTCTTTACAATCCAACTCTCAAATCCATACATGACCATTGGAAAAACCATAGCTTTGACTAGATGGGACTTTTTGTTGGCACAGCAATGTCTCTGTTTTTTAATATGCTGTCTAGGTTGGTCATAATTTTTCTTCCAAGGAGCAAGCGTCTTTTAATTTCATGGCTGCAGTCACCATCTGCAGTGATTTGGGAGCTCAAGTAAAGAAAGTCACTGTTTCCACTGTCTCCCCATCTATTTCCCATGAAGTGATGGGACCAGATGCCATGATCTTAGGTTTTTGAATGAGTTTTAGGTCAGATTTTTCACTCTCCTTTTTCACTTTCATCAAGAAGCTCTTTTGTTACTCTCTGCTTTCTGCCATAAGGATGGCGTCATCTATATATCTGAGGTTATTGATATTTCTCCTAGCAATCTTGATTCCAGCTTGTGCTTCATCCAGCCCTGCATTTCACATGATGTACTCTGCATATAAGTTAAATAAGCAGGGTGACAATATACAGCCTTGATGTACTCCTTTCCCAGTTTGAAATCAGTCCATTGTTTCATGTCCAGTTGCAACTGTTGCTACTTGACCTGCATACAGATTTCTCAGGAGGCAGGTAAGGTGTTCTTGTATTCCCATCTTTTGAAGAATTTACCACAGTTCGTTGTTATCCACACAGGTTTCCCTGGTGGCTCAGCTGGTAAAGAATCCACCTTCAATGTGGGAGACCTGGGTTCGATCCCTGGGTTGGGAAGATCCCCTGGAGAAGGGAAAGGCTACCCACTCCAGTGTTTTGGCCTGGAGAATTCCATGGACTGTATATAGTCCCTGAGGTTGCAGAGAGTTGGACACGACTGAGTGACTTTCACTTTCACTTCACTTTCCCTTTCTGTTAGAACCATTTGGTGATGAGGGTGGTTTCCTTGCCCTTCATGAAACAGAGTGAGCCCTAACTTAGTCTCTTCCTATTAATGGTGAAACAGGAGGGAGGGGAGCAAGGCACAACTTTGGGTGCTTTCCTGGTGGCTCAGACGTTAGTCTGCCTGCAGTGTGGGAGACCTGGGTTCGATTCCTGGGTTGGGAAGATCCCCTGGAGAAGGAAATGGCAACCCATTCCATTTCTCTTGCCTGGAAAATTCCATGGATGGAGGAGCCTGGTAGGCCACATTCCATGGTATCACAAAGATCGGACACGACTGGGTAACTTCATTCTTGCTTTTTTGATGATCCAGCAAATGTCGGCAATTTGATCTCTGGTTCCTCTGCCTTTTCAGCTTGAACATCTGGAAGTTCACAGTTCATGTACTGTTGAAGCCTGGTTTGGAGAATTTTGAGCATTACTTTGCTAGTGGGTGAAATGAGTGCAATTGTGCAGTAGTTTGAAAAGCTTTTGGCATTGCCTTTCTCTGGGATTGAAATGAAAACTGAGCTTTTCCAGTCCTGTGGCCACTGCTGAGTTTTCCAAATTTGCTGGCATATTCAATGCAGCACTTTAAAAGCATTATCTTTTAGGATTTCAAATAACTTCTCCAGGTCTTCCCAGGTGGTATCAGTGGTAAAGAACCCACCTGCCAATGCAGGAGACCAAAGAGACACAGGTTCAATCCCTGGGTCGGGAAGATCCCCTGCAGGAGGACATGGCAATCCACTCCAGTATTCAGTCCATAAAAGTACCTCTTTAATGTCTACAGGATCCTTCTTGATACTGGTAACTTACCTTCTTTTTCTGTCTACTTAGAAGTTTGTTAATTTTATTGATCTATTAAAAAGCAGCTACTGCTTTCATTAATCCTCATTTTCTTCTTTCATTATCTTTTCATATTTAATATTTTCATTCCTCTATTTACTTGGGGTTTAATTTGTCCTTCTTATGCTACACTTAGAAGCTTATTCATTTTACACATTTTCTCCTTTTCTAATAAAACATTTAAAGATGTAAATTTTCTCCTAAGAACAGCTCTAGCTGAATCCTATAAACTTTAGTAAGCCATGTTTTCCTTTTAATTCACTTCAAAATATCTTCTAATTTCCCTTGTGTTTTCTTATTTGATCCATGGATTATGTGTTACTTTCTTTTTTTTTTTAATTGTTTTATTTATTTTCCGCACAGGCGCATGTGACAGAAGGGAACTTTTTTTTTTTTTTTAAAGATAATTCATACAACCACTGATTGATTATACAGAGCCATTTCTCAGTCCTCTTTTCTTTCCACTTAAGAAAATTAAAATATATCATGATGAGAATGATTAATGCCAAAACAAGATTTCTGGCTTATCATTTAGGGTACAAATACACACTTTATTGCTTGACATTTTATTGAATGCTAAGCAAGACTAAGCATCTCTGCCTTCATTGTACAGAGCTGAAGCAGAAGAGCAGTGAGGGGGAGACAGCACTACTGTCCTTGGCGGGGAAGATGTAAGCCCCTGTTGTCCTGTCTCGTTGTGGGGAGGCTAACCCATGTTCTGCCGGTTGCCATAGCCTCTAGGATGGGTGTCCTTCCAGTCATCCCACTCGCGAGCTCTGCACACTGCCTGCTCATCATCCTCTTCCTCCTCATGCTCCTGATCTTCTTGTTGCTGAGCTGCTCTTTTGAACTCTGACACTGTCGTGGCTATTCCCTGATCTGGTAATGCTCCAAATTTCCGATGCTGTTCATACCAGTCATTCACTGTCATAGATGCCAGACTTGGATAACCAGCTCCAAATACTTTGGCTTGGGCCATGTTCTGAGTGAGAACAAACGGTTTCATTGGAGGCCTGTCCTGATGAGATGACTGAGAAGTTGATGCCTCGTGTGTGGAGTCTTTTTCTCTCAAGATCTTTATCTCCTGGTCAATGCTCTCAATCTCTTCTAAGCTGATACCAATCCACTTTTGAAGGTGAAGGAGGTAATATTCACGAACATGCTCGTCATCTGCTTGACCACTTTCCACAGCAGATTTCAGTGCAGACAACCTATGCTCCACCTCCTTCTTCCGCTTGTATCTCTCTTTTTTAGCCTGTCTCTGAGATGCCATAGCAATGATGCTAGGATAGGCCATGGAGGAATTAGCAGTGTTATTTCCAGCTAAGTTGGTCTTGGGTTTGGGCAGCTCAAACTTTGCCACATGATAGTACTGGCACTGAGTTAAGAAGTTTAAGAAGTGTTCTCGAGCCCACTGCAAATGATCTAGACGCTTGCTGGGACTGACTTGTTTCATGGTGAACGCTCCTTGAAATGCTGGCACCATCAGGTACTTCAGGTCAGTGGACGCGATCTCCTCCAAATCTTCATTTTGGCTGAACAAGTTAAGCTGTGACAACATTTCAGCAGCCTTCTTCAGGAGATCCAGTCCCTTGAACACCTTATCTTGGATTATTCGGGAGCCGGTGGGTTCAGCTGCGATTTCCACTTCATCCAAAAGCTGCTTGCTGGTTTCGAACAGCTCGGGGAGCCGCGGGAGCAGTAACTCGTCTTCAGCTGCTGCCATCTTAGGGAAGGAGGAACCCCAAATTTATTTTTTAATTGAAGGATAATTGCTTTACAGAATTTTGTTGTTTTCTGTCAAACCTCAACATGAATCAGTCATAGATAGACATATATATGTATGTATACATATATACATAGGGGAGGAGAGGGTTAGATGTATGGAGAGAGTAACATGGAAACTTACATTACCATATGTAAAATAGATAGCCAATGGGAATTTGCTGTATTTCTCAGGAAACTCAAACAGGGGCTTTGTGTCAACATGGAGGGGTGGGATGGGGTGGGAGATGGGAGAGAGGTTCAAGAAGGAGGGGATATATGTATATGTATACCTGTATTACTTTTTCTAAGCAATTGGAGATTTCTTCTCAAATATTTGAGTATTATTTTTTAAAATTTCTAGTTCTAATACACCTCTAATACCTAATTTTAATGCACTCATATTTAACTGAGACCTATTTAAGGACCCAGTATATAGTCTACCTCACAGACCACTTCATGTTAACTTGAGTATGTATCCTGATAGTGCTGGGGAGACTATTCCATTATGTCAATTAGGTCAAGCTGGTTTAGAGTACTGAAAACTTCAGTATTAGAAGACCTACAGACTTCTTTTAAAGGGTCACATAAATATTTTAGACTTAGTGGGCCATAAAGGCTCTGACCCAGCTATTCATCTCTGCAGTTATAAAATGAAAGCAGTCAGAGGTAAATGTAAACAAGTAGGCACAACTGTGTTCAAATAAAACTTTATATACAGACAATGAAATTTAATTTCATGTACGTTTCACAATCATAACAAAATATTCTTCGTGTTTTTCACCATTTAAAGTGTAAAAATCAGGGACTTCCCTGGTGGTTCACTGGTTAAGATTCCATGCTTTCAAGGTAGGGGGCTCCAGGTCAATCCTTGGTTGAGGAACTAAGATCCCACATGCTGTGCCATAGGGTCAAAAAATAATATAAAAAAAATTTTAATGGAATAATATGAGGTATATAGTTTATTATTTTTTATGTAAAAATCAGTCTCAGTTCATGGGCAATACAAAAATGAGCAACTGGAATGGATCTGGCCAACAGGAGAATTTGCTAACCCTGTTCTGTATCCTTACTAATTTTTATGTACTGGGCTATCAATTACTGAGAGAGGAGTAGTGAAATCTCCAGCTATAATTGTGGATTTTTCTATTTCTTTGTTTAGTTGTTAGTATTCTTTATGTATTCTGAAGTTCTATAATTAGGTGAAAAAATATATATATGTATCAAGAAATATAAATAAATATATGGAATACAAAGTAATAAACGATAAATAAAATGGAATATAAAAAATAATCTTAAGAAAACCAAGACAGAAAGCAGAAACAGAATGAATATAAATAGAAAACAAATAGCAAGATGACAAACTTAAACCCAACCATATCAATAATTGTATAAAGTGAAAATGGCATAAAGATTCCAATTGAAAGGCACAAGTTACAACAGTCTGGATAAAAGCAAAATTCAATTATATGGTGTGAATAAGAAACTCATTTTAAATTTAAAAATCTCAGGTTAAAGCTAAAAAGACAAGTAAAGAGAAATATGTAAACACTAATCATAAGAAAGACAGAGTGGCTGTACTAATATCAAAGTAGACTTCAGGAAAAGGAATATCACCAGGGATAAAGAAAGACACTTCATAATGATAAAGGGATCAATTTATCAAGAAAACATAATATATCACACATAAAACATGCACATAAATGGCAGATAACCTCTGGTTTTCAATTATGTTTACTTTTTTGGTTAGTTTTTTTTAAGTGATTGCTCTGGAGTTTAATCAACAATAAGTTTCTTTAACTTACCCCAGTCTACCTTAAAATAATACTATAATACATAGGTATTATGTAAGAACTTTTCAAAGTATACATCTGTTTCTCTTATCATACATATCCTTTGTATTAATGTCATATATTGTACTTTTCACATTTGCTACAACCCCCCAACTATATTAATTTTATCTTGCTTTAAATAGTCAATTACCTTTTTTCCTTTTTGCATCTTGTTTTAATCACTTGTATCTTATGGAGCTTTCCATAGAGAGCATTCTATAGTTTTTTTCAAAAATTTTTTTACTATGGTATAATACACATAAAATCACTATCTTTAAACACAGAATTCAGTGATGTTAAATACATTCATAATGTGCAACTATCACAACCATTCATTTCCATAACACTTTTCACCTTGTGTTGATAAAACTGAAATTCTATATCCATTAAATGAAGCTCCCTAAACCCTCTTCTTCCAGTCCCTAGCAACCACCATTCTACTCTCTCGCTCTAAGATTCTGTCTACTCTAAGTATTCTTTCTCATTTCTTTTTAAGCATATTAGATAGCTATTTTCTTTATGGTTATCATGGGGATTACTTTTAACATCCTAAAGTTATGACACTCTAATTTGAATTTAGTCCAGCTTAACTTCAATAATATACAAAAACTCTGCTCCTTTATAGATCTGTCCCCACCCCTTTCCACTATTACCACAAAAAATAGATCTTTAAACAATGTGTGCCCAGAAAAACAAACTAACAATTCATTTAAATGTTATCAGTGTCCTAAATTATGTAGAAAACAAAATGTGGAGTTACAAACCAAGTCACTTGAGAACTTTAGATTAATAATTAAAAAAAAAAGTATATTAGGCCCTTAAATCTGCAGAAAAGAAAAAGTGGATTACAAACCACTGTTTGAATGATATAGGCTTTTACAGTGGCATTCACTGAGATCTTTACTTCCTCAAATGGCTTTGAGCTACTGTCTACTGTCTTTTCATTTCACCCCAAGGGACTCCTTTGAATAATTCTTGTAGGGCAGATCTAGTTAAGTAATAAACTTCTTCAGTTTTCACTCATCTGGGAATGTCTTAATTTCTCTCTCACATTTGAAGGACAAATTTACCAAACATAGGATACTTGGTTAACAGTTACATTCTTTTAGAACTTTGAATATATTGGCCCACTGACTTCTGTCCAAGTTCCTGAAGAGAAATCTGCTCATATTCTTATTAAGGATCCCTTGCATGCGATGAGTCGATTCTCTCTCAATGCTTTTTGGATTTTCTCTTTATCTCTGACTTCCAAAAGTTTGGTTTCAAATGTGTCTCAGTGTGGGTCTCATCGAATTCATCTTACCTGGAGTTCATAAAGGTTCTTAGATGTTTATATTCATATTTTTCATCAAATTTGGCATTGTGGTAATGCTGGAAATCAGATTCTTCCCTTTTCTCAGGGTTTTCTTGTCTGTGTTATTGTTTTTCTGATTCTTTTGGACTGTCTCTATGCCAAGAATAAGCTTGAGGTGTAAATTTAAGTCCTTCTCAAGTGTCTTCTGAGCCTTTTCCTGGGCATGCACTATTACTTTCTAATTTTCTCTGTAGCTGCAGTTGTTTTTTTAATGTCCTAGTCTTTAATATTTGCTTCCCAAAAGGGGGCAGGGGAAGGAAAATGAAGGGGAGGAAGGTGTGAAAAATACCAATCCTTTATATCCTCTGAAAGTCACATGTACTGGGGGTGAGAGGTGCTGACCAAAGGGAGAGATGCAAGAAGAATGGCTGCCTGCCTCTTCGCATCTATGTGATCAGAAGGAGCAATCAGAGCACAGATCCTTGAAGCTTTTGCCCACCCTGGCTCCTATTTGTAAGCTGCTCTGGAACTCACACAGCTGCCTGCCATGTGACTGAGGGTGAGGGATGGTAGCTGCTACTGTGCTGAGAGCTAAAATTGACCATAATTAACCACAGTTTACCTTCCAAGTCTTCCCCTGGAACTTGCAGGCCTTCAAAAGACTCCCGAGTTCCAAATTAGTTACAGGCAGATTCTGCCAGCCCAATTGTCATTTAAGTATAAAGACTGCTGGTGCTTCTTACTCTACCACCTTCCCAGAATCCCTCAATTATCTTTGAACTTAACCAAAAACATGAGGAAGAAAAGTCACATATCCACATATTTACCACTTTGTGTAGACCCAAATTTCCACCTGGTATCACTTTCCTCGAATCTGAGGAATTTCCTTTTCCATTTCATAAAATTTAAGTCTGTTACTAACAAATGTTCTCAGCTTTTGTATGCCTCAAAAAAGCTTTAACTTTTATTTTTGAAAAATATTTTAACTGAACATAGAATTTCGGTCTGATTGTTATTTATCTTCAGTACTTTGAAGATGTTTCTCCACTGTCTTCTGATATGCACCATTTGGGGGCAAGAACTCTCGTTACTCGTATCTTTGTTTCTCCGAAAAATGTGACTTTTTTCCTTCTGGCTACTTTTAAGATTTGTTCTGCATTCCTGGTTTTCAGCAATTTGACTATGATGAGCCTTGGTGTGGTTTCCACTGTATTTATCCTGCCTGTGGTTCATTGAACTTCTTGGATATGTGGGTTTACAGTTTCCACCAAATTTGGAATATTTTCAGTCATTATTTCTTTAGACATATTTGTTTCCCAACCCCCATCTTTTTTTCTGGGACTTCAAACATACATATGTTTAGAACGACTTTACTTTGTTCTACAGGTTACTAAGGCTCTGATTTTTTTTTTTTTTTTTTTTTTTCAGTTTTTTTGGGGTCTGTGTTTAGTTTCTACTGTTGACTTTAAATTCGCTGATTATTTCTTTTGTAGAATATTAGTGCTGTTAAAGCCATGCCTGTTTCTTTTTAGATGCTATATTTTTATCTCTAGAAGTTACATTTGATTTTTATTTTCTCCTTGTTGGTATTTTCCTTTAAATCCTTTCCCATACTTTAATAACTATTCCAAAGTCCAAATCTGCTAATTTCATCATCTGTCATTTTTTAGACCTGTTTCTGTTGACTGATTTTTCTTCTATCTACGGGTCACAATTTTGTGGTTCATTCCATGTCTGGCAATTTTTGGTTGAATGCTCAACACTGTGAGCACCAGCATTTGTTTCCTTCCTTTAAAGTGCCAGACTCTTTTCTGGAAAAAAGTTACTTGCAGATCAGCTAATTGTTTTATAGCTTGTTTTTAAGTCTTTTTAGAATAGTCTTTATGGTAGAGCTGAAATATCACCCCTACTGGTCAGGCATGTGTGGCTTAATATTCAGCAATAAATTCAAAGGCAGATTTCTGGAGCATTTTTCTCACAGATGGAAGCTAGTACTCTTATAGGCAGAAAGATAATAGAGGAAAACCCATGTAGAAGTGTAACACTTCCACTTATATCTTGTTAGACAGCACTCAATCACATGAACACACCTAGCTATAAGGAAGACTGGACAAGCAGTCATTTAATCTGGGTGACAACATGCCCTGATAAAAATTAGTGCTCTGTTGCTTAAAAAAACAGAAAGTATTGGGGCACACAATAAATAGTCTCTGCCATCATTCGTAAGATTACATTTAGAAGGCAAAGCATAAGATTTATGTAGACAAGTGTAAAACATTTGTCTACAGAGCCAGACATCCTGGAATGTGAAGTCAAGTGGGCCTTAGGAAACATCACTACAAACAAAGCTAGTGGAAGAGATGGAATTCCAGTTGAGCTATTTCAAATCCTAAAAGATGATGCTGTGAAAATGCTGCATTCGACATGCCAGCAAATTTGGAAAACTCAGCAGTGGCCACAGGACTGGAAAAGGTGAGTTTTCATTTCAATCCCAAAGAAAGGCAATGCCAAAGAATGCTCAAACTATTGCACAATTGCATTCATCTCACCCACTAGCAAAGTAATGCTCAAAATTCTCCAAGTCAGGCTTCAAGAGTACGTAAACTGTGAACTTCCAGATGTTCAAGCTGGATTTACAAAAGGCAGAAGAACCAGAGATCAAACTGCCAACATCTGCAGAATCATCAAAAAAGCAACAGCGTTCCAAGAAAAACATAAACTTCTGCTTTATTGACTATCCCAAAGCCTTTCACTGACAGGATCACAACAAACTGTGTTTCCTAAAGAGACAGGAATACCAAACCACCTGACCTGTCTCTTCAGAAATCTGTATGCAGGTCAGGAAGGAACAGTTAGAACTGGACATGGAACAGACTGGTTCCTAATAGGAAAAGGAGTACATCAAGGCTGTATATTGTCACCCTGCTTATTTAACTTATATGCAGAGTACATCATGAGAAACGCTGGGCTGGAGGAAGCACAAGCTGGAATCAAGATTGCCAGGAGAAATAACAATAACCTAAGATATGCAGATGACACCACCCTTATGGCAGAAAGCGAAGAGGAACTAAAGAGCCTCTTGAAGAAAGTGAAAGAGAGTGAAAAAGTTGGTTTAAAACTCAACATTCAGAAAACTAAGATCAAAGCATCTAGTTCCATCACTTCATGGCAAGTAGATGGGGAAACAGTGGAAACAGTGACAGACTTTATTTTCTTGGGTTCCAAAATCACTGCAGATGGTGACTGCAGCCATGAAATTAAAAGATGCTTGCTCCCTGGAAGAAAAGCTACGACCAAGCTAGATAGATATTAAAAAGCAGAGACGTTACTTTGCCAACAAAAGTCTGTCTAGTCAAGGCCATGGTTTTTCCAGTGGTAATGTATGGATGTGAGAGTTGGACTATAAAGAAAGCTGAGTGCCGAAGAATTGATGCTTTTGAACTGTGGTGCTGGAGAAGACTCTTTAAAGTCCCTTGGACAGCAAGATCCAATTAGTCCATCCTAAAGGAAATCAGTCCTGAATATTCATTGAAGGACTGATGCTGAAGCTGGAACTCCAATATTTTGGCCACCTGATGACTGACTCATTTGAAAAGACCCTGATGCTGGGAAAGACTGAAAAAGATCGAAGGTGGGAAAAGAAGGGGATGACAGAGGATGAGATGGCTGGATGGCATCACCGACTTGATGGACATGAGTTTGAGTATATTCTGGGAGTTGGTGATGGACAGGGAGGCCTGGCGTGCTGCAGTCCACGGGGGTGCACAAAGTTGGACATGACCGAGTGACTTAACCAAACTGAAACTACAAAAATTTTGTGATGAAGACTGTACTGAATACAAAAAGATCTTTCAACATAGTCCTACACATGGCTTTCCTTTAGCAACCCATTATTAATGTGACTTTTAAAATTATTTATGTCTTTGAAGAACTACTTAAGTATCTTACAATGGGATTAAACTCTTTAAATGAGCCCTAGAGACTTTCCAATAAAATTTGTTCAAAATCAATCAGAAACATTTATTCAAAGAAGTCAAGAATTAAGAGGAACATAATCTTTAGTTTTTGAAATTTTTAGAGAATTGCAAATATTGAATCAAGTATTACAAAAGTATTTTTAATGTATAGGTGACCTAAAAAATAGAAGCAAAATTTTTAGGTACCAACAGGCCAGCCCCTTAGGAGGCCCCCTTTCAGTAAAAGGCAAAGTAAAATTAGAAATTTTCCATCTACCACAGGTATTGAACAAGGAAGTATATGTCTGTTCAGAGATCTGAATGGAGAAATGTAAATATCCAGATTTTTATTTTCTCTTTTCTTCTGATATGAATCCCCAAAGCAATATACTAACATACACATTAGGGTATGTTAGCAGAACTACACTATACTATGTGCACGCTCAGCTGTGTCTGACTGTGCGATTCCATAGACTACAGCCCACCAGGCTCCTCTGTCCATGGGATTTTCCAGGCAAGAATACTGGAGTAGGTTGCCGTTTCTACCCTAGCAAATCTAGCAGAGCAAATACAAAAGATTCTCACAGAAGGAAAAATATAATTTAGTTGAAGTTTATCTCATAACCAAAAATTATGAATCAAGTAAAAATAATACACCATAAGCAAAGATTAGCTGATACAAACCCCAGGAATATTAGCACCCCTAAGAACTCCATAATTGTAAAATCTGAGACTATAAAAATTGTTTTAAATAATTAAAAAATTAGGGGAAAAAACAATAGTAACCATAAGAAAAGAACACAATATTAAAAAAACAAAACTAGGTGGTCTTTAAAAAACGGGTCAAATAGACACAGAAAAATGAACAATATATGCCTTGAAATCAAATACTCAACAGAAGGATTAAACAGCATACTAGACAAAGCTGAACACTGAGTGAATCAGAAAACCATTTCAAGGAAATTATCCAAAATACAGGACTTTAAGGAGAAAGAGGTGACAATGAATGCAAGAGGTTAAACAAATGCAGCTCTAAATGAGGTGGCCCAAAACATGTCTAACTGGAGTTCCAGAAGGAGACAATTCTGTGGAAAGTTGGGGTCACTACTAAGCAGGATAAATGAAAGTAAGTCTGCAGCAATGGTCTTCAACCCTGGCTGCACCTTACATGTATCAGCTGCTGCTGCTAAGTCGCTTCAGTCGTGTCCGACTCTGTGCGACCCCATAGACGGCAGCCCACCAGGCTCCGCCGTCCCTGGGATTCATTCTCTAGGCAAGAACAGTGGAGTGGGTTGCCATTTCCTTCTCCAATGTATGAAAGTGAAAAGTGAAACTGAAGTCACTCAGTCTTCGACTTAGCGACCCCATGGACTGCAGCCTACCAGGCTCCTCTGTCCATGGGATTTTCCAGGCAAGAGTACTGGAGTGGGGTGCCATTGCCTTCTCCGACATGTAACAGCTAAGAAGCTTTAAAACAGTACCTAGGCCTCTCCTTCCCCAACCAGCAATTTCAGAATTGGTGTGGAGTAGGTAAAGGTATCTGTATTTTCTTCAAAGTTTCCCAAGCTATTTTAGTGAACCCTCAGAGAACCAGCGATCCACACCCAGACATAGCTAGAGACACAGAACAAAATTAAAGAGAAAACTGTTAGAACAACTACAGAGAATTAATTCTACCTACACAATAATAACATAGGCTGACAAAAGGCTTCTCAACAACAGAGGCTAAAAGTATAATAAAACAGTACCTGCAAAGTACTAAGAGAAAATAACTGTCAACCTAAAAACACTGAACCTAGAATGAAACGGGATACAAGAGGAAATTCAAAACATAAAGACAAAACAGAGCAGACTACTACTGCCAGATAAACTCACAGCTCATACATCTTTCTTTTCCTAAGTTATCAATCAATCAAGATGTCAGTCTTTCTGGTCATCTGTTCCAGTAGTTTATAAATATGATCAAACAAACTGACCTCAGTTTTAAAGTTAAAAGCAAACACGTGTCCCCCCACCACCCGCCTAGATGTACCTAGCTCTAGGAGTAAGAGCCAAATTTTCCTTAAAAGTCTAACAGATCAAGAGGATAATCAGATTTTAGAACTTCAAATTCTAGTTATTTCCTTCATTCAGTAATTCTCTTTAAGTGTGGCTCCTCAAATGTCAGCATCATCATTCCTGGGAACTTGTGGAAATGCAAAATTATCAGGACCCATCCTGGACCTACTGGCCTAGCAATTCTGAGGATGAACTCTGCAAATGTGCTTTAACACTCAGATGATTCTGAAGCCAAGTCAAGTTTGAGAGCACTTTCAGTCTCCTGCTCCTATTATCTACTGTTCACACTTTCACAAGAACAAACCCCCTGTTGCTGCCCCACCAACGAATCTTCTAGAGTAATGGCCCATGGCTGACCAATTCTTATATACTTTTAATCTCTTCACTGAATTTCCTTTTCATCTTTTCTCTTAACTGTCACTTCTCTTATAGGGGTTCTCACAGAAAGGTTGTTCACTCTTCCAGACATCAGTGTCTAGAAGGTGAGGTCCACTCTTCTCTAACATCCTATAACTCCAAAAACCTTTGGATAAAAAAAAATCTCGTCTTTTGACTCTCTACTCTCATGGCTTCCATTGTTAAGTGGCTGTGATATAGATTTCCAAATGTCTCTTATGATGCCAAAACCAGAAGAACCCACTACCTACCTGACACTTCCATCGGATGTTCCCAGAGGAACCTCAAATCACTGTATGAAATCTGAACATGCTATGTTGTCCAACCCTATTTTTTCTGTATTTTCTAAAATAAATGAAGGTACTACAATTCAGCTACACAATTATCCAAATCTAAAATGTGAAAATCATCAGTGGAATTCCTTATTCAAACATTCAACTAATCACCAATTACGATCAATTTCACCTCTAAGTTCTCTAATTCTCTCCATCACAACTGCTACTGCTACAGTAGAAATTTTCCTCCTTTACCAGGATTTCCTGTACAGCAACAGCCTCCTAACCCCTTTGCTATCTCTTCAGTACTTCACTCCTCCACTTCATTTTACAGTCCTCAAATTTCAAGAACATTTAGTTTTAAAATCATGTGAGTTTATAAATTTTTAACTTAGTTTTAATACTTCTAAAGTCATCATCATTCAGTGCAAGCTTTTAAATCTAACTTTTTTACTCAATAGTTCTAGATCACCAACTTATTGATAATTTATCACAATTATGTAACAAAGAATGCCAGTCAAAAATTAGATCCAAATTAATCCTTAAAATTTAAGGGTGCTGTAACCAGTAACTTCATCTATATGAACTTCACTGCCACAAATTTTAGTTTTTGTTATAAATAGTAGCACTTGATGTTATAAGATGAGCAAAATAAGAACACTGTGGAAAAAATGTTTGAAACCCAGGGAAGAAAATTCTCAAATTTTGAAAAAAAAATGAAAACTCACCGTATACACCTGCAGAAGGAGTGGAATTGTTCATGGTAAAAGGTCCGTTAATGATGCCAGAAGAAAGAAGCTCATCAGACCCCCGCTGAAAAGCAAGAGCAATATTGTGTTAATAAAAATGAGTCTCTGATAATGATCCATAAATTTACTACTAAAAATTTTAAAAGCTAGTACTATTACTTAAATCTGATTATCACGGCATTTAAGGAGAACACCTCAAGAATCGTAACATCTAAAGGCTGGCAGAGAACAGTAAAGGAAAATTATTGCACATCTACATTGTTGTTAACAATAAAAAACACAACTGCCATCACGTAATTGGGAGCATAATCCTATAACCTTTTTTGATCAAACCCTCTGAGATGTTACAGCTGAAGTGCCAAAAACCATACTCAAGGGTTGTATCCTAATTATTTTTGCAGTATACTTTTAAGTATATTTAGTGTATTTTAAACACAATTGGTATATTAAGCATGTTAAGTTTTTTTAGTATGTTTTTAAGCATTTGCATGTGAATAATTTGTGCAGCACTCCCTTTTCCATACATATATATATAAATATATATATACTTTTTCATGATATATATATTGTATACATATATTCTTAAAAGTTGAACAAAAAGATATAATTTATTTCTATATTGGCCAAATCCTTTAAATAAGTGATTTTTCTTCCATTATTCCTTAAACGGTCTTTATTGTGTATTATTTCTTAAATAACTACTCTTTTAAGTAATTTAAACTTTTTTTCAGGTAAGAGCTTGACCAATTTCAAAGTTGAATTATCAAAGCTAAAAGGTAAGTGAGTGGGACTAGCCTTTTCATTGTAACCATGAGCTCTATTACCAAGGTTAAAACATTTATATATAGGAATGACAATAAGCAACATGTATAAATTTAAAACCAACCTATTTCAAATGGTAATTTGTTCAGCTCTCGGTCAATGTTTTTGGCCACATGTCACCACTTGTGAGATCTTAGTTCTCTGACCAGAGATCGAAACCTGGCCCCCCTCAGCAGCAGAGAATTTCCTGATCCTCCCGACCCAGGAATCGAACCCGTGTC
Organism: Bubalus kerabau; assembly: GCF_029407905.1. Lineage (NCBI taxonomy): Eukaryota > Metazoa > Chordata > Mammalia > Artiodactyla > Bovidae > Bubalus > Bubalus kerabau. Next base: position 171,481,139 of record NC_073627.1, read on the forward strand.
TCCTGCTTGGCAGGTGGATTCTTTACTGCTGAGCCATGGGGAGATCTAGTTATACATACACAATGTAATTAGTAGTGAATAGCAATCCCTTAAAGGTAAAAATATTCTTTCAATAAAGGAAACTTTCTAAAGTTTTAAAAAGAAATGCAAACTTTTTGATACCAACAAAAAGCAAATTCCCTGTCTGATAAATTGATAAAAGACTGGATTTTGACAAAATCAAAATGGAAAGGACTGCAAAAGAGATTTAATCAAGTTCCATTTGTAATTAACCTTTGAGAATAAGAGGGGCTTCCCTGGTAGGTCAGTCAGTAAAGAACCTTCCTGAAGTGCAAGAGACCCAGATTCAATCCCTGGGTCAGGAAGATGCCCTGGAAAAGGAAATGGCCAACCACTCCAGTATTCTTGCCTGGAAAATCCCATGGACAGAGGAGCCTGGCGGGCTACAGTCCATGGGATGGCAAGAGTAGGACATAAGAAGAATAAACAATGTGGCATTAGAACTTTCCTTCAGCACACTGATGGTATCTGTTTAGGAAAAAAACAGGAGGTCAAATTTTTCACTATAACCATCTTCATTTAAACATTTTTGCATACTTATCCAATTATATCAGGAAAATATATAGATGTTAATTAATCAGCTAGATCATTTTCATAGTTGTGTTATCCTAATACACACTGTACAAAGTTATAATATGAATCTATGTTCCTCTGTAATCTTTTTAACTGATAAGCTTTTGTCACATTGTTAGTCTCCATCATAATTATTTAATGAATTCTTAAATTCTGTAATTGCCTACTATTTCCCTACTACTCAATATTAGCACCACATGTAAGTTATTGATCCCCAAAATTATGCTGCATTTAGAATACAGTATTTTCTTCTATCCATAGAATAAATATTCAGAAGTAAAAGAGACAATCTTTTCTTTTTGAGTGAAGGTAAAACTGTAAGAAATTTCAAGCTTCTGTTTAACAATATATAGTAACTTCAAGTTACTAATATACTACAAGTGACTACTAAGATGCATTTTTGCTTCTACAGTAAAAGTTAAAGTCGCTCAGTTGTGTCCAAATCTGGAATGGGTAGTCATTCCCAACCCAGGGATGGAACCCAGGTCTCCTGAACCGCAGGCGGATTCTATACCAGCTGAGCCACAAGGGAAGCCCAAGAATACTGCTGTGTGTAGCCTATCCCTTCTCCAGGGGATCTTCCCAATCCAGGAATCAAACCAGTCTCCTGCATTGCAGGTGGATTCTTTACCAGCTGAGCTACTTCTAAAGGGTTCTTCAAATATTTTTGGAATTGGCACATGACGGCCACAATTTTAATATTACTCAGTTTGGGTCACAGTCTGCGTAGTAAAGAATCTAACCTTGTTCAAAGAGAGGTCTGGTTTTTGCCCTCTCCTTCTAGGAGGTAATCTCTAAATCCCTGGTAAAGTTATGCCTGAGAAAGTGTCTTTTTTTTTTTAAAAACTTGAGGGGCTTTGAGTCACCAGACAGTATTACAGGCAAGGTTGACGACATGGCTGGAGGGGCCGGAGAGTGAATTTTAAGATTAGCCTCCAGAGCAATCAAGTATGCTTAACACAGAGTTGTTGGTCATGCTACATAGAATTGCTGTTTTGTACTTTAGTCGCTAAATCATGTCTGACTCATGTCTGTGACCCCATGGACTGCAGTGTACCAGGGTCCTCTGTCTATGTTCAAGGCAAGAACACTGGAGTGGGTTGCCATTTCCTTCCCCAGGGGATCTTCCCGACCCAGGGATCGAAACTGGGTCTCCCGCACTGCAGGCAGATTCTATACCATTTGAGCCACCAGGGAAGCCTGTTCCCTAACTTGACTGTTGGCCTAATTCCTCTCATGGATAAATGATGAATCAATAGAGCAAATATATTAAAACTATTCATTTAAAGAATTTTTAAAAACTTTATTCTTCACCTTTAAATCATCATTTAGATTTCTAACTGCAAAAGACAAATTTAGTCCAAAAATGTGATCTACTAGTCAAATATTTAAAAAAAGATAAATTTATATGGCATATTAAGTAAATTAATGCAACATCTTAACTGTTACATATCATGTTTCTACACGAAATAGAAACTATAACAAGGAAATGGTGAACATTACAGAGTCTTCAAAATAAAAGCATTTAAGTTTGATAATTCTACTAGATCTTCCAATAGTAACAAGAAGCATTTTTTAAGAGAGTAGTAATAATAATGTAATAGTAGTAATAACAATAATCTAAAATAATGCATAAGTAAAGCAAACCCTATAGGATCCAGTGAAATGCTGGAATGCTATTTTTATGTCTTATTATACAATAAGAAAAATTAAAATATTTGATCCTAAAGTTTTATACTTGGAAATAGCAGAGAGGGGGTTACTATTCATTTTACAGAATAAACAACGCGTATCTCAAATAATTTTGACACTTTAAAAAACTGATAACTTTTGACCCTAATAATTTCAGGATATGATAAAAGACAAAGATAGCAAAAAGAGCTTACATTTGAAAATGCAGTCATAAAAAATATTCCGATAATCAAAATTTACTAGCTAAGCTTTTTTGCTCCCAAAAATTCATTTTCAAATCATAGAAAATAAAGGTTTTAAGACATTATAAAGTTCAAATCCCAAGTCATATTACTTTGTAAGCTTTGTAAAAAGTGACAAAAACACAATCAGTTCACTAAACAACTATTCTTTCCTTGACATCAATTCTTTCTCCTGGGGGCGGGGAGTGGGGAATCACTGCCTATAATTAACAGACTACTTCACAAAAAAACAAAAAGTATTTATGAAAATTATGCTTATATTTATATCCTAAGTGTCTGAAAACTAATTTTCCATTATAGTTAAGGAAGAGCAATGCAGACCTAGGTAAAACTGAGTGTCTTGTAAGGGAGGAAAAGGTTTGCCTTCTTCTCTTCTAGGTTCTTTGGCTGGTCTAAAAATTCAACTGACGCAAGACAGATTAACAGGAGAGAAACAAAATTTAGTTTCATACATACAGGAACTCATGAAGATATGAGACTTTAAGAAGTGACCAGAGCATGCAATTTTTATGCCTTTTAGACAAAGAAAACAATTATTTGTGGAACTCTGACAAAACAAATGGCCTGGGGCTTAATCAGCCTTCTCTGCCTTGAATTTCCTATCTCTGGTGATAAAGATGACTTCTACCCTCCTTGTACTAATGTAAGGAGGATACTTTCACTTGGAAGATTTATTTCCTGCTTTTCAGGGAGACAAAGGAGGGTCAGTGTGCTTGCATCATCTATTTCTTAAGTAACTTTAATTCAAAATAATCAACACACCAAAGTGGCCTATTTGAGGGTGGCATATTTTGCTCCACCTCACTCTCTGCTGGGGCTTCCCTGGTGGCTCAGACAGTAAAGAATCTGCCCTGCAATGCGGGAGACCTGGGTTCGATCCCTGGGTTGGGAAGTTCCTCTGGAGGAGGGCATGGCAATCTACTCCAATCTTCTTGCCTGGAGAATCCCCACGGTCAGAGGAGCCTGGTGGGCTACAGTCTGCAGAGTCGCAACGAGTCGGAAACGGCTGAGCGACTAAGCACAGCACTCTGTGCCAGCTATGGTGAGACATTATAGTTTACAAGATGAATAGAAGATAAGCAGAATGAAGACTCTAAATAAATGATGGAAAGCTTATTTGGATGAGTGACTATAGATGATCAACAGAAGAAAACTGTTAAAAAAAATTAAAAAGTGAAAGAAAAAAAGACTGTACCACAGGTAAACAAATTAACATTAAACAAAAAGGCTTTAACAAATCAAATAATGAAGACATCATGGGGTGAGGGTGGAGCAGGAACAATACTTGCTCAACAGTCTCCTTAGAAACACACAGTAAATTTATAAAAGTGCTACAGTTTTTCTGTGGACTTGTTAGCTTTCTGGTTAAGTCAACACACCAATCAGCTTCACTGCCTCAAGTATCAATTATTGAAGCTCTCTCCTGCTTAAGAATAATACACAGGGCCAACAAAGCAAAGGAATACTGCAATTAAGCGCCACAAATAAGTGTTTTATTATCAATTTGATGGGAAGTGGTTCTGTTTAGCATTAAAGTGAGATTATTAATATGACAAAAGGCAATCCACACAACTGCGAATCAGCCAATAAAATAACAGGTAAGGAAGATTCTGAAAATAAACCATTAATTAGCTCATGGTTAAATTTCAGATCATACCTAAATGCATGTGAAATTCAAGAATAAGATATTTATTTTAGTCTATCAAGGTACTATGATCATAAAAAATAAGCTATCAAAAAAACTCATTATTTTCCATGATACTAGAACTATCTTTTTTTATTAGGTATTAGGTTTGCTCTAAGGTATTAGCTTATAGTTAACACCACAGGTTTGTTCTTCTGTATAATTAGATTAAAACTACAATAGACAGGCCAAGTTTTGGAAAGAAAGAAAAATAATGAAATAAAGTGTGTCACTGTTTCCATCGCTTCCCCAGCTATTTGTCATCAAGTGATGTGACTGGATGCCATGATCTTAGTTTTTTTGAATGTTGAGTTTTAAGCCATCTTTTTCACTCTTCCCTTTCACCTTCATCAAGAGGCTCTTCAGTTCCTCTCCAGTTTCCTCTTCACCTTCTGCCATAAGGGTGGTGTCATCTGCATATCTGAGATTACTGATAATGTATTAGAAGAGGAAGAAAAAATATGGATAGTTGTCTCTGGTGCAGTGTTAGTCGCTCAGTCGTGTCTGACTCTTTGCGACCCCATAGACTGTGGCCCACCAGGCTCTTCTGTTCATGGGATTCTCCAGGCAAGAATACTGGCGGGGTAGCCACTCCTTTCTCCAGGGGATCTTCCCGACCCAGGGATGGAACTCAGGTCTCCTGCATTGAAGGCAGATTCTTTACCATCTGAGCCACCAGGGAAGCCCTATATATGCATTAGAAAGGTACTGGAAGGGTAAAGAAAAAGCTAATAAAATTGTTGTCTTTATGGAAAAGACAAGAAGAGGGGCAACACTGTGAATAAGAGTTCTCCACACGTACACAGTTGAATTTGTTGAAATACTTCTGTTCTTTTGTTTTATGAATTTAATTTTTACTTTTATCAAATACGTGTACTAGAACAAATATTACAAAAGAGTTTATATGGTAAAAGCAGATCTCAGCAGCCAAACCCAGTCTTCAAACAGTTCTTATTCTAATGGTTGCCACTACAACACTAGACAACATGTTTATATTACTACTTATAAGTTATCAACTTGAAAATAAACTGACTGACCTCTAATATGAAACCTTAAGAATTTATCTCTAAAATTCCTCTTTTCTGTTCTCTCAATGTTTGAAATACATGCTATTAGTTTTAACTCTTGTTTAAGTATCTTTGAACTTTAAATACTAAACATATGTTTATTGCTTGTCAACTTGACGTTATCTCTTTTTGTATATATTTTGAAATGTTAGATCGTATTCTCTTATTTTTTATTATTTAAAAACATTTTAATTTTATTGGAGTATAGTTGACTTACAATGTTGTGTTAGTTTCAGGTGTACAGCAAAGTGATTCAGTTATACATACATTCATTCTTTTCTTTGAATGTTTAAAAAAATTTAAATTTTTTTTATTTTGGCCATGCTGCACAGCATGTGGGATCTTAATCCCTTGATCAGGAACTGAACACAGGTGACATTATCTCTTGATTCTCCATTTTGAAAGAAAGCTTTTGGGACTAGTAACCTGTTCCCCCGCTTCCCTCCCTCTCCGTCAGCTTCATTTTTACTTTTATTGGTATAGTTGTTATATTCTGCCCTCCAACAATAGCATTCTTGGCTTTTCCCATTTCTGTCCTGTCCAAAGGATGACTTGAAATTAAGTATCAGTAAACAATATTCATATTTTTATTACTATGTAAATACTGTACAAGGAAACATAATCCTGGCACACTTAGCTTCTTACTCTCTATGTCTAATGTCACAACCTTAGAACCACTTGAAAAAGACTGTTCTCAGAATCAAGATTAAACGGATTCTGTATTACACTCTATCAATTTCTTAACACCACAATATATTCTAATTTGGTTCACAGTTAGACATCTTTGTTTATTTATTCATTCACTCATTCATTCATTTTGCTTCCCATGACATTTTAAAACTGTATTTACTTTTCTGACACTATTATCCTTTATATTATCAAATTTTCCCCAAACTTTTCATGATACCACTCATTCTATATAGTTCTCATTTTTCTTCCTAAGATCTCCCACCTAAAACCCTCTTTTCTCTTGCTTCAATCTTGAATGACTGCTTTCTAGGACTTCTGAACAGTCATTAACTTAAGCTTTCTTTTCACTTTCATCTGGGTTGACTTAACTTTTTCCTGAACTTCTGTCTTCCGTGTCCTTAGTTCACATTATTTTGCTGCAACCTTAAATAACTACCTAAATGATGGTAAACACCAAGTTAAACTTTATGGGTCCATGCATGTCTAAAAACTCCATCCTCATATTAATCATTTGACAGTAAAGAATTCTGGGTTAAAAATTATTTTTCTTAAGAAGATTGTAAATATAGTCCCATTTTCATCTAGCATACAGTATTAGATGCCAGTCTGACACTCATTTCTTTAAAACTGACTTGTTTTTTTCCTCTGCCTGGAAGTTTTCTGAATCATCTCTTCACCCGTGGAATTCTAAAATTTCACAATAACATATCTAAGTTATAATGCTTTGTACTTGCTATACTAGGTAATAAACAGGTGGTTCTGAAGCCCAAGACTACCACTGTCCTTTGCACTTCCTGTATTAAGCAATAAATTAGTTGGAAGTCTGAAGTTAGCATAAACTGTTAACTCCCATCTCCAACATCAACCATGGAGAAGCTACAGAAGCTAAAGGGATGTGTGAATCTCTGGAACCAAACTAATGAGAGGAAAGCCTTGACGAAATATAAGGGAAAAAAGACAAATCAACAGCTGAATTGAAATATTAATATATTTCTCTTAGAAACCAATAGACTACACACATAAAATATGACCAGAAAAAACAAATAAAACAATCAATAACTTGAGCTAACAGATATACTGAATGCAGAACCAGACAGCCAGCTAAGAATAAACATTTATAAAAACAGACACTGTGCCAGATTTGCAAACTTTATATGTAAAGGGCCAAATAGTAAGATATTTTAGACTTTGTAGGCCATACAGTCTCTGTCACAATTCACAAAAGCAATCATAGACAATGTGAAAATGAATGAGCATGGTTGTGTTTCAATATAATTTTATTTATAGACACTGAGATTTGAATCTTATCTATTTTTCACCTGTTACAAAATATTAATCATTGGATTTCTTTCAAGCACTTAGAAGTATAAAGACCATTTTAATAAAGGATGTATAAAAATAGATGGCAGTAAGCCCTGTTTAGTCCTTGGACAATAGTTGCCAATTCCCATTTTAGTTCATAAAAGAAGTTTCAATACAATTCAAAGGAATATACTGAACATACTATGGTTTCTATAATAAAATTAGAAATGATAAGAAAAGAATAGCTAATGTCTGACAACTAAATTTTTAAAGCTACTAAATAATCCTGGAGTTACAATGGCAACTTTTCCAAAATGATACATGTACCGCAATGTTCCGCAGTCCTATTTACAACAGTCAAGAGGTGGGCACAATCTAAATGCCCATCAACAGATGATGGATCAAGAGGCTGTAAAATACACACACACATGAATACTACTCAGCCACTTAAAAAAGAATGAAATAATGCCATCTGCAGTAACACAGATGGACCTACAGATTACCGTATTAAATGAAGGAAGTCAGAAAGAGAAAGAGAAGTATCATACGACACCACTTACATGTGGAATCTCAAATATGATATAAATGAACTTATGCACAAAACAGAAACAGATTTAGAGACATAGGAAACAAACTTAGGTTTGTTATCAAACAGACACAGGTTATCAAAGGTAAAAGAGGGAGGGATAAATTAAGAGTTTGGAATAAGCAGATACAAATTGCTGTATATATATATAAAATAGATAAACTACTGTACAGCACAGGGAATATCTTGTAATAAACTATAATGGAAAACAATCTGAAAAAGAGGATCTATGTACACATATATAAATATACATATATATGTAACTGAATCACTTTGCTGTGCATCACAAACACAACACTGTAACTCAACTGTACTTTAAAAATAAATAAATAAAATTTTTGAAATCATAAGGAAAACATACAAACATTTGGATATAATGAAAATGAAAAACACAAATTGAAAACTTGTGGGATCCACCTTTAGCGCTTAAAGATAAATTTATAGTTGAAAATACATTTATGAGGAAACAGCAGATTTTAAAATATGTGAGTTAATTATCTGACTGGAAAAAAAACAACAGAGCAAATCCAAATCCCAAAATTAGTGTGAGAAGAATAAAGTATCTGAATTGACCACAAGGATTAAAGATAGTGAGATAATATACAAAGACATCCCTACTCGCCACTACTGATCCAGGTCCAGATGACTTCACAGGTGAGGTAAGAAACATTTATTCCACAAAACAGCAAAAGAATGAGAGTTTCTCAGTTCATTTTAAGCAGCTAGTGAATGAAATCTTGATTCCAAAAGTAAAATTAGAAAATCATCACTTTACAACTATCATTGTAATAACAATTTCAGGCAAGAATCATCAAAATAGATGTTAAAACTAGTACGTTAAAGCTTGAGAATTAAAATAATATTAGTGTGGCCTCAAAGTATCACTCCCCAAAATACTAACTAGTTGCAAAGAGAGAAACAGTACATTTACAGTGGAAAATCTGGCAAATACAACCTAAAGCGATCAAAGTTAACACATCACAAATAACAGGACAAATCAACATCCTTTGCCTTCTGAAAGAATACACTAAGAACAACACAGCTTCTGTGGTATTCACTTAAATCTAGTTAAAAGAAACATATACACTCAAAGTACGGGATATCCTACACAATAACATGCCTATATTCTTTTAAAATGTTGATATCATGAATCAAAAAGACTGAAGCAACACTTCAGATTTCCAGATTTTGATAATTATGCTACAGTACTGTCAAATGTCTTTGTTTTTAGATGATATACTCTAAAATATTTAGGGGTTAAAGAATAAAGTAAAATAATATACCAAAGAAGTTGCAAGGAATCTCCTTGACATACAATTAAGAAGGGAAAATTAATAACAATATAGTGGAGAGCTGGGCTGAAAATCATGCTAACCAAATGATGCTTCAGAAGGATAAAAAAGGAAAATAGATATACATGTATCTGCAGAAAGTAACATATAGATATATAGAGAGAAAAGACCATAAATGAAAAATAAAACAATGGAGCAAATGTGAATTGCCTGGTTAATGATTATATAAGTTTTTTTTAATAGTACTCTGCAATCTTTCTGTAAGTTTGTATTCAAATTTTAAAAAATAAGATATCAATGAAATTCACCACATCAGTACAATAAGAAAAAAGAAAATCTTTATAAAGTAAAAATCATATGTACAAACTACAGTAAGCTATCAGAGAGAGAGAATGTGGTAATATAAAAAAGTCATATACACAGTGATTTACAACCAAACAAGTATTTGCATTTTTTATAATCTTGCATGCATTTTAAGTTGTTTCAGTCATGTCCAATTCTTTACAACCTATGGATTGCGGCCTGCCAGGCTCCTCTGTTCATGGGATTCTCCAGGCAAGAATACTGAAGTGGATTGCCATGCCCTCCTCCAGGGGAATCTTCCCAACCCAGGGATTGAACCTGCGTCTCCTGCACTACAGGCAGATTCTTTACCACTAAGCCACCAGGGAAACCTTAGACATTAATAAGCTATTTTATTACTCATCTTTCAATATTTATTCACTATTGGTAGTTATATTAGGTATACATGGATACCTAACAAATTATCCCAAAATCTAGTAACTTCAAGTTTTTAAAATGTTTTATTTTTGGTATGTGGCATGCAAAATCTTAGTTCTGTGACCAGGGATCAAACCCTTGCCCCCTGCATTGGGAGCACAGAGTTTAAACGACTGGACCACTAGGGAAGTTCTCAAAAAAAAAAAAAAGTTGTTTTTTTTTTTTTAAACTCAATTTCTGAGAGCCAGGAATCTAGGCATGGCTTAGTTCCATTCTCTGGTTCAGGGTCTCTCACAAACCAGAATATCTCAAGGCTCAACAGAGGAAACGGAGGCCCTGCTTCCGCATTCACTCCAGTGACTGCTGGCAGGGTTCAGTCTGTAAACGGGCCTCTCCATAAGGTAGCTCATTTTCATCAGAGAAAGCAAGAGAAGCCAGTCTTTTGGAAACTAATCCTTCAAGTAGATTTAAGACTACCATCTTGCTCCTTACTATCTCTGGTTCATCCACCCTTTAATCTATCTTAAATATAGACAAATTAAAAGGAAAAAAAAGGGCGAACAAGAAGAAAAGATATACCAAATATTAGTCATAAGAAAAATGGAACAACTAGAATGACTTTATTACTATAAGACAAAGTAGATTTTGGGACAGGAACTATTACTAGGTAAAGATGTATATCACAAATGATTTTTTAAAAGGTTAATTCATCAAGAAAATATAACATTCCTAAATGTGAATGCATCTTTGCTTCAGTCATGTCCAAATCTGTGTGACCCCATGGACTGTAGCCTGCCAGGCTTCTCTGTCCATGCTCCAGGCAAGAATACTGGAGTGGGTTTCCATGCCCTCCCTCCAGGGGATCTTCCCAACCCAGGCCTCTTACATCTCCTGCATTGGCAGGTGGGTTCTTTACCACTAGAGTAATTGAACTTTAAAATATATAAAGCAAAACCGGACAGAACTATAGAAAAAAATTTAAGAAAACCACAACTGTGGATGGAAATTCCAATATCCCTCTCTTCTTTTGATAATGAACAGAAGAGAAAGAAAATCAGGAAGATTACAGAAGACTTGCAACTTCAACCAGTTTATCCTACCAACATTTATAAGGAGGCACTACACCCAACAAAAGTAAACTATACATTTTTTCAAGTCTACATAGAACGTTCACAAAGACAGACCATAGCTTGACATTAGAACAAATCTCAGGAAATGTAAAGGGCTGAAACGGTACAGAGCATTTTCTCTACTCAAAGCAGCATTTTTTTAAAAAAACTAGAAATTCCAAGATTTGGGTTGGAAACCAAATATTTAGAAATTAAACTCCCAAATATTCAGAAGTTAAATCATGTACTTATAAATAATCATAGGTAAAAAGAGAATCACAGGAAGAGTAGAAAATACTTTATACTAAGTAAAAATTAAAACCCAGTATACCAAATTCTGTGGGATATAACTAAAGAAAGAAAAAAGCCCGAGGAGCTCCATATCTATTTTTAAAGCTGAATTCATACCTTCCCACAAAGAAAATCCATACACAAATAGCTACACTGATTAATTCTATCGAACATTTAAGAAAGAAATAATACCAATCTTATATAATTCTCATCAACAGACTGACATGGCTGAGGAAAGAATTATGAGCTTGAAGGTTAATTCCAATAGAAACCTCCCAAACTGAAATGCAAGAAGAAAAAAAGAATGGGTGGGGGGATGGTACAGAAAGAAAAGGAGAGAGTGAAGAAAAAAAAAATCTGAAAATAATGAATGACTAAGAGCTTTCTATAATCAATGATAGATACCAAACCACAAAACCAGGATCTCAGAGAACACCAACAGGATAATGCCAAAAAATATGCACTTCAGCGTATCATTCAAACTGCAGAAAACCAAAAACAAAGAGAAAATATTGGAGAAAAAAATAAAAAAAGAGGAAAACACCTTACTTAACAGAGAAGTAAGGATAAGAATTACAGAGGTTACTTTCTCATCAGAACCACGGAAGAAAGAAGAAAGAAAAGTGGAATATTTAAAGTGTTAATGGAGGGGAAAAAAAAGAAAAAAACACCAATCTAGAATTTCTATGTGAAGAGTAAAGAAGAAAAAGACTTCCTCACACAAAAACCAAGGAAATGTACTGTTAGTAGACCCGCTCTGCAAAAAAATATTAAAAGAAGGTCTTTGGGAAGAAGAAAAATTAAACAGATCAGAACTCAGACCTACATAAGGAAAGGAAGACTACTGAAGAAGGAATTAGTGAAGGTATTTTATACTTCTTATTCTTAATTTATCTAAAAGATTTTATTTAAAGTAATAACAGTAACAATATATTGGGTGATTACAGCATATAATTAAGTAAAATGAAAGATGAGGGCTTCTTTGATGGCCCAGTGCTGAAGAATCACTTGCCAATGCAGGAGACATGGGTTCCACCTTGGTCTGGGAAGATCCCATATGCCATGGGACAACTAAGACCACACTCCACCACTACTGAGCCTCTGCTCCAGAGCCCGGGAGACACAACTACGGAAGTGTGTACACCTAGAACCTGTGCTTTCCAACAAGAGAAGCCGCTGCAATAAGAGGTCCATGCAACACAAGTGGAGAGCAGCCCCCACTCACCACAACTACAGAAAACCCCACTCAGCAATGAAGATCCAAATACATAAATACTTTTTTTAGAAAAGGAAAGATAACAATGTGCTAAGGGACTGGAAGGACAAATTGGGAATGCTCTGTTTAAGCTTCCCTGGTGGCTCAGATGGTAAAGCATCTGTCTACAATGTGGGAGACCCAGGTTCGATCCCTGGGTGGGGAAGATCTCCTGGAGAAGGAAATGGCAACCCACTCTGGTATTCTTGCCTGGAAAATCCCATGGATGGAGGAGCCTGGTAGGCTACAGTCCATGGGGTCCAAAGAATCGGACACGACTGAGTGATTTGACTTTCACTGTTTAAGCTACCTACACTACACATGAAGCAGGAGAGTATTATTTGGAGGTGGACTTAAAGTTGTAAATGCAGATGCAACCACTAAAAATGCTTTTAAACTATGAGAGACTAAATGCTGTAATCACCCAATATATTGTTACTATTATTACTTTAAATAAAATCTTTTAGATAAATTAAGAATAAGAAGTATAAAATACCTTCACTAATTCCTTCTTCAGTAGTCTTCCTTTCCTTATGAGGAGAGACTATGAGGAGTTAAAGGAATCACAGAAAATGCTCAACTAAAACCAGAGAAGGCAAAAAAAATGAAGAGGGGAAAAAATTAAAAGAACAAGTCAGTGAAGATACTTATTAATTCAACCCACTTAATCATCCCTTGAAGTGTGAAAGGTAATGGTCTACATATACCAATTAAAAGACACTGTTCAGAGTGGGTTTAAAAAAAAAAAAAGACCTAACTATATGTGGTCTATAAGAAATCCACTTTAAAGGAACGAGCAAAAAAGTTAACATTCATAAAAGAAGGTAAGTGAATGGCTAACAAGCACATGGAAGGGTACACACTACTACCCGTCATCAGGTCAATGGAAATTAAAACTATAGTAAGATACTACTAGCCATTCTAGTTATACTTACTAGCATGGCTAACAGTAAAGTGTTGGCAAGGATGTGAAGCAACCCAAACTGTAATACAAAGCTGGTCAGAATGTAAAGTGGTGCAACATTTTGCAAAATAACCAAGTTAAATACACACACACACCCAGTTTTACTCTGAGGCATGGTGTACAATGAAACAAACATCTACGCAAAGACATACACAAATGTTTATAGTAGCTTTATTCGTAATAGCTCCAATTTGAAAAGAATCTAAATGCCTATCAACATGAGGATGGATTTTTAAATATCATGACATATTCACACAATGGAATACTCTCATTAAGAAAGAAGAAAAACATACTGATACATAAAACATAGATATCAATAAATCTAAAAATCCATTTTGCCGAGTAAAAGCCAGACATCAAAGAGTTTATGCTGTATATCTTTGTTTTAGCACTAAGTCATGTCCAACTCTTCTGCGACCCCTTGGACTATAGCCCTCCAGGCTCCTTTGTCCAAGACATTTTCTAGGCAAGAACACTGGAGTGGGTTGCCATTGCCTTCTCCAGGGGATCTTCCTGACCCAGGGATGGAAGCTGAGTCTCCTGCATAGGCTGGCGGACTGTTTACCACTGGGCCATCAGGGAAGCTCATACTGTATACACGCCGCATGAATATTTTATTCCATTTATATGAAGTTCAAAACATGCAAAATTAATCTGTGGTGACAGAAATCAAAAGAGTTGCCTAGACTGGGTCTGGAAGAGGGCAACAGGAAACAGGGGGTTACGTTTGTCAAATTTACTGCACTGTACCCTTAAGATCCATGCATTTCACTCTATGTAAATTAAGTTCAGTTTGGAAGGAAAAAAAAAATTCCTGGCCTTCAGTATTTTCTGTAGTTCAAGCACAACAAGTAGCAGATGAATTTTTTTTGTCCAAAGGGTCAGAAAGTAAATCTTTTAGGATTTGCTGTCATACGGTGGCTGATATAGCCCCTGTGTCATTGTATCAAAGCACCCAGACAATATGCGAACTACTGAGCATGGCTGTGTTCCACTAAAACTATTCACAAAACCAGGCGGCAAGCTGGATTTGGTCCTCAGGCTGTATGTAGTCTGCTAACTCCTGGTGGAGCAAACAGAAAATCAATCTTCAAAATTAATTTAGGTTAATTTCTAATTCAGAGTCAAGTTAAAAAAAAAATTAAATACGATGCATTGTTCTTTCCTATATGGTGACAGGCAATGATAATTATTAGAAGCCGATTATAATCCTTCCTAAACTTGTTTTTCTACACTCATGGAATCATTTTAAAATAGAAAGACAAACCAGAAAATCCCTAATATGGTTGATATGCAAGATTATCATTTTAGAAAATCATTTAACAGCTATAATAGTATCCTGAAAAATTATCTAGGAATATGAGAAATATTTAAGATAAACTGGGTAGTAATAATTAAAGTATGAACTGGAAAATTAAAATATACTTAGGTACACACATAAAAAGCTATGTTACCCACAGTGGTGATGTTTTATCTGGTATAGTAAAGTTTTTGAACCACATTCAGTATCACTCATAACCACCTGGTTCATTCTTTATTTAAAAGAATTGAAAATTAAGAACAGCAATCCCTTCTTGATGTTTTAAAAAGCATTTCAGAATACTAAAAAAAGAATGGAAATAAAACAAGCATTTTCTGAGAAGTACCAAAAGCTAATTTCCTTGCCTAATTTAGACAAGGCTCAAAAACTGAGCTTCTCTGGTGGCTCAGATGGTAAAGGTCTGCCTACAATGTGGAAGACCCGGGTTCAATCCCTGGGTCAGGAAGATCTCCTGGAGAAGGAAATGGCAACCCACTTCAGTATTCTTGCCTGGAAAATCCCATGGATGGAGGAACCTGGTAGGCTACAGTCGGTGGGGTCGTGAAGAGT
Organism: Bubalus kerabau; assembly: GCF_029407905.1. Taxonomy (NCBI): domain Eukaryota; kingdom Metazoa; phylum Chordata; class Mammalia; order Artiodactyla; family Bovidae; genus Bubalus; species Bubalus kerabau. Next base: position 171,496,536 of record NC_073627.1, read on the forward strand.
CAGACACAACTAAGCGACTTCACTTCACTTCAAAAATTGATATCTTGCAAAGAACATCCAGGGTACACAACTAGGTATAAATAAATCTCAAACATGGCACATATAAGCTGCCTAAAAATGTTTAGCTATCTTCAAGAAAATCCCAATCTAAAAAATGAACTCAATCCTCTCTCACCATGGTATATACCTATTAGAAGAAACACCAGCAAAATTAGGAGGCTTGCGTTCCAGTATAAGTCTGCCACCTAATTGGCTGTGTGAGAATCTGGCATCCACTCATCATTCATCAAGAATTTCTGAGAGCTTAGTACGTGCCAGACACTGGAAATACAACAGTGAAGGAAATATCAAAAATTCCTGCCCTCATGACACATTCCAGTGAGTCACTTAATCTCTAAAAACAATTTAGTTTTCTTTCTCTAAGATAATGGATTTCATATTTAAGGGTATTTTCAAGTCCCTAAAATAAGATGCATATTATTTTCCTGCATCCAGGAAAGCAACTGATGGAGCATCACCTGAAATCCACTCTTTCACTGGCTAAAACTCTTTCCTGTGTCATCATATTCAGAGACCAAATTAAAAAAAAAAAAAAGTAACAGACATTCTTGAAGGACTTATTTTAAATTCGCTAATTTTGGTTTATAAAATTTAGAGGAAATATGAGCCTTATTGGCCTATTACTTGGTAACTAAACTTCCTTGGATGGGATCCAAGAAAGAAGCAGAACAACCTTATGAGAATGTTCTTCATATAATGAATAATTTTACAGACATTTCCAGTACTGCCTAGTGAATCAACTAATCAGCTCATCTTTTCTTCATACTACGATTTGATCTTTCTTTCCAAAGTGCTTGCTGCAACACAGGTACTCAGAAATCCAAATTGTATATTCAAATCTAGTCCCTTGCGCCCTGCATTTAAATTTTTCTTTTATTTATCATCAAGATATATATTTTCCCCACAACAAAACAGGCATGACAGTCCTTCAAGCGTAACTCCTCAATTCCCAAGTGGTAAATTTTTAAAATGTCTCATGTATTCATTTTTCCCAGATGAACTCTAGAATCACAAATTACATTTCTGGTAAGACCAAAATAATACTCACTTTAAATATCCCTTCCTTCATAGGCTCCTACCGAAACACCAAAAGGGATCCAAAATGTAAGCCTGCAGTTTCTAATCTATGAGTATTCACTCCCAAACGAGAAACTAACCTAAGGATCTACAAAAAAAAAAAAAAAATTTATATCCCACCAAAAGCGGCTTCTCCATTTATTTTCAACTCATAAAATATATTCAAAGTTTGTTAAAGCAAGCTAACACCATTCAACTTCAAAAGACAATATAAGCAGTAGTTCCCAATTATGGTAATCTTGAGCAACCTATTGTTAACTAAAACGCTGTTCACTGTATGTATGCTTATATCGAGATGTTTTAAGAATATGAGCACCACCATCAGATCTAATAAGCCCAAATGCAGAAGTATTGAAATGGTTAGCAAGAGCTGATGGACAGAAAGCAGAACAGCTTTACATAAAATACATGCAATGTACACAGGAACTATTTCTATTTTTTACAGTAATCTGAACTGTCAGTGGCCTTTAGAACTGGATTTTCAATTCAGGTATATCAAATACCAAATTGCTAAAAGAAATCTTAAACTTCCATCTATATTTTAACCGTCTCATATTAACGGACTTGATTTATATTTCAGAATCCAATACATGAAACGACTTTGGTAAAACTGAAATGATGTGTAACTTAGAAGACTCATTATTGTAAAATATTAATAATCCAGCTCTCCTGCTGTTCATCTTGTAGACAGTACCCTCCTCATTACTGGCAGTGAGGTAAAAATAAAGGGAAAAAAAAGTCTGGTTTTGGAACCACAAAGACATGGGTTTGAACTCTGAGGCACCATGCCTTAAACATAAACTTTCTGAACCTATTTTTTCATCTCTAAAATGGGAATATTAATACTTAATTTGAATAAATATTTTAATGATTAGTGAGATATATGTAAAGCAGCTTGCATATAATAGGAACTGAAGAAACTTTAGCTGCTATTTTTATTTTATTACTCAGAAATGTATCCAAGAGAAGATAAAAGGAAGGACATGACAGGAAAATAAATCAGAGCCAAGGTTACATGTAACTGTTAAAACAAGACAAAAACAAATACACTGACAGTTCAAGTGAAACTTTTTGTTCACATTTTATAGAAACAAGATAATATTGTCACCACTCTTTATACATACATAAAACCTACAGATCTACTAATGGAGCTAAATAAAGACAAAAGATTATTACCATACAGTAAAACAGGTAATTTTATGAACAGGGTGAGATGATTTCACCATTGGAAAAAAAATGCCAAAACTAAGATTTTTAAATGCTTATGGAAGGATATTAAAAGATTCCTACCTTTAAACCGACTGCTATAAGATCTGTAACAACACTGTATGGAAAAAGTAAAAAGAGAAAATGGAAAACAAAGTTAGAAACAAGTTTTTAAAAGACAGAGATAAGATAAAGAAAAAAGAAAAATATTATAATAAATAATAAAAACAAGAATGTGATAAGTTGTGAAATGTTAATACAAAGAAAAGCGATGGGACAGTCTAGCCAACAGAGTGTAAAAGCAAAGCTTTAACAGCAATGTAAGAAACAAATAATAAATCAAATTTGCTTTCAGTATTTAGAAAAATAATTGTTTCAATAAAATGAAAATGGGTTTATCCATTTACCTCTATTTAACAAATCCAGCCAAGCCTTATAATCACCAAAGTTCATTCTTTTAAATCACTGGCATGAGTAACCATACTTAAAGTTTTAAATGAAACAAAACCAGTGAGTGGATTTTATAGAAAGAGAAAATATCTTGAAAATTTGCATCCACCACCCAAATGGCTCACCAAAATATAGCTAAGACAGCCTTAGAACTGAAATAATTACAAACACCAAATTTAAGACATCAAAATTGTCAAAGATTTGCTTTTAAAAAAGTCCTACACATCATGTCTGTGATTAAATTACCTCAGAAAGAAATGAACATACACACACATACACACACACAAGGACAGTTGGCATCTGAGGGGGAACTAGAAAGATATGTTGACTGGAGGTTTGTTGTTTTTTTAACTATCCAAAATAACGAAAAAGGACCTTTTTTCAGACTATGGAAAAATGTAGAAATTTCATTAGCTTCCTGAAAGCATAAGCTCACTGAGTTAAAAACCATATCCCTTAACATCAAGATGTAAAAAACCCTATATAGTTCTGCCAAACAAAAATCTATCTCTTCTAACCCAAAAGAAACTGTTTTCAATTAAGTTTGTCTCAATATCTTCTAAAAGAAAGCTCCAATAAAATTCTATATATTGTTAATAACCTATATCATTACTTAATAGAAATAAACTTATATTTGTCTAATGATGCAAATTTGTTTTAAACAATAACGATATAGATTAAAATTTTTTCTTATACACTTTGGAAACTCGAATTTGGTTTGTTTTAAATTTAAATGTGATATCTCTGACATCTGTGCATAAAAAATTAGAATGTGTAAGGTATACCACAGTATTGGTCTGGATACAAAGAGCATGTTCCTACTTGAACTCCCAAATGAACTTACCTTTCAGTATTTCTTATTGCCTCATATACTTAAACCAATAAACTCATTCTTAGTTTTCAAACCACATTTAGGAGGAAGAAAAAGTTAATTTCTTAAACACTACCCAAAAGAGTAAGTTAGCACTTCACAGCTGCTCAAGAGTTTAACAGCCAAGATGCATAATCCAAGAGTCCTCTTTATAACACTGTAAAGTTTCCAATACAAAAAGCTAGCCTGCTCCCACGTCTCACGTCAAACCACTAGTCAAGACAATTCACTACACATAATGAAATATTACTTTCACAGCCTTCCTCAACTGAAATACTGGCATACTCACACAAATAATTAAGAGCAAAATTCTGCACCCATAGAAAGTGTAGTTGAAAAAAGGTGATGTAAAATGAGTTTTTAACAATGCTCTCAGAAAAGCTTCAATTAAACAATAAAAACAGCTTCAGTTAAATCTTAAAAATACTTTAGAGAACATCACAATAAGCGAAATCTAAAATTGCACTCTGCCTAACGTCTGTAATAGTGTGCAATCTGCATTCAAATATATTTATAGATTTATAAAACTAGGATAAATGAAATCTAATGAAGGGAAAAATTGTTCGAAGATCCTTTTACACAGGAAGGTCTTTACACAGCATAACAACAGTCAACTATATGGCAACATATACGTGATTTTACTGTACAAGCAAGTTCCATATATTCTACAACCAAAAGGTTTACAGAAATCTTGCCATCAAAATCAAGTAACAGGCAACCAAAATCTCAAGTGCATAATGAAAATAACTAAGTGGATCTGCAGGCTCTAAGAGAGCAGGAGATTTTTTTTTTTAACCTTGACGGACTAGGATCTTCAACTAATTCACTAAGATCTTAATCTAGTTATTTTCTTAATCATTCAAATATTGGTTTGGTCCCACCCGAGGAGCCTGGGTCCCCAGATAAATATTTACACCGATGATCCCAAATCTTTATTTTGGCCACAGACTTCATTCACTTTTAGAGCGTTTCAAAGCGCCCGGAAAATCGCACTTTTTTTTTTTTGCATACAGCGCAGGGAATTCACGAAGTTCCTTGGGGGCGGAGGTGGGGGTGGTAAGGGGACGCATCCCTGTTCACCGAGTCCAGACGCCCGGCGTACCGTAATCGTAACAAGCTCCCAGCACAAGCCCGGAGACCGCGTGGGGCCCCGGCTCCGGGACCGGGTCGCCGCCCAGACGTTTACCGGCGCGTGCCCTCGCCGTCCGCCACTCCGCGGCCACTCGTCTCCCCGCCAGGGGAAGCTCCAGCGCTCGCCCCACCTCACCGGTAAACACCAACTCCCCGAGCGGGAGGACGCCCGCCCCGAGCGCCGCCTCCGCCTCCCCCAGAGCCGCGCACCATTTTCTGAGAGGAAGTGTCGGGAGGCCGGGCCGGGCTCCCCCGACTCTCGGGCGGAGGGCGGACCTCGGAACCCGGGGGCTGCACCGGGCTTTCCGCTGCTTCCCGGGGCGAGGGTGTACAGGGGCGGCAGGACGGGGTGGGGGGGCGCCCCGAGGGGGAAAGAGAGGCTGCAGCGGACCTTCTCTCCGCGATTCGGGGCTCCCCAAAGGAGGCGCCCGGAAGCCCCGCCGTCGGGCTCGGCCGGGGCCGCTCCTCTGGTCGCCGGCGCCGCGCCCGGCTTCCCAGCTCCGGCGCGTCGGGCCGAGAGCTGCGGAAAAGAGGACGAGCGCAGCCCGGTGACCGCCGCGCCGCCGAGCACTTACCCATCCATGGCCCAGACGGAGGCGAGCACAGTGCGGGGACTGACGGGCTCACCGCGAGCGGAGGAAGGAGGCGGCGGCAACAGGGCGGCTCCGGGAACCGGCAAACGGCGCCTCTCCGGAGCCCGGGCCGGTCGGAGGTGGAGAGAGAGTGGGAAACAGAGGCGGAGACCAGGGACGCTCCCGCCACCGCCGCGCCCCCGCCTTCCCCACCCCCCGAGCGCGTCCCCGCCTCGCCTCACCCCGCCCCTCAGCGTCGACGCCCTCCCTGGGCCCAGCCCTCAGCCGCCCTCCGGCTCGGCTCCAGGGCGCCCTCTTCCTGCTGCCGCCCTAGAGACTCCGCCTACGGGTGCCCCGCCCCGGCGCGCGCCCCCCGTCCCCGCCCGCCTCCTGTGCTCGCGGGAGCGCGCGCCTTGTGCTTCCCGCTTCTCCGCCCCGCCACCCCCCGCCCCCGCCCCGCGCCCCCGCTGGCTTCGCCTGCCTTCCGGCTCCTCCGCCCCGGGGCTCCCTAGCTTGGACACCTCCCTCTGCCAGCGGGAAAAACGTTGGGGACCCGACTCCGGACAGTAGGTAGGAGTGTCCCACGAGAGCCCCAGAACCGCCGCGAAATTGCCCCGGGTGGGCGAGAGTGTCGGCTCGGCCCCGAGCACCGAGGCCAGGCGCCGGCTGTGGTCTTCCCCCGGCCTGGCAGCCCAGGGAAGCGTCGGTCGCCCGCCTGGTGACCCGCACCGGCTCGGTAGGTGAGGTTGGGATGAAGATGAAAGAGGTGAATGAGATTACGCCGAACTTGAGAATATACAGCTTTAGTCGCTGAGTGCTTTTCCACTCAGTCTGACATTAAATTTATAGGAAACATTCATTGCACTGTATGGAATGGCCACTATATTGGTAGCATTTTATAAAAGTTTACACATTTTCCCTATTAAAAAATAAACAACAGAAACCTATGAAAGAGTGCTTATTCTCGTTTTTCAGATGAAAATGTAGACATAAGTGATTTGCCGATAGTTTGACACCCACTGAAACCCTTTCCTTTTACTCTGAGCAAAATAATAAGAATATAACTAGTGGCAACTCAGTTGTTTCCCCTCATATTCTGTTTGGTTCTGAAATTGAATGATTTTTCGATTCACAGATCGCCAAGACGTGAGCCACTGAACACTGTCCTCCACCAAATTCTTAACTTCCTGGGTAGAGGGGACAGCTCCTCCTCAGCCTCATTTGAAAAGCCAGTAACTAGAAGCTCCATCATCTATCCTTGCTACTATCCTGCTTTTTAAAAAGTGGGTGCTACTGAAAAGATTTAAACTGTTGATTCACCCATCGTTCAGTCAATATTTGTTGCTTACTATTTGCCTAGCATTGCAGGGCTGACCAAGAAAATCAGGTTCCAGTCTTGACGGTTGCATGCATTCCTCCCTTAGTTTATTATTTGTTTGTTGACAAAACACAATTTTTGAATAGCTCAGGTATCTTATTAAGAAAGATCATTTTAAAAATACTGTATCTAACCTAAATCCCACTTTTCAAAAGGTCAAATATACTTTGATTCTTACGTTAAATCTAAATATGAAGTTGCAGTTGTAAACATTGCAACCCTACATTGCCAGATGGGTATTAAAAATACCAGCAAGATAAGTAGCTGATGAGGTCTTCCTGTTGTTTGAGGGATATATTCTGTTGATAAAATTGCCTTGATTTTTTTTAAGCTATGCAGGTAATAATATACATACATGCTCATTTTGGAAGATTCAAAACAATATTAAATATAAAAAGTTATTATTTTTCTTCACAAGCTACCCCCTGCCCATGATAGCCACTTAACAGTTGTGCCATGCATACTTCCAAGACCCTCACCATTTTTTCCTTTTTCCACTTAAAAATCCTAGAGATTTTTCTCATCTACTTAATTCTTTTTAATACTGCCTATTATGTCATAGTTTCATGTGCCATCATTTTATTTAACCTTTTCCAAAATAGTGGAAATTTACATTGTTTCTAATTATTCAAAATAATTAACAGTACTGCAAAGAACATCATATATGTATGAGCATCTTTGCTTGTATATGATTATATCAAGGAATAGATTCCTAGAAGCAGAATTGCAGGACAAAAGGCGGAAGCATTCTCAGATTTCATAAATATTGACAAAATGATTCCCAAAAGCTGAACCAGTTTATACTTTTGAAAGTTGTATTTCTCTTAGCCAATGCCTTATGATAGCTAACAGATTTCAGGATTAAAAAATAAATGTGAAGTCTGTCTCATACTCACTGTCCATAGTACCAACAATAACTCTGAAAGGTCTCCAGTGTAAAGTGTACTTGACTGAAATGAACAGAGCTGTATGGCATTTCCTAAACCACTCACATCCAGTTTTACAACAGAAGCCTAGATAGTAAGAAAAGAACTCGGGACAGAACACAAGGTGAAACCCTGCCCCCTCCCCTGCCTCTTGGTCATAAGTTTAAAAGATTTTTCATTGATTGAGCGCCATAGGTTTGTGAGTTTCTCTGATTCAAAAACAATATATAGAATAGAATTTAGTTCTTCTATGACCACTTTTAGAATACTAGCTATTCCTATAATCCATATGGCATTAGAAATCTGTGGCCTAACAAGTTTCTGAGTTTCTGGAATGATCAGATAATCACCCACGTGACCTGCCTTGACATAAAGAGCTATATGTTCTGTATACTGGCTTCCTGATGATGAAGAGGATAACACAGTCTTCATTTGCTAATTGCTCTATACTTTTGAAAAGTAAGACAGTTAAAATAGTTTAAATTTTCTAACACTTTACCTTCTTTTGTTTTTATTCTAATTTTTATTGTAAGAAATTGCCCTGAAACACCTTCATCAAATGAGACACTCTCTACCCCCTCCATTATGATGTTTGGACAAAATGTAACCTTTGAACATTTGCCTTAAAACATTGCAGTATGCAGTGCTAGTTAACATTTAACCAACGTTATTACCCTGCTTAGGCCTCCCAGGTGGCGCTGGTGGTAACGAAAGGGCCTCTCAGTGCAGGAGACATATATAAGAAGCGTGGATTCGATGCCTGGGTGGGGAAGATCCCTTGGAAAAGGGCATGGCAGTCCTCTCCAGTAGTCTTGCCCGGAGTATCCCATGGACAAAGGAGCCTGGCAGGCTGTGGTCCATGGGGTCACAGAGTCTGACATGACTGAAGCAACTTAGCACACACACATTACCCTATTCATGTTTATAGGTAAGATTACTTAAGATAGAAATATAATACTTAAGATAGAAAAATAAAAAGATCCCAATTTAAGTCAGAGATAAGACCAGCCATTTGATGAATCTAGGAGGGAGACATTTTAATACCATTTTATCCCCTGACAAATACAGAATCATAATTGCTAACATATACACTAAAATATAAACGTGAAATTATACTGAGTGAAATAAAGCTAAACTTAAAAGGCTACAAACTGTTTGATTCCATTTATATAACAGTCTCAAAATGACAAAATTACAGAGATAGACAACAGATTAGTGGTTGTCAAGGGTTAGGAAGGGGGATGGCAGGGTGGTGGTGAGGGAAGATACAGAAAGAGAAGGAGATGGGTGTGACTATAAGGGAGGATAGCAGGGGGGATGTTTGTGGTGATGGTGCAAGTCTTGACTGTGAGGTTGTGCAAATCTACACATGATAAAATTGCATCGAGCTTTAGACACACACAGTGCATGTAAAACCAGTAAAATCTGGTTGAGATTTATGGATTGTACCAATGTCAGTTTCCTGATTTTGTTACAATTATTAAGATGTTACCATTGGTAGAAACTGGGTGAAGAATTTCTGGGACCTCTGTGAATCTATAATTATTTCAAAAAAAAATTGCCAAGTGTTCCCTTAAATACATGTTATTTGTTCAATAGTTAATGCCAATAACAAACTTCAGAGGCGTGTCAACTTGGTAGTCAGACTAGGTTATAATAGCTGACACACACTGAGTCTGACAGACTCTGCCCAATCTATTGAATGATGCGCCTTCCTTCAAAGTCCTTCTCAACTGTTCGAGGAAGAGACTTGAAAGTGTTTCCCACCTACTCACTGACCTCTCTGCCATTGTGAGTATGGCATATCCATTTTCCTGAGCCCATCCCTGGCCCTGATGTAGTCATTTCCGTGTGAAGCTCCTAGTAAGACCAGTCCAGAGGACTTGAGCATTTGCGCTGAAGGTGCTGTCTTCGGTCCCTGACCGGTAGTGGCACGTGCCAGCCCATGTCGAAGTTGCTGTGGATTTTCAAGAATAATTTTCCTTTTGTCATACTATATCACCGAGGTCCCAGCGTCACTCAGAGTTTTTAATAAAACAGACCTTTCCATTTTTATTCTGAGAAAGTCCTTTGAGATTTAGGCATGAATCTGAGACAAGGCCAGAGAACAATTTGAGTGATAATCACTACCCTCTTTAAAGAATCATTGCCCTTAAGCACTGAGCTTTTGTCCTTAAAACTGGTACAACTGGTACAATCTACTCTCTACCTTGAGACTCTGGGTTCCCAACCAGGGGGCTGCATTCAGTCCCTGGTAAGGAGACTAGATCCCACATGAGGACAGACAGCTAAGGGTTGACATGCTGCAGTGAAGATGCAGTGCAGCAAAATAAATTTTTAAAAAAAATAATCATCACACTTATTTAGAAATAATTGACAGTGTTGTGTTTTTTATTCATCTTTCAGTTAGTAGAATAAATTTTCAAGATTTTTTTTAGAAGGAACCTTGGGTGGTTTCCTGAGTCTCTATATACTCCATCACTTATCTAAAGTAAAACTTAAGTAGATGAAGAACTGTTGAGTCAGGAACGCTGTAACTATAGCCCTACTTTGCTTCAGCATCGTATAACTGTGATGGAAAAGACTGATCCTTAGAAGAGCTTTTCTTCATCTTTGAAATTTAGATAATTATTTAGGCTATGTCTTTATTTTGAGTCTTTGATTTTTTTAGAATCAATCTAATGGGCAGTTCTCAGACCCCATCTAAATCAAACCATCAGCAGTAGTTGGCTGTTCCCTCTTCCTTAATGGGCTTCCCTGGCAGCTCAGTTGGTAAAGAATCCGCCTGCAATGTGGAAAACCTGAGTTCCATCCCTGGGTTGGAAAGATCCCCTGGAGAAGGGGATCCACTTCAGCCTGGAGAATTCCATGGACTATACAGTGCATGGGGTTGCAAAGAGGGGGACACAACTGAGTGACTGTGATTTTCACTTTCTTCCCTGATACACTTTCTTCAGTTGGTTCTCAGGAAACTGCATTTTTGTTACGTTTTTCATCTCTGGTCACTCCCATCTTCTTTCCTGGTTCTGACTTAACAGCTTTCAAATATTTCAAGACCCAGCCTTTGACCTTCTTTTCCTATACTCACTCTCTTGATATGTCTTAGGGTTTTAAATATCATCTATAGCCTGAAGAGTACCAAATTTATTTCTCTAGCCTAGAACTCTTTCTTGAACGTCAGGTTGGTTGTTCCTAGTTGGGACCAGGCAGGTTACCATCTCAGAGTCCTTTATACTTGTTGTTCCCTCTTCCTGGAACATTCTCCCTTGCATGGTTTGCTCCTTCATTTCTAGAATCCTTCATAGCCTTCCTCGCATGTTATTTTCCCAGTAAGTCCTTTCTTGGCCACTCTTTATTTGAAACTGGATATCATGCTCACCCCTGTTATTTATTCTCCTCCCTGCTTTATTTTTCTCCTTATTCTAACATATGTAACCTACTTGTTTTATTCATTGTTTGTCTCCCTCCACTAAAATGTAAAATCATTAAGGCAGTGATACTTGTGTGTGTTTGCTGATGTATTCTTAACAACCGGAACAATGCCTCCCACGTAGTAACCAGTGACTATCTTATTAAATAAATAAATGAAACACGTTGTTCCTTGCAGAGACAGTCTTTCTTTTGATTTTGAAATTTTGTTTTAAATTTATGTTAAGCTTTGTTTTCTTCCTTAGCATTGCTAACTAGTTATTTATTGGATCTCTGATCATTTCAGTATTTATTAGGTTTCCCTCATAGCCGAGTTGGTAAAGAATCTGCCTGCAATGCAGGAGACCCTGGTTCGATTCCTGGTTTGGGAAGATCCACTGGAGAAGGGGAAGGCTACCCACTCCAGTATTCTGACCTAGAGAATTCCATGGACTATATAGTCGCAAAGAGTCAGATAAGACTGAGCAACTTTTCACTTTCACTTTGTTTTCTTCCTTAGCATTGCTGCTGCTGCTGCTGCTAAGTTGCTTCAGTCGTGTCCGACTCTGTGCGACCCCATAGACGGCAGCCCACCAGGCTCCGCCGTCCCTGGGATTCTCCAGGCAAGAACACTGGAGTGGGCTGCCATTTCCTTCTCCAATGCGTGAAAGTGAAAAGTGAAAGTGAAGTCGCTCAGTCTTGCCCGACTCTTAGCGACCCCATGGATTATAGCCTCAGGCACCTCCGTCCATGGGATTTTCCAGGCAAGAGTACTGGAGTGGGTTGCCAACTAGTTAATTATTGGATCTCTGATCATTTCCGTATTTATTCTTTAGTGTCATGTTTTTGTTTTTCCTTTACTTTCTGTACAACTTCTCAAGCCTATTTTCTTCAACCATAATTCAGATTTCTATAGTAGTGGTTTGATTCCTTTCTATTTTTATGTTTTAAAATTATATAATTTTATTTTTCTCCTCATTCTTTCATTACTTGTCAGATTTTTTCTTTTTTTCATCTCATGGTATTTTCTTACATATACATGTACATATGTATTTTATTGAAGTATAATTGATTTACAATGTATACATATATATATAGAGAGAGGTACAATATAGCAGAATTAGATATAGATACGTGTATAGGCATGGGTTGGTATGTATGGTTGCTATGTATACTTGTATTTCTAAGTTTTATCTGCTGAGAGAGCCAAACAATGACACCCCATTAACTTTACCAACATTTTAGTTACTAAATATCAGTCCCCAATAAAAGGAACCAGGACTCCACAAAGAAGTCATTGATTCTAGGGCTGCAGAAACAAAAATAATACATGAGCCTAGAGCAACTTGCGGAGAAGGCAATGGCACCCCACTCCAGTACTCTTGCCTGGAAAATCCCATGGACGGAGGAGCCTGGTGGGCTGCAGTCTATGGGGTCTCGAAGAGTCGGACACGACTGAGTGACTTCACTTTCACTTTTCACTTTCATGCATTGGAGAAGGAAATGGCAACCCACTCCAGTGTTCTTGCCTTGAGAATCCCAGGGTCAGGGGAGCCTGGTGGGCTGCCGTCTATGGGGTCGCACAGAGTCGGACATGACTGATGCGACTTAGCAGCAGCAGCAGCAGCAGCAAAGTACTTTTAAAATGATAGGGACTTGCCAAAAGGGCACAGGAGTCTAGCTGAAAGATCTCCCAGGGACCAAAGGGGGAATAGTTTGAGCAACAAAATAAATAACAATAGTATTATATAGCCTTTAAAGTAAAATAATGAGTCAATACTTATATAAACAAATAATTGAATAAGCAAATAAGGGGGAAAGGATAGCTCTTACAGAAGAATTCTAATTAATAAGCATAGAAGGAATACAGAGAATAGAAAACCACTATTAGAATAATTGCTGCAGACAAGATCCACCAATTAATGCTAAAATTAGTGAGCAAACCTTAAGAAATAGGATAGTGGCATAATTTCAAAGTATCTCCCCTAAGATATTTATTAATTATGGAGAAAAATAATAACTTTACAATGAAATCCACCAGACACCATCTCAGCTAAGCAGTCAAAATTAGCAGTAATGTGACATGTTGATGTGAACTGATAAACTGATAGACTGCACTGGCAAGGTTACATTGCTGCTATCATATCCCAGTCCAAAATGCATAACTCAATCTAACCCCAAGAAGACATCAGAGAAACTCAAATTGCAATTAAAAAAATATATTTTTTCTTGAAGAATTGACAGACTCTTCAAGACTGTCAACACCATGAAGGACAAGCAAAGATGGACAAAATATTACAGATTGGGGGCAACTAATGAGACATGACAACTAAATGCAGTGTGAGATTTTACAAAGGAAAAAGGACATTAGTAGATAAATAGATACAATACAAAGGCTATTTGTTTTCTGTTGCTGTGTAACAAATTGTTGCTCAGTCTCTCAGTCCCGTCTGACTCTTCGTAATCCCATGAACTGTAGCCTGCCAGGCTCCTCTGTATATGGGATTTTCCAGGCAAGAATACTGGAGTGGGTTGCCATTTCCTTCTCCACTGTAACAAATTACCATGTACAAGTTTAGAAGCTTAAAACAATACAAATTTTTATCTGGCAATTCTATAGGTCAGAAACCCGCATGGACTTGACTAAGTCTCTCCTTAATCTCACAATGCAGAAGTTAAGGAATTGTCCAGTTTAGGCTTTTATGTGGAGCATTCGGGGAGCGTCGGCTTCCAAACTCTTTCCTGTTATTGCAAGAATCCAGTTCCTCCTGACCGTAGATCCTAGATTCCTGTTTCCTTGCTGTCAGCCAGGGATCACCCTCAGTTCCTTCAGATTACCTTCGTTCCTTTTTAAGGCAGCAGCATTGCTGAGGCTAGTCCTTCTAATACCCTCGATCTGTAGGACTTCTCCTTCTACCTTCTTCCATCAGCCAGAGAAAGCTTCTGCTTTTAAGGGCTCTTATTTGAGTCCGGTAATCCCTGTTTCTTAAAGTCAGCTAATGTGGAACTTTAATTAGACCTGAAAATCCCTTAACAGCAGTACTTACAATTAGTGTTTAAATAACCAGGGAATGGGAATATTGTTGGATGGAAGGTGGGAAAAACTGCTAAAATTCTGCCTACCCCACACCATCTGTAGTTCAGCTAATAATGTATGATTATTAATTTATTAGTTCTGATTATTGTACAGTGGTTATGCAAGAGAATAATATTAGGGGAAGCTGGACAGCGTGTTCAGGAATGCTCTGTAGAAATTTTACAGTTTTTCTGAATGTCTACATTTATTTCAAAATAAAAATTTAATAAACTTACATGTGCTAGTTGCTCAGTCGTGGCTGACTCTTTGCCATCCCATGGACTGTAGCCCACCAGACTCCTCTGTCCATGGAATTTTCCAGGCAAGAATACTGGAGTGGGTTGCCATTTTCATTTCCATAAATTATTAAGCATAATCATAAAATGACCACCAAGGAGAATTTGAGAAATTGATATCAAAGGCAAAATTTGAAGGTCTTTTTTTTTTTTTTGGCTTGCCACATGGCATGTGAAATCTTAGTTTCCTGATCATAGATCCAACTTGTAATCCCTACATTGGCAGTGTGGAGTCTTAGCCGCTGGACCACCATGGAAGTCTCAAAGATTCTTTTATGTACTTTTCTAACCCCATTTCTAATCTCTCCCATCCCAGTGCAAAGAATGGTAATCCTGAGTTTTATGATTACTCATTCTTGCTTTCTTTATAGTTTTAAAAGGTGTGCAAATTCCTAAACCATAGGAACTTTATATAAACTGTAATATTTTTAATATCTTTTTGCCACTTGATTTTTTCACTTAATATTCTGATTTTGTGGTTAATTCCATGTGTTTCCTTAATTTTCAGTGCAGTATTTCTCAATGAGAATATGCTGCAATGTATCCATTCTTCTCTTGATTGATATTTGAGTGGTTTCTAGTTTCTGCTTCTTGTTGTGTTATAAATAATTTTTCTGTGAATATTTTGGTACCTGTCTCCTGAGGCACTCAGAGATTTCTCTAGGTTTGACAATCTAGGTTATACATTCAAAAGTGATGAAATTTGGTAATCTTCATCTTTACTGTGTTTCCAAAGTGATTTTATCAATTTTCACTACCACCATTATCAAGTATTTGAAAGCTCCCATTGCTCATACCCTCAATTGGTCAATTGGTATTGTAACTAATACAAGTTTAAAATTTTGCCATTGAGTCTAAAAATGTCATATGTGCCCTAAATTTTCACTTTTTGATTATTAATACAATTGAATATTATCTCATATTTTACTGGCCAGTCACGAGTCTTCTTCAGTATGTCTGTTGATGTATTTTACCTTTTTTAAATTCCTATTTGACTGTTGTTTACTTACTGATTTTCAGGTGTCCCTGGTAATAGCCATAGTAGATACCTTCTTCCCAGAATGTGGCTTCTCTTTTCATTTTCTTTGTGTTATCATCTGATGAACAAAAACTCTTAATTTTAACAAAATAAAAGGTCTTAATCTTCTCTTATTTATGTTTTGGTCCTTTTGCTTAAGTTTCTATTCAGTATTATACCATAGTTCCTGTACAGTAAGACAAGAAACAGAAATGAAAGCTATGAATATTGGAAAGGAGAAAGCAAGTTGCTATTATTTGCAGTTAGGAGGATTATATAGAAAAATCCAGAAGTATGTAAAAATTATTAAAATTAATGAGTTTAGTAGGAAATCTAGGTGTAATCTGAGTATATGAAAATCAACTGCATTTTATATACCAGCAACAACAGTGATAAAAATTCACTGAAAAATGGTAATACCATTGCCACAGACCTGTACACCTAAAATCTGTTAAAAGTATAAAAGTTTTATTTTGTACATTTTATCACATACACAGACACACAGAATGCCATCAAATTTTGTATGAAAGCAAAATTAAAGATACTTAGAAATACATGTGACCAAGTATCTGTTATATCTTATGGAAAGAAACTTAGAAAAGACAGCCTAAAGAAGTGATACACCATGTATGGACTGCTGCTGCTGCTAAGTCGCTTCAGTCGTATCCAACTCTGTGCAACCCCATAGATGGCAGCCCCCCAGGCTGCCCCGTCCCTGGGATTCTCCAGGCAAGAACACTGGAGTGGGTTGCCATTTCCTTCTCCAGTGCATGAAAATGAAAAGCGAAAGGGATCGCTCAGTCGTGTCCGACTCTTCGCGACCCCATGGACTGCAGCCTACCAGGCTCCTCCGTCCATGGGATTTTCCAGGCAAGTGTACTGGAGTGGGATGCCATTGCCTTCTCCCATGTATGGACTAGAAGACACTAAATTGTAAAGATGTAGTTATTCAAAATGATCTATGGATTCAAGGCAGTCCCAAGTGATTTTCCCAGGAGTTTGATAAAGTAATTTCTAGAATAACTTAAGACGATCTTGATGAATAACAACGTAAGAGGACTTGCCTCCCCAAATATTAAAATTTAAAAAGTCAAATAATCAAGAACATGTAGCATTGCCACAGAGATAGATAAATTATTTAATGGAACAGATCTGGATATAAATGAAAACTTGATGTAGGACACAGGAGACATTTAGATCAATTGGGGGGAAAAAGTGGAAGTTGATCTCTACCTCATTCCAAATATAGATAACAACCACCTTAAAGTTGCTCCAGGTGACTCAGAAAGGAAAGGCAAAGTTTTTAAGCTTTTAGAATAACATTTAGGAGACTGTCTTTATGATTTCAGGATAGAAGATGAATTCTTAACATAATTTCAACTTAAAGACATCCATACTTGAGTACTTCTACTCCTATATGTACATAACCTAGAGAAATTTAAAATATGTACTAGGAGACATATGAAAGACTCTTCATAGCACCACTGCTATTCTATGCTATTATTATTCTATATAATATTGATGCAGATAACCCAAATGTCCATCAAGAGAGATGGGCAAATAAATTGTGGCATAGGCACACGATGGAATACTATACAACTGTGAAAATGAATAAAACACAGTAAGTAATGATATGGATAAATCAAACCAAAATACTGAATGAAAAATAAAATCAGAAAAAACTATATACTAAGATATTATTTCTATAAAGTTGAAAAGGAACCACCACCATGCAAAGCTGACCAATGTATTATTATGTATACACACACACACAAACACATGCACAATTTTATAAAAGACAAAGGAGAAGTAAAGACAAAACTCAGAGGTGACTTTTAGAGAGGAAGCAGGGAGGTGGAAATCAGAGAAGCACATGACTCATGATTTCTAGTTCTTTAGCTGGGTGATAGTTTCACAGATGTTTATTATTATCTCATAATTTACATATATATCATACATATTTTGGATGTATCAAATATTACACATGCACAAAATCTAGCCTATTTCTGTCAGCACGGATACAGGTCCCCAAACCTCATCCATAAGGGTAGCGTTTCTCAGCCTCAGCACATTTTGGATGGGATATGGGAGATAGGATGTACTGTCCTGTGTACTGTAGACCACTTAGTGGCATCCCTGGACTCCATTCACTAGATTCCGGTACCATCCCTCATATACAGGGGACAACAGAATGTTTCTAGACATTCATTCACAAATATTCTCTGGGGTGTAAATTCCATTAAGAATCATTACCTTAGACATTTCCCTTAGTTTCTTCTAAATTCATTCAGTCATTTAAAATAGTGTGTGTTTTTTTTTTAATTTATGTAGCATTATAAGATTTAAAATTTTTTAAATAAGCTTTATTGTTTAGAACAGTTTTAAGATGTACAAAAGAATTGTGAAGATAGCACAGAGTTCTTGTATGCCCTACACCGGTTTCTATTATTATCTTACATTAGTTGGACATACTTGTTACAATTAATGAATCAATATTGATACAGTGTTATCAACTATCACCCATATTTTATTAAGATTTCATCAGTTTTTACCTAATGTTGTTTTTCTGTTTCAGGATCCCATCCAGGATACCATATTACATTGAGTTATCATATCCCCTTTAGGATCCTCTTAGCTGGGACAGTTTCTCAGACTTTCATTTTTTGTGATGACCATGACAGTTTTGAGGAGTACTGGTTAAGTATTTTGCAGAATGTCCTTCAGTTGGGATTTGTCTGATGTTTTTCCTCACAGTTAGATAAGGTTATAGATTCTGGGGAAGTTTATAGAGGAATCACATCGTGTCAAGGATACATATTATGAATATGGCTTTGTTGACTTTGATCACCTGACTGAGACAATATTTGTCAGCTTTCTTCACTGTTATTTTTTTCCCCTTTTCATACTGTACTCTTCAGAAAGAAGTCACTATGTACAGCCCATACTTAAGGAGTGAAGAGTTACTCTGTATCTCCTTGTCATCCCCTTCTTCTGACTTCAATCTTTCCCAGCATCAGGGTCTTTTCCAATGAGCCGGCTCTCTGCATCAGGTGGCCAAAGTATTGGAGCTTCAGCTTCAGCATCAGTCCTTCTAATGAGTATTCAGGGTTGATTTCCTTTAGGATTGACTGGTTTGATATGCTTGCTGTCTAGTGAACTCTCAAGAGTCTTCTCAGTTCGAAATACCACAATTCGAAAGCATCAATTCTTCGGTGCTCAGCCTTCTTTATGGTCCAACTCTCACATCCGTACATAACTACTGGAAAAACGATAGCTTTGAGTGTATGGATCTTTTTCAGCAAAGTAATGTCTCTGCTTTTCAATACGCTGTCTAAATTTGTCATAGCTTTTTTTTCAAGGAGCAAGCATCTTTTAATTTCATAGCTTCAGTCACCATCTGCAGTGATTTTAGAGCCCAAGAAAAAAAAGTCTGTCACTGTTTCCATTGTTTCCCCATCTATTTGCCATGATCTTAGTTTTCTGAATGTTGAGTTTTAAGCCAACTTTTTCACTCTCCTCTTTCACCCACATCAAGAGGCTCTTTAGTTCCTCTTCTCTTTGTGCTGTAAGGGTGATGTCATTTGCACATCTGAGCTTATTGTTATTTCTTCTGGCAATCTTGATTCCAGCTTGTGCTTCATCCGGCCTCGCATTTCACATGATGTACTCTTCATATCAGTTAAATAAGCAGGGTGACAATATACAGTCTTGATGTACTCCTTTCCCTATTTGGAACCACTCCGTTGTCCCATGTCCATTTCTAACTGTGACTTCTTGACCTGCATATGGATTTCTCAGGAGGTAGGTAAAGTGTTCTGGTATTCCCACGTCTTTAAGAATTTTCCAGTTTGTTGTGATCCACACAGTCAAAGGCTTTGGCATAGTCAATGAAGCAGAAGTAGATGTTTTTCTGGAATTTTCTTGCTTTTTCTGTGATCCAACAGATGTTGGCAATTTGATCTCTGGTTCCTCTGCCTTTTCTAAATCCAGCTTGTACATCTGGAAGTTCTCAGTACACATACTGTAGAAGCACTAGTCCTTATTTTGTCAAATTTCAGATAGCTGCTGGACCTTTAGGTCTATCCCATTTATTTTCTTAAAAATGGCTCTGAGTTGTTTCTTAGAAGAAACGCTTGTTAAATGTCACTTTCTTCCTTAATTTGGATACAAATTGGAGGGTAGTCTTCATATTGTTGTAGGGTTATGTCAGTTTCCTAGTTTATTATACTAGAAATTTTCTCTGGTTCAGGTTCATTTTTTTTTTCATTTTCCTGGACTTCCATTTTCCCTGCAAATTATGTGATAACTAATGACTTTCATTACAATATTCCCACTGTTCTCTGGCAGCTTTCTCTACTGTCTTTCACCAGTCCTTATCATGATTCTCCCTTAACTTATCTATGCCTAACCAGTTACCTAATGTGAGATTCACCCTAGTCATTTCAAAGACGGAACGTGGAATAGCTGTGAGTAGAGTAGCAGAAGGGACGGGACAACTCCTTTTTTTCACCCAACTTTTCCCATTAACCTGTTGCCTGTAACTATTCCCATCTGAACTGAAGGTGGCTTACTATAAGGAGTTGATTTGCCTTTACTGCCTTGGTATTCCATTTGTCTACAGATATATGAGGTCAATACATATTATAGATGCCTATTGGATTTCCCTGGTGGTCCAATGTTTAAGAATCCACCTTCCAATGCAGGAGATGCAGGTTCGATCCCTTACCGGCTGATCAGGAACTAAGATCCCACATGTCACAGGCAACTCAGCCCATGCACCACAGCTGGAGAGGCTGTGTTTTACAACAAGAAGCACCTGCGTGCTGCGACTAGCGCAAGCCCACGAGCCTCAATGAAGAGCCCACATGCTGCAGTGAAGATCCAGCACAGTGAAAATTAAAAAAAAAAGATGTCTATAATATTGTAAGTGTTCTTATATGAGACAAAATGGTCCCTTCTTAGCAATCTGAGACCATATCTTTAATAGGAAATACTTATATTTTTCACTAGAATAAGCCTTCACTCTGGTCAAGTCAAACCTTCCCCTAAAATTTTTGATACAACTGTTTAACAAGGAGCCATATCTGGCTATTGATTGGTTAGAGAATATATATATTTTTTTCTTTGTCCTTATTTGCCCTTGGTTGAAATAGTCTAGTGCAAAAATCTGGTCATAGTTTACAAGGTTGGTGGAATGGTTCTTGCGATGCCAGACAACTGGAAAAAATGATTGCTGTCCCTCCCCAGTGTAGTTCTAGAAGATGTTTACTTCATGTGATCCTCCAGGGCACCAGGCAAACATTCAGCCTTGAGCAGGCAAACAAGCAAAAGGTCAGTAGCAGAAAAACGAAAGAACAATCTGGAGGATTTCGCTATGAGAATGTTATTTATGTAACTGGAAAAGCAAGTCTTCCCACCTCCACACCCCGCTCTTGGAGGTGGAGGATTGGTTGTATTAGAGGATAATGTCTTCATATAGCCTCTCTTCTCCTGGAGCAGTGGGAGTAGGAGACCTTAATCAAAAATTTAATTTAGTAGAGTGTAGTGGGAGGATGACACCTCTGAGAATTTAATTTGGCATAGCAGAAAGACATGGGGGAATTCCAAAGTCTGGTCTTTGTGTAGCAAACTAATGGCCAGCAAGAGATAGATGGCTCAATTATGGGCCTGATCCTTAAGCTAACTTAAAATGTCCGTATTTTCCCAATGGTAGGCACAGTTTGAAAGTCAGAAGATAAAAAAATAACTGACATTGTTCCTCAGTATAAAATGATAAAATGCTATCTTTATAGTGAGCAGGGTTGAAGCTATGTTGATTACAGAGGAATCAAATGTTTCTTTTTCTCAGCTTGGAAAGAGTACATGTACTCACAGTAGACTACTGTATCTCAGAAGTAATGCCTGAGTTTGGGAGAGGTGGGTGTGTTTAACATAGTAGTCACTTACTGG
The DNA here is from genome assembly GCF_029407905.1 of Bubalus kerabau. Taxonomy (NCBI): domain Eukaryota; kingdom Metazoa; phylum Chordata; class Mammalia; order Artiodactyla; family Bovidae; genus Bubalus; species Bubalus kerabau. The sequence goes on from NC_073627.1 coordinate 171,517,954, forward strand.
ATACCAGGAAGAATTAGGTGAGACTATCTCCAAGGCAAGTAGACTTGGAATACCTACAACCATCATGGATCTCTTGCTAAAGTCATATTCTAAATACAATGAATAGGGGTCTTTCCTGGTGGTCCAGTGGCTAAGACACCACGCCCCTAGTGCAGGGGACCAGGTTGGATCCCGGGTCAGAGAACTAGATCTGCATGCCACAACAAAGATCAAAGATCCACAGTGCCGCAACTAAGACCTAGCGCAGCCAAATAAAGAAATATTAACAAAAATAAATAAATAAAATGAATAATTCACTCTTGGGAAAATGGCTAGGGAAGGGAGGATGGATCTTAGCGTGAGACCAACTCCTGTGAGCAGGGCTTGGGAGTTCCTGAAAAGTGGTGGAAATATTAAAGATAATTTTAAAGAAAGAAATATGAACAAAACTAATGCTCTCAGGGAAAAATGCAGATATGAAACCAAGGATCTGGTTGGTTCCAGAGGGAACTCCCTTCAATGGTTTATAGTCTTTTGATACTTTGCCTTGAGACAAAGTATCATTTAAGAGTTAGGTCCAGATACATATAACAGAAAACAAAAAATAATAGTGCCCTAGATAAAAATTTATTTATTGTGCAAAAGAAGTAATGGTTTCAGGGCTGTAATGGCATTCCATGTTTATCAAAGATCCAGTCTCCTTTATGTTCTGTTATGCAAACATACAGTTTTCATTCTTAACATCACAAGATGTCTGGAAGCCCTTTAAAGAAGCTTTCCCAGAAGTTCTTCCCAATATCTTCCGCTTACCTCATTAGCCTTAATTTGGTCACATGGCCACCCCTAGTCAAGGGAGGCTTGAGAGATGCAATGTTTTTACTGGGCATACTGCCACATCTAATAATAGAGATATACCATTGGTAAGAAGTGGAGAATGTGTAATGGGTAGGCAAATACGTCTGACATGGCACTTGTCATACAAAGAGAGAGAGAGAGAGAGAGATGGGTTTCCCTGGTGGCTCAGATGGTAAAGAATCTGCCTGCAACGCAGGAGACCAAGATTCGATCCCTGGGTTGGGAAGATCCCCTGGAGGAGAGAATGTCTACCCACTCCAGTATTCTTGCCTGGAGAATTCCATGGACAGAGGAGCCTGGCGGGCTACAGTCCATGGAGTTGCAAAGAGTTGGACCCAACTGAAGTGACTTAGCACACACAGCACACAGAGAGATGGTAGTTCCCTCATGTAAGCCTCAGCTCTTTGGTAAAGAGCTGTGTGGGAATTGAGTAGTAAACAAACCAACAGAGCGAAAAATGGACTACGGCCTGATCCACACACCCACTCTACTACTGTACTCAGGCAAGGAAGCAGTTGTCTACTGAGGGAACTGTCTCCAAGAATTGTAAGAGCTGGCTAGCTGCAAAGTGAGGAAAACCCACACTGTGCCTTTGAGCAGGGGGAGTATCAGAAAGCTAGGTGAAGACCTAGGTGGGTTCTTAGACAACTGCCCCCTAACTCCCTTTCCTGTATATTATAGGAGAAAGTTCACCTTTGAAGGAGCTATGGAAAGGGGAAGGCTAGTTCCTCTCGTGGTTTCAAGAACCAAAGCAGATGTTCCAAGCATCATGTCCAGAAATAACATTAGAAGAAGAAAGCTGATATATTCGGTGGTCTCTTTCTTAAAATCAGAAAACCTTCTCCAGCAGACCTCACATTTGCCAGAACTAGAAAACATATCCACTGCTAAGCAAGACATTGACTAGTGAACAATGATGTACACACAATGGCTTTTATTGCAATACTGTTTATAAAAAATAAAAACTATTGAAATACCATCACAAGTGGTAACATTAATTTGGAGTACATTCATATAAAAGAAAACCATGAACCTAAGATAGTCTGGGACCTGGGATCAGGGACCCTTTACTGGAGTGCCTGCACCTGGACAAAAGGAGCTCATGGAGCAACAGAATACAAAGAAACTATAAGGGACTAAAAACAGCTGAATGCATGGCAGTCAGGGTGATTATGAACAATGATACAAAAAGGCCACAAACCAAGGCCACTTCTGAGGTGCCTGAAGCAAAAGCAGGGTACTGAGTGTGATCTCTACACACAGCACCACCACAAGGGTGGCAGACCACCTAAGCCACCCCTTCTGTCAGACCCATGGAGCTGCCCCTACCCTCACTCCATTTAAGGAGAGCTAGCAAGGGCACCTGTAACTTGTTTTCTCTCCCTAGTGCTGCAGTACAAGTCCCAGGAAAGCCTTGCCTGAATTTCTCCTCCAGCCTCTTATAAATTTCTGCTGATTAAAGAGTCTAAGGATCCGGGTGGATAACACATCTAATTTTTTAAATTTAAGGTGAACTTTTAGGTGTAAATTTGAAAAGATGTTTGTGATACACTAAGTAAAACAAAAACAGGTTCCAAAACAATAGAGTATATATAATCTCCCTTGGGGTTTCTTTGGTGGCTCAGATGGTAAACAATTCACCTGCAATGCTGGAGACTTGAGTTTGATCCCTGGGTTGAGAAAATCCCCTGGAGAAGGGAATGGCTACCCTCTCTAGTATTCTTGCCTGGAGAATTTCATGGACAGAGGAGCCTAGCGGCCTACAGTCCACGGAGCCAAAAAGAGTTGGACATGACTAAGTGAGTAACACTAACAATCTCCCCTTTGCTTTTTATTGTTCAGTCACTCACTTGTGTCCAACTTTTTGTGACCCCATGGACTGTAGCACACCAGGCTTCCCTGTCCATTACCAACTCCTGGAGCTTACTCAAACTCATATCCATTGAGTTGGTGATGCCACCAAACCATCTCATCCTCTGTCACTCTCTTTTCCTCCTGCCCTCCATTTCCCAGCATCAGGGTCTTTTCCAATGAGGCAGCTCTTTGCATCAGGTGGCCAAAGTATTGGAGCTTCAGCTTCAGCATCAGTCCTTCCAATGAGTATTCAGGGTTGATTTCCTTTAGAATTGACTGGCTTGATCTCCTTGCAAGTCCAACAGACTCTCAAGTGTCTTCTCCAGCACCACAGTTTGAAAACATCAATTCTTCAGTGCTCAGCCTTCTTTATGGTGCAACTCTCACATCCATACATGACTACTGCAAAAACCATAGCTTTGACTATATGGACCTTTGTTGGCCAAGTGATGTCTCTGCTTTTGAATATGCTGTCTAGGTTTGTCATAGCTTCCTTTCAAAGAGCAGGGATCTTTTAGTTTCATGGCTGCAGTCACCGTCTGCAGTGATTTTGGAGCCCAAGAAGAATAGTCTGTCACTGCTTCCATTGTTTCCCCATCTATTTGTCATGAAGTGATAGGACCAGATGCCATGATCTTAGTTTTTTAAATGTTGACTTAAGCCAGTCTTTTCACTCTCCTCTTTTCACCTACACATCAAGAGGCTCTTTAGTTCCTCTTCTGTATCTGCCATAAGGGTGGTGTCATCTGCATATCTGAAGTTATTGATACTTCTCCTGGCAGTCTTACTTCTAGCTTGTGCTTTATCCAGCCCAGCATGTACCATGATGTACTCTGCATATCACTTAAATAAGCAGGGTGACAATAAACAGCCTTGACATACTCCTTTCCCAATTTTGAACCAGTCTGTTCTATGTCTGGTGTTAACTGTTGCTACTTGACTTGCATACAGGTTTCTCAGGAGGCAGGAAAGGTGTTTTGGTATTCCCATCTCTTTAAGAATTTTCCACAGTTTGTTGTGATCCACCCTTTTGCTTTAAATGCAATCAAAATCTATATTAAAATTTCAGAGCATACATGCCAAACTATTAACAATGATTATCTCTCAAGGGTGATAGTACAGAGAAAGTTACACTTTTGTTAGATTGTTGGAATAATGTACTATGAGAAAAATAGACATTTTAATACAGCAAAGAGGTTAATATCTTATTGTTACTAATTAAATGAGTGGCAATAAGTCATTGAGCAACAAAAGGTACAGCGAGGAGTCCTCCTGGGAAGATCTGGCACATTGTCAGAAACAACTGTTATATACGCAAAACCCCCAAGGATTTCTCCACTTCACCTTCTAAAGTAGGGTGTGCTGTCTTGTGGGTGAAAGAAATGAAAGTTTCAAGTGATCCCTGACTCTTCAAATGCCCTTGAAAGCACCTGCTCTTAGTCACATGGTATTGTTGGCTTCTGCTGCTAAGTCACTTCAGTCGTGTCCGACTCTGTGTGACCCCATAGACAGCAGCCCACCAGGCTCCCCCATCCCTGGGATTCTCCAGGCAAGAACACTGGAGTGGGTTGCCATTTCCTTCTTCAATGCATGAAAGTGAAAAATGAAAGTGAAGTCGCTTAGTCGTGCCTGACTCTTAGCAACCCCATGGACTGCAGCCTACCAGGCTCCTCCGTCCATGGGATTTTCCAGGCAAGAGTACTGGAGTGGGGTGCCATTGCCTTCTCCATTGTTGGCTTTTAACCATCAAATAATAATTTTACATTTGACTGAAGGAACCTAGAATATCTTAAAAGGCAAGTTGAAAAATTACAATGGCAAATTACAACACACTAAAGCAGTGTTTTCCAAATGGTAGGTTATGATCCATAAATGAGTCATTGAAATAATGTTGTAGGTTACAATCAACTTAAAAAAAAAACAGGGTAGTATACAATGGATTGAAATAGAATAGAAAAGTTTATTAGGTCTGGATAAAAAATTTATTTATGTGGGTTGTGGTCAACAAACTTGAGTGCATTATACACTTAAAAAATATATTATTATACAAGGTCAGGATTAGAAGAATCCTTATTTGATAATTTAAGATTAAACTTGTTTTTAACATCATGTGTGTGTGCTCAGTCATGTCTGATTCTTTGGGACCCAAAGGACTGTAGCCCACCAGGCTTCTTTGTCCATGGCATTTTCCAGGCAAGAATACTGGAGTGGATTGCCATTTCCTACTCCAGGGGATCTTCCCCAACCAGGGATCCACGCTGAGTCTCTTGAATCTCCTGCACTGGCAGGCGGATTGTTTATCACTGTGCCACCTGGAATGCCCCTTTTAACATATCCTTTGATATTTCAATTTAAGTTCATTTTCAATCTATGTATTTGAAAACCACTAACACTGAAGAATTAAACTTGACAGACTTTAGAAGTCAAACAACTGAGGACACATTTGCTTATTCTGTGATAACTGAAAAAATAGTAATACAGATTAGACCATCACATCCTGTTTTACTGATACAAAGCATTATTTTAAGGAACTTAAAATTTATGCATCCTCTTATTTCCCCTTTATAACGATCCTATAAAGAAATTTGTTATTTTTGCCTTAATCCAAATCAGATTATAGCCTATATCACAATGTTAACAAATTAACGTTTTGCAGTATCATATAATTGAGAATTTTAAAATACCAGTGCCATCTAGTGGTTATTCTCAACACGTTTCCTTTCTCTTGGGTATATACCCAAAAGTGGAATTGCTCTTCTGTATGTAGACATCCAGTAGCTGGTAACTATGCTTTAACTTTTGGAGGAACTGCAAAACTGTTTTCCAAAGTGGCTGTGCTATTTTACACTCCCACCAGCAATGTTTGAGGGTGTCAACTACTTTACATCTTGGCCAACACAGTAATTTCCATCTTTTTTTTTTTTTTTTTTGGCTGTATCAGGCGGCATGCAGGATCTTAGTTCCCTCCACAGGGTTGAAACTCATGCCTCCTGCAGTGAAAGTGAGGAATCTTAACCACAGAACTGCCAGGAAAGTTGCTCCATCTTTTCTATTACAGATATCCAGAAGGCAATGGCACCGCACCCCAGTACTCTTGCCTGGAAAATCCCATGGATGGAGGAGCCTGGTGGGCTGCAGTCCATGGGGTCGCTAGAGTCGGACACGACTGAGCGACTTCACTTTTACTTTTCACTTTCATGCATTGGAGAAGGAAATGGCAACCCACTCCAGTGTTCTTGCCTGGAGAATCCCAGGGACGGGGGAGCCTGGTGGGCTGCCGTCTATGGGGTCACACAGAGTCGGACACGACTGAAGTGACTTAGCAGCAGCAGTGGGTGTATAGTGAAATCTCACTGTGGTTTTGATTTGTGTTTCCCTAATAACTAATGCTGTTGGGCCTCCTTTCATGTGCTTGCTGGTTGTTCACATGTTTTCTTTGGAGAAATGTCTATTGCGGTCCTTTGCTCATGTTTAAATTGGAGGTTGCTCATCTTTTCCTTGCTGGAGTTGTAAGAGCTCTTTATAGATTCTGGATACCTTATCAGATGTATGATTTGCAAATACTTTCTCTCGTCCTGTAGGTTGTCTTCACTTTCTTGAATGAATGGAGAGGATTTTTTTCACCTAACAGTTTCTACCATCACTCTTTTCAGAACACCTAATATGTCAACTCCCGGAGAAGGCAATGGCAACCCACTCCAGTACTCTTGCCTGGAAAATCCCATGGATGGAGGAGCCTGGTAGGATGCAGTCCATGGGGTTGCTAAGAGTCAGGCACGACTAAGCGACTTCACTTTCACTTTTCACTTTCATGCATTGGAGAAGGAAATGGCAACCCACTCCAGTGTTCTTGCCTGGAGAATCCCAGGGACGGGGGAGCCTGGTGGGCTGCCGTCTATGGGGTCGCACAGAGTTGGACACGACTGAAGCGACTTAGCAGCAGTAGCAGCAATATTTCAATACAGGCTTCCCTGGTAGCTCAGTGTTCAAGAATCTGCCTGCCAGTGCAGGTGACAGGGGTTTGATCCCTGGGTCGGGAAGACTGCCTGGAGAAGGAAATGGCAACACACTCCAGTATTCTCACATGGAAAACCTATGGACAGAGGAGGCTGATGGGCTGTAGTCCATGGGGTTGCAAAGAGTTAGACAGCCTAAAGAACACATTGGTTACTCCTCATTCCTCTTACATAGGGAGAGACCTTGGCTTTGCTTGGTCCAGCTGTATCTCCATTGACTAGCACCCATAGTTGCTAATACTTCTCGAATAAGTAAATTCTCTGGAGTCTCTAAGGACCATATCATAGATGGAAAATTCAAATGCCTATGACACTGGAAAGTGATATAAATGAGTAAAGAGAGATATTTAATGGCTTCTGATAAAAGGGAGAGTTCAGTTCAGTCACTCAGTTGTGTCCAACTCTTTGCGACCCCATGAATCGCAGCACGCCAGGCCTCCCTGTCCATCACTAACTCCCGGAGTTCACCCAAACTCATATGCATCGAGTTGGTGAGTACATATCCTATTTCCAGGTTAGTTTCTTCAGCTAGTCCTCACATAACAACATTATCCTGTTCTACCTCTTCACCCTTGTTCTACCCTGTTCTACTCTCGGACTGCAAGGAGATCAAACCAGTTAATCCTAAAGGAAATCAGTCCTGAATGTTCACTGGAAGGACTGATGCTGAAGCTGAAGCTCCAAGACTTTGGCCACCTGATGGGAAGAACTGACTCCTTGGAAAAGACCCTGATGCTGGGAAAGACTGAAGGCAGGAGGAGAGGGGGGTGACAGAGGATGAGATGGTTGGATGGCATCACCGACTCGATGTACATGAGTTTGAGTAAGCTCTGAGCTGGTGATGGACAGGGAAGCCTGGAGTGCTGCAGTCCATGGGCTACAAAGAGGCGGACACGACTGAGCGACTGAACTGAACTGAACCTCTTCAAAACAGAATTTCTTCACGTCTCCCTAAAAGTACTGTGCCAGTCTCTAGTTCATTAGGGTAGCTGAGTTATGTCCAAGGTATACGACCAAAAGCAATACTAAGTCCCAGAATTCACCTTATTCTAGCACTGAGCCTGGATGTTTCCTCGCCGAGATATTGACAAAGAGTAGAAAAATCAGAGTTAACTCTGAGTTCTTCGGCAAGACTGACTACTGCAGAGCTATGATTCAGAAGCTACTCCTCACCACAGGGCTGTCTAGCTGCAGTCCGGCTGGCTTTAGTCCAGATTCAGTGGGAGAGTCGAAATGCGCCGCTGGCCGGCTTCTAGGAGAAGAGTGTGTTTATCTGCCCAGGAAAAGCGTTCCTAAGATGGGCCTCCGAGGGCGCGCGGGCAGCCAGGCGTCCTGGTGCCAGCGTGGACGGCGAGGGGACCAAGAGCCAAAGTCCGCTGAGAAGCCGCATCTCAGCCTTCAAGGTCCCTAATGCACATCTCAAATGGCCACCCTCCCCACACCCCCCAGGCAAAGGAATTCCGCGTGGCAGCGGGGAAACGTTCATAGGCCGGGAAAAGGCGTACTCGGCGGCTGACGCGCCCAGTACCTCTAGACGCGCAGGCTGGAGACCAATTGTCACCGTAGAGACCCCGCAGGAGGGGCGGGGCGGAGTTGTTTCTCACAGAGCTTGCGCGTAGCGCCGGTTTCCAGATGGCAGGCTGCGGAGAGAAGGAAACCAGCGCCGCGCGCCACCGAGGCCCACTGCGTGCGCAGGCGCACTCAGCCACCTCCCGCCTCTTGGAGCGCCCGGCACCTCCCGCAGAGCTCGGGGGCGGGGCCCCAGGGGAGGGTCTGGGGCGGGGCTAAATGCTGGGGAAAATCAGCCTTCCTGTGGTCGCTCGTTGAGTCCGTTGTCGCCTCTGACTTCGATCTGCCGCAATCATGTTGCCCAACACTGGGTAAGCATAATTTGGCTCCGTGGGGGAGGAAACCGGACCAGGCGGAGTGGATAGCTTGGGTGGCCCTGACCAGGCGGTGGGAGGATTAATGATACTGCTCGGAGTGATCTGGAACGCTGTTTCGCCCTGGATGAAGTGTTCCTCTAACCTGCGGTAACTTGTGAAAAGTAGCGCAGAGGTATGTACTTCAGGGTGTCAGTCGTGTTAATATCTCACAGATAAAAGACCCGGAGTGAGGTATCCCGCCGCCTCTGGGGCGGGTCCCAATTTTGGGTTTAGACGTACAGCTGCGTGTCCTGCTGGAAGTCGCGAGTTCTGGGTGAAAGGTCACCGGAACTCTTGTGCGCTTATTGAGTCCCGCACTTGTTCAGAACTCTCAATTCTGGAAGGAGAAAATAAGGGGTGTTTAAAAAGGGATTGCAAGTTAGTAACAAACTAAGCTAACCTTAAAGGATGAGTGTCTTTGGCGAGGCTTTTTTTTTTTTTTTTACTTTGAGATGATACTAAGTTGTGCTAAAATACACATAAGGTTTGCCATCGTCACCGTTTTTAAGTGTACAGTTAAGTAGTGTTAAATATGTTTGCACTGTTGTGCAGCCAGTTTCCAGAACTTTTTCGACTTGAGAAGCAAACTCTGTACCCTCCTCCCATCCCATTCTGTTTTCCGTTTATGTACTGTATGGATGTTTTGAGCTGAGTGACATGTTCGTTCTGAAGTTAGCTTGAAACATACAGGCACGTGGCCAAAAGACTTAAACACCTCAGAAGGGTGAGTTTCCTTATTCTTAACTTTCAATCCCCTACTTACTCTCTGGTGGGTTTCCAAAGGTACTCTGTGTATTTATAAACATATTTGGGTACACAATCCTAAACACGTACAAACACACTCCCCACTTTACAAAATAGTAGCAAAGCCCCGTTTTGCGTCTTGCTATTTTTATCTGTCATTTAATATGTCTTGGGACATATTTTCAGTACATTTAGATCCTGCTCACTTTTAATGTTCTATTTATTTAACCTACCCCCATCATAGGATGGGGCTTCCCTTCCCTGGTGGCTCAGAGGATAAAGCATCTGCCTGCAATGCAGGAGACCCGGGTTTGATCCCTGGGTTGGGAAGATCCCCTGGAGAAGGAAATGGCAACCCACTCCAGTATTCTTGCCTGGAGAATCCCATGGACAGAGGAGCCTGAAGGGCTACCGTCCACAGGGTCGCCAAGAGTCGGACACGACTGAGCGACTTCACTTTCACTTTCATTTTCATCATTGGATACCAGATCATTTCTGCTGCTGCTGCTGCTGCTAAGTCGCTTCCGTCATGTCCTACTCTGTGCGACCCCATAGACGGCAGCTCACCAGGCTCCCCCGTCCCTGGGATTCTCCAGGCAAGAACACTGGAGTGGGTTGCCATTTCCTTCTCCAATGCATGAGAGTGAAAAGTGAAAGTGAAGTTGCTCAGTCGTGTCGGACTCCCAGCGACCCCATGGATTGCAACCTACCAGGCTCCTCCGTCCATGGGATTTTCCAGGCAAGAGTACTGAAGTGGGGTGCCATTGCCTTCTCCGAGATCATTTCTAGTCTTCTGTTACTCCATTTTTGCTGCCATGATTATCCTTGTATTCACATATTCACATATCTTGTTTTTCACATATTTGAGTGTATCCACATAATAAATTCTTGGCAATGAAGCTGCTGGAGCAAAGAATGTAAGCATTTCAAGTTTGATCAGTTCAGTTCAGTCGCTCAGTCTTGTCCCACTCTTTGGGACCCCATGAATCACAGCATGCCAGGCCTCCCTGTCCATCACCAACTCCCAGAGTTCACTGAGACTCACGTCCATCGAGTCAGTGATGCCATCCAGCCGTCTCATCCTCTGTTGTCCCCTTCTCCTCCTGCCCCCAATCCCTCCCAGCATCAGACTCTTTTCCAGTGAGTCAACTCTTCACATGAGGTGGCCAAAGTACTGGAGTTTCAGCTTTAGCATCATTTCTTCCAAAGAAATCCCAGGGCTGATCTCCTTCAGAAAGGACTGATTGGATCTCTTTGCAGTCCAAGGGACTCTCAAGAGTCTTCTCCAACACCACAGTTCAAAAGCATCAATTCTTCGGCACTCAGCATTCCTCACAGTCCAACTCTCGCATCCATACATGACCACTGGAAAAACCATAGCCTTGACTAAGACGGACCTTTGTTGGCAAAGTAACGTCTCTGCTTTTGAATATACTATCTAGGTTGGTCATAACTTTCCTTCCAAGAAGTAAGCGTCTTTTAATTTCATGGCTGCAGTCACCATCTGCAGTGATTTTGGAGCCCCCCAAAAATAAAGTCTGACACTGTTTCCACTGTCTCCCCATCTATTTCCCATGAAGTGATGGGACCGGATGCCATGATCTTCATTTTCTGAATGTTGAGCTTTAAGCCAACTTTTTCACTCTCCACTTTCACTTTCATCAAGAGGCTTTTGAGTTCCTCTTCACTTTTTGCCATAAGGGTGGTGTCATCTGCATATCTGAGGTTATTGATATTTCTCCCAGCAATCTTGATTCCAGCTTGTGCTTCTTCCAGTCCAGCGTTTCTCATGATGTACTCTACATTGAAGTTAAATAAGCAGGGTGACAATATACAGCCTTGATGTACTCCTTTTCCTATTTGGAACCAGTCTGTTGTTCCATGTCCAGTTCTAACTGTTGCTTCCTGACCTTTGTACAGATTTCTCAGGAGGCAGGTCATAGTTAATACCAAAAGCTCTCCAAAGAGGTTGCACACTGAAAAGAATTAATGCGATTTCCTAACCCAATACACTGGTAAACAGCAAAATGTCTGATTAAAAAAAATACTTGTTTTGATAATAAAAATCTAACTAGAGAAAAAAATGGCACCTCATTATAGTTAAAATCTGCACCAAAGAGTGAGGAAGCAGATCTTTTTATATGTTTAAAGCGGCAGTTCTTGTTGAGGAGTAATTTTGATTCCCATAGGACATTAGGCAATATCTGGGAACACATTTTATTGTCACAATTTAGTGGGGTGCTACTGGCATCTAATGGGGGGGGTCCAGGGATGGTGGCAAACATCTTATAAGGCACAGGAAAGCCTTCTACAGTAAAGAATTATCTTGTCCAAAATGTCAATAGTGTAGAGATTGAGAAATCCTGGTTTAAAACCATCTGTGTATCTTTTCCTTTGCCTGGCTTACACAGTTAGGCTTTTGATTGATCTCTGAGATCTCTCTACTGAAAAGTAATTGGTTCTACATCATACATGTTAGAAAATTTTTCTCAGTGTTTTTTCATTGCATCTTGAGTTTGATGATCCTATTTGTTTATCATGCAGAACCATGTGGTTTTATTGAATCAGAGTTATCAATGATAATCAAGTTATCTTTTAAGACTTTTGTGTTTTTGTGACAAAGCTATAAAAGGCCATCTTAAACAAAGATTTTTTAAATTTGTAAGTATTCTTCTGGAATTTTTGTGGGCTTCCCCCCGCCCCCCCACCCGCCGACTCAGATTTCAGCGTAGCAAGTGGGTTAGGAAACCCACTTCATTTTGGTTCAGATGGCTGCCTGTACAGTTGTTCCAGCACCATTTACTGACTATTTTTTCTTTCTGTTAAAAATTCCACCTCTGAATTCTTGTATGTATAGGGATCTTTTTTATTCTATTACTTTGGTCTATCTGTTCATGTACCAGCGCTAAATTATGTTAATTACTCTAATTTTATAAAATGTTTTAGTATCTTGGAAGGCTAGTTACCGCCTCATCTGGATTTTTTTTTTTTTTTTCAGAATTTTCTTTGTTACTTTCAGATGTTTATTTTTCTAAATGAACTTTAACTTGTATAGTGTTTTTTTTGACGTGATTGCTTTTTTTCTTTAAATAGTTGAAGAGTCATCACATTTACCATGATTTTGAGGTACTAGGGAGTTTTGGTAAATTGTAGTGCTAACTCTGCAGTAGCAAGTTTTAGTCATCTACCAGTAGTAACGAGGAATTTGGAATCTTTTTGCTTTCTCACCTTCTATACTCTGGTTCTGATGCTTTAGAAATGGAGGTATAGACCCAGTGGTTTTCAGGTTAAGAGGAAAGCGGACTTTGCCCTTGTTTGTGCCAATGCCTGAGACCTTCAGCGTGAAAATGCCCTTCATCCTACAGGGAATCAATCCAAGTGGACCGAAGGCAAAGGAGTAGAGCTTTTTTTTTTTTCTTAAATTTATTTTATTAAAGTATAGCTAATTTACAATGTTGTGTTAATTCCTGCTGTATGGCAAAGCGAGTCATTTATACATATATATGTACACACACACTAACATATATGTGCGTGTTAGTTGCTCAGTTGTGTCCAATTCTTTTCAAACCTATAGACTGTAGCCCACCAGGCTCCTCTGTCCATGGAATTCTCCAGGCAACCATTCCCTTCGCCAGGGGATCTTCCCGACCCAGGGATCGAACCCAAGTATCCTGCATTGTAGACAGATTCTTTACCGTCTGAGCCACCAGGGAAACCCACAAACATATATATGTATATATATAAACTGATAGCTTATGGTGAACAATGTCAGATTCATGATCTCCGAAGAAGAGTTAGCTTTGGGACCAGGGATCAGGCTTGATAACTGAAGAGCTTTTGTGTAGCGGAGTTTTATTAAAGTAAGAAAAGAGAGAAATCTTCTGACATAGACATCAGAAGGGGTCGGAGAATGCCTCCCTTTGCTAGTGTTAGCAAAGGAGTTATATACTTTTTGAATTAGTTATTACAGTAAATCAAAAGAATGTCTCAAGGTTGTAAAATTTTTACCAGACCCACTCCCACAATTTACATTTTAGGATAACAGATTAGAATTTAACAATAGAAAGATCCTACCAGACCCACTCCCATAATATACATTCTAAAATATCAGGGTTAATAGGAAGGTTTTCAGGAAGGAGAAACTGTCCTCAAGCAGGATACCTTGTTGTTATATAATCCCTAGTACAAAGTTGAAACTGAGTTGTTTGTTGTGTTATCATCAGTTCTGGGCTTAAAGGAAAAAAAAAAAACAAAAACAATTTATGTGATTAAGACTAAGAAATGTAGAGAAAAAAAAAAGTTTGACCTTTCCTCCTCCTCGAGAACCCTAGACCCCTCTCTCCTTGGGGATCCCCGGACTTCTTATCAACCTGCCTAGGAACCGACTCTCTCAAAACCATAATGGAAAAGGATATGAACATTCTTTTTCATGTGGGAGGATTAATGATACTGCTCGGAGTGATCTGGAACGCTGTTTCGCCCTGGATGCAGTGTTCCTCTAACCTGCTGTAACTTGTGAAAAGTAGCGCAGAGGTATGTACCTCAGGGTGTCAGTCGTGTTAATATCTCACAGATAAAAGATCTGGAGTGAGGTATCCCGCCGCCTCTGGGGCGGGTCCCAACTTTGGGTTTAGAAATACAGCTGCGTGTCCTGCTGGAGGTCGCGACTTCTGGGTGAAAGGTCACCGGAACTCTTGTGCACTTAATGAGTCCCCCACTTGTTCAGTTCAGTTCAGTTCAGTCGCTCAGTCTTGTCCCACTCTTTGCGACCCCATGAATCGCAGCACGCCAGGCCTCCCTGTCCATCACCAACTCCCGGAGTTCAACCAGACTCAAGTCCATCGAGTCAGTGATGCCATCCAGCCATCTCATCCTCTGTCGTCCCCTTCTCCTCCTGCCCCCAATCCCTCCCAGCATCAGACTCTTTTTCCAATGAGTCAACTCTTCGCATGAGGTGGCTAAAGTACTGGAGTTTCAGCTTTAGCATCATTCCTTCCAAAGAAATCCCAGGGCTGATCTTCAGAATGGACTGATTGGATCTCCTTGCAGTCCAAGGGACTCTCAAGAGTCTTCTCCAACACCACAGTTCAAAAGCACCAGTTCTTCGGCGCTCAGCATTCCTCACTGTCCAACTCTCGCATCCATACATGACCACTGGAAAAACCATAGCCTTGACTAGACGGACCTTTGTTGGCAAAGTAATGTCTCTGCTTTTCAATATGCTATCTAGGTTGGTCATAACTTTCCTTCCAAGGAGTAAGTGTCTTTTAATTTCATGGCTGCAGTCACCATCTGCAGTGATTTTGGAGCCCCCCAAAAATAAAGTCTGACACTGTTTCCACTGTCTCCCCATCTATTTCCCATGAAGTGATGGGACCGGTTGCCATGATCTTCATTTTCTGAATGTTGAGCTTTAAGCCAACTTTTTCACTCTCCACTTTCACTTTCATCAAGAGACTTTTTAGTTCCTCTTCACTTTCTGCCATAAGAGTGGTGTCATCTGCATATCTGAGGTTCTGGAAGGAGAAAATAAGGGGTGTTTAAAAAGGAATTGCAAGTTAGTAACAAACTAAGCTAACCTTAAAGGATGAGTGTCTTTGGCGAGGCTTTTTTTTTTTTTTACTTTGAGATGATACTAAGTTGTGCTAAAATACACATAAGGTTTGCCATCGTCACCGTTTTTAAGTGTACAGTTAAGTAGTGTTAAATATGTTTGCACTGTTGTGCAGCCAGTTTCCAGAACTTTTTCGACTTGAGAAGCAAACTCTGTACCCTCCTCCCATCCCATTCTGTTTTCCGTTTATGTACTGTATGGATGTTTTGAGCTGAGTGACATGTTCGTTCTGAAGTTAGCTTGAAACATACAGGCACGTGGCCAAAAGACTTAAACACCTCAGAAGGGTGAGTTTCCTTATTCTTAACTTTCAATCCCCTACTTACTCTCTGGTGGGTTTCCAAAGGTACTCTGTGTATTTATAAACATATTTGGGTACACAATCCTAAACACGTACAAACACACTCCCCACTTTACAAAATAGTAGCAAAGCCCCGTTTTGTGTCTTGCTATTTTTACCTGTCATTTAATATGTCTTGGGACATATTTTCAGTACATTTAGATCCTGCTCACTTTTAATGTTCTATTTATTTAACCTACCCCCATCATAGGATGGGGCTTCCCTTCCCTGGTGGCTCAGAGGATAAAGCATCTGCCTGCAATGCAGGAGACCCGGGTTTGATCCCTGGGTTGGGAAGATCCCCTGGAGAAGGAAATGGCAACCCACTCCAGTATTCTTGCCTGGAGAATCCCATGGACAGAGGAGCCTGAAGGGCTACCGTCCATAGGGTCGCCAAGAGTCGGACACGACTGAGCGACTTCACTTTCACTTTTTCATATTCTTTTCCATTATGGTTTATCACAGGATATTGAATACAATTCCCTGTGCTACACAGTAGGCCCTTGTTGTTTATCCTTCCTACAGGTAATAGTTTGTATCTGCTATGGATAGGGCTTTTTAAAGCAATAATTGGGACATTTTCATCTAAATACTTACATTTAAAAATTACTTTAACACTATGTATACTACCATTTGTATAAAAGGAAGGGAAAATTATACACACACACAGGATATGTTTTATATATATGTATGTCTGCATATTTTTTAAAAAGGAAATATAATAGGGGTAAGTGGAAATTAAGGAATCTATAGGCAAAGGATTGAACTTCTTTAAATACACACATTTATAAGGTTTTGACTTTTTTATTGGCCACACAGTGCAGCTTGTGGGATCTTAGTTCCCCCAACCAGGGATGGAACCCAGGCCCTTGGCAGTGAAAGCTCAGGAGTCCTAAGCACTGGACCACCAGGGAATTTCCAGATTTGACTTTTAAATCAAGTATAGGTTTTATAGTATCCCTCATCAAAGATGAGGGGAAAGTGATAAACTAAAGTGGACTGTCATCATAAACAGAGGACCTTAACTGTATGTCAAGCTTTTCACATAAATATACATAGAAAAATAATTCAAATAATTTTAACATAGTAATTTGTATACCTTTAGAGACATCTGCTCAAGGACAAGAGAGTACAAAGAAATCTTGAACTGTACTTGGTAGATTTATTATTGATAGTTGTATTAGTGTAGTAATTTGAATACTGATGCATCTTACAGTATTAATAAATATTAATAAAATTAATAAATATTAATATACCACCTCTTCTTGGTCTGATTCTTTAGCAGAAGAACCAGTGATCCTTACCCTTCCCTCTGCCACGAGTGAGAGTGTGTTCCTGGAGTCTTTTTCTCTTCTCTAACCTGTCTTTCCTTGATTGCTCAGTTGGTAAAGAATCCACCTACAATGCAGGTTCAATTCCTGGGTCAGGAAGATCTGCTGGAGAAAGCATAGGCTACCCAATCCAGTATTCTTGGGCTTCCATTGTGGCTCAGCTGGTAAAGAATCTGCCTGCAATGCAGGAGACCTGGATTCAATCCCTGGATTGGGAAGATCTGTTGGAGAAGGGAAGGGAAAGGCTGCCCACTCCAGTACTCTGGCCTGGAGAATTCCATGGACTGTATAGTCCTCGGGGTAGCAAAGAGTTGGACACAACTGAGCAACTTTCACTTTACAACCCGTCTTACGGAGTTCTTGTCCTTTTTCTGTTAGAAAGCCATGTCTTTGTTAGAATCCCATTCTTCTCACAAAAACTGTTAAGACCTGGAATTTGTATTTATCATGTTTAACATAAACAGTTTAAAGGTGTATATAACTTACCAGTGTCTGAAGTAAATAAAATTCTATCATCCCCCCAAACAATACAAGGATCTAGAAAAGTTGAACTTCAGTCATTCCAGTTTAACTTTTGTTATTGTAATAATATATTTTAATTCTATTTTAACCTCTAAATGTTATTATTTATTATATCATTTATATTATTACTAATTAGCAGTATAAAAACTTTTTTTAGATTTCTGTACTTAATTTATCTTTGGCTTTTATTTCTTCCTGTAGCTCTGACCTTCCATCTGGAAACATTTTTTTTTCTTTCTTTAGTAAATAAGGCAGGAGAAAGAAAGAAAAAATATTTGGCTTGAAATGAAAGAAATAATGCTGTCATTATTTGAAGATGATATGATTATCTAACTGGAAAACCAAAATAATGTATAACTAAATTACTAGATTTAATAAGAGTCTGATACACTGTCAGGATACAAAAGTCAATGAGAAAAATTAGATTTCTGCACACAAGCAAAAGGGCTTCCCAGGTGGCGCTAGTGGTAAAGAAGTAAGAGACTCTGGTTCCATCCCTGAGTCAAGAAGATCCCCTGGAGGAGGGTAGGCAACCCACTGCAGGTGTTCTTGCCTGGAGAATCACATGGACAGAGGAGCCTGGTGGGCTACAGTCCATGGGGTTGCAAAGAGTAGGACACAACTGAAGCAACTTAGCATGCACTCACACGCACAAGTAACAGCCAGCAAGTACAGTACAATGGCTATAAAAATGAGAAGTTCAAAATCCAGAATATGGGTTGTTCTACAGATCTATATTCTTCAGCAAATAAATGGCATAAAGAAAATCTAAAATCTGTTATAGATTATAAGAGACTTATAAGATGTACAGGCATACCTCATTTTATTTGTGCTGTACCTTTATTGCCCTTTGCAGATATTTTGTGTTTTACAAACTGAAAGCTTGTGGGAACCCTGCTTTGTCAGATGGTGGTTAGCATTTTTTAGCAATAAAATAGTTTTAAATTAAAATATGTACATTTTTTAAGACATAGTACTATAGCATATTTAAAAGACCACAGTGTAAATGTAACTGTTTTATATACTGGGAAACCAAAGTTTGTGTGACTCACTTTATTTCAATATTCACTTTATTGTGGTGGTCTGGAATTGAACCTGCAATCTCTCAAGGTGTGTCTGTAACAAATTAATGCAATGTAAAGTCCTTACAGGATCCTGATTTGATCAAACCCACTGTAAAAAGATATTTTTGAGATAGTTGTGAAACTTTGCACAAGGATAGGTACTAGTTGATTTTGAGGAATTACTGTTACTTTTCTTAGTTGTGATAATGACATTGTTATATAAAAGTTGGAGGTACATACTGAAGCGTTTGTAAGTGAAATTAAATGACTTCTGAGGTTTGCTTTCTGATAATTATTTTCAAAATTGTGATTGTTGTTGAATTGTTAAATAAACATGGATACTTATTACCGTATTTTCTGTATTTTTGAAAATATTTGAAAATTCTATAATAATTAAAAAATGGTCTTTAAGTAACTTTGCACTGATTGCGAGGGAAACTAGAGTAATTAAATAATGGGAAAATCTGATAACACCATGATTGGATGGTCAGAATATTACCTTTGATTACAGAGGGACATCCTGTGGTTCCGGGTGTGAAATAGAGAGTAATACCATGTTCATGGACTGGAGCACTCAATGTCTTAAAGCTGGTGGTTCTTCTCACATTGCTGTGCTGTGTGCTTAGTTGCTCAGTTGTGTCTATTTGTGACCCCATGGACTGTAGCCCTCCAGGCTCCTCTGTCCATTGAATTCTATCAAAATCCCAACTGATTTTGCATGTGCAATTAAATAAGCTAATTTCTAATATGTGGAAAAGCAAAGATCCAAGTATAGCCAAGAAAGCTGTTAAGATCGTGCAATCCATTTAACCAAATTAAACAGAAGACAGAGCCTAGAAATAGATCTGTTTGTTTCTGGAGACTCGGTCTATGACAAAGCTGGCATTCAAGATCTGTGGGAAAGATAGGCTTTTCAGACTGGAACTGTTGGTTGTCCATATCGGGGAAAATGTAGGTCATCGGTCGGCATATGCCCTGGAGAAACTCTTGTACATGTGACTGGAAGAAGTTTACAAGATTCTTTTAGCGCCATTGTTCATAATAGAAAAAAAACAACAAAAAACCTGGAAACCCTCCTCAAGGTCCATAAACAGTAGAATGAATAAATACCTTATAGTATCGGTTCAGTTCAGTTCAGTCACTCAGTCGTGTCTGACTCTTTGCGACCCCATGGATATGCTCATATGCAAAATATTGTATATTAAATAAAGTAAGTGTAACTGTTTACACCAGTATGGATAAGTCTCCATGTTTTGTGAAATAAGCAAACTATAGAATGACATATACTGTATGAAGGGCTTCCCTGGTAGCTCAGCTGGTAAAGAATCCACTTGCAATGCAGGAGACCCCGGTTCAATTTCTGGGTCAGGAAGATACCCAGGAAGATACCCACTCCAGTATTCTTGGGTTTCCCTGATGGCTCCCTTTATTCCTCCCTGGTAAAGAATCCACCTGCCACAGGAGATGTAGGTTCTATCCCTGTGTCAGGAAGATCTCCTGGAGTAGAAAATGGCAGCCCACTCCAGTATCTTGCCTGGAAAACCCTATGAACTGTGGAGTCTGGTGCGCTGAAGTCTATGGGGGCGCAAAAGAGTCAGATATGACTTAGCAACTAAAACAACAAACAGCAACAACAAGAATGAAATTCTTTTTTGAGGGGAAGAAAGAATGTGTTTATTTCCTAGGGCTGCCATAACAAAAGACCACCGATTGAGTGGCTTCAAATGGAGATTTATTTTTTTAAGTTCTGAAGACTTGAAGTCTGAAGTCCAGGTGTTAGCAGTGCCCTAGCAATGTTAGTGTTCCCTCTGAAATTATGAGTAGAACGCTTACTTGCCTCTCCCTAGCTCTGGTTATCAGCAGTCCTTGGCGTTCTTAGTTGGTGGCTGCTTTACTCCACTCTCCACCTCTGTCGTCACATGGTGGTGTTCTCCCTGTGTGTCTGTCTTTATGTAGTCTTTCCTCCTCTTACAAAGGCACAGTCATACTGAATTAAGGATCCACCCTACTGTCAGACGGTAAAGCGTCTGCCCGCAATGTGGGAGACCTGCGTTCGATTCCTGGGTTGGGAAGATCCCCTGGAGAAGGAAATGGCAACCCACTCCAGTGTTCTTGCCTAGAAAATTCCATGGATGGAGGAGCCTGGTGGGCTACAGTCCATGGGGCCGCCAAGAGTTGGACACGACTGAGCGACTTCACTTTCTTTTCTTCCTACTCCTGTATGACCTCATTGTAACTAATTACATCTGCCGCAACCCTATTTCGAAATAAGGTCTCATTAGGGGATGCTGAAGGTTAGGACTTCAAAATACCCTAACACTTTGGTAGATAAAATTCAGTCTATGATAGGGAGGTACAATTGTATTTTGGTGAATACAGTTCAGTTTATAATAGCGAAATAGTGTTTGCTGAATTGGGGTTCAAAATTGATCATACGTGTTCATACACATAAGTGTTCAAAACTGTTCTTAGCTCCCACACTGTACATAAACAGATGGAGGGTCAGATTTGGCCCCTGGCTTAGACATAGAAAAGTAGGTATTAGGAATAATTAAAAAAAAAAAGGCAGGGAAATTAGTAATAATATTTAAAGTAGTTGTTACTTTGTAGGTCGGGAGGAAGAAGGATAGAGAGGAGTAAACAGGTGGCTTCTAGGGTATTGATAATATTCTATTTCTTGGTATGCTTTTTATTTTGATCTTTAAGCTTTACACATTATTTATATATTTTTTGTGTTTTTTTTTTTTTTTTTTTACTAAAACTAGTAAAAAGAACACCTCTTTATTCCCCTTCTTTCTTATTAAACCGTTTATTTCTTATTTTGAAACACTTCTCCCACTTTTACCTCTGAACTTGCTTCTAAAGTGTGGTCTTTCTGATCTTGGCAGAAGCCCTACATTCTTTGCTAGCAAGCCTGCTCGCCTGTGGCCCTTGTCTCTGGTTACTGCCCCAGTTTCTCTTAGCCATTGTCACTTTGCTGCCCTCTCTTCAGCCTTCTCCTTGAACTTTTTATGCCTTTAGAAAGTAAATAAGAAATGGGTTTCCTGCTTTGACTTAATTCAGGTTTTCTTCTCATCTAACACCTGAATAAGTAGAAAGTTAAAAGTGGGTGGTTGGATATATTATAAAAAAAGTGAATGGGCACCTCACTTTTGGATCAGAGAATCTTTTGAACAACACCCACAGTTCTCTGTCAGCTTTCTATGTTTGTTTGTTTAACATCATTATTGAGATGTAATTCACACACCACACAATTTACCCATTTAAAGTACACAATTAAATGGTATAGTCACAGAGTTGTGTACACACCACAGTCAACTTAAAATATTTTTGCCATCCAAGAAAGAAACCCCATACCCTTCCTCCTCCCACCCCCAGTCCTAGGAAGCCACTAGTCCTTATGTGTCTGTAGGTTAGCCTCTTGTGGACATTTCATATAAATGGAATCATACATTAAGAAGGCCTTTATGACTGGCTTCTTTCACTGAGCATGTTTTCAAAGTTAATCCGTGTGGACAGATCAGTACTTCATTCCCTTTTATTGCTGAATGTATCCCTTTGTATGTATTGATATATAACACATTTTCAGTTCAGTTCAGTTCAGTCGCTCAGTCGTGTTCGACTCTTTGTGACCCCATGGACTGCAGCGCTCCAGGCTTCCCTGTCCATCACCAACTCACGGAGCTTGCTCAAACTCATGTCCATTGGGTCAGTGATGCCATCCAACCATCTCATTCTCTGTCACCCCCTTCTCCTCTTCCCTTCAATCTTTCCCAGCATCACGGTCTTTTCCAATGAGTCAGTTCTTTGCATCAGGTGGCCAAAGTATTAGAGTTTAAGCTTCAGCATCAGTCCTTCCAATGAATATTCAGACTGATTTCCTTTAGTATTAACTGGTTTGATCTCCTTGCAGTCCAAGGGATTCTCAAGAGTCTTCTCCAACACCACAGTTCAAAAGCATCAGTTCTTCGGCACTCAGCTTTCTTTATAATCCAACTCTCACATCCATACATGACTACTGGAAAAACCATAGCTCTGATTAGACAGACCTTTGTTGACAGAGTAATATCTCAGCTTCTTAATATGCTGTCTAAGTTGGTCATAGTTTTTCTTCCAAGGAGCAAGCATCTTTTAATTTCATGGCTGCAGTCACCATCAGTGAATTTGGAACCCCCCGAAATGAAGTCTGTCACTGTTTCCATTGTTTCCCCATCTATCTTCCATGAAGTGATGGGACTGAAAGCTATGATCTTAGTTTTCTGAATGTTGAGTTTTAAGCCAACTTTTTCACTCTCCTCTTTCACTTTCATCAAGAGGCTCTTTAGTTCTTCACTTTCTGCCATAAGAGTGGTGTCATCTGCATATCTGAGGTTATTGATATTTCTCCCAGCATTCTTGATTCCAGCTTGTCCTTCATCCAGCCCGGCATTTCTCATGATGTACTCTGCATATAATTTAATAAGCAGGGTGACAGTGTACAGCCTTGAGGTACTCCTTTCTCAATTTGGAACCAGTCTGTTGTTCCATGTCTAGTTCTAACTATTGCTTCTTGACCTGCATACAGATTTATCAGGAGGCAGGTAAAAGATGGTCTGATATGCCCATCACTTTAAGAATTTTCCACAGTCTGTTGTGATCCACACAGACAATGGTTTTGATGTAGTCAATAAAGCAGAAGTAGATGTTTTTCTGGAACTCTCTTGCTTTTTCGATGATCCATCGGATGTTGGCAATTTGATCTCTGGCTCCTCTGCCTTTTCTAAATCCAGGTTGAACATCTGGAATTTCATGGTTCACATACTATTGAAACATGGCTTGGAGAATTTTGAGCATTACTTTGCTAGCGTGTGAGATGAGTGCAATTGTGCAGTAGTTTGAAGATTCTTTGGCATTGCCTTTCTTTGGGATTGGATTGAAAATTGACCTTTTCCAGTCCTGTGGCCACTGCTGAGTTTTTGAAATTTGCTGGCATATTGAGTGCAGCACTTTCACAGCATGATCTTTTAGGATTTGAAATAGCTCAACTGGAATTCGTCACCTCCAGTAGCTTTGTTTGTAGTGATGCTTCCTAAGGCCCACTTGACTTCCCATTCCAGGGTGTCTGGCTCTAGGTGGGTGATCACACCATCATGGTTATCTGGGTCATGAAGCTCTTTTTTTGTATAGTTCTTCTGTGTATTGTTGGCACCTCTTCTTTAATAACTTATGCTTCAGTTAGGTCCATACCATTTCTGTCCTTTATTGTGCCCATCTTTGCATGAAATGTTCCCTTGGTATCTCTAATTTTCTTGAAGAGATCTCTAGTCTTTCCCATTCTATTGTTTTCCTCTATTTCTTTGTATTGATCACTGCTGCTAAGTCCCTTCAGTCGTGTCTGACTCTGTGCGACCCCATAGACAGCTCCCACCAGGGTCCCCCATCCCTGGGATTCTCCAGGGAAGAACACTGGAGTGGGTTGTCATTTCCTTCTCCAAAGCATGAAAGTGAAAAGTGAAAGTGAAAAAGTTGCTCAATCGTATCCAACTCTTAGTGACCTAATGGACTGCAGCCTACCATGCTCCTCCATCCATGGGATTTTCCAGGCAAGAGTACTGGAGTGGGGTACCATTGGCTTTCTTATCTCTCCTTACTGTTCTTTGGAACTCTGCATTCAGATGGGTATATCTTTCCTTTTCTGCTTTACCTTTAGCTTCTCTTCTTTTCTCAGCTATTTGTAAGGCCTCCTCAGACAACCATTTTGCCTTTTTGCATTTCTTTTTCTTGGGGATGGTCTTGATCACTGCCTCCTGTACAATGTCACAAACCTCCGTCTATAGTTCTTTAGGTACTGTATCCATCAGATCTAATCCCTTGAATCTATTTGTTACTTACACTGTATAATCATAAGGAATTTGGTTTAGGTCATACATGATTGGTCTAGTGGTTTTCCCTACTTTCTTCAATTTAAGTCTGAATTTGGCAGTAACGAGTCCATGATCTGAGCCACAGTCAGCTCCTGGTCTTGTTTTTGCTGACTGTGTAAGGCTTCTCCATCTTTGGCTGCAAAGAATATAATCAATCTGATTTTTGTGTTGACCGTATAGTGGTGTCCACGTGTAGAGTCTTCTCTTGTGTTGTTAAAGAGGGTGTTTGCTATGAGAAGTGCATTCTCTTGGCAAAACTCTGTTAGCCTTTGCCCTGCTTCATTTCATACTCCAAGGCCAAATTTGCCTGTTACTCCAGGTATCTCTTGACTTCCTATTTTTGCATTCCAGTCCCCTATAATGAAAAGGACATCCCTTTTGGGTGTTAGTTCTAGAAGATCTTGTAGGTCTTCATAGAACCAGTCAACTTCAGCTTCTTTAGCATTACTGGTCGGGGCATAGACTTGGATTACTGTGGTATTGAATGGTTTGTCTTGCGAATGAACAGAGATCATTCTGTCATTTTTTGAGATTGCATCCAAGTACTGCATTTCAGACTTTTTTGTTGACTATGATGGCTACTCCATTTCTTCTAAGGGATTCTTTCCCACAGTAGTAGATATAATGGTCATCTGAGTTAAATTTTCCCATTCCAGTCCATTTTAGTTCACTAATTCCTAAAATGTCCATGTTCACTCTTGCCGTCCCGTTTGACCACTTCCAATTTGCCTTGATTCATGGACCTAACATTCCAGATTCCTATGCGACATTGCTCTTTACAGTATCGGACCTTGCTTCCATCACCAGTCACATCCACAACTGGGCATCATTTTTACTTTGGCTCCATCTCTTCATTCTCTCTGGAGTTATTTTTCTACTCTTCTCCAGTAACATATTGGGCACCTACTGACCTGGGGAGTTTATCTTTCAGTGTCATATCTTTTTGCCTTTTCATACTGTTCATGGGGTTCTCAAGGCAAGAATGCTGAAGTGGTTTGCCATTCCCTTCTCCAGTGGACCACGTTTTGTCAGAACATCTTCTCCACTGTGACCCATCCATCTTGGGTGGCCCTGCACGGCATGGCTCATAGTGTTATTGAGTTAGACAAGGCTACAGTCCCTTTGATCAGTTATATATAACACATTTTACTTTATCCATTCATCAGCTGATGGACATTTAAGTTGTTTCCACCCTAGCTATTATAAGCAATGATGAGCATCTGTTAAATAATTATTAGCTTTTACGTAATTCCTTTTAAGTAGTATGTATTCATTGCAGAAAACTGAAAAACCCTGAAGAATATAAAGACTATGATAAAATTTATTCATAATCCCACCATTCAAAAGTAAGGTCCTTTTACAAATTTTTCAAAAATAAACTTTAACACTTTTTCTGTGGGGAAAAAAAAATATATGTTCATGTAGTTCATTAATTCCTCATTTCTTTTTAAGATTTACTCATTTGAGCAGATTTTGTTTGCAAAAATCATAGCAAATCAGGCCACTGCAGTTATAATAATTTATAGATCATTATACAGTGGGAGTAATCAGGTATCAGGTGGGGAAGGAGGAGGGTTTAGAGAAAGGTTGATAGAAGAGGAAACATGTTTTGTGAATATGTGCATGAGTTTTTGGTACCGATATCAATAAATAGAAACTTTGAGATTTCTAATAAGGCCACATTTGTTCTGTTGTAGGAAGTTAGCAGGATGTACTGTCTTCATCACAGGTGCAAGCCGTGGCATTGGCAAAGCGATTGCTTTGAAAGCAGCCAAGGATGGAGCAAACATAGTCATCGCTGCGAAGACCGCCCAGGCGCACCCCAAACTTCCAGGCACCATCTATACCGCTGCTGAAGAAAGTACGTTTCAATAAACCGAGAATTTGCTGGAAAGTTTAGTTATATCTGTCTGAAGTCTATCCTAAAAATAATTTTATCTGGTTAAAGAAATATTTTGTCACCTTAGAGCGGTGTTTGGGGATCATTTTTCTCCCTAGCTTTTTTAAGTAATGGGAGTGATTTCCGTTAAAAATCATATCTCATGAGGCCAGTGGTTCTTGGATGAGAGCAAAGAGCAGAGGAGTGGAAGCAGAGGAAAGAATTTAAGAGGTGTATGGTGTGAATGAAAAAACGCTCCATGTTACCTGTTCTCTGCATAATTTGCAAGTCATTGTTTTAATACTTTCAGGTCACAAACAGTTATTTTTTTTCTTTTAAAAAATTTATTTACTTTTAATTGAAGGATAATCACTTTACAATACTGTGTTGGTTTCTCCCGGACATCATCGTGAATCAGCCATAGATATACGTATGTGCCCTCCCTCCTGAGCCTCCCTTCCATCTCCCACCCCATCCTACCCCTCTAGGTTGTTACCGAGCCCAGGGAACACAAATAGTTATTGAGTGCTTATATTCAAGGCACTGTGCCAGGAGTGAGGGCTTCAGCTTCAGCTGATATGCTAGTTTTGTTAGTTATGTTAATAGTGCTGTGGTTATGTAAAGGGAATACATATGAAGCAATTATGAATGAAGTGATGCCTGGAATTTGTTTTGAAATATACCAGCAAAAAACGAAACAGAATTGGTGGTAGATAAATTTACTGAAAAACATGGTCAATCATTGAAGATAGTTAATGGATTCATGATAGTTCATTATACTATTCTTTATATTTTTGTACATTTTAAGAAATTTTCCATAGTAAACACCTTTTAAATTACCTTCCCCCCTTATTTCTTTTTAATAGCATTTGTTAAAATTGCCTTCTTTTTTGTTTGTCTTTTAAATGGAATTGACCTTGCTAGTCTGTAGATGGCTATGAATTCAGTCTGTCCTACAGCAGGACAGAGTTGCTAGTAGTTGGAAGACATCGTTATTTATACTGATTTTCTGAAAATGGGGTACTTTTTCCTTTTGACTCATGTCAGAGGTTTGGTATTGATGAAAGTTTTAACATTTGAATGCATCTTTATTTATCCTTTGTAGTCAAAGCAGCTGGAGGAAAGGCCTTGCCATGTATTGTTGATGTAAGAGATGAAGAGCAAATCAGCAGTGCTGTGGAGAAGGCAGTGGAAAAATTTGGAGGTAGTGCCTTCATTCTGAGATAATTATTGAATATTGGTAAAGTATCGGTATAACTACCACTTTAATTTTTCACTTTCTTTTGATATTTTTACTCTTTAAGTCTTCAGAGTATAGCCAGAAATAAGTATTTGTTCCTACAGAAGCACAGTTTAAAACCATCTGATGAGTAACTGAATAATTGTTAAAAATTATTTTTAATATAACCAATCTCCCATCCAAGGTAAAGTTAAGACCTTGACCATAACATATACATCTATACCCCAGATCCCATCCACTTGTTTTCACGTCCATCATTTGATGACTTTTTAATATTTATTGAGTAAAGTGCAGATTACCTATTGGCTTTCAAGATATTTCGCATTCTGATGTTAACAGACGTGTTTTGGCTCCATATTCTTTCTATATGCCTATGTAAACTCCCTAATCCAGCCAAAAGAGTTTGCTTCCATTTCCTTACCTTAATTTTGTCTCTTCATCTTTTCTCATCCCATTCCTGAAGCTCCTTCAATGACCACTCCTCCACCTCCCACCCTTCCTGAAATGATCCCTTCTTTTTCTTTCGAAATATTTGTGCTTAAATCTCATCTACTTCATGAAGCCAATTTCCCAACTATGCAAAGTAATCACAAATGTACATTTTTCTTTCTCTGAATTCGTAAAACATTCCTTTGGTCCTCTTCTTGTAAAACTTCAGATCTTAGTATTTTTTCTTTTCCCCAAATTAATTCGTAATCTCCTAGAAGGCAAGTATTGGGAGTTGAACTAAGACTTTGATGGTATTATAGCATGGTATTTAGCTGTGTCCAAATCCTGTCCAAACCATTACCATTCTCTCCTTATAATATTCCAGAGACTGTATGTATATGCAGAGGATATTGGGGAACAAGGTAATGCTTTATTAGCAAGTCTCATGCTTATAACCCCTAATGGAGAGTGCTATGTTCTTCTGGACTGGAGCACAAAGCTTTGACTCAAATGGGATCTCTTCCTTTAAATTCAAAATCTTACCCCTGGCTGGCAACCTTTCCCAAAGTAATGTGAATGCCCCTGAGAGAAGACGAGAGAGAATGCAAAATTACTGGGTGTTTATTTATTTATTTTTTTTCCTTCTTCTTCTTACTGATAGGGTCCAAAATATGAAGGAAGAAGGAGAAAAAGCCACATTCAAATGGGGGACCTTTATCTAAAATAACTTCTACCTACTAGGAAAAGTGACCAATTAGTGCCAGTTAGGACTTTACCTAATTAGTTTGAAAGTGAGACTTCTACCTACTAGGAAAAGTGACCAATTAGTGCCAATTAGGATTTACCCTAATTAGTTTAGCCATTCCTTTTTAGGGAGGAATTAAGGGATAAGGTGGTGAGGGTAGAAGAATAGAGCTTTTCCTTCCTCTGTATTCATCCAGTTTTAGTTCTTTCCATTGATCCATTGGTTCTGTCAACTGAGAGTGAATTTATCCTTTCTGGAGATGGAGATCATCAGAATGTAGGGGAGGACTGTTACCACCTTTGTCTGCGCCCTTTCTCAGTCTTGGTTTCTGTCCTCTAATTCTGTTAGAGAACGTGAACAGTTCAGTTGTTGTCTGGTGTTGTCCCAAGAAACCTCTGAAATGGGTCAGGATGGACATTAATTATAGATACTGAAGGCCATACTATAATAAGCCCAGAATTCACCTCCTTTTTAACTTCCCATCTTGAATTCTAGCTGGATCCAGAAGGAGTTACACATTGTGTATTAGTGACAGCATAGTCCAAAAATATGCACCTGAGTGTCAACATGTGAAGACCTCCACTTTGCAGGCTGGGGCTCTTGCAGAGGAGCTGGCATCTCACAAGTTTGTTTCTTCTCCTGTTGTTGCCACAGAGAATTTAAAGAGCCAAACTGAAATCTCTTTCTTGGAAGAATTAAAGCCCAGAAATCTCTCCTCTCCAATTTCCTAACTCTGTTTTGTCCCAGCCAAGGAAGTTTCACTCAGATGCATGGATGGTCTCGATTGGTTTAGCCACCATGGCTTAGATTGTCTTCCATTGAACCTGGCATCATTCCTTCAGCATCTTCAGTGTGGGATTGATCCAGCTTTGTCTATCAAGTGATCTACTTTCCCAGGAACAGACAGAGAAAATGAAAGGGACAAAAGCAAATCTTGTTTTTTGTTTCTTCAGAAGCCAGTTGATCCATATTAATTGATTTGGCATTCATATCCTAGAACTTAGCTGAGTTGGTAGAAATCTTCAGTCAAGAAGATATGCTTCGGACTTCCCTGGTGGTCCAGTGGTTAGGACTTTGCCTTCCAATGCAGGGAGTGCAGGTTCAATCCCTGGTCAGGGAGCTACGGTTCCATATGCCTCACAGCCAAAAAACCAAAACATAATCAAGAGGTATGGTAAGAAGTTCAATGAAGACTTTAAAAAAAGAGAAGATATACTTTTCATATCTTTGGGGGAAGAAAATCTGCCAATGTATTTTGCTTCCTGTTGTTGAGATGGGCATCTGAAACACTTCTGTTTTCTTGCTGAAGTGCAAATTGGTGGTGGAGTTACCTCTCTTGGAATCTTCCCTAACATTTCCTTCCCTCCTCCTTAGGATCCACATTGATGTATTTAAAATATTTTGCTTTCCATTTGTCCATGAACTTCTGCTTTTCTGGCGTAATGATGCAGAATCTTAATTCTTTGGTGAGCTCTGCTCAGCAACTCAACTGCTGCTACCTCCTAATCAGGATGGATGTCACATTTATGAGATGATTCAAGGCCTGCTCTTTTCTTCTCTCTGTATTTTTTTCCTCTAGATCTTCCAAGCCTTTATTTTTGGTTTGTTTGGTTTCAGTTCCATACTGTGGTTGCTGCTGTTATGGTGTGGTTTGGAGTTTTGTAGGCCTTTGAAGTCTGCCTTTTAGAGAAGACTTTACCTTTCTCCTGACTTTTCTCTCTGCCAGGGAATTATTCTTAACAAAGTCCTGAGCAGTGGATGATGCTTTCCCTGTGCCCCTTGGGGACCTCTGCCACATAGTACTACTGCCTATCATCTTGCCTTCCTTCATCTTCAGAGTTTTTATGCCTTGAATAGATTACGCTTTTTCATAAACCACAGATATAATATTTCTTGCCACCTTTTTTTCTGCAGCAGGCATACATGCCTTTTATTCTGTATCATTTCCCACCATTGTGCCCTGATTCATTAAAAACATTTTTCTTTTTGGCCGTACCACGTGGCATGTGAAATCTTAGTTCCCCAGCTAGGGACTGAACCTGTGCCCTTTGCATTGGAAGCCTGGAACCTTAACCACTGGACCACCAGGGAAGTCCCATGCCTGATCTGTTAGGTTGGTGCAGAAGTAATTATGGTTTCAGACCCTGAATCCTTATTAATCAAAATAGGAACCATTACAGTCAACACAATTTTGCCAACAAGAAATAAGTTTGTTTATTCCTGTAGTATAAAAATCCATGCTTCGGGATTCAGCGAACTCTGGGAAAGCATTTTCTTCATCTTGTTGGTTGTAGAAGCATTTCCCCAGCAAAATGTTGTTGAGATGCTTGAAGAAGTGATAGTCGGCTAGAAGACAAGTGACTATGGCAGATGAGGTAAAACTTTGTAGCCCAGTTCATTCAACTTTTCAAATGTTGGTTGTGCTAAGTGCAGTCAGGTGTTGTTGTAAAGAAGAATCGGGCCTTTTCTGTTGACCTGTGCTGGCTGCAGTCACTGAAGTTTTCTGTGCATCTCATCGATTTGCTGAGCATATTTCTCAGATATAGTGGTTTCGCTGGAATTCAGAAAGCTGTAGTGAACCAGGCTCTTAGCAGACCACCACATAGTGGCCATGACCCTTTCTCTGGTGCAGGTTTGGCTTTGGGAAGTGCTTTGGAGCTTCTTTTTGGTTCAGCCACTGAGCTGGTCATGGCCAGTTGTTGTATAAATTCCACTTTTTGTCACGTCACAATCCAATCGAGAAATGGTTTGTTGTTGTTGCATACAATAAGAGAAGACAGCACTTAAATGATTTTTTTTTGATTTGCTGTCAGCTCATGAGGCACCCACTTATCAAGCTTTTTCATTTTCACGTTTCCAATTTGCTTCAACTGCCAAATGACCACAGAATGGTCTGTTGAGTTCTTGGGCAACTTCTCGTGCAGTTGTAAGAGGACCAGCTTCAATTATCCTCTCAGTTGGTCATTGTCAGCTTCTGATGGCTGGCCACTACTCTCCTCATCTTCAAGGCTCTCATCTCCTTTGCAAAACTTCTTGAGCCACCACTGCACTGAACGTTCATCAGTAGTTCCTGGGCCAAATGCATTGTTGATGTTGTGAGTTGTCTCTGCTGCTTAATGACCCATTTTGAACTTACATAAGAAAATCTCTTGAGTTTTGCTTTTTGTCTAACATTATTTCCATAGTCTAAAATACATATAAAATAAGCAGCAAGTAATAATTCATTAGCAAGAAATGTGCATTAAAATGATATATAACATAATCACATTTATTTAAGAATATATTTCAATATCAAATGGCAGAGTTCAACAATGCAAAACCTAAATTACTTTTGCACCAACCTAATATTTTTATTTGGCTCATCTGAGTCTAAAAATTTTGTTACCCCTTAATTGGACCCAGGTTTTTTTTCTTTATCATTGACAAGTCAGATCCAGTTTGCACAATCTGTAGCTTCAGTCCTCATCTACTTTCATTTGCTTTGGGGCTCACTAGAGGATTTATTTGGCAAAAACAGAACTATATTCAGCAACATGGAACTGAGCATTATTTTTCCTACAAAGTTAAAAGCACATTGTATCTCCTTTCTGACCACTTGCCCAGTCCCTATTTCTTTGAGAGATAAAGCTTCATCTAAATTATTTCATCTGATTGTTGATTGTCATTTGTAACTTTATTGCTACTTCAGTCTCAGGTATTCCTTTGGAAAAGGTGTATGGATTCATTACATATTCTGATGTACTGTCTATGGATTATAAGATAAAGTCAAGCATGTATCTGCTAATACTTTTCAAGTAAAAGTAAAAGACCTGTTTTAAAAGTTAAAAGTTAAAGACCTGTCTTTAAACTTAGAAATGCCTCTTAATAGTAGGCTTCCCTGGTGACCCAGATGATAAAGAATCTGCCTGCCATTCAGAGACCCATGTTCTATTCCTGGGTCAGGAAGATCCCCTGGAGAAGAAAATGGCAACCCACTCCAATATTCTTGCCTGGAGAATTCCATAGACAGAGGAGCTTGGTGGGCTACTGTTCATGGGGTCGCAAAGAGTCGAACATGACTGAGCGACTATCACTCACTCACTCACTCACTCACTCATAATAACCTCATTTAAACCATTATTCACACAATGTGAGAGAGGGGCAAAGCAAAGTCAAGAGAATAGTAAAAGACGTTTATGGCAACAGTCTAACCCCAGCAATAGAAGTTGTCATGTATCTATTTGACAAAATATTAAATGTTCTTTAAAAAGAATTTTGGCAGCAACGTGGATGCAACTAGAGATGATCATACTAAATGAAGTAAGTCAGAAAGAGATATACCCTGTAGTATTACTTATATGTGGGATCTAAAATATGATACAAATGAACTTATCTATGAAACAGAAACAGACGCACAGACACAGAGAACAGACCTGTGGTTGCCAGGTGGGAGAGGAGTGGGGAGGGAAGGACTGGGATTTTGGTATCAGCAGGTACAAACCATTACATATAGAATGGATGAGCAACGAGATCCAACCATATAGTTCAGGGAGCTATATTCAATATCCTGAGATAAAGCATAATGGAAAAGAATATAAAAAAGAATGTATATATATGTAAAACTGAGTCACTTTACTGTATATCAGAAATTGACATTGCAAATCAATGTTACTTTAGTTTGAAAAAAATGAATTATGAAGGCCATGTAGAAGTGCAAAAATGTGTTGAGATGCTTTTGTATTTTACCATTTTCATTTAACATTATTTAAGCTTGGAGAAGGCAATGGCAACCCACTCCAGTATTCTTGCCTGGAAAATCCCATGGATGGAGGAGCCTGGGCTGTGCAGTCCATGGGGTTGCTAAGAGTCAGACACGACTGAGCGACTTCACTTTCACTTTTCACTTTCATGCATTGGAGAAGGAAATGGCAACCCACTCCAGTGTTTTTGCCTGGAGAATCCCAGGGACGGGGGAGCCTGGTGGGCTGCCGTCAATGGGGTTGCACAGAGTTGGACGTGACTGAAGTGACTTAGCAGTAGCAAGCTTGTAGCCATAAATGTTACATATGGATAAGGACTAGATAGAATATGCAGAAATAATTATGATTCTAGATTTAATTTATTTTGTGTATAAGTTTATCTACTTTGATGATTTGCCTAGAATTGAAACTCTGAGTCATTTCTATTTTCCCGGTTCCAAGACCAGAAAGGAGCTCTTTCATTTAGGTAAGGGCCTTCAAGGGGAAAGGGAGACCGGTGTCCTTGGAAGGAAGGCAGACCTTGGAAAGATGCTGGAGAGGAGGGAAAACTTTAAGGAAGTTGACCTAAGGTTTTGGAGACAAAGAGGGAATTAAGAGATCAGGAATTAAGAGAACAGATAAGGACTGAAGCTACAAACTACTGAGGACTAAGCGTCCTTGTGGTTTCCTGTGGAGCCCTGATGATGGGCTGACTTCACAGTGCCAGTGAAAATCATTTGCGTACTGTTTTGACATAGCTGAGTCCTACGCTGGGAAATTGGTCAGTCATATTATCTAAAAGAAGTGTTTGTGAACTCAGGATTCAACTGTATAAATATTGTTTATTTCTTTCTGTTGTAAAGTCTAAATGACATTACTAAGAAGTTGATTATTTGAAAACAGGAATTGATATTTTGGTGAATAATGCCAGTGCAATTAGCTTGACCAACACATTGGAAACACCTACGAAGAAAGTGGATTTGATGATGAACGTCAACACCAGAGGCACCTATCTTACGTAAGTTGAAGAGCTGTGGGAGAGACTTTCCTGGTGGTCCAATAGTGAAGATTCCTTGCTCCTAATGCAGGAGGCCCAGGTTCAATCCCTGGTCAGGAGGAACTAGATGCCACGTGATACAGCTAATATCTGGAGAAGCCAAATAAATAAATACTTTAAAAAAAAGGAAAAAATAGCTATGAGTGTTGCAGTGCTTTGCCAGAGAACTAGTTGTGGACATATTTGAATAGGTTAGCAATCAGTTTGAAATCTAGTCAATCCTTATTTGTATTTCTAAGTTTTAATTAAACAGATCATCTCCAATGGGCTTCCCTCATGGTTCAGATGGTAAAGAATCCACCTGCAGTGCAGAAGACCTGGGTTTGATCCCTAGGTTGGGAAAATCCCCTGGAGAAGGGAATGGCTACCCACCCCAGTATTCTTGCCTGGAAAATTCCATGGGCTGAGAAGCCTGGAGGGCTACAGTCCATGGGGTCGCAAAGAGTCAGACACAACTGAGCAACTAACACTTAACTTGTCATCTCCAGTATTATATGTGTTTGTTTCATGTTAAATGCATGCTTATAGAAATTCTGTAATAAGGCTCAACTGTATTTTTGAACAGTTGATCTTTCTTATACCCAGCTCACTTTATTCATTTATTCAAATGCCCTGTAGGCCTTTGAGCTTACAGCACTCAAAGTAACATGATTCATGTGAAAGCTAAGAAGTGCAGTGCCTAGCACACAGTGAACTTAGCTGCTTTATTAAGCTCAAGATACTAGTATCTAAGTGTGGCACTGAGTTTTCAGTATAATGAGTAAGATAGGGCATGTTGCCATGGAAAATGTACCTGGTTAGGATTAGTGATGCTGAGGGTTAGGCAAGCAAAGTGCTGGTGGAAAGGTTTTGTCTAATAGATCAAAGGAGAAGCTCATGTTTATAATGTAAATGAAATGAACTCTTTCCTTTGAGTGTAAAATATGGTCTTATTGCTTGAAATAGGTTGTTTGTTTCCCATTGATGTTTTGAGGTGCGGCTTCACTGTTCTAATGACTATCAGCTGTAATATTGTTTGTCCTTCTTTCTCACTCCCATAATTGTGAAGTACCTCTGGAATGGAAAAACAATATGTACAAAAACCCTTTACTTTAGTGATATTAATTGTATTTGGTTTATAAACTTAAAATGACATTGCAGATGGTAACAAGAATTTTGTACATTGATAAGAAAGAAATTAACTTAAGAAGAATGGACTAGTTTCAAGTCCTAGAAGTTATTGAATGTGAAATAAAACTAAACACTATGAAGTTAGTAAGCTATAATATGTTATTAAGCTGTGTATTATAGCTTAATAGTTAAATATTTAAAATTATTGGACCTGTGTCTTTTGTAAAATACCTACCTTTTCGAATGGGATTTAAAAAAAAAAACAACTAAAATTGCCCCCAAAGGAATATTGCATTGTGTGTTGGCACAGATTAAGTTTGGTAATGTGTTGGGAGTTAATGTTATTAACTTACAGTTTCTTTGTGGTAGGAATACCATACCTACTAAGATGAAAAAAATCAGAATGTGTAAACTAATAATTTCAGTTGTTTATTTCATGTTTAATACATGTACTGTTCTAAGTACCTCATATATATTGTCTCATTTTAATCCCTTGGTCAGTCCTAGATAGTAGCAAGTATTACCAGCATTTGCAAATGAGAAAACTGAGAATCGGAATACTCTATATATTTGCCCCAGATCACACAATGAAGGGCAAAAGGAGACTTTGAACCCAGGTCTGTCTGACTTGGAATGATGTAGCTGAAGATAATCTAAGTTGGATTTAAGGCTAATGTGCTACTTACTTGATTGTTTTCATCAGGCAGATCATATTGTCAGGCCATTATATAAAGTTTCAAAGGATGAATATTAGTTGCTTTTGCTATCTTCATTCTCGATAAATGGGAAAAAAGCCAACAAAAGTATCGTATAAGTTACTGAACAAGTTCAGTTGCTCTGTAGAAGTAGTTTAACATATGATTTTAAAAAGTAATGAAGCTGTTAGAAAGCTAGCAGTTTGACTGGTGTTTTCTTTTGCTTTCAGATCTAAAGCATGCATTCCTTATTTGAGAAAGAGTAAAATTGCTCATATCCTCAATCTCAGCCCACCTCTGAACCTGAATCCACTGTGGTTCAAACAGCACTGTGGTAGGTGGTAGGGTGAGGGGATGACTTGTTTAGTCAATCTGTTTTACATTAAATCAGTGTATTGATGATGTAATCACAGTTTGTACATAGTGTTAACATTAAGTTTTCTCTGCAGAAGTTGGTAGCATTTTGGTAAGTAGATTCTTAATCTGTCAGTTTTTAAATGGAGGTATAATTTACATTAAATAAAATGCATAGTTGTTAATGGTTGAGTCTGATGAGTTTTGACAAATAGATACACCTGAATAACCAATACTCAAATGATGATGTGGATATCCACCATCCTGGAAAGCTCCCTCAAGTACCAGTGGGTGTGTTTTACTGTATATAACTTATTCTTCAATAAAGTTGATTAAGACTACCATGATTGACATGTATGCATTGCTATGTTTAAAATGGATAGCCAACAGCGACCTGCTGTCTGGATCAGGGAACTCTGCTCAATATTATGTGACAGCCTAAATGGGTAAGGATTTGGAAGGGAGTGGATATGTGTATATACATAACTGAATCACTTTGCTGTATACCTAAAACTAGCACAGCATTGTTGATAAAGTCATATAAAATAAAATAAAATAAAAAAAACTGTCCATGAAATACTTTACTTTTCACACCTAACTAATGATGTAAGATGAGTATGCTAAATAACAGGCCTTCCCCAGTATCTCAGTGGTAAAGAATCCACCTGCAATACAGGAGACATAGGAGACATAGCTTCGATCCCTGGGTCAGGAAGGTCCCCTGGAAGAGGGCATGGCAACCCACTCCAGTATTCTTGCCTGGAGAATCCCATGGACAGAGGAGCCTGGCAGGTTATAATCCATAGGGTTGCAAAGAGTCGGACACGACTGAAGTAACTGTGCTAAATACCAAGATTTATGTATAGGTGCCTCCTTTGAGGTTATTGTATCAGATACTTACTCCTTATTTCAACATAATTCCATAAAATTTGGAAAGGAGGACATTTGGAATAAAAACCCACAGAACAAAACTAAAACAAGTTCTGTTTTAATTGACTCAGTTAAATGAATTTGCAACCTTTTGTTTATGTTTTATTAGAAGTAGTCTTGCCTGGAAAATCCCATGGACGGAGGAGTCTGGTAGGCTGCAGTCCATGGGGTCGCTAAGAGTCGTGTCACTTTCCCTTTTCCCTTTCATGCGTTGGAGAAGGAAATGGCAACCCACTCCAGTGTTCTTGCCTGGAGAATCCCAGGGATGGGGGAGCCTGGTGGGCTGCCATCTATGGGGTCGCACAGAGTCGGACACGACTGAAGTGACTTAGCAGCAGCAGCAGCAGCAGCAGTTTTCCTTTAAATGGCCAGTTTCATTGAAAAAAGGATAAAAAAAGAAACAATAATGTAATTTATCCCCATAATATTCAGAGGAATAAAAGTTTATTACTGCCTCTTTTCTTTTAAACAATTACTAGGATGGAAATATTTTAAAGTAGTTCATCCTTGATATATATAAAATTGTTTACATAGAAAACTGTTCTTTTAAAAATAGTACATTAAAAGTTTTTGTGAAGTGAAGAAGTGAAGTTGCTCAGTCATGTCCGTCTCTTTGCGACCCCATAGACTGTAGCCCACCAGGCTCCTTGGTCCATGGGATTTTCCAGGCATGAATACTGGAGTGGGTTGCTATTTCCTTCTCCAGGGGATCTTCCCTACCCAGGGATCGAACCTGGGTCTCCTGCATTGTAGGCAGATGCTTTACCGTCTGAGCTACCAGGCAAGTACAAAGTTTTTGTACTAATATAAATATTAAATAATTCTGAAAAATGTATCAAGGAAAAACAGTAATAGAAGGAAATTGGTATTTATACTCACAAATTAATTTGTTTCTTAATTAAATTCTTGATGGTTTCTTTCAGCTTACACTATTGCTAAATATGGTATGTCTATGTGTGTACTTGGAATGGCAGAAGAATTTAAAGGTGAAATTGCAGTCAATGCATTGTGGCCTAAAACAGGTATGTACTTATGAAAGAAATCCATTTGTTGGGTTCTCATTTATTGTCTTAGACACTCTTGGGTGGGTGCTGCTACTGTTAAGTCACTTCAGTCGTGTCCAACTCTGTGCAACCCCATAGACGGCAGCCCACCAGGCTCCCCAGTTCCTGGGATTCTCCAGGCAAGAACACTGGAGTGGGTTGCCATTTCCTTCTCCAATGCATGGAAGTGAAAAGTGAAAGTGAAGTTGCTCAGTCATGTCCGACTTAGCGACCCCATGGACTGCAGCCTACCAGGCTCCTCCGTCCATGGGGTTTTCCAGGCAAGAGTACTGGGTGGGTAGGGTGGGTGCAAATGAGTAGATCATCAAAAGGAAACCTCAGTATGTCAGTTTGGAAACAAGTTCAGCTTTTTATTGTCTATGAAAGACCCTTTTCAGTCATCTTCTATTTGACTACATGGTTGCTGTACTAGAAACACTAACGCTGGAAGAGTCTCATAAAAGCCTATAGGAAGCCAGCTGCGCTTCCCTGACCTTTTTTCCACCCTTGTCTTTGGTACCTTAAATTCTGTAGCTTCTCTTGCAGTTACTTTTATTTTCTCCTCACACATCCCAGAAAATGCTTCTTTACTTTCTTGTACTCTTACTAATTTGTCTTTTTCCTTTATGAGAAGCTGACTTTTCTGTACTTTCACATAAGTTCTGAGTTCACAGAGTGTCTGGATCCCCTTTAGGTGACAGGGTAACCTGCCTATGGCTGGGCTTTGTATGCAGCTTTTGAGTTAAATGTACAGTGGAAGCTGATGGCTTGCAGGTTAGGGAATATGTTGTATAAACATAAGGGGAGGGAAATGACAGAAAGGGAAGGCTTGTCCTACTTATCCTCCACTTATATATCAGAACAACTTAAAGGAGGAAAAAGAAAAAAAACTATTCTTATTCTACCTTTTTTTCATATATTTAATAGTGCCTATGAAAACCTTAACCTCTTTTATTTTCTTCACTCTAAATGACAATCCTACCCCACAAAAGTATGAAAAAGAGAAAACATAGTGGGAATCACTTTTTCATTTCACTTAAAAAAAAAATTAACAGAACTTTTGTTGCACTAACATCAGGACTCCAACATGTAAGTTAGTGTGACCCCTTTCTAGGGAATCTCCTTAGGGTCAATACGGGATTTTCCTGATTCTCCCCATTGGGTCATTTAATGTATTCCTATATCTTCTAAGGACCTTGATATTGTTTATTCCCATTCTTCTTCCTTCTGGCATTGTTTTCTTTGTTCATTCATCACTCAACGAATACCTAGTGGACAGTTGCCATGGGGCAGACATTGTGCAGGGTTCAGTGGCCTTTTCACCTTGTAAATGAGTCGGTTGGTAGAGCTGTCTGCAAAAGAACATTTAATTCAGTATTTTGGCACATTATAATAGCTCTAGAGGTGCTCTTGAATGGAACTGCCACGTACAGCAGTGTGGACTGTACCCAGAGCTGTAGCTTAGGAACAAAGGAGGGGTTTCTTTCACTTCCCATCTGCTGTGTGCCAGGTAAGGACATTTCCTCAGCCCCAGGCACTGGTGAGAGGCCTAATGGTCTATGGTATTGAAGCTGAGAGAACAGGGGCTGTGAGGCAGAATTTATGGAGCCCCGGGATATGTTGCTAATGTAACTGTTAGGAAAATTGAGCCATTGCACCCAGCTCTCTCATCACCATCTTTGTTTTCTAATAAGAACTCCAGGAATTAAAAAAAAAAAAAAGGTTTTTATGTGAAGTGTAGTTGATGTAGGGCTTCCCTGGTGGTTCAGTGGTAAAGAACCACCTAACATAATACTGTAAATCAGATGTGGTAAAGATTCAGATTCAGTGGTAAAGAATTCGCCTGCCAATGCAGGAGTTGCAGGTTTGATCCCTGGGTTGGGAAAATACCCTGGAGAAGGAAATAGCAACCCACTCCAGTATTCTTGTCTGGGAAATCCCATGGATAGAGGAGCCTGGTGGGCTACAGTCCATGGGGTCGCAAAAAAGTCAGATACAACCTAGTGACTACAAAGCAGCAACATGGTTGATTTACAGTATTATGTTAGTTGCAGGTGTACAACATTGTCACTTGATACTTGCATACATAGTGGACTGATCACTGTGATAAGTCTAGTAACCATCTGTCCCCATGCAAAGTTATTACACTAATATTGACCATATTCCTTATGCTACATGTTATATTCCTGTGGTTTATTTATTTTATAACTGGAGGTCTGTCTCTCTTCATCGCTTTCAGCTATTTTGCCCCACCCTGTACCCCACTCTCCTCTGGCAGCCACCTGTTTGTATCTGTCTGTTTTCATTTTGTTTTGTTCATTTATTTTGTTTTTCAGATTCCACACATAAGTGAAACCATATGATATTTGTCTTCCTCTGTCTGACATTTCATTTAGCATAATATGCTCTAAATCCATCCATGTTGTCACAGGTAGCAAGATTTCATTTTTTTAATGGCTGAGTAGTGTTCCATTGTGTATGTATGTATTATATATCACCACATCTTATTTATCTATTGATGGCCTTTTAGGTTGCTTCCATATCTGGGTTATTGTAAGTAATGCTGCAGTGAACGTGGGTATGCATATATATTTTTGAATTGGTGTTTTCGTTTTCTTTGGGTAAATACCCAGAAGTGAAATTGCTGGATCATGTGGCAGTTCTATTTTTAACTTTTTTTATGAGGAATCAGTTTTTTTTAATATTCCATCTGCCAGTTTGACCAAGATTCCTTTATTTCCTAATCTACCAGGGTATCAGAACCATGATTTATTGCTTCTTCATTTCCCTTATGTTACTCTAGCAGACAAAATTCTTTTAAGATTTTCTAGAGAATAGTATTTGTTGCAATGAGGCAAAAGATGATAGTGAAAAAACTGCTTCTACGATATTTTCAAACTACATGTCAAGACTCACTGGTGAGTCATGAAATCAATTTAGTGAGGCATGAAATCAATTTGGTGGATTGTGAAATTGATTTAGTAGATAGCAGCCAGAATTTTGTTGTTGTTTCATTTTATTTTTAATTGAAATAGAGAATATTAGAGAGCATTGCACATTGTAATAGTGTTTTTTGGTAAACTTTAAAACTTATATATGAATATCCTATATAAATGAAACATGCATATGTTTATGAGTGTTTATGTGTAGGTATTATATGTTTTTAGTCTTGCTCATAAGAACTGTTACTTATTGTGAATCACAGTAAAACAGTTTAAAACTCGGACTTTTCTTTGCCTCTTTTTTTCAGCTTCTTTTCCTTCTCTCATCCTTCCTCAGCCTCCTCTCCCTGCCTTAATCACTGCTGTTTGTTGTGAAAGTTGATAGTCAGAAAGTTAGTACCTGTGCATCTCCTTCATATCACTTACAGCATTTGAATTTAAATTACTGATAACAATAACAATAGTCTTTTTTGCTAGAAAAGCTTCCTAAAGATATAGTATCTGTTTTGTCCATTTTGTTATCATCATTGCAGACATTCAATAAATATTGATATTTGATGAATGAATGAATACAGTATGATTAGTTTCCATGTAGGTCCATAACAGACATTCCAAATAAAAGGTTTATATAAGAAAGGGGAAGAATACTGTATGACTTGGAATGTGAAGGACATTATCAGGATTGGCAGGAGAAATCAGCTCACTGCCTAGATCTTTGCTTTAGTTGAGATGTTCATTTTATTAATAGAAGGTTTACTTGACATCTTGGAACCATTGGTGTCGTTTGGGTCCTAGACTTGTATAACAGAGTGAGTTGAATTTACGGTCATGCTCCTTACGTTACATGGCATGATGAATGACGTAAAGGATACTTTTGAAACATAGCAAGAGGACCATGTAGCTCAAATTAAAAGTCAGAAAGGGAGGTCCTTTAATGAAACAATTGAAATAAGACTGAGGATGTTGGAATTAACAAGGAGAACTGAACAAGGCATTCTTGGCAGAGGGAACAACAGAGTCTGAAGTATGGGAAAATACCGGATGTTTGGTGGAACTGCAAGAAGTTGTTATGGTGTATCTATGATGGGGTGTGGACTTTTTATTTCCCTCTGAACTGGAGCAACTGGCGAATAGTTCGGATTGGCCTGGATGTTGGATGGGTGTGAGGTTGTGGGTGAGATGGACAGACTGAGTCCAAGGGTTTTGATTGCCAAGTTTAGGAGCTTGAATTTTAACCTGTATTCAGTAGAGAGTCACTTTAGAATTTTAGAGGCAGGAGAGCAATAATAAGCAGAAGGCAAAGAGGAGCAGTGGTTTGTTGATGAGGTTTAGGAAGTTTAATTTAGCATCTGAATAGGCTAACTTGTAAGATTGTGGAAAGAGGAGGCAGGAAACCTAGCTAGAATATTGCATTATTTATGATGGAGGCAATGAAAATGGATTTGAAAGGGTGTTCAGGCTCCTCGCTGTTTCTGAGGCCTCTATTTAAAAGACACATCTTTTCTTTCTGGACCATATAGCATGTTCCAGACATGAAAACTCAGCTAACCAGAGAGGTCAAGGTGGCAGCTGGCCTCTATGGTACTAGAAACCAAAACTGGTTTCCATTTTCAAGGGACCTACTTATCAACTAGGTTAAGCAGTTTATACCATATTTCATTGATTCTGAGATGCCCATGTTTTCATGTTTGCATCTTTGATACCAGGTTGCTCATATATAGTTGATGTATTATAGTTTAACTGGCAGGTTTTTTCTCCTTGGTGGTTGCACTTGATAATCAATGGTATCTTTGGTTCAGTGAGCACATACAAGAATATATGTGTATGTGTAGATACAGAGAACAGAGTAGTGGCTACCAGAGGGGAAGTGTGGGGAGGGTGAAATCGGTAAAGGGGATTAACTGTATGGTAATGGATGGAAGCTAAACTTTCGGTGGTTAGCATGCTGTAGTGTATATAGAAGTCGAAATATAAACACCTGAAACATCTATACTATTATAAACCAATTTATTGAGATAATTTTTTTTAAAGATATTTTGAAAAGTTTTGGGAATGGATGGCAGTGATGTACTGCATTGTGAATGTACTTAATGCCAAAGAACTGTGCACTTAAAAGTGATTAATCTGAAATAAAACTAAGAATATACAAATGGGACCTAAGTAAACTTAAAAGCTTTTGCACAACGAAGGAAACTATAAGCAAGGTGAAAAGAGCCTTCAGAATGGGAGAAAATATTACCAAATGAAGCAACTGACAAAGAATCAATCTCAAAAATATACAAGCAGCTCCTGCAGCTCAATTCCAGAAAAATAAATGACCCAATCAAAAAATGGGCCAAAGGACTAAACAGACATTTCTCCAGAGAAGACATACAGATGGCTAACAAACACATGAAAAGATGCTCAACATCACTTATTATCAGAAAAATGCAAATCAAAACCACAATGAGGTACCATCACATGCCAGTCAGAATGGCTGCTATCAAAGAGTCTACAAACAATAAATGCTAGAGGGTGTGGAGAAAAGGGAACCTTCTTACACTGTTGGTGGAATTCAAACTAGTACAGCCTCTATGGAGAACAGTGTGGAGATTCCTTAAAAAACTGGAAATAGAACTGCCATAAGACACAGCAAGCCCGCTGCTGGGCATACACACTGAGGAAATCAGAATTGAAAGAGACACATGTACCCCGATGTTCATCACAGCACTGTTTACAATAGCCAGGACATGGAAGCAACCTAGATGTCCATTGGCAGATGAATGGATGAGAAAGCTGTGGTACATATACACAATGGAGTATTACTCAGCCATTAAAAAGAATGCATTTGAATCAGTTCTATTATGAGGTTGGTGAAACTGGAGCCTATTACACAGAGTGAAGTAAGTCAGAAAGAAAAACACCAATACAGTATACTATTGCATATATATGGAATTTAGAAAGATGGTAATGATAACCCTGTATGCAAGACAGCAAAAGAGACACAGATGTAAAAAACAGTCTTTGGACTCTGTGGGAGAAGACAAGGGTGGGATGATTTAAGAGGGTAGCATTGAAACATGTATATTATCATATGTGAAGCAGATTGCCCGTCCAGGTTTGATGCATGATACAGGATGCTCAGGGCTGGTGCCAAGGGATGACCCTAGGCGATGGGATAGGGAGGGAGGCAGGAGGGGGGTTTTGGATGGGGAACACATGTGTGCCTATGGCTGATTCATGTCGATGTATGGCAAAAACCACTACAATATTGTAAAGTAATTAGCCTCCAATTAAAATAAATAAATTAATTTTTTTTAAAAAAGGTTAATCTGAAAGAAAACCAATAACGTGCACCTACACCATCAAAAGGGCTTCTCTGGTGGTGCTAGTGGTATAGAACCTGCCTGCCAGCGCGGGAGACGTAAGAGATGTGGGTTCAATCCCTGGGTCAGGAAGATCCCCTGGAGAAGGGCATGGCAACCCACTCCAATCGTCTTGCCTAGAGAATCCCATAG
Organism: Bubalus kerabau; assembly: GCF_029407905.1. Lineage (NCBI taxonomy): Eukaryota > Metazoa > Chordata > Mammalia > Artiodactyla > Bovidae > Bubalus > Bubalus kerabau. Next base: position 171,562,740 of record NC_073627.1, read on the forward strand.
ACAAAGGAGCCTGGCAGGCTACAGTCCATAGAGTTGCAAAGAGTCGAACACAACTGAAGCGACTTTGCATGCACTCCAGCAAACAAGTGGTTAAAATATATGTACATATGATTGAAAATGGTTAAAATATGTATTCATCTCTTCAGTAAAGTATTTTTTAAAAAAAGAAACAAAACTAAAATTACTTCTTGTGCTTAGAAGACATAAATTTTTTTTCATATACCAAGCTATAATCAGGAGAGCCATACTTTCCAGTTATTGCTTAATAAGACTTAAGTTTCAGGGTTGCTTTTAGGATTCTTGTGATCCAAGGCATATCAGCTTTCATTATAAATCTTGATTTTTTTTTTTTTTTTGCCAGAAATCATCAGGGAATTTGATTTGATTCATCCTGTTATTAATCTGCTTTTATTGTCAGTTGTATTAGCTCTTGGGTTGGCCTGTTGACATTGCAAAACTTTTGTTGAGAGCAACTGCATGGCTCACTTCCTGATTTAGGGGGTTTATTCATGCCTTGTTTGTATCTTCCATAGAAAAGTAATTAAAGTAATGATAGGTTGTTTGGGAAACCATCCCTTATTCTTATATTGCATGTGTGTAAATACACACACACACACGTACATGACATGTATATACTTACATGACATATTCTTAATAATTTTTAAGACTTTGCATACCATTCATATAGTATACAGTGAGAGTGGAGTGTGTATGTATGCATACGGTCTCATTGTCTGTATTGAAATATTTATAGAAAAATTCTTGAGTTTATAGGAGTAAGATGATAACTGAACTCTACAAATGTTGATTAACAAAGTACGACCCATTAATCACATAGCAGCTAAGGGCCTGGCTCTGAAGTCCAGCTGCCAGCTGTTTGAATCCTAGCTCCTGTAACCTTGGACCTTAGCTCCTTGACCCCTCTGTGCCTGAGTACTGTCATCTGTAAAATGAGGATAATAATGGTGCATGCCTTGTGGAATTCATTCAGATAGTATATGTAAAGTATGTAGCAGCATGCCCAGCACAGGGTACACTTGATAAATGTTAGCTGCTATTTTTCATTCATAAGGTACCACTTCAAGAGTGAGACCAGAGCTCTTGAGCTATTGGTAAAGTTAAAAAATATATTCCTAGAAAAGGAATTTTAGTTATAATGTGAAGTATCTTCTAATTCAGTGCACTTGAGAAATTCCCCAAGTTCATGTGTACGCTTTGGAAGAGGGAAGTGTGCTAGGAGGTAATTGCCATGAAAGTAGGGCCTTTGTGTGCTTGTCCACTCCTCTGTGCCCAGTACCCCCAGTAGTGCCCGCCTTTTTAAATAACATTCAATAACTGTTGAAGGAGGAAGAGTCAATGGCTCTTAAAAACTACAAACTTTTCATCTTGTGGACTGAATTACATAGGTTATTTCAGTAAGTAGTGATTTCAAATGGTGGTTTAACAGTAGAATGGAGAGGCGTTTATCTAAATTACTAGAAACTGAAGCCTAAAATACATTTAAACAAATTGATTTTCGTTGCTTTACATGTAAATTGAGATACGTTACTATTCACAACTTTGACAGCGCATAATTAATAATGTAGTATTAATGGTAGAGTTTCAGGTTACTTCACAAAAACATAATTTAAAAATTATATGTATGGGACTTCCCTGATGCACAGTGTATAAGTATCCACCTGCCAGTGCAGGAGATAATGGGTTCAACCCCTGGTCCAGGAAGATCCCACGTGCCTCAGAGCAACTAAGCCTGAGGGCCACAGCTACTGAGCCTGCAAGCCTTAGAACTTGTGCTCCACAACCGGAGAAGACGCCGCAGTGAGACGCCCTTGCACCGCAAGGAGGAATAGCCTCCACTCGCCACAACTAGAGAAAGCCCGCACCAAGCAATGCAGACTCAATGCAACCCAAAATTAATTAATTAAAAATCATATGCACCGAAAACAGTGGAAATTATATGCAAACATTAATAATAATTTTCTCTGGGGAGAAGGATTATAGATAATTTAAAAATTCTTCCTTGGGACTTCCCTGGTGGTCCAGTGGTTAAGACTCCGAGCTTCCCCTGGATGGGGCATAGATTCATCATCCCTGGTCAGGGAACAAAACTGTGAGGTGAGGTGCAGTCAAAAAAAAAACAAAGCACTTTTTTTTCTATTTCCTTCTCTTTATTTTCTGCTGCTGCTGCTGCTGCTAAGTTGCTTCAGTCGTGTCTGACTCTGTGCGACCCCATAGACGGCAGCCCACCAGGCTCTGCCGTCCCTGAGATTCTCCAGGCAAGAACACTGGAGTGGGTTGTCATTTTCTTCTCTAATGCATGAAAGTGAATAGTGAAAGTGAAGTCGCTCAGTCGTGTCCGACTCCCAGCGACCCCATGGACTGCAGCCCACCAGGCTCCTCCATCCATGGGATTTTCCAGGCAAGAGTACTGGAGTGGGGTGCCATTGCCTTCTCCGCCTTTATTTTCTAGTATTTCATAAATGAAAGTAGTATCTGGATGTAAAAAGGCCCTCAAGTCCAACCAGTATTTATCAAATGTTTATAGTATACTTGTCATTGTTTTAGGCGCTTAGGGATACAGTGATGAACAAGAAAGACAGGGTTTCTTTATTCTAGTAGAGGGAAAAGAGAAAAGAAGCTTAGGAAAGGGACTCCATATTTTAGAGACAGGCAACTGAAGCCAAAAGATGTTAAAGTGGCCTGCCAAAAATCTCAGCGTAGTTGGCATAAAAATATCACTGACCTGATTTACAGTTCGGCGGTCTTGCTAGTATTCCTCACCGGCTTTCTTGTCTCTCAAGAATGGTATGCAAATTCTTTGAGCATTCTTAATCAGCAATCTAATTTTGCTGTGAGTCTCATGAAGAAGTCTTATATAAGGAAGTGTTGTGTAGAGTAAGGAACATGTGTTGTCTACCTAGTTATGTCAGTAAAACATTTGGCAAATCCTTTAAGCTCTCTGGACTGTGTTTTCATCACCTGAGTTATAAAGAGATGAATTGTCTTGCTTGTTCCTCACATAGTTCTGTTACTCAGTTTAAAGATGTTTGTTTTCTCTACAGCCATACACACTGCTGCTATGGATATGCTGGGAGGATCTGGTGTCGAAAGCCAATGTAGAAAAGTTGATATCATTGCAGATGCTGCATATTGCATTTTCAAAAAGCCAAAAAGTTTTACGGGCAACTTTATTATCGATGAAAATATCTTAAAAGAAGAAGGAATAAAAAATTTTGATGTCTATGCCATTACACCAGGTAATGCATTTAGTTTTAAAAAGTAGTGATGTGTTTGTCCACATTGTCTGCGACAGACATACATCTGTTTTGTGTATGTGTTTATGTGATTATAACATTGATACACTCTTTTTAAAAACTGTCTTGCCAGGGAAGGGAAAGACCCAGACTAACACAACTTTCAAAAAAGAGAAAGGAAAAACAGAAGTGAGCCCAAAGACTTTTTAACAGATATACAGAAAAGGTCCCATCAGCTTCTAACCCTTTCTAAATCTTAAAGCCAAAAATGAAAAATAGTTTCTGAAGTTGGTCTTAAAATAACATAGTAGAGATTTTGTTCAAGCACATGGTACAGATGATTCAGTGATAAGTTTCTTACAAAAACTTTGTTTTCTCTTTCCAAATGTTGTCTCTTAAGTGCAGTCTGAGTATAGCTTCATGATGAATGGTGAAGGTAACTGAACAGGGTCTGCCTCACATACAAGGCGGGGATTTGAGAAGTTCTCAGAAGACCCCTTGTTCAAAAATAATTCTTCCTGTTGTAACTACAGGGGATGATAGTGATGATAATGCTTTTTTACTTTACATATAAAATATAATGTATAATAGACAATCATAGTCCCAAATGGGAATTGTATTTGTGCAGAAGTATATTTTAAATATTAGTAATTAAGTTGAGCTCCTTGGTGACAGAAACCACATGTTTCTATTTGTATCGTCCCCGTCTCTTCAGTCTGAAACAAATTGAATGAAGTAGCTCTATATAGTTTAACAAAACATTTTTAAATATAGTGTTTATTTAACTTTCATAGCAGTCCTGTGAAGGAAGCAGTATTGTACAGAGATTAGGAATTGTGGAGTTTGGGAGGAGACAACCCAGTTCCCACTTCTGTTTAGCTGCTCAATAGCGGGGCAGCCTTAGGCAGGTCACCTGTTTCCTCTGAGCCTCATTTTCTTTATCGGTTAAAATATGGGAAAGATAGCTTCTACACAGGATTTTTGTAAGAACTAAATGCAAAAATGTATATCATGTGCTTGGCACAGTGCCTGGCTTGTGGTACAATCAGAGTATTCAGTAGTTAATATTTGTAGTGGAAAGAGGTTCCAAAGAGATTAAGCCTTTGCCTAAGAGCAGTCAGCTGCTAATAAGTGTCAAAACCTGAACCATACCCAGGTCTTCTGGATTCTGGTATAGTGAAACTGTCACTTTAGGTTTTAAAAATAGTGTCATTGTACACAAAATTTTAAATTCAATTTAAATTAAAAATTCTATCATATTGTATTGCAAACAATATGATCATCTACTACAATTAAGTGTTAGGATATAACAAAGACTGGTGCATCCCTGCCCTCCATTTTTTTTAATTTTCTGAGAGGGAAAAACAGACACACATTGACAGAGGTGGAAACCAAGTTCTTAATGAGGAACCCCCTTGTCTTAAGGGGGCCAGGTAAGAAATGAGCCCTGAGTATTTTGGAGGGAGGTAGGACAGAAGGGTTGCATGAGTAGATGAGAAGGGGTAGAAAGCTCTGGGGAGAGCAGTTGAGGGCTTATCAACTCTTTGGTTGGATCTTAAAGATGAAATTTTCCATAGGAGAGGAGGATAACTAGGTTACTGGAAAAGCGTTTTAGCTTAATGAAGGTCAGAGTTTGATATTCCTCCTGGGAGTCTTTTCCACAGCTCCAGAATGATCAGTGTAATAAAAACATATAGTGTTTCTTAAACAGATGTTAAAATCTGAATGCAGAAGTTGTTCCATTAACCTGATTGTTTGGGGATCAATTTTTCAGGCCATCCTTTGTTACCAGATTTCTTCTTGGATGAACAGCCAGCTATGGTTACAAACAAAGCAGACTCATATGGTAAGATGTAGACTGGATTTTCTGTGGGAAAATAAAGTTGCTAGCTTACGTATATCTTCCAAAATGTAGAATTGTACATTTCTGCTTTTAAACTATTTTGTATTTGGCAGGAAGTTGGGGGCAGCGCACCATATGGCTTGAGGGATCTTAGTGCTGTGTCCTAACCACTGGACCACCAGGGAATTCCCTATTTTTGTAATTTAAACTAGACAAGTAATGTCATAGTTAATTCTAGCAAAGGAGGTGTTTTTTTTTTTTCCTTCTATTGGTAAGAAGTTTTTATTATATTCTTTTCATTTAAGGAAAAAAGTTGTCTTTAAAATGCACCTTTTTAAGTTTTATTTCTTTTACTTGGCACCCTTTTTAGGTGTTTTGTGTTGATATTTTATTTTGAGGGAAAATGTGTCACGTTGTAGTACATCTGACACCATTCACAGAGTTTGTGCTATGAAATTAACTTCAAAGGAGGTTTGGATTTCTTTGTTTCCTTTTTTTAATTTAGAAACAACAGCTCCCTTAAATTGGTCCAGAGTTTACATTTTAATCTTTGTGTTCTGGCATTATGCCACTAACTTACTGAAAGGTGTCAGAAGAAACGCTCTTCAGTGAAAACCCATTAGAATTTCTCTCGTAGTTTATTAACAAGAATAGCCGTGCTTCCTCTGGACCCTCACCTTATTTTTATATTATAGACTGAATCTCCTAAGTGACCATAGATTTTTTAGATGCGGTTAGAAAGTTGAAGACAACGTTTCTTCTGTACTTTTAGGAAACCTATAGAATCTTACTGCAATGCATTTTAGTCCCAAACCTTATTTCCAGCTTAATCTTTTTATTAAATTAGTTAATATTTCTGGCTGCACTGGGTCTTCGTTGCTGCTCTTGGGTTTTCTGTAATTGCGGTGAATGGGGCTACTCTTCATTGCAATGCATGGACTTCTCATTCCAGTGACTTCTCTTGTTGCAGCGTGTGGGCTCTAGAGAGTGGGCTTAGGAGCTGCGGCACACCGGCTTAGTTGCCCCTGGCATGTGGGATCTTCCCAGACCAGGGACCAAACCTGTGTCCCCCGAATTGGCAGGTGGACTCTCAACCACTGGACTACTAGGGAAGTCCTCTGTGACATTTCTAGGTTGTAGTTTTGGGAGTCAGGATGTCTCTGGTTTAGGATTCTCTGGCCAGGTGGTCCATGGCTCAGAGGCCTGTTAGCTCATCTCGTGTGTTAGTGATATCTACAGCAGCATTTTTAATACATCAGTGATGTTACCAACAACAGGAATTTTAGTCAACTCGAGTTAATTGGTATTCAGTTAGCACAGAATTGAGATCAGAGGAAACAAGCAAAGGAATGAAGTTTTGGATGTAGAGGTTAATCATAACTTACTAGACTCATTTTAGGAGAACTTGATTTCATTTCCTTCCCAAAAGTTTCCATATTTGTTGTCTACTGACTGTCCCTTTGAAATACACTACCGGTTGGTTTGTCTCCTATAGTTTTATTCTCTTGTGTAGTCATCATGCTCTGCTTAAATGGTCTAGGTGATAAATGATGCCGTTTATCCCTTGGCAAGTGTCTTTCAAGACTACACTGAAGTTTTCATGGCTATCTCTTTGGCACCTCAGATGATACAGATGATATATCTTGATTAATGGACAAGTCACCTAAAGTAGTCACCTATTAGTAAGAGAGGTGTTCCAACAGTAATTGTATGATAAACTTAGTTCTGTGTGATGTGCCTTCTAAAACCAAATACATCCCTATATGTTTCCTGCCTCCAGAAACATGAAGCAAGCCTATGTCTTTGCCTTCTGCAGTTTTAGCAGCCTCTGCTGGGTCCAGTTCTGCTGAGTTTCTGTCTTAGTGCTATGCTCAGCCTGTATGTTGGCTATATAAAAATTACATAGTTAGATATAGAACACAATGTGGAGGAATATTACCCAGTCAGACTGCCTGGGTTGGGATTCCTGCTGTGCCACTTACTGCTGTGTGACCTTGGGTGGGTATTTCAGTTGCCATTTTTAGAACCTCACTCACTTCTTTTTACTTTAATCCTGAATTGCGTTTATTTTATTAAGCATACTGACGTGCTTTCTGAAACAAGGTATGTTATAAACAATAAGGAGAAACTAACTTTTTGTATTGACTTTATATCTGGTCACCTTCATGAGTTTTTGTTTTGTTTTGTTTTAGACTTCTAATAGCTTCTCATAGAGAGACAGTTACTGAAAGCATAGACTTTGGAGTAAGACAGATCTGGATACGAGTCCTGTCCCTGCTACTTTTGTCTCTGACCTTGGACAAGTCACTTCAGCTCTCTGAAACAGTTTTCTCATCTCTTACTTTCCTTATACAAGTATCATGAGGTTAGGTATGATAGAGTATCATGTTGTGAATTTTATATAGCAAATTCTCTATATGCATAAGTTGGTATAATTATCATTGAGTAATTTCTTGAATTTCCTAAGTGGTCAAACTTATTATCTGCATATAATAGTATCTTACAGGATTATTTCTGGCATGTATCTTAATATATTGACTCAACCTTCCAGAAGCATTCGGAAATATTTATTGAAATTATTTGTTTTAGGTATTCTTCTTTTATTCTTAATTTTATTGAGAAAATCTTTAGATTTTATCCATAAGTAAGATGTTAGATGTTGGTTAAGATTTTTCATCAGTTATTTAGATTAATGTCTAAATTTTTGTTATTGTTTCCTATATTTTATTTATTGTTCTGTTTTGAATACAGCATCAATTGGGTAACTTTCTTTTTCCATGTTCTTTTACTTGAAGGTTTGAAATGTCTCACTAAGTCATTTGAGTCTTTTCTGAAGTTGTTTCTTTGAAAATATTTTTACTTTCTCAGTCAATTAATGATTTTTTTCTAAAATGAAAAAACCCAGAACCAGCCATTTAAAGTTTTAAAATTTATTTAAGTACTGTCATGTAGTATTCATTTATAATTTAAGTTTTTTGTCTATTTTATCCCTTTTTATTTTATTTATTTATCCCTCTTTAGAGTTTATTTTTCTCTCCTTTTTTTTGGATTAGTTTTCTAGAAAGTTTTCAATTTTAGTGTATTTTATTATTTTTTGCTCTTAAGAACCAGGTTTTAAATTTTATTTCATTTTTCATACTTCTGCTTTTTTCTTTACTGATTCATTACTTCTATTACAACTTTAAGGTATGATCTACATATACTCCAAATTCATCATTTTAAAGTATGTCAGACAGTCAGTCAGTCAGTCAGTTCAGTCGCTCAGTCGTGTCCAACTCTTTGCGACCCCATGAATCGCAGCACGCCAGGCCTCCCTGTCCATCACCAACTCCCAGAGTTCAACCAGACTCACGTCCATCGAGTCAGTGATGCCATCCAGCCATCTCATCCTCTGTTGTCCCCTTCTCCTCCTACCCCCAATCCCTCCCAGCATCAGAGTCTTTTCCAATGAGTCAACTCTTCGCATGAGGTGGCCAAAGTACTGGAGCTTCAGCTTTAGCATCATTCCTTCCAAAGAAATCCCAGGGCTGATCTCCTTCAGAATGGACTGATTGGATCTCCTTGCAGTCCAAGGGACTCTCAAGAGTCTTCTCTAACACCACAGTTCAAAAGCATCAATTCTTCGGCGCTCAGCCTTCTTCACAGTCCAACTCTCACATCCATACATGACCACAGGAAAAACCATAGCCTTGACTAGACGAACCTTTGTTGGCAAAGTAATGTCTCTGCTTTTGAATATGCTATCTAGGTTGGTCATAACTTTCCTTCCAAGGAGTAAGTGTCTTTTAATTTCATGGCTGCAGTCACCGTCTGCAGTGATTTGGGAGCCCATAAAAATAAAATCTGACACTGTTTCCACTGTTTCCCCATCTATTTCCCATGAAGTGATGGGACCAGATGCCATGATCTTTGTTTTCTGAATGTTGAGTTTTAAGCCAACTTTTCACTCTCCTCTTTTACTTTCATCAAGAGGCTTTTTAGTTCCTCTTCACTTTTTGCCATAAGGGTGGTGTCATCTGCATATCTGAGGTTATTGATATTTCTCCTGGCAATCTTGATTCCAGCTTGTGCTTCTCCCAGCCCAGCATTTCTCATGATGTACTCTGCATATAAGTTAAATAAGCAGGGTGACAATATACAGCCTTGATGTACTCCTTTTCCTGTTTGGAACCAGTCTGTTGTTCCATGTCCAGTTCTAACTATTGCTTCCTGAGCTGCATATAGGTTTCTCAAGAGGCAGGTCAGGTGGTCTGGTATTCCCATCTCTTTCAGAATTTTCCACAGTTTATTGTGATCCACACAGTCAAAGGCTTTGGCATAGTCAATAAAACAGAAATAGATGTTTTTCTGGAACTCTCTTGCTTTTTCGATGATCCAGCGAATGTTGGCAATTTGGTCTCTGGTTCCTCTGCCATTTTTAAAACCAGCTTGAACATCTGGAGGTTCACGGTTCACGTATTGCTGAAGCCTGGCTTGGAGAATTTTGAGCATTACTTTACTAGCATGTGAGATGAGTGCAATTGTGCGGTAGTTTGAGCTTTCTTTGGCATTGCCTTTCTTTCTTAGGGATTGGAATGAAACCTGACCTTTTCCAGTCCTGTGGCCACTGCTGAGTTTTCCAAATTTGCTGGCATATTGAGTGTAGCACTTTCACAGCAATATCTTTCAGAATTTGAAATAGCTCAACTGGAATTCCATCACCTCCACTAGCTTTGTTCATAGTGATGCTTTCTAAGGCCCATACTTAAAGTATGTAGTTAAGTAATTTTTAGTATATTCACAAAATTCTGCAACCATTTGATTCATTAATTTAAAATTTTCTTGCTTTATTTCTTTCTTTTCTGTTTTCTTTTTGAGATTGCATATTTTTGTTCTTTTCATGCTTGCTAGGCTAATACTTTATTTTTATTTCTTTAAAAATAATAAAATTATTTTGACTGTGCATTTACCCCCTTAATATAACTTTGTCCACATCCAATAGATTTTGTAATGTACTTTAATCAATTCTGATATCATTTTAAATTAATTTATATATAAAAAGCTTAGTATAGAAAGAATAAAGAAAAATTCAAAAACCATGTGTAACCTGCCATCCAAATATAAATACTGTTTGTGTCTTGGTTTATTTCTTTCCAGTCACTTACATTTTCTGAAACTGTAACTTAAAATTCATATCCACAAATATATATTTCACCTGATTGGATCATATTGTATTTAATTGTATATGCTTCATTTTACTTAATTTTATATCCTGACTATTATCCATGTTTTCAAAAACAAATTTTTGAAATGGCAACTTAGTGTTGAGTGAATGTACTGTCATATGAATGTACTGTTTATTTTAGTGGTTCATAATTGTTTCATTGTATAAATGTTACAGGATTTTCTTTTAGTAGGTCACTGAAAGTGGATGATCAGGCAGTGGGAGGGTTCCTGACACATATTACCAAGTTTCCTCCCAGAATTATAAATACTGGTTGTGTATGAGTATCTCCCTCACTGCGCTGTCAGCATTAAATATTGAAATACATATCTGAATTTTTTAATTGGCTTCTAAATAATAACACTTTAGTCTTTGGATCTTAAGTATTTGACCTTTAAAATCTGCTGGACTTTAGAAAAGGAAAAGGCTTTTACTGTTTTTTTAATTTGTCTGTGGAAGCATAATGGAAGGTAATTTGTATGCAACAAATTTAAGATACTTTTAATTGATTATATTGTCCTAGGTATATCTTTGTGCTGCTGATTAGATTTTATTTACTAGCCTTTGGTGAGTTATATTGGGCAATATGCTGCTGCTGCTGCTAAGTTGCTTCAGTCGTGTCCGACTCTGTGCGACCCCATCCCTGGGACTCTCCAGGCAAGAACACTGAAGTGGGTTGCCATTTCCTTCTCTAGTGCATGAAAGTGAAAAGTGAAAGTGAAGTCCCTCAGTCATGTCCGACTTTTTGTGACCCCATGGATTGCAGCCCACCAGGCTCCTCCGTCCATGGGATTTTCCAGGCAAGAGTACTGGAGTGGGGTGCCATTGCCTTCTCTGATTGGGCAATATGACTAGGTATAGTTTGAGTTGGGAAATAGATGGAGAACTGATCTTCAGCCTAAAGTACAGATTGTCCTTTGAATTAAGTAACAAATTGCTCTCACCTGTTTCTGGGTGTAGCCAAACTGCCCACAAATGATTCCAAGAGGATAAATAAAGACATGTTCATATTGAGGGACAGCTTCATACTAAGGGATCCGAACAGTCCTGTGCACTGCAGATCTTCTCCCCTGGTCCATCATATGCTAATGGTCATTGCCAGTGGTTTAAGTGAATACAAAATGTTGCAACCTGTATTCCCGTGGCCTTGGTTTCTAGGCAGTGGGGCCTTCATGAAACTAATACGTGGTTTGATCTCTCTCTTCATCAAGTGGGAGGGACCAATTAGACTGAAATTGGGAAAAGTAATGAGTTTGTGTGATTTAAGACATTTTGAGCCTTCTTTCTTTCAGAGTAGGCTATTCTCAGTTTTTACATGATTTTTACTTAAAGAGGCATTTCCATTCCCTGAAAGCAGGAGGCAGGTTCAATCCAGGGATGCAGTGAAAGTGAAAGTCGCTCAGTCATGTCCGACTCTTTGCTACCCCATGGGCTATACAGTCCATGGAATTCTCCAGGCCAGAGTACTGGAGTGGGTAGCCTTTCCCTTCTCCAGGGAATCTTCCCAACCCAGGGATGAAGAGACTAGGTGAATAAGTTTAATTTAGAGGTAAAATTGTTGAGTTCACTTGGCTGTTGATTCAAGTTGCAGTTTCCAGTTCAATTCCACTAATTTATATAGTGATATTCTGATCTCCATCTTTCTGACTCCATGGTGTTCTTTCCTCATTTGGTTTTAGAACTCAGAGGTGATGATAAAGGAGTGATTAATTGTTACCACTAAAACTCCAGTAGTTTGTTTAGATCTATTTACTATAAACACTGTACAGTTTGTAATTTTTTTAACCTAATCTTGAGAGCTTTTTACTTGAAGAGTATAAACCATTTAGATTTGCAATCATAACTGATGTGTTTGGTTGTTATTCCATATGTTTGATTTGTGCTTTTAAGATGCCATTGAACATATTTAAGGTCATTTTGGTCAAGTGATAGCAAGTCTGTTTTGCTAATTAATTAATTTTGTGTGGGACCTTACATTGCCTGGGCCTTAAAGGCACTCACATCAATAACATTTTATAGGTGCTGTTCCAGAATTGAAAGAAGAGAAGACGCAGCCACCACCAAAAGCGCGTTCTGGAGCTGTGGAGGAAACATTCAGAATTGTTAGGGACTCACTCAGTGATGAGATTGTTAAAGCCACTCAAGCCGTCTATCAGTTTGAACTCTCAGGTAACGGTTACTTCTGGTAATCTGTAGCTTTTATTGAAACAAAGTAGGGTATTTTCTATAGAAGTATATCAGCTTCCAGTAGTAATCACCTGGATAGATGGCTATATCCAGAACCTTTACCCTAGAATGTAGACATTTAAGAATAGCAGATAACTACTGATTTGTATTTTTGTGTTTTCTTTTTGGTTTTTGTGCGTCTGTCAAAGCTCAGTTGGTAAATCATCTGCCAGCAATGCAGGAGACGTGGGTTCGATTCTTGGGTCAGGAAGATCCCCTGGAGAAAGAAATGGCAACTCTCTCCAGTATTTTTGCCTGGAGAATCCCATGGGCAGAAGAGCCTGGCAGGCACAGTCCATGAGATTGCAAGAATCAGACATGACTTAGAGACTAAACCATCAATATCAAAGCTTTGGATTTGTGGTTATGTTGGGGTTCCTATATGTCAACCTATAATTATATCTACTTGTTTTAAACTGGTAGTTCACATATAAGTGATACACTTGTTTTCTACTTGTTTTTGTAGTTCTTATTTGTATTTTTAAGTTAATATCAGTGCATATGGACATATGTAAAATAGAATTTCCTTATAGATACTTCCAGTCTTAACATCTTGGTGTATGAAATTGAGAGAAAAAACTTATTTAGAAGACAGGTAGTATAATACAGTAATTTATTAGCCATGGGCATCTTGCCTTTTTTTTTTTTTGGGCTGCACCACACACGGCTTGTGGGATTTTACTTCCCTGACAAAGGACTTAACCTGAGCCCATAGCAGTGATAAGCACTGAGTCCTAACCACTAGACTGCCAGGGAATGCTCTTGCTATTTTTTAATCTTTGAGATTATTCTGATCAGTCTGAATGCAGTCAGCTTTTAAAATCTCTCAATATTTTTCTTCTCAGTACAGTTTTAATACATGTTAATGATAGTTTTAAGAATTAGCTACCACAGTCCCATTGCACACAAACTTTGACATTACCAATTCTTTTATCCTTTATCACTTCTACTTTATCTTAATCCATCTGCATCTTCTTGTTTTTACTTCCTTTCCCTAGAAGCCGAAGTCCATTGCTTCAGTCACTGTCTTGCCTGTATCCTAAACTTCCTCACCTACTGCTTGTGTCACCAACTGTCAAAATCCTAGTCCTGGATGATCAGGCTATCTGCCTGCTCCACACTTGAGTCCAGGCTGCCAAGTCTTGCTGGGAAAATGTGGGGAGGGGAGTCACACCACCAGTGAATCTGTACCAATAACAATTCATCATTGGCCCTCTGCACCTGGGGTCTAAGCAGCACATCAGAATTCATTGTTTCCATAGTCAGCTTCTTGCCTCATTTTCCACAGTGACTATTTTAAACCTTTCAGTGCTCCTCAAATCTCCTCTCTCTCCCTTTACCACTTTCCTGCACATTTCTGCAGATAATCCCACCTCCTCTTTCACAGAGATAAGGGAAGCCACCAGATAGGAATTTATTTAGCTTCCTGCCATCTGATACCAAACCGATAGACCTCTCATCTTCCTCTCCCAGCAGGTCGAGCTCAACTCCAGATGCATGCATCTTAAGCTTTAAGATCCATACTGATCCCCGCAGGGCATGCTAAAATGCAGAATCTGACTCAGTAGGTCTGAGGTAGGGTCTGAAGTCTGCATTTCTGACCTGATGACAGTATCGCAGTTCACAGATCACACTTTGAGTAGCAAAATTCTAGATCCCGTTTTCTCTGGCCTCCTTAGGGAATATGTGTTGTCTCTTCCACCTGTTTGTCCTGAAGCCTCCTTCCCAGTGGCTTTTTAACATTCCCAAAGTCTATTCTATCTTTAAAAATAATACAGCAGTAACAACGCTTCCAATCACACTGCTCACCCCCCATCTTTCTTCTCCCTTTCAGAGCCAAACTCATTTTCACGTACACCTCTCTCTGCTCTGGTGTCATTTTCCTCCATCCCGCTGAGTTTGCTCTCACCAAAGTCCTCAGTGACTTCTGTGTGACCAGTGGGCATTTGTCATTCTTGCCTTGTCACCACTCTGCAACAGTGGGTACTGTTGACCATGCTTTCCTTCCGGAAATGCCTGTTTGCTTCTCTTCTCTGCCTGTAATCACACTTTGTCAGTCTCCTGTGCTACATGCTTCTCCATCCTTTTCTTAAATGTTGATATTCTTCAGGTCACTGTCTTGGAATTCTTTGTATTCTCCAGACTTTGTCTCGGAAAACCCCAACCACTCACATGGCTTCAGTGACCATCAGAGCTGCTTCCTTATGTATCGCTCTTTCTAGCATGGTCAGACTTCATGTGACATTTTCACCCAGCTATCACAAAGATGCCTCAGTCTGAAAATGTTCGTAATAATTCATCATTCCCAATACCCGCCTTTGGCACTACTTGTTAAATTTACTCAATAGTCCTCTCTCAGAAAAACAAAACAAAACAAAACACCACCATTATTTATCCAGCTTCCCAAGCCAAAAACTAGCAAAGTAAATCATTCTTCTGCACCCTCCCTACCTTTCCCTCTTCATATGCAATCAGTTACCTAATTCTGTGGCACTGCTTTGATAAGTGCTCACTCACATATGCCAACTTTTACCCATTTTCACTGCTGTGATCCTGACCCAGGCATACAGCCTCAAGCTCCTGAACAGCCCCAGTCCCTTCCTAAATTGTCCTCTGCATCCTCTATTTATTTATGTATGACTGCACTGGGTCTTCGCTGTCCCACACGGCCTTTCTCCAGCTGTGCCGAGCGGGGGCTCTTCTCTAGTTACGGTGCGTGGGCTTCTCACTGCTGTGGCTTCTCTGGTTGTGGAGCATGGGCTCTAGGGCAGGCAGGCTTCAATAGTTGCAGCTCATGGGCTTAGTTGCCCTACAACACGTGGAATCTTCCCAGACTAGGGATTCAACCCGTGTCCCCTGCATTGGCAGGCAGATTCTTTACCACTGGACCATCGGGAAAGTCCCTCTGCATCCTCTTTATCCCTCTCTAACATAGTATTCTCTACACTGCTGTTAGGGTGATCTATGTAAAGTGCAAACCTAATGCCATTCTCCTTCCATGGTATATCCCGTGGAATAAAGACAGGGACTGCCTTATGAGTTCATCTGAGGCCACCATCCACTCTCTTTCTATCTTCTGTACTTTTTCAGTTCCTCTTCTAGCAAATTCTTACCTAACTTTTAAATCTCTGCTTTGGCTGGACTTTCCTGACTCCACATTGCCCTCTATTTCATCTTTTGTATGAAACATGTTATTGCAGAGTCTTCAGAGCCTATCCTAGTGCCTGGCACATAATAAGTTCTTAAATATTGAATTTTATAGAGGCCTGGGAATTTCAGCCTGGGTAACAGCATTATGTATAATTATTCTAACTGTACAGTTATTAAGAAGAACAGAGCTTCATTGATATTTATTTCTATATCTTTGTTTTCTGTGTAGGTGAAGATGGTGGAACATGGTTTCTTGATCTTAAAAGCAAGGGTGGTAATGTTGGATATGGAGAGCCTTCTAATCAGGCAGATGTGGTAATGAGTATGTCTACTGATGATTTTGTAAAAATGTTTTCAGGTGAGTTTTTAAATTTTACTAGTTGACTGATTGCTCAAGAAAAATTTTGTTCTAACATTTTGCTTTCAGTTCAGTCACTCAGTCACGTCCTACTCTTTGTGAGCCCATGGACTGCAGCATGCCACGCTTCCCTGTCCATTGCCAACTCCCGGAGCTTGCTCAAACTCATGTCCATTAAGTCGATGATGCCATCCAACCATTTCATCCTCTGTTGTCCCCTTCTCCTCCTGCCTTCAATCTTTCCCAGCATCAAGGTCTTTTCTAATGAGTCAGTTCTTCACATCAGGTGGCCAAAGTATTGGAGTTTCATCTTCAGCATCAGTCCTTCCAAAGAATATTCAGCACTGCTTTCCATTATGATTGACTGGTTTGATCTCTTTGTAGTCCAAGGGACTCTCTCTTGAGAGTCTTCTCCAACACCACAGTTCAAAAGCATTGATTCTTTGGTGATCAGCTTTCTTTATAATCCAACTCTCACATCCATACATGACTACTGGAAAGACCATAGCTTTGACTATATGGACCTTTGTCAGTAAAGTAATATCTCTACTTTTTAATATTCTGCTTTACATTACATTTTACTTTATCCCTTTTCAAATAATCAAGACTCAAACATGTTGTAGCAGTGCAGTCTTAGTGACTATTTGTTGATTTGAAGAGTACATAGTTTTGGAATGGTGATTCTTATCGTTACCTCTGCTGACCTTTCTACTTCATCCAACAATGGGGGGCACAGATGTGAAAATACTCTTTTTGCATGACTGAAAAGCTAAAAGACAGTACTGGGAACTGAGAGATAAATCAGAAGAACTCCTAGGTAGACTTCATTTCTGCCAATTGGACTAAGATATCATTTCCAATAACAGCTTGGAAACTGGAGGTGCTAAACTTAGCTGCAGCTCATCTATAGAGAGTAAAATCACGCTTCAGTCTTGCCAGCTACTGTAATAGGAAACTGTAGCCATATCCCATGGCCCAGTGACCCTGTTTCTGAGGAATCCATAACCAAGAAAAGCTTGTACATCATTTTCTATTCTGCCTATGTATCTTTAATTGTACTAGAAAAATGTTAGGGTAATCTTTTCTATTTTCTACTCTGCAATACAACTCCAGATGGGTAGTTAATTAACACATGTACTTATAGAGTGAAGTTGCTCAGTTGTGTCCTACTCTTTGCAACCCCATGGTATGTAGCCTGCCAGGCTCCTCCATCCATGGGATTTTCCAGGCAAGAATACTGGAGTGGGTTGCCATTTCTCCAGGGGATCTTCCCAGGTTTGAACCTAAGAAGACCCAGGGATTGAACTTGGGGCTTCTTTATTGCAGGCAGACTCTTTACCATCTGAGCCACCAGCTCAAATACTGAAATAGTAGCACTTTAAACAAAAGTATTATAACATTTTAGCCTCAAGATCCTACAGATTCATTTGAGTTATGAATGTTATTCTTTGTTCTCTTTTAACCTTCATAAATTGAAGATCAGTCAGAATGTACTCTGTGCTGTGTAAATCTTGTTTTCCATTTCTAGCCTGGGATGCTCATGGCCTACATACTATCAGAGCCAGTTTGTGTTTGATGTGTATGATGTTACTAATGACTGAGGTTTCTTCAACATCTGCTCCCTGCCCCCATTTTTTAAGCAGTAATGCTAAATATTCGTGGTTCAGAAATTAGAAAATATGCTTAGGAATAAGGAAAGTAAATAAAAATATCTTTATTGTACTACTGAAGAATGACCATCAGTTGATTTTTGGTTTAAAGTTTAAGCAAAATATGTTTGGTTTAAACGCATTCTCCTTTAAGAAACCATAGCCATGTCTGTGACCTAATCTATATAGTGGATATGTTATAAATATAAAATATATATATATTTTGAATGTATATAAATATGTATGTGTGCTTATAAAAACATGATTATATCATTGTTTGGTAACCTTTTTCACTTATTACAACATCTTTTAATGTTAACGAAGAGTTATCTTTGTAATCATTTTTAATGGTTTCTTTAGTGTTTGTTTAGTATTTCAAAATCTGTTTCCCTGTAGGGCTTAAACACAGTGCTTTGGATGCTCAGTAAATGTTTGGAGATTTTGAACCTTATAAATATGTAATATTTTGAACTTAAAGATATTTAAAAATGAAAAAAATATTATTGTCATTTCACAAGTAGTTACAGCTCACATGTATATGATTACTGTTGAGTTAAGCAGTATTCCCAATAATGGCTTGAGATAAAAGATTTTCTCCATTTTATAAAAAGAAAGACTGAGATATTGATGAATTAAATAATTAATACAGAGTCACTTGGTGGGTGAGTCAATGTTGGAGTTAGGATTAGAATCCAAGCTAACTCCCAAGCTCTTACTCTTCTAAATCATTATGGTATTTTTGCCCTTCAGAGGAGAAAGAGTCCAGTGACCTCTTTAATTTACATTTTATTTATGTAAAATAAACTTGTAACAGTGAACTTTACATTTATGTCTTTCTGTGAATGTGCCCCTGGATTGACTGGGGGAGGTCAGTCAGCTAAATGAGTAATTTATATATATATATATATATTTTTTTTTTTTTTTCTTACAAGATTTATAGCAGCAGTTCAGATTGGGAACAGATAAGCTTTGCTTCTGTTTCTTATGTCTTTTCATTCTTACTCTTTATCCCATCTACTCTCCTTTGAACTGGTGCAATTTAGGCCTCATATCCTAAGCATTTTCCTTTAAGAAACCATAGCCATGTCTGTGACCTAATTTATATAGTGGATGTGTTATTAATATCAAAAATCTCTCCTTTTGGCCAGTAGAGGCCACTGTATGGTAAAGCATTATAACAGAAAGAAAATAAATTGTACAAGATTTACCTGATTAGTATTTTGGGAGGAGAAACACACACACACACATGCACACATATAAAATTGTGCTTCAGATCAGATCAGATCAGTCGCTCAGTCGTGTCCGACTCTTTGCGACCCCATGAATCGCAGCACGCCAGGCCTCCCTGTCCATCACCAACTCCCACCAACTCCCGGAGTTCACTGAGACTCACGTCCATCGAGTCAGTGATGCCATCCAGCCATCTCATCCTCTGTCGTCCCCTTCTCCTCTTGCCCCCAATCCCTCCCAGCATCAGACTCTTTTCCAATGAGTCAACTCTTCGCATGAGGTGGCCAAAGTACTGGAGCTTCAGCTTTAGCATCATTCCTTCCAAAGAAATCCCAGGGCTGATCTCCTTCAGAATGGACTGATTGGATCTCCTTGCAGTCCAAGGGACTCTCAAGAGTCTTCTCCAACACCACAGTTCAAAAGCATCAATTCTTCGGCGCTCAGCCTTCTTCACAGTCCAACTCTCACATTCATACATGACCACAGGAAAAACCATAGCCTTGACTAGACGGACCTTTGTTGGCAAAGTAATGTCTCTGCTTTTGAATATGCTATCTGGGTTGGTCATAACTTTCCTTCCAAGGAGTAAGCGTCTTTTAATTTCATGGCTGCAGTCACCATCTGCAGTGATTTGGGAGCCCATAAAAATAAAATCTGACACTGTTTTCACTGTTTCCCCATCTATTTCCTATGAAGTGGTGGGACCAGATGCCATGATCTTCATTTCTGAATGTTGAGCTTTAAGCCAACTTTTTCACACTCCACTTTCACTTTCATCAAGAGGCTTTTTAGTTCCTCTTCACTTTCTGCCATAAGGGTGGTGTCATCTGCATATCTGAGGTTATTGATATTTCTCCCGGCAATCTTGATTCCAGCTGTGTTTCTTCCAGTCCAGCGTTTCTCATGATGTACTCTGCATATAAGTTAAATAAACAGGGTGACAAAAGATTGTGCTTACTAGCAGTATTTTTCAGAACAGTTTTGTTAAAGTACAGTTTTATTAACAGTTTTGTTAACTTACATACCATAAAATCCACTCACTGTCAGTGTATATGATTTTTAGTAAATTTATAGGATTGTACAACATCACTTATAATCCATTTTGAGAACATTCTATAACTCCTTCCAAAATTCTCTGTCTCTTTGCAGTCAGTTCCTCTTTACTGCCCAGCCAGCCCACACTGACTTGCTGTTTATAGATTTGCTGTTTCTGAACATTTCATATAAATGAAATTAAACAATATAGTCTTTCATTTTCTTTTACTTCATCCATCATGTTGTAGCATGTATCAATAGTTCAGTTCCTTTTCGTTGCTGAATAATATTCCATTATATGGATATAGCTCATACTTATCCACTCACCAGCTGGCAGGCATTTGGGTTGTTTTAAACAGCTTCCCTCATAGCTCAGTTGGTAAGGAATCTGCTTGCAATGCAGGAGACCCCGGTTCTATTCCTGGGTCGGGAAGATCTGCTGGAGAAGGGATAGGCCACCCACCCCAGTATTCTTGGGCTTCTCTTGTGGCTCAGCTGGTAAAGAATCTGCCTGCAATGCAGGAGACCTGGGTTCAACCCCTGGATTGAGAAGACTCCCCTGAAGAAGGAAAAGGCTACCCACTCCAGTATTCTGGCCTGGAGAATTCCATGGACTGTATAGTCCATGGGGTCGCAAAGAATCAGACAAGACTGAGCGACTTTCACTTTCAAACAGTTTTTGGCTATTATGAATAATGCTGCTGGGAATATTTTCATACACATATTTGTATAGATATATATCTTCATTTCTGTTGGGTTGATTCCTAAGAGTGGAATTGATTATTTTCTGGGTAGAGATTTCCTGCTTGAAATTCATCTTCCCTTAGAATTTTGAAGTCATTGCTCCGTCTTCTAAGATTACCATGGAGGATTTGATATTATTCTTTATTCTTAATCTTTTGTATCAACTCCTCCTCTTTCTGAAAGTTTTGGAATCAAAATGGTCTCTCTCTCTAGTATTCTGAAACTTCACAATGATCCTAGGTGGTCTGGTCATTTTTCATTCATCTTCCTGGATAGTTGATGGGCTCTTTGGAAATGTATCTTATATTATTTCTTTGTTAGTTCTCAATTTTATCACTTCTCACATTCTGAAGGAAATATTATATCTCCGATATAATCCTCTCACATTTAGGGCCTTCTTATTCTTTCTTTTGTATTCCTTTACATATATATACATATATATCTGTAGATAGCTCAGTTGGTAAAGAATCCGCCTGCAATGCAGGAGACCCCAGTTAGATTCCTGGGTTGAGAAGATCCACTAGAGAAGGGATAGGCTAACCACTCCAGTCTTCTTGGGCTTCCCTTGTGGCTCAGCTGGTAGAGAATTCGCCTGCAATGTGGTCGACCTGGTTTCGATCCCTGGGTTGGGAAGATCCCCTGGAAAAGGGAAAGGCTACCCACTCCAGTATTCTGGCCTAGAGAATTCCATGGACTGCATAGTCTGTGGGGTCGCAAAGAGCCGGACACAACTGAGCGACTTTCACTTTACATATATATGTATATAGTAAGGAGAGTCTTCTTTTGAAAAGGTTATTGTGTATATGGGGGGGACTAGTTTGTGGAGAGAGGCTTTTTTAGTAGTGAGAGGAGGAGTATTGCAATAAAGAGACTGACTGCTGTGACCAGAAGAAGATCGCAAGTGTCTCCTTTCTATTATATTTTAATATTGTTGATTTATCAAAATCTTAATTTCCAAGAGTTCACTCACATTTTCTCAGTTTCTTTCTTGTTCTTACTGTCCCCTTCTTCCTCTTCACTCTACTCCATTCTGTTCCCTTTCACCTGCTTCTCCCCCTTCCTTTCCTTCCTCTTTTCTCTCCTGCATTTCATCCCCTCCTCTTTTTCTCCCTTTCCAGGGCTTCTGCTCCTCCCAGACCCTTTCTTCCAGCATCCAGTTCTTGATACATTGTTACAGCTTCTCTTATCAATGAGGACATGAATTTTGTTTATTTACTACTTTTACATTTTTCCTGCGCCTGCAGTCTCTGTTTCCCCCAAATTGCTTTCATCTGTTTTTGGTTTGGAGTGATCTATATATATATATCAGAGATATTTGTCTCCATTTGATGACCAAGCAGCAGCAGCAGCATCTTTACAGGCAAAGCTCTGTAAAGCTGATTGGAAGCTGTGTATGCATGAGTGGGGCTGTGGACTATGGTGGGTTTTACTAGAGAGTGAGAGAGCAAGGAGCAGTTTTTTAGCTGAAGCCTAACAGTGAAAAGACCGTTAGGAAGTGAAAGCAGCAAGCAAAAACAAAGTTCTCTCCCTCCAGGAGCTCCTATTTATTATGTGTTATTATTACCTACAATTCTGTTTTAATGCTCACCATTTTATATTCTGGCATTTCTGTGGTTAAAATACTGTTGAGACATACTTTATATCTATACTTTTACTGTCATTTCTTAAAAATGTTATACTCATTTATGCCATTTGAGTTTTTGAATCTAAATTTGAAATATTAAGAGTTTTAATGAACTACAAAGGTTGAAAAATTAATTAAAATAGGTAGTATTTGTTTACTACAACTCATTTGAGGACCATCTATTCTTTAGTGTTGTGTATCTAACATATAAATGTTGCAGCTTTTTGACATCTTTTGTTGATTGTTGTTTTTATATTATCTCTTATAAGATACTGTTAAAATCTAAATCGAGGAGTTGGGATTCCCAAGACACTGATAAAAAAATGGTATAAAAGAAATTTTTGTGCTTCAGAGGTTTATAGAACTCAGAAATTCTTTTTTATAATACATTGTTCTTGAAGTGGTATATCCCTATGGGCATTAATGCTGCTTTTTCCTCTCTCATTTCCTCATTTTAGGGAAACTAAAACCAACAATGGCATTCATGTCAGGAAAATTGAAGATTAAAGGAAACATGGCCCTGGCAATCAAATTGGAGAAGCTAATGAATCAGATGAACTCCAAGCTATAAAGAGAAAAGAAAATATGTTGACTGCTAAGCTCAAAAAGTAAAAGGGCTCAACAGTTAAAACTGAATATTTCTTTTCATCCCCATTATATTACAAGGATATGCATGTTTGTTCTGGAAAAAAATAGAATTTCTGTATCTATAAGATTTGAAATTGTAATTAAAACAGCTATCCAACTAGACATAAGCATCATTAAGTAGTCTTGTATCTCATATACCATCATCTTCTAGGAAAAGTATTATTAGTGATCAGTCAGGGTCAGGCAGTAACATTAACTCTTTTCGTATCTTCTTCCTGTGTAAAATGAGACTAGACTGTTTTCAAATTTTCAGTTTAGGATTGTATACTAATGATATTTTAGGTTTAAAAATTTGTTTTAAAGAAGATCTTTTATAGTGCATTTTCAGAGAAATCATATAATAGACTACTTAATAAATACTATTTGTGAATATGAATTAAACAAAAACATTTTTTCATTTTGTTAACTACCTTTCTAAATGTAAGTTACCTATAGGAAAATATTATTGATATAATTCAACTAATTGCAGTATAGATCCTATTTTAAATTATGTAAGGATATTCTAAAATAAAATACTTTCTTTCCAGAAGCATGCACTTGGTCACAGTGTTTTGAAATGATAATATTAAAATAGATGGTTATGGGCTGAATGGTATGCCCCCTTCATATACTTAAGTCCTAACCTTGAGAATCTTAGAACGTGACTGTGTTTGGAGGCCTTTAAACAAGCGATTAAGTTAAAACCAGGCTTTTAGGGTGGGTCATAATCCATTCTGATTGGTATCCTTGTAAGAGGAAATTTGGACACAACACAGAAACCAAGGAGGCACAGAGAATGACCATGGGGGACGAGCAAGATGGCAGTCACCCGCAAGCCAAGGGGAGAGGCCCTGGAGGAAACTGAACCCATTGACACCTTGATCTCAGACGAGTCTCCAGAAGTGGAAGAAATTTCTGTTGCTTTATCCACCCAGTTTGTGGCATTTTGTTATTGTAGTTCTAGCAAAGTAATACAATAGTTCGTTTGTATTTATGTTACAAACACAACTTCCTGTGCCTGACCCACAGTGGAGGCCAAACAAACTGAAACATGGGAGTTTGGAGAAGAAAAAGGTTTATCACAGGGCCAACCAAACAAGGAGAATGAACGGGTGGCTCCTGCCCTGAAAACCCAAACTCCCCGATTATTTTCAGGGAGAAGTTTTTAATAGGCAAACTTTGGGGTGAGGGCTGCAGGGTGTGTGACCTTATTCTGATTAGTTGGTAGTGAGGTAACAGGGAGGTGTTTCAGGAATCTTGACGTGAGCCTGAAGTTAACCATTCTCCACCTGGGAGGGGGAGCCTTAGTTCCTGCAGTAAAATCAAAAGTATTGTCATATATGTATCCCTTGAGGAGGAACCAGGACCCTGCCCCAAGGTTGCACTATTGCTTATTTAAGATTTTTTTTTTTTTGATGTGGACCATTTTTAAAGTCTTTATTGTATTTGTTACAATATTGCTTCTGTTATATGTTTTAGTTTTTTTACCTCCAGGAATGTGGGATCTTAGCACCCCAACCAGGGATCAAACCTGAACTCCCTGCATTGGAAGTTGAAGTCCTAACCACTGGACCACCAGGCACTATTGTTTCTTGACTATTGCACCTGGCCTCACCTCCCCTCCGTTCTCTGATCAGCAACTGTTTGAATCTGCCCTTTGTAATTCAGTAGAGGTCAAGGAGGCTGAATGAAGCCTATTGAACACAGGAAAGTTTTGTACCTGGGACAGTCACATAAGGTCATGCTTTGTTCCATTTCTTTCTTTAAAAAACCAAAACTTTTTTTTTTTTTAAATGCTCCTACTTTTTGTTGTTGTTCACTGTTCAGACTCTTGAGTCGTGACTCTTTGCAACTGTGTGCTGTGGACTGCAGCACACCAGGCTTCCCTGTCCTTCACTATCTCCCAGAGTTTGCTCAAACTCATATCCATTGAGTCAATGATACTGTCCAACCATCTCATCCTCGGTTGCCCCCTTCTCCTCCTGTCCTCAATCTTTCCCAGCATCAGGGTATTTTTTAGTGATCCTTTATGGAGGGGTTGAACCCATGTCTCTTGTATCTCCTGCGTTGGCAGGTGGGTTTCTTTACCACAACCCACTCCAGTGCTGATCAGAGAACGGAGGGGAGGTGAGGCCAGGTGCAGTAGTCAGTAAACAATAGTGCCTGGTGGTCCAGTGGTTAGGACTTCAACTTCCAATGCAGGGAGTTCAGGTTTGATCCCTGGTTGGGGTGCTAAGATCCCATATTCCTGGAGGTAAAAAAACTAAAACATATAACAGAAGCAATATTGTAACAAATTCAATAAAGACTTTAAAAAGGAGAATCCCGAGGACAGCAGAACCTGGTGGGCTGCCGTCTATGGGGTTGCACAGAGTCGGACACAACTGAAGCGACTGAGCAGCAGCAGCAGCGCCACCTAGGTTACAAAGGTGGGAGTCCTCATGATAAAGATTAGTGCCCTTATAAAAGAGACCCCAGAGAGTTAGCTGATCCCTTTCACCAAGTGAGGACACAAGAAGTGTTTGCATTTTCTTGAATTTTACTTTAATGGAATCATACACTATATATTCTTTTCTGTTTCACTTCTTTCAATCTGCACAATTACTTTGAGATTTATTCTTGTCATTATCTATATCAATAGTTAATTCCTTCTTATTACTGCTGAGTAGTTTGTTATTATAAGAATATACCACAATTTGTCTATCCATTTACCTGGTGATAGACATTTGGGTAGTTTCCAGCTTTTAGCTATTAAAAATAAAGCTGATATGAATATTCATGTACCGAGTCCTTGTATTCTCTTGGGTATGAAATGGCTGGATCATATGGTATCTGTATATTTAACTTTCTAAGAAATTGCAGACTTTTTTCCAAATCAGTTGTACTATTTTTACGTTTCATTAATAATGTATAGGATTTCATTTCTCCACATGCTCATTAACACTTGATATATTCAGTCTTTAAAATTTTAGCCATTCTAATAAGTATGTATTGGTATCTCATTGTATTTTAACTTCCAAATCTGATGCAATTGAGCATCTTTGCTGTGCTTAGTTGCTCTGTCGTGTTGGACTCTTTGCAACCCCATGGACTGTAGCCCACCAGGCTCCTCTGCCATGGGGATTCTCCAGACAAGAATACTGGAGTGGGTCGCCATGCCCTCCTCCAGGGGATTTTCCCAACCCAGGGATTGAACCCAGGTCTCCCGCATTGCAGAGAGATTCTTTACCATCTGAGCCACTTTACATGTGCTTATTGACATGTGTATACCTTGATGAAGTGTCTGCTCAAATCTTTGCCCACATTATATTCCATTGTTTGTTTTTATTATTGAATTTTGGGAGCTCTCTATATATATATGAAGAACTGACTCATTGGAAAAGACCCTGATGCTGAGAAAGATTGAAGGTGGGAGGAGAAAGGGACAACAGAAGATGAGATGGTTGGATGGCATCACCGACTTGATGGACGAGTTTGAGTAAGCTCAGGGAGTTGGTAATGGACAGGGAAGCCTGGCGTGCTGCAGTCCATGGGGTTGCAAAGAGTCAGACACGACTGAGCGACTGAACTGAACTGATATATATTCAGGATATATGTCATTTTCAGGTATTTGCAAATACTTTTGCCCTTTCAATAACTTGTTTTTTAATTCTCTTACCAGTGATACAACAACCATGAGATGGCTAAAGATTTCTTAGATTTTTTTTTTCTCTTAACAAACTGCTTTCTGCTTTATTTCCTAACTTCTTGACTCTTCCATGAACAAGTTAGGAATCAGCAAATACTTTGAGTTGAAATGGTATGTACAATGCTGCTGCTGCTGCTAAGTTGCTTCAGTCGTGTCCGAATCTGTGCGATCCCATAGACAGCAACCCACCAGGCTTCCCCGTCCCTGGGATTCTCCAGGCAAGAGCACTGGAGTGGGTTGCCATTTCCTTCTCCATACTCTATAATGACCTATATGGGAAAAGAATCTTAAAAAGAGTGGATATATGTGTGAAAGTGAAAGTGAAGTCGCTCAGTTGTGTCCAACTCTTTGTGACCCCATGGACTGTAGCTACCAGGCTCCTCTGTCCATGGGATTTTCCAGGCAAGAACACTGGAGTGGGTTGCCATTTCCTTCTCCAGTGCATGAAAGTGAAAAGTGAAAGTGAAGTCACTCAGTCATGTCCGACTCTAGCGACCCCATGGACTGCAGCCTACCAGGCTCTTCCATCCATGGGATTTTCTAGGCAAAAGTACTGGAGTGGGGTGCCATGACAATGATTGACTCCTTTTACTGTGATTGCCTTTCTTCTGGAATCTTAGCCTCTCAAGTCCAAGCTGCCCTGATAGACCTGATCTCCAAAATTTGTATCTCCAGCCTAGACTGTTGAGAGCACTTAGGGTGCCTCAGTGGTTTCTATACTTCTAGACACACATCAACAAAGCTCTGAGAAGGAAAGGTAGCTGAGGATGGAGTATTCACTTTAGTGTGTTTCCCTTCTTGCTGGGTTCTTGGGACTCTCAACCCTTGGCTGCCTGGGTGGTTGCTATATAACAGATTTATACAGCCTTTTTTTTATGCACATTTTATAGTATTTTTTTGGGAGAGTTCCTTGGTTCAACCAAGTACCTCATCATAGCTGGAAGCCTGCATTATTTAAAAAAACTCATCAAGATGGAAATATCCTTGAAACAAGTGAGACTGCACTTAAAAATTTCATTGTGATAAAAACAAATAATATAAAATTTATTCTTTTAACACTTTTAAGTGTACAGTTCAGTGGTTTAATTACATTTACACTGTTGTATAACAGATTTCTAGAACTTTTTCATCTTGCAAAACTAAAACTCTATATGGAACAGTAACTTTTCATATTCCCATCCTCAGTCTCTGGCAACCACCATAATACTCTGTTTCCATGATTTTGACAATTCTAGGTACCTTATACAAGTGAAGTCATAAAATATTTGTCCTTTTTGTGAGTGGTTTATTTCATTTGGTGTAGCGTCCTCAAGGTTCATCTATGCTGTAGCATGTGACAGGATTTCTTTTTTAAGGCTGAATAATACTCTGCTGCTGCTAAGTCACTTAAGTTGTGTTCGACTCTGTGCGACCCCATAGACGGCAGCCCACCAGGCTCCCCCGTCCCTGGGATTCTCCAGGCAAGAACACTGGAGTGGGTTGCCATTTCCTTCTCCAATGCATGAAAGTGAAAAGTGAAAGTGAAGTCGCTCAGTTGTTCTGACTCTTAGCGACCCCATGAACTGCAGCCTACCAGGCTCCTCCGTCTGTGGGATT
Source organism: Bubalus kerabau (assembly GCF_029407905.1). Lineage (NCBI taxonomy): Eukaryota > Metazoa > Chordata > Mammalia > Artiodactyla > Bovidae > Bubalus > Bubalus kerabau. The sequence continues at coordinate 171,590,967 of NC_073627.1, forward strand.
TTCCAGGCAAGAGTACTGGAGTGGGGTGCCATTGCCTTCTCCGGAATAATACTCTACCATATGTATATGCCACATTTTGTTTATCCATTTATCCATCCATGGATATCTGGGCTGCTTCTGTCTCTGGGCTGTTGTGAATAATGCTGCAGCGAACATGGGTTGCAAATACCTCTTCAAGGTCTTGCTTCAAATTCTTTTGAATATACACCCAGGGGTGGGAATTCTGGTTCACATATTATTACATATTTAGTTTTTCGGCCTTTTTTTTTTTTTTTGGTAAGTTCCTTTTTGTGTATCTTGTATTTATTTGGCTGCGCCAGGTCTTAGTTGCTGCATGTGGAACTCTAGCCACCCAACCAGGGATTGAACCCAGAGCCCCTGTACCCGGGGCGTGGAGTCTGAGCCACTGGACCACCAGGGAAGCCCCCAGTTTTAGTTTTTTGGGGAACCTCCCTAGTATTTTCCATCGTGACTGCACACATTTTGCATTTCTACTAACGGTGCACAGGGTTTCCATTTTTCCACAGGATTATGTATTTGAAAAGTGGCAATTAATTGGAGCTTCTTTGGACACATTATTTTATCAAAAATTTTTACAGATTTTTAAATTCAGCCTTGACCAGGAGGAATGTTTACAGACAAAGGTGTTATGAATCCTCTTTATTTTGTTCAGAAGTTACTCTTTTTCTGCTCAGTCATATTCTTTCCTCTCACCTACCTCACAGTAGGAGGGACTGCGGCTTCCCTGTCACAGATGGGATGAGATCAATATGTGAGCGCTGCTGCTGCTGCTGCTAAGTCGCTTCAGTCGTGTCCGACTCTGTGCGACCTCAGAGAGGGTAGTCCACCAGGCTCCCCCGTCCCTGGGTTCTCCAGGCAAGAACTCTGGAGTGGGTTGCCATTTCCTTCTCCAATGCATGAAAGTGAAAAGTGAAAGTGAAGTCGCTTAGTCGTGTTGGACTCTTAGCGACCCCATGGACTGCAGCCCACCAGGCTCCTCCGTCCATGGGATTTTCCAGGCAAGAGTAGCACTACATATAGCTAATCAGATATGCTTTAAACGCTATTTATTATCATTATTATAATTTTGGAGACAGTGCTGTAGGAAGAGAAGAGCACGGAGGCATACTACTTGGGATGAATCTGGGTTCCTCCAGCTACTATGTGATCTTGGGCTGATTTCTAAGATCTCTGTGTCGCCTCTAGAAAGTGGCAGTGCTAACCCCACCCACTTCGTGGCATCTTTGGGATTAAGTAAATCAGTATTCGCTAAGCACTTAGTGTGAACCCCAAGCACATATAGTTCGTGCCACGTTTGCTAGATAAAATAAAGGTGGAGGGCACCTGGTCCAGCCTTACCTCCCTTGTGCCCAGGTGTGCAGGCGGTGTTACTGTATGCTTCCCAGGTTTTAGTGTGTTTTAGGTGTTATTCAGCGATCTGGCTCCCTCCATGGGATGGGTGCGTGTGGTTTTAGTTGGATTAGAAACTTCCACCACGCAACGTGACTGTGGGTTGCACATCTGTCGATGGGAGGTGTTCTTGCAAAATGCCTGGGTGTAGAGGTGACTCCACTCAGCGCGTTAAAACAGGTGTCACACGCCTGACCAACGGAGTGTCCTGCAAGGTCTGATCCTGGCTTTTAGGGTGCAGCTGTACAGAGCTCCGAGGGACAGCGGAGACCGCTGGCCCGGGAAGTGTGACAGAAAGGGGTGCTGCCCACTTGAGAACTCAGTGGGGATCGTGGATCCCACACCTGTCGGGCTGCGGAGACCGAGCTCGTGCGCGCGCGTGTGTGTGTAGCAGGAAGGTCGGTGCACACCGCCTCCGGGCAGCGACGGCCGTTAGCTCGGTGCGCGTCGTGGGAGGTGCCGTTACACACTTCCTGTGGGTCTCGCGGACCACGGCGCGTTTCCGGTGCCGGCTGAAGCCCGGGGTCCGAGCCCCCGCCCCGCGCGCCGGCCCCGCCCCGCCCGCGCCCCGCCCCCCGCCTGCCCGCCGCGCTCCGAGCCCGGCGCGCGGAGCCCGGGGCGCACGGAGCTGCGCGCGCCGGTCGGCCGAGTCAGGCTGGCGCCCCCCGCCCCCCTCTCCCCGCTGTCCGTGGCGAGCCGGTGGCCCTCCCTGTTCCACTTGCCTTCGCTCCCCGGCCCCGCGGCCGCGCTCACTCCGTCCCTCCCCTCCGTCCCGCCCCGTCCAGCCCGCTCTGCTCGGCTCCCGCAGGCCCCCCTCGCTGCCCGCGTTCCTATGGACAGACGCACAGACACCTGCAGGTGGGTGAGAGCCCGTGCGAGGGGCGGGGACGAGCGCGCCGACGCTGCGCCCGGGGTTGGCAGCCCCTTTGTGTGGGGGGCGGCCGCACTGGGGTCCGTGCCGCCGCCCCCTCGGCGGCCTAGCGGTGACCTGGCTGAACCCTCCTTTTGTTCCTCTGCGGGGGTAGAGGGGGCGGGGGCGTGGAAAGGCGAGAGTCAGGGCTGAGAGCCGGGCGGCCGGACGTCGCCTGTGACGGGCTGGGGGGGCGGGAAACGGGTAGAGACCCCTGGCGACCGGGCCAGCGGCGGCGGCGGGGCCGCGGCTCTGGGCTGTCTCTCCGGGGCCGGCCCGCCGCCGGCTGTCTCCTGTCGCAGCGGCCGGGGGCGCGCTGCGAGTCTGGCTCGCCGGCTCCAGCTCCAGGGTCTCTTGGAGGTGGGCAGGAGGGCGGGAAGGGGAGAGAAAAGATCTGCTCTCTTAGTTTCCAAGTCTCGAGGAGGTTACGGGAGAAAGAGGGAGGAGGTGTTTTCGGAGCTCTGCCCGACTTGTTTCCCTCACTCGAGGCTCGCCGAGGTGCGTTTTGGGGCGTGTGTGAAGGAACGTGCATCGCTTCGGTCCCTTATTTATTGTTTCTAACGGAGGAGGGCTTTCTCCGAAGGGCTCTTCCGCCCCCCTACCCGGTCTGAGGCTGCGCACAGTGGTTTGTGTTTGTTATCAAATACATCGAGATATAGATTTCCCTCGGTAGGAGGAGGTTGGGCTGACGAGAATCAAATCAAAATCAAAGAACGTTTTGTAGTTTTCTGGTAGTTTTCCTTTTTTCTTTCTTTTTCTTTTTTTAAAGATTAAGTGGGGACTTAAAGGGAGGAAATAAAAGATAAATACGGCTGTGATTTTACATATATGTATATTTTGTGTATATATAACTTTAGGGGGTAAAGTTTTGTTATTTCCCAGACTCCTTAGGATTAACATGACAGAATCTTCTACCTGTTAAATAGTTAACAAGCAAATCAGGTAGAAACAGCTTCCCTAGTGGAGATTAGTTAAACTGGAGTGTGATAAACAATTATCTAGCTTTCTGTTCAGGCTAAAACCTTTATTTTCGCTGATTTAAGATACGAGACCTTTCACGACGTATGGGGAGAACATGAATGTTAGAACGAATCATTTCCCCCTGTGATTATGCTCTCCCTGTTTTATTATATGTATTTCTGTATTCTCTGTTTATAACCTATCGGGTTGAATATGGTGGATAAAATTTTTGAAAAGTGTCGTGGGTGATGTTTCTGATTTATATTATTTATCTCAGTTTTTCACGGACGGTTGCTATGTATTTTTAGATAGTCAAATAATGAAGTCGAGTAAACGCCCAGAAAATTAATTGTTCAGATTTTTAACGCAGGTATGGATTTATATCTTTGCGTTAACCTCCGTCTACCTGGTCATTTCTGGAGGTTTTTTTTTCTTTTTTTTGCCTATTGTGTGAGAATCCTTATTGACAAACTTAAATCTGATGATTACCAAGGAGATTAAGAAAAAAAGTTTTGTGGACACTAAGTTATATCTATAGCTATTTATAGGAAATGGAATCTTTCTCAAAAAATAAAAAGTATTATCATCCAAATATGAAGGAATATTATGGTGGAAAAATATTTGCTATTTAAATTTTTGTTAAGTAAGATGTAGAAATTCGTCAGAAAACAATATACGGTAGCATCAACTAGGCAAACTGATTTTTGTCATTATAAAGAGGAGACAGTTTAAGTATGCCTAAAATAGTGGTCTTTTTCTAGGAGAAAAAGGTATCCTATATTCATGTCCTAGTTTTACATTAACAGATTAATATTATTGCATGCCTCATTTTGTATATGCCTGGAGTGTACATTATTGTACTCTTAAAACTTAGAAGAGGCTACATCTAACAAAGATCATGCCAGCCTCTTTGATTAGTTCCTGCTTTGACTTCTGTCCTAGATTAGATAAATGAATTTAAACTCTGCACAGGGTTCCATGCCAGGCACTGGTAAAACCCTTGAGCAGGATGCCTCTTCCTTTTCTAATAAGGATGGCCCAAAGAGGTTAAGTATAGAAATTTGTGCAGGTTTTATCATGAATGATGGAATGGAGTTCTAAAACACTCCCATGGTTTCAGCTCTCAGATACACACTCTTCATCAGCTCTTCCCAGTATTAAGAAAGGTAAGCTAACACATTGTATTGGTTTACATGGCTGTCAGTTGTGGCATTAAGGTTTAACAAAGAGTCACTGTGTAAACTAAACATTAAGAAAGTGTGGCCTTGCATTGAGAATTGCTTGGCAGAGTTGCAGCTGTGTCTAACAGTTTTCTGGGATTGGCACGGAGTATTTATTTGGGCTGGCTAAAAGGTAACACTTAGTTTTTTTGTCTGTTTTTGTTTTTGGACTGTGATATGTAGATATTATTACTATTAAATATTTTGCTTTTTTACAATTAACAGTACTGTTTTAGTTAATCAAAGCATTCCAGATAATCTTTGATATTTCAACTAATTTTTCTTCTGGTATATTGGTGTTCAGGAAGATGTAAATTATTTCTCACATCTCATGGTTTAAACTTTTTCTGCTGCTTTTGATTATGACAAATGCTACTTCCAGAAACTGTGAATTTGTGCAAATCTGGATTTTTAAATATAGCTGAATAGTAGGATCTGATATTTATCAGTTTTCTTTTTTTTTAAACGCTAAGTTGTCCATGGTTAAATTTGACAGACTTTAAAATCCATAGGCTTTTCTAGTCTTTTCCTGTTTGTTGGTTATTAGTGTGTTGCCATTAAAGGACACTCAAAATGGCCACTTTATGTTACCTGGAACCCTCAAATGACTAGTATTATCATTAGTAATCACCACGGGGAAAGCTGCAAAGTTAACAATTATATTCTTTATATAATTTCTGTGACTTTCAAGTTCTTTTCAGGCAGCCTGTTGTAGACTGGGAAAGCAGGCCTGACTGTCAGAGGTGCGGACAGGGACCTCTCATTCCAGCCTTTATCGCCCTGCATTGTTTAAGAGCAGTACGTACTCTGCTTCTCATGGAAAAATGCAGAATTCATTCTTGGATTAATATTCTGCTACCAGATGTATGAGGCTGGCTCTAAAGAAGCTTTTTCTCTTAAATACTGTCAAAAATAGAGAAGCTGAAGACTGGAGAGAAGCCATTTATTTTGAACAGTTTATTTTTTGACAGTTTGTGTTTGTAAAGAAACCTGCTCATAATATTTACTGAAGAGATCCACATAGTTGCCTGAAGAAACCCCACAGGTTTTCTTTTTTGCCTTGAAAAAAGTTTCCATAGAGCTTAACCCTTCTGTGGTACTTCTTGACTTAGCTTCTGGATTAGTTGATTTATGGACTTTATTTACCAGCATGATTGGAGAATTCTTTAACTATACTGAAATTGCACTCTGCCTGTGCTCTCTTCTGTTTCCTAGGTAACAAATGCACTGCATAGATTCCATAATGAGGACTGTGGTTGGCTAGTTACAGTGTAAATTCTGTTGTTTGGTAAAGCTTAGTCTCAAATTCAAATAAAGGTCAAGAAACTAAAAGTACTGAAAATGCAAATTTTTGCATTTCATTTTGTAGCCAGTGTCAACAAAGTTTAATACCCTTTTCTAGAGAAAGACAATTTATGCAGCATTATTCGGGTTTGTCTTGCACAGTCTCACACTTAAACAGTTAAAGAGATTTTTGAGTATTGCATATTGGTAAAACCAGTGTCTCTAGTGACAAAGAAGATATATTTCAGAAACACTTTATCACACTTAATATAGAAAGCAAAGGGATGTGGTCTAGGACATCAGTAATTGGTCTTTTTGTACTGAAAGAAAAGTAGCATCAAAAGATGTCTCAAAAGATAAATTGTGCAACTTTATGTGAAAAAGAACTTTTAAAAACTCTAAGGCATTAAATCATTTAAGAAACTTTTAAAAACATTAAAAATCTTACCATAAAATGGTGCAGTTTTCTCCTAGCTTTTTTCCCCCTCTGATCTGCTTGAATGTGGACTGGCCTGACGTCAGGGAGCAGGCCTTCAGGTTGGAGAATGGCTTTCCCTTCCACCTTTCTTTACTCTCGGGCCTCTGTACCTCTGGATGCAGGCAAGAAGTAGTGCAGTTGCTAGCAGTTGTTACCTGTGTGTGTGTGTGTGTGTGTGTGTTTAAACCCACACAAATAACTTCCAAAGAATTCCATAAATTGTTGTTTTTGTTCAGTGGCTAAGTCGTGTCTGACTCTTTGAGACCCCATGGACTGTAGCACACCAGGCTCCCCTGTCCTTCACTGTCTCCCAGAGTTTGCTCAGATTCATGTCCATTGAGTTGGTGATGCTGTATAACCATCTCATCCTCTCTGCCCCCTTCTCCTTTTGCTGTCTATCTTTTAATACCCATTGCAAGTATCTTTTCATTTGATACCTGAAAATTGATTTTTATTTGTTAATCATCAAGGATTCCATTAGCTGAAATTAAAAAGAAAAATTCTTTTGAATTTTGGAGAATTATCCAGAGTTGCCCCCATTGGGCTTCTCTGATAGCTCAGTTGGTAAAGAATCTACCGGCAATGCATGAGATCCTGGTTCGATTCCTGGGTCGGGAATATCCACTGGAGAAGGGATAGGCTACCCACTCCAGTATTCTTGGGCTTCCCTTGTGGCTCAGCAAGTAAACAATCTGCCTGCAATGTGGGAGACCTGGGTTCAAAGCCTGGTTGTGAAGATCCCCTGGAGAAGGGAAAGGCTACCCACCCCAGTATGGAAACCCTGACAGACTTTATTTTATAAATAGGGCTTCCCTCATAGCTCAGCCGGTAAAGAATCTGCCTGCAGTGCAGGAGACCCGGTTTCTATCCCTGGGTCAGAAAGATCCCCTAGAGAAGGAATTGACAACCCACTCTAGTATTCTTGCCTGGAAAATCCCATGGACAGAGGAGCCTGGTACACTACAGTCCATGGGGTCACAAAGAGTCGGGCACGACTGAGCAACTAACACTTCACTTCACTCTCTCTTGCTTGGCTGAATTGTTTTTGGATTATTTATCTTCTTACTTAATTCACATTTCAGGAATAGGATGCATCTTGGTTGGATTTGTCTGTCTCTTCTTGGTTTTCCTCAAAACTGACCCTTTAACCTTTTCTGTCCTCTTCTAATTGCCAGTATCGCATCCCTTCACTTTTCCCTTATCAATATCTTCCCTGTTTTCCCTTGTAAATACTTGCTGTTTAAACATTTTCATTGCTGCATATAAGCCATAGTCACCAGATAGAAAAAGCTCTACTTTGCTGTTTTGAGGCTTCATACTTACTGGATTATTATCAATATCTGTGAACTCTTACCCAACTAGGACACTACTTTCTCTCTCCAGCCTATATTCATTTGCAAGGGCTGCTGAAACAAAGTAAGACAGACTGAGTCACTTAAACAACAAAAATGTATTCATTTTTTACAGTTCTGAAAGCTTTAAGTCCCAGATCAAGATGTTGGCAGCGTTGGTTCTTCTAAGCCCTCTCTCGTTGGCTTGTAGCTACCTGTTTTCTTAAGATATCTTCACATGGTCCTTCCTGTGTGCCTCTCTGTGTCCTCATCTCCTTTCTTCCGATGAGACATCATTCTGTATCCTTAGGACTCACCTAAATGACCTCATTTTGTTTTAATGCCCTCTTCAAGGCCCAATCTCCAAATATAGTCTCCTTCTGAAGTACTGGGGGTTAGGACATCAGTGTATGGAGTGGGGGGAGCACAGTTACAGCTCATAACAGCCTGTTCTTTCACCGGTGTCTTTCATGGGTTTCCCTGGTGGCTCAGATGGCAAAGAATCTGCCAGCAATGCAGGAGACCTGGGTTTGATCCCTGGGTGGGGAAGATCCACCTGGAGGAGAAAGTGGCTGCCCATTCCAAGTATTCTTGCCTGGAGAATTCCATGAACAGTGGAGCTTGGCGGGTTACAGTCCATGGAGTTGCAAAGAATTGGACACAACTGAGCGACTTTCACTCACCTTGTCTTTCATACATACATACATTCATACATGCTTCACTCCATGTGTGTAATTTTATAGTCATTTTCGTCTTTTTAATACTTTTTTACTCAGCATTTTTTCACTTGAGTGCAGGGCCCAGTAGACAGCAACATCATCAACTTTGTATGCATTAAAAATAACCAAAATGGGTAGTTAAAGGCTTTTCATATTATTTTTAAATGCTTTATTTTGAATAGTTTTAAGTAGAAAAGTCTTAATCATTGGTTTCAAATGCAAGAGAATCTCAGTGGAGCCAAATATGATGAAACTGCAAATGCTGTTTTCTTATGAATTCTAAGAACCTGGTTCTTTTGGTGGTGTTTTTCAGATATTGGTCTTGATAACTTGCATGGTAAATTACACACCTTTCTGATCACTTCACACCTTCCTTGGCTGATGACTCTTGAATCTGATAACCACTCAGGGCATCTCTGCTGAATTTCAGATGTATGTACCAACCAGCTGGACACAGTCATTTGATATTCCACAAACACTTCACATTCAGCATGCCCCAAACTTGACTTACCTTTCTCTTAAAATCCATGTCTTTTTTGTTAACTAGGGAACCATTCCCTAGCTTAGTGAGTGGTTCTGTCCATCCGTTTTCCCAGTCCAGAAATTGAGTTATCTGTGACTTCTCCCTTATTCTCAGTCCTATTTTCTGTATAGAATCAAGGTCCTAAAGCAGTCAGTTCCTGCTCCCCAAGATTTCTCAGTTCTGCTGTTTGCCCCAGACAAATCATATACTACCCTGTCACCTTTGCCCATCATTGGTTTAGTTCTACACTTGCATATATTCAGTTTATAGCGTAAGTCCTTATGTTAAGCCTTCTGTAATCATTTGATAGTCTGAAACTCAATGAATCCTCATAAACAGCTCATGTGAGTATTATCTCTGTCTTTCACATTTAAAACTGTTTATCCGTGGCTTTTGTACTTGAAGGTCAGTTTGTCTGAATATAATTACTTGGCCTGCATTTTCTTCCCTCAAGAATCTTAAATATGCTATTCTGTTTTAGGATTTGGCAAATATTTTCTTAAAAAGACCAAATAGTAATTATTTTAGACTTTGTGGGCCATAGGTCACTGTCACAATTGTTTAACTGTGCCGTGTCAGTGCAAAAAATCCTCCTGCCAAGTGCGGGAAAGGCAAGAGACACGGACGAGTTCAGTCCCTGGGTCAGAAAGGTCCCCTGGGGTAGGAAATGGCAACACACTCCAGTATTCTTGCTTGGAAAATTCCATGGACAGAGGAGCCTGGAGGGGTATAGTCCATGGGGTCGCAAAGAGTCAGACACAGTTCAGCATGAACATGAGCATCCATGCAAAACCAGCCTTAGAGAATATGTAAATGAACAAGCATGTCTGTGTTCCAGTCAAAACTTTTATTTACAAAACTGGAAAGTTGGCTATATTTGGCCCATAAGCTGTAGTTTGCTAAGTCTTACTATGTTGTATTTTGATAAAAAATGTTGTTGTCAGAGTCTAATACCAGTATGATTTTCTTTAAGTGTCTTATCTTTTTCCCTAGATGCCGAAAAGACCTTTTCCCCTCATCTTTAAAGGCAGATAATTTTATTAGAATATATCTTAAATGTTGTCTGTTCTGTTAAGTTTTCCAGGTATACAGTGTGTTTTATTATGTTGGCTCAATTTTTTTAAATAAATATTTTCATCAGTTTTATATTTTAGTATTTATTCATTTTCATTCTTTTTATTTTCTTCTTTGAGGTCTTCTGTTAAATTTATGTTGGCTCTTCTTTGCTTATCTTTTATGTCTCTTCCTTCAAATTCTTTTTAATTTTTTATATTTGCTGTATTTTTTCTCTTAATGTTTATTTCCTTGGCTGTGTTGGGTCCTAGCTGTGGCACGTGGGATCTTTGTTGCCTCCTGTGGGATCTTTTGTTGAGGTGCACACACTCTCTAGTTGTCGCACATAGGTTTAGTTGCCCTGCAGCAGATGGGGTCTTAGTGCTCCGACCATGGATGAAACCTGTGTCCCCTGCATTGGCAGGCAGATTCTTAATCACTGTGTCACCAGGGGAATCCACAGGTTTAATTTTTTAAGTAACTGCCAGACTTTTCCAGAGTGACTGTACCATTTTATATTCCCAGCAGCAGTACATCCAGTCTCTCCCCATCAGTGTTAGCATTTGGTGGTGGTGCTATTTTTTATTTTACTGTTCTGATATGTGTTTAATAATATTGTAGTTTTAATTTGCATTTTCTTAATGGCTGATGTTATACATCTTTTCATTTGCCTATTTGCATCTGTACATCCTCTTCTGTAAAATGTCTGTTTATGTCTTTTGTCTATTTTCTAATTGGATTTTTTTGTTTGCTTGTTTTACTCTTTTGAGAGTTCTTTATATGTTTTAGATACTAATCCTTTGTCAGAGATTTGGTTTGCAGATCCTTTCTTCCTGTCTATAGTTGTCTTTTGATCCTCTTCACATGGGCTTTCACAGAGCAAAAGTTTTAGTATTACCAATTTTTCCTTTTATGGATCTTGCATTTGGTTCAAGTCTAAGAACTCTCTGCCTAGCCCTAAATCTCAGAGATCTTCTCCTGTGTCGTTTGCAGTTAAGTGTATGATCCAGTTTGTGCTAATTTTTATTTAAGGTGTGAGGTTTAGGTTGAGGTTCATTTTTGCCTGTGGATGTCCAATTACTCCCATAGTATTTGTTGAAAAGGCTGTCCTTCCTCCATTGAATTGCTTTTGCACCTTTGTAAAAAGTTAGTTGAGCATATGTGTGGGTCTATATCTTGGTCTGCTCCATCTGTTTTTATGAGTAGATTTGAGGAGAGTCCAAAACTAAGCTTCTGCCATTATCCTGCTTGCTTAGAACTCCTTATTCCTTTGAATGATTTTTTGTTATTATTTTTTTTCCTATTGATTGAAGAGGACAGGTATCTGTGTAGGTTTAAAAAGAAGATAAGCAGTAATTTAACAATTTTGTAGTTTGTCTGTTTTATAATATAGTGATAAGCCCTTATGTATTTGCTTCAGAGAGTTTAATTCTTTTCTAACTTAGGTTGTTAACATTTTCATGACAGTTATGATTCAATAATGGAGAAGGCAATGGCACCCCGCTCCAGTACTTTTGCCTGGAAAATCCCATGGACGGAGGAGTCTGGTGGGCTGCAGTCCATAGGGTCTTGAAGAGTCAGACACGACTAAGCGACTTCCCTTTCACTTTTCACTTTCATGCATTGGAGAAGGAAATGGCAAGTCACTCCAGTGTTCTTGCCTGGAGAATCCCAGGGACGGGGGAGCCTGGTGGGCTGCCATCTATGGGGTCGCACAGAGTCGGACACGACTGAAGTGACTTAGCAGCAGCAGCATGATTCAATAATATTCTTTATTTATGTGGCATCTTGAGAAAACAAGAAAGTCTACATTAAAGCATTTCTGTATAACTAAAATTTAACTCCTGGACAAAACTTAAGATTTTAATCCTTTTTAATGAAAATGGACCCCACGTGTAGTTTAAGTAAAGGTGGCATTTCAGTTGCTTTTGGAAATTTGCCAGAAGAATCATCTCCTGGCATCTGGATGAATCCAAGCAGATAGCAGAGACATTTTCAAGATTTTTTCACTGCCCTCCAAGTTCTCTCTTCTTACAGCTAATCCAAGGAAAGACTAATGCAACTCCTGGCCTAAGAGTTAAACTGATACAAATGAATAGGAGAAAAGCATACAAATTTGGCTAATATTGTTATGTGCACACAGGAGTCTTCATAAGGAAATTGAAGACCCAAAGAAGCAGTTAGGATTGAGAGCTTTTTTGTATTTTTAACAAATGATAAATTTGTAGAGAAGACGTAGGCAAAGGAATTTTAGCTAGGGTCTGTAAATTGTCAGACTAGGAAGTAAATGGGGACACTTAATTGAAGATAAGGGTTATTTTAGTAGGTTTGTTTGTATAGATCCATTCTGGCATTGACTCCTAGTTACCAGTGATAAGAATATTCTTCTTTTCCTGTATAAAGAGGGCATCTTTCTCATGGGAAACTTTATGACCTGCTTTTAGGTAGAAAGAGGGAGGTCAGCCTTTTGTGCATCTGATGATTCTCAAATGCCATCAGTTCAAAATAATCAGTATGCCAAAGCAGCATATTTTAGGGGATGGCACGTTATGAACCCCTTTTAAGTATAATTTACATTCAAAAATGAATGTGTCATGTGTACAGTTGATAGATTTTTACAGATTGAACCTGTGACTAGCACTGTGATCAATAAGCAGTGTCATCAGCACCCCTGCAGAACCTCTTATTTTCCTTCCAGTATCTAACACAGCCTTTCTGAAGAAAAACAGATACTCTGACTGCTGAGTAATGGGGTATATATTATATATGTTCAGCTTTAGTAAATACTGTTTGTTTTTCAAAGTAGTCGTATCTATCGACACCACCACCATCAGTGTGTCTCCGTTCTTGTTTCCCTTCCTCATGTTAATCATTTTGAAAAGCAGTTTGATAAAATATATCAAGAACCATAAATGTATTCACACCCATTTATCTAGTGATTCTAGTAATTGCAAAGATAGGAAAAGATACTACAGAAGTGGATTTAGGGAAGCAGAGACCAGGGACCACAGGCTAAATCTGGCCTGATGCAGCCTGAATCCAGTCACAACCATTCCCTGTCTATGGCTGTTTTTGTGCTGTTTTAGTGGCAGATTTAAGTTGTTATAGAAAATGTCTGCCACCTAACCCTCTCCAGAAAAAACTTGATGACCCTTGCAATAAAGCATTATATGAAATAGTGCAAGATTGGCAATAACCAATATATCCATCATAAGGGAAATTATTAGATAAATCCTGGTGTAAACATTTGATGGACTAGAACATAGCCATTTAAAATGGTGATTATAGAGGTTTTTCATCCAGCAAATATTTATTGGGCATTGCTATTTATTAGGCACTTTTCTAAGTGTCAGGAAATTAGTAGAAAAATTCCTTCCCTCATTGAACTTTCAGTCGAGGAGACAGAATAAACAAGATAAATATGGAAAACAACACAGAAGTGGGATAAGTGCTAAGATGGAAAAAAGTAAACCAGGGAAGGGAGATGTGAAACATTTCAGGGTGAGGGCTTGACATTTCAGTTGCTTAAAGAAGACTTCACTGAAAAAATAGCTTTTGAGCAAGGACCTAAAATAAGTGTATAGACCTGACACTGAGGTAGATGGAGGAGGAACTTCTGAGGCAGAGGAAACAGAAAGGACAAAAGGCCAGAGTTGGAAATGTGACCCTGGTGTTCTAGGAATAGCAATAAGGCAAAGGGCTGCTGCGGAGAGGAGGAGGGAAGAGTTGCAAGGGCTGAGCTTGCACAGGGTATTGGGAGATGACAGATCACGTGGGGCCTTGTGGCAGCATGAAAAATCCCTGCTAGAAATTGTTCAGGTTTAAAAAAAAGCTCTTTCCCTCTTCTACTTTCCCTCCCTCTTTCTCTGTTTAATAATGATAGCTATGTAAAGCAATACATAAGGAAAAGATTGGAAGAAAACACACTAAAATGCTAATGTCCTGGGCTGTGAATTATATTTTTCTTTTTGTTAAACGTTCTATAATTTGGAAGGCAGCTATGCTCACCACTATAGCACCAATGCTTATAATTTGGCCATGTTTTATAATAAACATATTTTAAAACTTAAAAGGATTTTAAAGAAACTTAAAAGATATCTTTGTCTTTGAATACTTTAGAAATTGAGTACTTTAGATCCTCCTGAAGTTTATTGTAATCTGCTGGTAGGCAGCAGTGTCTTAAATCATCTGAGGAGTTGCTGCATTTTGGGGTTTTTTTTTTCGGTTGTTCCACCCTGGTGGCTCAGCTGGTAAAGAATCCACCTGCAATGCAGGAGGTCCCAGCTTGATCCCTGGGTTGGGAAGACCCCTGGAGAAGGGAATGGCAATCCATTCCGGTATTCTTGCCTGGAGAATTCCATGGACAGAGGAGGCTGGCAGGATACAGTCCGTGGGGTTACAAAGAGTCGAACATGATTGAGTGACTAAGACAGACACACAAACACACACTCACTCACACATACATGGCTGGCAGAATCTTAGCTCCTCAACTAGGGATTAAACTCAGGCCCTCGGCAATGAAAGCTAGGAGTTCTAATCACTGGGCCTGCAAGGAGTTCCCCATAGCTGTTTTTTTAATGATTAATTTTTCAGTGTTTGTACATTGTAGGAATGATCTATTTTATATTTTAGCCCCTATATTTTATGGATAAGAAAACGATCAAGAGGAGAGAAAGAATTTGGGCTTCTAGTTCTTTTTTGTAGGTATTTGTATGCTTCAGCACCATTTAATCTGAGGATTTCTTAACACTTTAGTGATTTTTATGATTAATAATTTACCTAATTTTTAACTTGAAAATCCTTGCAAATAATAATGTCTAAATCTGTTCTGTTGATACCTTCTCAGCACAGAACTGTTGTAGCAAATATGGTGATAGTAATGAATTCTTTTGACCAGCACCCTAGTTAAGAACATGGATTTGGGACTCAGACTGCCTTGGTTTAAATTTTGTTGCTGATCCTTATTGGTACTTAATCTCTCTGTGCTTTAGTTTCACATTTATAAAAAGGATATAATACTAAGTATTGGAGAAGGAAATGGCAGCCCACTCCAGTATTCTTGTCTGGAGAATCCCATGGACAGAGGAGCCTGGCGGGCTATGGTCCATGGGGTCACAAAGAGTTGGACACGACTGAAGCACACAGCATACTAAGTATATACCTCATAGGGTTGTTGTGAACATTAAATGAATTTATGTGAGCAGAATGTGAGGCATATAGGACAGATTATTATTGAGGTTTAGGTATCTACAAGGGAAGGCATTTAAACACTAGATCCTAGAGAAAATCAAGTTCAACAGATACTTGTATTATTGAAAGTCTGTGTATGCCTTTCTACTTGGACTTCATAGCTGGCATATAGACTTCCCTGGTAGCTCAGACGGTAAAAGCGTCTGCCTACAATGCGGGAGACCTGGCTTCAATCCCTGGGTTGGGAAAATCCCCTGGAGAAGGAAATGGCAACCCACTCCAGTATTCTTGCCTGGAAAATCCCATGGATGGAGGAGCCCGGTAGACTACAGTCCATGGGTTGCAAAGCTGGCATATAGGAATTTATTAAGAATGTGTTCAGTTGCTCAGTCGTGGCCGACTCTCTGCGACCCCATGAATCGCAGCATGCCAGGCCTCCCTGTCCATCACCAACTCCCGGAGTCCACCCAAACCCATGTCCATTGAGTCAGTGATGCCATCCAACCATCTCATCTTCTGTTGTCCCCTTCTCCTCCTGCCCTCAATCTTTCCCAGCATCGGGGTCTTTTCCAGTGAGTCTGTTCTTTGCATCCGGTGGCCACAGTACTGGAGCTTCAGCTTCAGCATCAATCCTTCCAGTGAATGTTCAGGGTTAATTTCAAGATTGATTGGTATGATGTCCTTGCAGTCCAGAGGACTCTCCAGAGTCTTCTCCAGCAGCACCTAGTCATTTTAATCAGCACCGTGGCTTCAAGCATGTGCTGCTGTAGCACTCACACTACGTTCTTGTTCATTAGAAAAGACCCCGATGCTGGGCAAGGTGGAAGGCAGGAGGAGCAGGGGACGACAGAGGACCAGATGGTTGGATGGCATCACCGACTTGATGGACATGAGTTTGAGCAAGCTCCGGGAGATGGTGGAGGACAGGGAAGCCTGGCGTGCTGCAGTCCATGGGTTGCAGAGTCAGACATGGCTGAACGACTGAACAGTTGTAGCACTTACACTATAAACCCTTACATGTGGTTATCAGAGTTCATGGAAAATAGTGTTTATTTTTATTTCAGTAGGAGAAACTTGTCTTAGATCTAAGTGGGTCATGTAGTGATCGTGGGGCAGAATGCGTGGTAAAAGGTAAAGGACAGCGTCCAGCCACCTCTAGGAAGGATTGCTTGTTTACTGCAGCGTGTGAGAACTCTGCTTTGTGAGTATGTAGGTCAGGACAGTAAAGAACTCTATTTAAATGGACACACAGTAGGGAAAGGGGATCAAATAGAGAGTGATACATGAGGCTGTGACTCTGTCCTTTAAGCTATATAACCAGGATTCTAGTATTTGGGTGTTCCCTAAATTCAGACAGGCTAAAGGCCTTTGAGCTCACGTAATGGTTGTATTTAAGAATTAACAATTTAAGTTTTTTTTCTAGAAAATGACAGTTTCCAAAATATCATATGGGAAAGCTTTTGGTAAAGCTTGAAATATGAAAAATAAAATTTAACTTACAGAGTACTGTGATGTTTTATGAAAAAAAAAATGCAGGGAAAACGTTAATTGTGTTTTCCTTCATGTTCTTTATTTTAGTTAAAGATAATTTTATACACATAGAATGTCCCTAATGTATTTTGTATGTTTGCCTATTTGTGGATTGCATAAGATTCTGTTGCTTTATACTCACTCGGAAAAAACTGAAGTTTTTTTGCAATGTTGATATTGTTCAGTGCTATGTCTTCAGAAGTAGTCCTTCTTCAAGCTGCTTTTCTTAAAGAAATTTTTTAAACATATTTGGATCAATGCAGGTACGGTTAGCAGTGTTTCTGCCACACTAGCTTTATAAGAAAGTTCTGCCTCCCTTGCAAAATCATGCGTTGTTACTTAGGGTTTCTGTGGGCACGTTAATTTTGAATAGAACCTGGGAATGGTGCTTATTAACTAGAAGTGTAGCGGTTTTAGTAGTGAGTTCCTAACAGGACTCCGGTACTGGAGTGCTCAGTAGTATATTGCTGTTGTAGCAGTTGTGGTATTTAATTGAACCTACAGGTCCTTGGGAATTTTTCTAGTTCATTATATTACAGTGATTGGAAAGACTTCTGAGAAGTTTTTTAAAATGTAGTTCAGTGTTTATGATTTAGTTAATAGTTAAGCTAAGGACTTTTAGGACCATTTGGGGGAGGAGAAGGAAACCTTATGTTTACAGAGACCTTTGTGAACCATGAAACTGTGCCCCTGAATTAGCCTGTCTTGACCAGCCTTCAGCTCCTACACCAGGCTCTTGTCCTCAGATATGACTCCCCCTTAACACCCTTGTCAGTTACTCTTTTCAGGGCTTCAGTTGATACTTCAAATGCATGTAATTAATCTGGAGTGCTTAGGAAGGATATGTGGGATCTCTCTTTAGGTTTAAAGAAATGACTATGAGTATTTTAATTTGATCCTTTTGAGTAGAAGTCTTTGTTCTGTGTGATAAACGTGTAGTATGTTAGCACCAAGGGAACTAAGTTTGTATCCATTGGACATCAGTGAAACTTTCTGTACTTGGTACCATCAACTATGACTCTGTGAGAGTGTATCTTTTAGCTTTACTTGTTAATTCTTAATCTTTTTGTCTTTTTTTCACCCCTTTAGGAATCAGATTAAAAACTTTGCACTCTCAAGCAGCAAGGTCCTTCCTACTTAATGTAGCACAGGGAACATATTCAATATCCTGTAATAAACCATAATAGAAAATTAATATGAAAAAAGAATGTGTATGTGTATACATTATACAACTGTCTTTGATGTACAGCAGAAATTAGCACAACGTTAGAAGTCAGTAGTATTTCAATAAAATACTTTTTGAAAAGAATAAAAAACCGCCTTCTCAGAAAGCGCACACTTCCACATGCAACATCTGATTCTGTATAAGTTTTAGGAAATATGTGGACCCCTGATGCATTATGCTAACAAATTCTGTTTTGTGTATTTTTGTTTTAGCATATGACTTTTTGTTTAAGGATAGAAACCTTAAAGATTTGAGATAAGGATTAGGAGAGTGAGCTTATGGGCATCCAGGGAAATTTTACTTTGTTGAAGGAGAAGAGGATAATATGGTTTTTTTTTCTTCATCAGAAATCCATTTAAACTGCTGTTTCTGATAAATGCGCTAGTACTGTGCATCTGGGTAAATCAGTTTTCTGCACTATAGGTTTTGAAAAAATAGTGTCTCACTACTGGTGCACTCACAAAGGCAGTCTAGCAAGGAAAAATTAAAGAGCTTAAATTCTCATTCTCATTTCTATGGAATAAAGAGGGAGAATTCATTATGTCAAGCATTACAAATAAGCATGTATTAAAATGGCTACATATGATGACGGCACATTGTTGGAACACCCCATGAAAGATAATTTGCATGGAAGGTGATTATTCAGTAGGGCTTTAATTTACAAGAAACATTCCACCATTTAATTGAGCCCTTTTACACACACTGCTTCGCTTCAATAGATTGTGTTTGCTCCCTGCATATGTACAATGCCATAGGATGGTTTAAAATCTGATTCAGTCTAGCTGGAAGGTGAGACAGCAGCTGAAAGTCATGTCTTAAAAATATATATTATTAAACATCTGAGAATTGTTTTTTGTTTTGTTTTGAATATATTCTTACCATTTTGCTGTTGCTTTAAAAGTACGTGGTTGATGTACAATATTAGTTTCAGGTTTATTACATAGTGATGTACATTTTCATGCATTATGAACGATCACCATAAGCATAATAATCATCTGTCTTCATACAAATTATGGCAGTATTATTGACCAAGTTCCTTACACTGTATATTGCATCCCTGTGGCTTGCTTATTTTATTACTGGAGGTTTATACCTCTTAATCCCCTTCACCTTTTTAACCCTCCCATCCCTAGCCCTCTCCCCTCTGGCATCCACCAGTTTGTTCTCTGTATCTATGAGTCTGTTTTCATTTTGGTTTTCTGTCTTACTTTGTTTTTAAAGTTCCACATATAAGTGAAGTCATGTGGTGTTTGTCTTTCTCTGACTTATTTCACAAAAATTTTTTAAACTTTTTATTTCATATTGGGGTATAGCCGATTAACAATTTTGCAATAGTTGCAGGTGGATAGCAAAGGGACTCAGTCACACATACACAGGTGCCCATTCTCCCCCAAACCCCCTCCCATCCAGGCTGCCAAATAACGTTGAGCAGAGTTCCCCGTGCTATACAGTAGGACTTTGGTGGTTATCTGTTTTAAATATAGCAGTGTGTACACATTGATTCCAAACCCCCTAACCCTTTACCCACCTTTCCGCCTGCCTGGCGCCCGTAAGTTCACACATTGATTCCAAGCTCCCTAACCCTTTACCCACCTTTCCCCTGCCTGGTGCCTGTAAGTTCACTGTCTAAGTCTGCGAGTCCGTTTCTGTTTTGTAAGTAAGTTCATGTGTATCATTTCTTTTTAGATTCTATATATAAGGCTGTCATATGATATTTCTCCTTCTCTGACTTTTTTTACTTAGTATGACGGTCTCTAGGTGACATTATTTTGTTCTTTTTAATGGCTTGAGTAATATTCTAGTGTGTGTGTGTGTGTGTGTGTGTGTGTGTGTGTGTACCACATCTTCTTTATCCATTCATCTATGGATGGGCATTTAGGTTGTTTCCATGTCCTGGCTGCTGTAAATAGTGCTGCTGTGAACATGGGGGTGCGTGTATTTTTTTGAATTATAGTTCGATATGAATTATGTCTGCATACATGCCCAGGAATGGGATTGCTGAATCATATGGCCACTTGATTTTCAATTTTGGGGGGAACTTGCATACTGTTTTCCATAGTGACTGCCATAATGTGAAAATTAACTCAAAATGGATCAAAAAAAATATGTAAGAGCTAAAACTATAAAACAAATATAAGCAAAATAATCAGAATTAAAATAAGTGACATTCAAATAAAGCAGAAGAAATATCATTCCTTGCTGTTTTTAACTCATTATTTATTTCTGTATAGATTGCTCTATAGAGCATCAGGTGGTTTTTATTAATCTGTACTATTATTATACTAACATGAGATTTAACACAAATTAGATGTTTCTTTTTGATGTCTGAGATTATGATCATAGCATTGCAAACTGTTTAGGATCCTTTTGAAAGTATCATCTAATTTTTTTAATTGAAATGTAAGTTGATGTATAATACGTCAGTTGCAAGTGTACTACATGCTGATATCTCCCTACATTATGAAATGGTCACTATAGTAGGGTTAGTAATCATTTGTTCCCATACAAAGTTATTACAGTATTATTGACTGTAGTCCTTGTGCTGTACACTGTATCCTCCTTGGCTTGTTTATTTTATTACTGAAAGTTTGTACCTTTTAATTCTCTTCACCTATTTTGCCAAACCCTTCAGCCTCTTCCCCTCTGGCAACCACCAGCCAGTTTGCTCTCTGTATCTGTGAGTCTGTTTTCATTTTGCTTTGTTTGTTTGTTTTGTTTTTTGGATTCCACATATAAGTGAGATGATACAGTATTTGTCTTTGTCTACAGTATTTGACATTTCACTAAGCACAATACCCTCTGGATCCATCCATGTTGTCACAAATGGCAAGTTATCTAGTTTTTACGTGTTGGACACAGCGAGACATCACATGCTCTGGTATTTAAGTGTTATTTGACAGTAACAAAAGCCTTATCAAAGGCAAATATAGATGGCCTTTAGGAACTTGTTGCGGTTTTGAATTATCCTTGTGTGTCTTCTAAACATTTCTGTAATAATTTGTGCCTTTCTTCATGCCTGGTACATAGGTATTCAGTGATTGCTTATTGGAAGAATAAATACTGTTTAAGAGAAGCAAAATAGGTGTGGTGATCATGAAAATAAATTCCAAATCGTACAGTTCTTTCAGGCATTTCCAGCAGTTAGATATTGCTGCTACAAGTGATAATAATGAGAAGTGCTGATGTACCTTTCAGAGCTCAAAAACATTTTTATACTAACTTGTTTCTGATAAAACTGCATGGGAATGATTTGATCCCATTGGACTATGTTCATGTAATTGTTGAATTATTAAAGCATTTAATTAGTATTTCAGTAAGTGCTGATATAGATACATCACTTTGTCTCTTGTTCCTAATTATGCAATATTGTGGGAAGTGGACCAGTATAATAGAGGAGAGGTGTTTCGGTCCCCTCGGTAATGTCATCTTAATTAAGATCAAAGAGTTCTGAAGTTTCATGTGTTTGGGAAAATGGCAAAGTGAAAACAGTTTTTTGCTATTTTACACTTGGCTTGATCGATTAAATTGGCTAATAGAGAGGAAGCAAATAATTCAAATTGCTTTTACATTTTAAAGACTCTTAAGATGGAAAATAGAAAAGACAGAGGTAGATAAACTACGTGTGTATTATTTACAAGGAAACTTAATTCAGCCTAGCAGTGGCTTTGAGTATAAGTACTACCCTTCAGTTGTAGATAAGATAATGTGTAGTATAATCTTGAGTAACTAGAGACAGAATGAAATGGATATTTTGAATTAGTTGTGCATTATTTAGTATATCTGATAAAACAACAGCATATACCTGATGCTTTTACCACCACTTATATAACACTCTGTACTCCAGGTAAGTAGATATATTCGTCCTAGGTGAACATTTTTACAGTCAAGAATTGTGGGCATCCTTTGTAAATTACCACTCACAAGCTTAACCTACAGATAAGAGAGTGGCAGGGGAAGCAGAAGCACTGATCAGAAAGAAAACTGAAGGAACAGAAAAGTAAACAGGACTTGAAACTGTGAGAAATAACATGGATTTTTTTCACTGTAACTATTCACTATAAGTATTCTAAAAGAGGAAAAAGCCCAGATCATCAAAAGTTTGTGTTATTAAATACAAATAAATGTAAACTTTCAGTTTCCAATAAGAACAAAATCAAACTACAAAGATTAAAAATGGGAGCTAGAAATGCTAATGTCAAGTTTTCCTTCTAGTAAACCTTTCTAGACCGTCTGTGGTTTGACCTCCAGCGTATGTTGGTCCTTTTCAATTCTGTCCCCAATTCTGGCATACAGTGCCTGGAGCTAGGAGATGCTTACTAAATGATGTTTATATTTGATCTTTATTCTCCCTTACCATGTGACTTGCTAAGTTGCCATCTCCTCCTTTGTTTTGTTTTCGATTCTATTAATTTCTCCTTCTACCTTATAACCTCTTTTTTTTTTTTAATTTTCTTTTTAAACTTTACAAAATTGTATTAGTTTTGCCAAATATCGAAATGAATCCGCCACAGGTATACATGTGTTCCCCATCCTGAACCCTCCTCCCTCCTCCCTCCCCATACCATCCCTCTGGGTCGTCCCAGTGCACCAGCCCCAAGCATCCAGTATCGTGCATCGAACCTGGACTGACAACTCATTTCATATATGATATTATACATGTTTCAATGCCATTCTCCCAAATCTTCCCACCCTCTCCCTCTCCAACAGAGTCCATAAGACTGTTCTATACATCAGTGTCTCTTTTGCTGTCTCGTACACAGGGTTATTGTTACCATCTTTCTAAATTCCATATATATGCGTTAGTATACTGTATTGGTGTTTTTCTTTCTGGCTTACTTCACTCTGTATAATAGGCTCCAGTTTCATCCACCTCATTAGAACTGATTCAAATGTATTCTTTTTAATGGCTGAGTAATACTCCATTGTGTATATGTACCACAGCTTTCTTATCCATTCATCTGCTGATGGACATCTAGGTTGCTTCCATGTCCTGGCTATTATAAACAGTGCTGCGATGAACATTGGGGTACACGTGTCTCTTTCCCTTCTGGTTTCCTCAGTGTGTATGCCCAGCAGTGGGATTGCTGGATCATAAGGCAGGTCTATTTCCAGTTTTTTAAGGAATCTCCACACTGTTCTCCATAGTGGCTGTACTAGTTTGCATTCCCACCAACAGTGTAAGAGGGTTCCCTCTTCTCCACACCCTCTCCAGGATTTATTGCTTGTAGACTTTTGGATCGCAGCCATTCTGACTGGTGTGAAATGGTACCTCATAGTGGTTTTGATTTGCATTTCTCTGATAATGAGTGATGTTGAGCATCTTTTCATGTGTTTGTTAGCCATCTGTATGTCTTCTTTGGAGAAATGTCTATTTAGTTCTTTGGCCCATTTTTTGATTGGGTCATTTATTTTTCTGGAGTTGAGCTGTAGGAGTTGCTTGTATATTTTTGAGATTAGTTGTTTGTCAGTTGCTTCATTTGCTATTATCTTCTCCCATTCTGAAGCCTGCCTTTTCACCTTGCTAATAGTTTCCTTTGATGTACAGAAGCTTTTAAGTTTAATTAGGTCCCATTTGTTTATTTTTGCTTTTATTTCCAATATTCTGGGAGGTGGGTCATAGAGGATCCTGCTGTGATGTATGTCAGAGAGTGTTTTGCCTATGTTCTCCTCTAGGAGTTTTATAGTTTCTGGTCTTACATTTAGATCTTTAATCCATTTTGAGTTTATTTTTGTGTATGGTGTTAGAAAGTGTTCTAGTTTCATTCTTTTACAAGTGGTTGACCAGATTTCCCAGCACCACTTGTTAAAGAGATTGTCTTTAATCCATTGTATATTCTTGCCTCCTTTGTCAAAGATAAGGTGTCCATATGTGCGTGGATTTATCTCTGGGCTTTCTATTTTGTTCCATTGATCTATATTTCTGTCTTTGTGCCAGTACCATACTGTCTTGATAACTGTGGCTTTGTAGTAGAGCCTGAAGTCAGGTAGGTTGATTCCTCCAGTTCCATTCTTCTTTCTCAAGATAGCTTTGGCTTCTTCTGTTTTCTTGTTCAAGCTTGTTAGTTTAATATTTAATTTTTAAAATTTTCAATCTTTTGAAACATTTTTTCTAATTTTCTAAAGCAGATAAAGCAGTCTTCTTCCTGGGTCCATTAGTTTGCCTGTTCTCCTTGGGTTTTAATGTGTGATATTCTTAGAGTCTTATATTTCCAAATTACACACTACTATTTAAAATAGTATTTTAAAAATGCTTTTTATTTTGATTATTATTATAATTTTCAGGTTTGTTACATTTTGATTATAAATAGGGTCTCTTATGTTTTTTGGTTTTTTTTTTTTTTTTAATGTATTTTATTTTATTCTTTGGCCATGCCACATGACTTAAGGGATCTTAGTTCCCCAACCATGGATCAACCCCAGGCCCTCAGGGATAACAGTGTGGATGGAGTCTTAACCATTGTACTGTCAGGGAATTCCCTGATCTATATATGATTTTGGGGCTTTGGAACTTTGAGAGTTTCTTTTTAGCATATTGCATTATCATTTTTCAGAAAGGTTCTACGTGCATTGAAAGAGTGTATGCTCTATTTGAAAAAAAATTTATATCTATTCTGGTCTAATTCTGTTTTTCTGATTTTCTCTTATCTGTTTTGAATCTTTATTCTTATTTATTTTTCATGTTATCAGAATACAGTGTCTATTTTTGGCCCCAGTAAAAGTGAATTGGGCTGATTATTTTATACCCTTAAATGCCCTGAATGAAATGACTTTGTTTTGGTCCATATACTTGAATGATCACTGCTGGACATAGAATTCTGATTTTGAATAGCTTTTCCCTAAGAAACTACAGATCTTTGTTGTCCTCTAGTATTTTATGTTGCTGGTGAGGTAACTCACATTCTGTTTTAGTGCTTTATCCCTGATAACTGCTCTCCAGTAATAGCCACCCAAGTCTTAATACTGTCTTGGTATTTAGTATTCTACCATCTCTAAGTAGCTCTAGGCCAGCTTTCCTTTGCCTGAACCATGTTTGATATCTATCCTGTTGCTATGCTTCCTACACCTGTCTCACCTCCTCGTGCCTTTGAAAGAACGATGAATGAGTCCCTCCTCCTTGGTTCCATACCATGGACACGATTGGCTTGAAATATGCAGTCATTCTCATTGCTTGCTTTGACATAGACCCTGACCCTTGTTGAGCCCAATTGAGATCAGCTTCCTTATTTCCATCTGTCCTATCTCCTTTTCTGTGGCTTGATCCTTGGGTATAGCCATAAAACTTATCCCCTTTATGCATGAGTCTGCATGTGGGCAAGATGAATATACTAATTCAGGAGGACTTGGCTTAGCCTCTAGTGGGTCTTTGGTATAGCTGCCCGTGGCACTGGTACAGGACTCAGTCTCATTATGTGGACCTAGTATTCAGCATCTGTCTTTTGGTCACAATAGGTAGAATCAAAATTTGAATTAACATCGCCCAGACTTCTTTTAGAGTCAAGTGGATGATGGGAGTACTCAAGGTGACAAGTGTGGGTGATCTAAATTAGCAGGGTACAGGGCTGCGTGACGACAACTGGCCAGTATCTTTTCTGCCATCATAGCCATCCGTCATTACAACCACTCATCAGAGGCTGATTTCTTTTTGGTGCTCATGACTCCTAATTTGAGAAGTGACATCAGAATCAGATGCTAAGGGTAGAGGATGGTTTTGGAAAGATGGTGAGATTTTTCAGATAGACGCATTATTAGATATGTTGATTTTAAAGCACAAACCATGTGGCTTTAGAAGCTTTGTCCTGGATTACATGAAATTTAAGCCATTTGTCAGTCTGATCTCGGGCCTGGAATTTCCTCATCCTGTTTTACATTTTCGGAAGTCCTAGGGAAGGTAGTTTAGAATTTCTTAGTGAAATGTTTTTCTAAAAATGATTAAAAGTGAACCTTTGTGCAAAATCATTCTGGAAGGTGTGTATATGAACACGTGCTCTAATGTCATTTTAGTATAGGTTGTCAGTCTAGGCCTCTATGAAACCGGCCCAGTATTAGCAGGCACTGCTGAATCAGCTATTGAGGGGGTGTCAGGGTGCCATGTGGAGAGAGGAAGGGGCATTGGCTAGCTGAAGAGTGTACTCTGAGGTGCCATAATTAGTGAGCAGATGGGGTCAGTGAATCTGCAAACTAGCAGAGGTGAGGTCAGGGGATAGGGCTAGTTTGGATGAGATGTGTTGTACTGTAAAAATAATAGTGACCACTTATTGAGGATGGACTATGTGACTTGAGTGCTGAATATATAGCAAAACTGGAGAGGGGATTGACTGGAGTGGGCAGTGGCAGTCGTGCAGAGGTTTCTAAAAGCCTTTTTTTTTTTTTTTTTGCTGGACATGATGTCAGTCTTTTACATATATTATCTTACTACAGCCGTAAAACCAAGGTACTATTATTTTCATCTTTAAAATGTGAAAATTGAGTCTTAGAGGTTAAGTGAATTGTTCAAAGTTATACAGCTAGTAATTGCTGGAGCCAGGATTTGAAACATATCTGTCTGATGCCAAAGCTTGTGCATGGTGTACTGACCCACTGTGTGCAGCAGATGAGATAAGACCTATGGGGTAATGTGTATCTTAAATTCTTTTCTTGAATTCTGAAAAAAACAAAAAAAAAGGCTTTAAGTTTGTCCTACTCTGTCTTAACAGACAGACTTAACAGGAACTTTGTCATGAATGGAAATTTGCAAGTAGCTCTTACATTTAAGATTTGTGTTTGGGATGAGGGCTGGTGTGTTCAGTATCCATCCAACAGTGCATCTGAGTGAGTTGCTGTATTGTTACAGTCGAGCCCACATCACACATATGATGCCATTTCAGGAGAGTTGGGTTCTTTCAAAGGCAGGTTGTTCCATCAGACTGGAAAGGTTTAAGTGTGGGTATTTTATCAGAACCATAGAAAATTCAATGTATATGACCTAAGCATGGTTGATAAAGTTGTTATTAGCATTTGTCTCTATATAAAGAACATGCTAAATCAAAACCCCAGATGGAAATATGTGATAAAGTTGGCTCTGATTCAAATGGCTTCACTTTTATTCTTGGACCTATGGGTGGGTAGGCATTGCTTATATGGAGAGTTGTGTTCTTAGAAGTCTCTGCATATATCAAATATGTTCCAAATGGGCAACCCCTCCTCACAGGTTAAAGCAGGATTTTTGAGTAAGATTTCATAACTGAGGGAGCACTGAGGATGGTAGTTGAATAATAAGCACAATTGTAGATCACGTTACAGAGATTTTGAGCTATTGGCCCTTGGTCAACCTCCCCCCCCACCCCCAACCCCGCAGGCTTTTGCTGCCCTTGTTCTGTCCTGCAAACTGGTTTACCATTTCTAATTTGAATTTCTAAAGAATGGAATTTTGTGGGTTTTTTGGTGTTTCACTCCACCCATCTTATTTCTCTTGTTGATTTCAGCTCTTTTTTTCAGTATTTTTTATTTTAAATTAAATATTTAAATTTCTTCCTAATTGGAAGATAATTGCTTTATAAGTTGTGTTGGTTTCTGCTGTACACCATAATGAATAAGCTATAAGTATACGTGTATCACCTCCCTCTTGAACCTCCCTCCCACCCCCCCCCCCTTTTTTCAGTATTGATCCGTCATTTCCCATCTGTATTCCCATGTATGCAAAGCCAACAAGATGGAATGGTGGCACCGATGTTAGTGCCAAGGGATTAACAACTCTGAAGGGGGGAATTGTGTGTGTGTGTTGGGGCGGGTGGATTTGAGAACAGTCTAGTAACAATGCTGTTGAAATAGAGTGTGGATGGATCCAACTAAGGATATGTGAAATCTCAAAACCAGAGCATGGGTGGCGGTCTGCAGGCATTAGCCTTCTTTCATATGTTTAGAACCATTTACAAATTCTTGGCTTTGGTGAGGCCCACAGTTGACGGGGATTCAGTTTAGTAACTAGCCACAGTTTATGCCACACCTTGGAATATGAGGGGAGAAACTGAGAAATATGCCTTTTGGGGGTGGGTAACATAAAATTGACTATCTTAACCCTTTTTAAGTGTGCAGTTCAGGGGCGTTAAGTACATTCACACTGTTGTGCTATCATCACTACCATCTGTTCCCAGAGAGCTCTTTTATGGTGCTCTGAGACGCTTTCCTTCATAAAGATGTTGAGTGGTGTTGTCTAGAACTTGCTGCGATGATGGAAATGTTCTAGAAATGTTCTCTTTCTGCACTGTCTGATATGGTCGCCATTAGCCTCATGTGGCTGTGAGCGTTTTGCACGTGGCTAGTAAGGAACCAAAATTTTACTTATATTTCATTAAGTTTTACTTTAAATAGCCACTGCAGAAGAGGATTAGTAAGACTTCAGTGACCCTAGTGCTGCACTGATACCTTAGGGGTCTTGCTGGATAGGGCTTTGATGCCTCCAAAGGAGTCACTGCTTACTGTCTATGGTAAATTAGGACTGCATTTTCTCATAGAAATAATGATAAAAGTTTTTAACTGGCTGTTTCAAGTAGAAGTATTAGTTCTGTATTTCTGGTCAACGCAGTGGGCTAAATGAATTTTTTTGGGTGACCTGAAAACCTAATTATAATAGCATTGTTTTTATGATAAAATCCTTAATTGTAGTCTGTACCAGTTGATTTACCATCTGTGGACCTCAGTCTTCTCGAAGAGACTTGCCATGTGTTGTGTTTCCCCAGGTTCCCTCTGCAGAGGGTTGCAACACAAGGTATGTAAGGCAGATTTAACACATTTTGACTCTTAACTGGTGTGTCAGAGATAATTCCATCCCTAAAGGTATTTGGACAGGTGTTCTATATACCGAATAAGCAGAGAACATTTCACTGTGCTGGCTACGAGTTGACTGTGACATTTCCTTTTCTCCTTTATTCTGATTTCCCATTATTCACCCATTGCCCATCCTCTCAGGACCATAAACCCTAAAGTACATTCTCGCCTGGAATCCACAGCAGTTGACCTCTCTATAAACGTACAAATCTTGAGAAAATGAGCATTTCCTGTGGTTTCCATCTATTTATAATGGTTTGTTCTCAGTAAGGTGAAGTAGGCTGATTCTGGGGACCACTGGTGGTCTGTTTGTTGCCTGAATTATTTGGCTGATCCTAATGATGCCATTACTCCTGCTTTATCGGTGTTTATTGCTGCAGTTATTCATATATAAAAGTAATTTTGCCCAGTACTTGTTACACGAAGGGAAATTTATTATGTATCTCTCTTGTATGTAATTTTTTAGTCCTCATAGGGTCCCACAATTGTACTTCCTCTGGATGAGAGAAGCCACATTGTGCCCTTGATTATTGTTTCTGTTTTGCAGACTTACTGCATAGTCAAAATAGGAACAAACATACCCTTAACTTACTGAATCTGAGCACAAAGAGGACTAAAACAAAGGGACTCAGGCCCTGTTATTAAGGGCATTGGGAGTGGGAGAAGTTGGAAAACTCCCTTTATGTTTTTTATTTGACTTATCCCTGTGAATTAATTCCCCTCAGTGCCATCCTAATCTTTGACTGTCAGGAGTCTTGATGTCCATATTTATTTAAGTTGTTCTACAGAGTTCAGTGAAAGTAACTCCCTTTGTACATTTTTGAGAAGCGCTAAACTGATTGAAGTTACTGGTTCTAAAAGCTTGGGAGGTGTTTGTGATGAAGTCATTCAGGCACTGACACGTTCACGTATCCACCTTTTCATCTCAGCTTTTAAATAGAAAGTATTTTCTAGGCATTAAGACACTTTCCTGTTTCATTTTCTTTACACTCAGTGTTCTCTTTGCCTGGAATTTTCCCCCTCACTCAGCTTCACGACTTGCTCCTTCGTAGTTCTCAGCTTGAGTCCGTTTTTCAGAATTACCTTCCTGAACCATCCTAATTAAGTTTCCTCAATAATTCTCTATCATATAGCTGTGCTTAGTTGCTCAGTCGTGTCCGACTCTTTGCAGCCACTTGGACTGTAGCCTGCCAGGCTCCTCTGTCTGTGGGGATTCTCCAGGCAAGAATACTGGAGTGCGTTGCCATCCCCTCCTCCAGGGGATCTTCCCAATCAGGGATTGAACCCAGGTCTCCCACATTGCAGGTGGATTCTTTACCATCTGAGCCACCAAGGAAGACCAAGAATACTAGAGTGGGTAGCCTGTCCCTTCTCCAGTGGGTCTTCCCTACTCAGGAATCGAATTGGGGTCTCCTGCATTGCAGGCACATTCTTTTCCACCTGAGCTACCAGTGAAGCCCATATCATATAGCACCTTGTTTAAATTCTTTTCCAGCATTTAACCATATCTGTGATTATTTCACATGTCTGTATTTTATCTTAAGCTTCTTCTCTGATTGACCTTCAAGTTTCTATATCCACATACCTGTTAAGACATTCATGCGTTTATTTATTCTTGAATATTTATTGAATGTCTACTGAGTACCAGATGCTAAGAGGACAAACACTCCTGGTCTCTGACATAATGTGTGAAGCTGCGTACTTGCTCACATTAGTTTGTAACTGAAATCAGTACTTGCTGCACGTCTGTAGTCATTCACAGACAGGCACAGAGCAGTGAAAAATTAGAATTGATGCACACATTCCCAGCTGAAGCTGAACAGGGCAACGTTTGACCTTATTTCAACTGTCATACTATACACAAATCTCTTTTTCATGGTCTGTTTGGTGCATGTGTTTTTTGTGTATTTGTGCTTTTGTTGGTCTTTCCACTGTTCGTGGCCCCAGAGCGCACCAGAGTGCTGTGTAGTGTTCCTAACACGAGAAGCTGTGATGTCTCTTACAGAGAAAGTACTTGTTAGATAAACCTAGACAGCATATTAAAAAGCAGAGACATCACTTTGCCGACAAAGGTCCATCTAGTCAAAGCTATGGTCTTTCCATTAGTCATGTACGAATGTGAGAGTTGGACCCTAAAGAATGCTGAGCACCGAAGAATGGTGCTTTTGAACTATGGTGTTGGAGAAGACTCTTGAGAGTCCCTTGGACAGCAGGGAGATCAAACCAGTTAATCCTAAAGGAAATCAACCCTGAGTATTCATTGGAAGGACTGCTGCTGAAGCTGAAGCTCTGATACTTTGGCCACCTGATGGGAAGAACTGACTCACTGAAAAAGACCCTGATGCTGGGAAAGATTGAAGGTAGGAGGAGAAGGGGACAACAGAGGATGAGATGATTGGATGGCATCATCAACTCAATGGACATGAATTTGAGCAAACTGAGGGAGATAGAGAAGGACAGGGAAGCCTGGCATGCTGTATCCATGGGGTCACAAAGAGTTGGACACGACTTAGTGTGAACAGCAACAAAAGCTTTGTTCAGGCATGAGTTATAGCACTGTAGGTCATGAATTCAGTGTTCATGAATCAATACTGTACGTGTATTGAATAGGTATCGTTTAAACAGAAACACAGATAAAACAAAATCATGGGTTGTTCAGTTGGTGAAAAGTTTTTGACCAGAGGCTCACAGGAACCTAACCATATATTTCTTCTGGAAGTTCAGTATTCACTAATTCAGTGCAGTGATTTTACAGAACATAACCACTGCAGATAACAAGAATCAGCTGTACTTGTAAATTATATTAAGTGCAAAAAGGAAACAGGATGCTGTGATGGAGAGTGATTGATAAGAAAGAGACCTTTTTGGTTTGGACCTTTTCTGAGGTAACATTTAAGTGGAGATCCATGGAACAAATAGACAAAGAATATTTCAGGCAGAAGTAATGGCTCTAAGATGGAAGGAGCTTGATGTATTTAAGGAAATGAAAGAAAAGCATTGTAGCTGGAGGAGGATAGCACATGATGAAATTGGAAAAGAAAGCAAGAATTTGATTATGTTACCTTTTGGAGACCACACTGAGAAATTTAGTTTTGGAATATTTAATATGAAGGCATTGGCAGGTTTTAATTGCAAGGGTGAGATGATCTGCTTTATTATTTTTTTAAATAAAATTCACAAGATTTGCAGGTGAGGTTTTTTTAAAACATAATTTTATTTACATATTTAGCTACTTTTGGCTGCCCTGGGTCTTTGTTGCTGTGCATGGGCTTTCTCTAGTTGCGGAGAGCAGGGGCTCTCTTCATCTCAGTGGGCAGGTTCTCACTGTGGTGGCTTCTCTTGTTGCAAAGCACAGGCTGTAGGGTGCAGGGATTCAGTGGCTGTGGCACATGAGCTTGATTGCTCCATGGCATGTAGCATCTTCCCGGACCAGGAATGGAATCAGTGCCCTGCATTGCAAGGCATACTCACAACCCCTGGAGCACCAGGAAAGCCCTGCCTTAAAAAGATAATTATATCTGCTGTGGGGGGAATGGATTGAAGATGGCAAGGGGTAAAATGGAGAAATAAGAGGCATCACCATCCATATTCAATAATTGTCAAACTTGCCTGTTTTACCTCCTAAATAGTTCTTAACTCTGTCCCCTCCCCTCTGTTTCAGTTCACCATCTTTGTCTGATCTGCTCCCACAACTTCACAACTGATAGCACTCTGCCTGAACCCTGTCCCACCCATCTTTCCATGCCACTGTCTTCCTTAAAACCCTCTAGTGATTCCCTAGACCCCTTAACTGTCTGGTCCTCTTTGCCTTTCACGCACCAGCCATCACTATGCTTTGTACCCCGTAGACAGAGCTTGTTTGGGCCCACTTGACCTTCTTTGTTTATGAATCCTTCTCCACCTACCATCTCACTCAGAGTTAGATGCACTTTGGTATGCGCTCCCATGGTACTCAAAGCAAGACCCTGATACTTAATTATTTTCTGTCTTTGTCATCTATGAATTGACCAGGTACTTAACTTTGTTTTTCAGTATTAGACTGTGAATTTTGTATATTTTGATTTTGAATCCCTAACATCCATCACAGTTTTTAGATTATAGTAAAGATAAAATGTTTGTTGCATGGATCTGTTAATGTTTTATAATTTCTTGGCTTGTGTTAGGTGATAGCTTATATTGTATTCTTTTTGTGGATGAAATTATAGAAATAAAACCAGTGTCACATAACATAAATGTTCATTTATTCATTCCAAAAATGTTTATTAGAGTCCCTGGAGAACAGTGGAGCATGAGTAGTGAAAAAACAAAGTCCCTGCTGTCTTGGAACTTAGATGCGTGTATAATCTGTCTATTCCTGTTTATCCATTTTGATCTCTCTGTCTCTCTGCACACACACACACACACACACACACACACAAACACACACAGTTGACCCTTGTACGACACGTGTTTGAACCGCACGGGCCTACTTATACTCAGATATCTTTTAGTAAACGCTGTACTACTCCATGGCCTGCAGTTGGTTGGATTTGTGGTTGTGGAGGAAGGACAGATACGGAGGGGACTGACGATAAATGATATCTGGATTAACTCCCATGCTGTTCAAGTGTCATCTGTGTATTTGTGTGTGTGTGTGTATATGTACATGGATGTATGCACATGTATCTGTATATATACATGCCCTTTTAATTCTGAATAGTTTGTGATTTACGGAAAAGCAGTGAAGATAAAGTCCGTTCTTTATTCCAAATCCTTAGTTTTTTCCTAATCTTCTTTTTCTGTCCATGATCCTATTCGTGACCTTGTTACATTTGGCGTCATACCCTTTTTGGCTTCTCTGAGCTGTGGCAGTTTTTCAGAGTCTTTGTTTTTGATGACCCTGACAGTTTTCAGGAGTGATGGTGCATTCTGTAGAGTTGAGAATGCCCCTCAGTTTGGGTTTGTCTGATATTTTTTTCATGATTAGGTGGGAATTATGGGTTCTGGGGGAGAAGACTACAGTGGTAAAGTGCCCTTTTCATCACATCATATTAATGGTACGTGCCGTCAGCATGCATTATCACTGTTGAGGCCTTGACTCAGATATCACTTGGCTGAGGTAGTGTTTATCAGGTTTTTACAGACTAAAGTACTCCCCTCTTCCCTGGCCGCCATTCTTTACTTTTTGGAAGGAAGTCACTCTGTGGATCCCACATTTAAGGGTTGGGGAATGATGCTCCACCTCCTTGAGGAAGCTGCATTTACATAAGTTTTTCTGAATTCTTCTGTACAGTAGACTTGTCTCTACTCGCCCATTTATTGGCAATCATTTGTTTGTATCAGTATGGACTGATGGATATTTATTTTATGACTTTGGTTTATAATCCAGTTCTGCTTTATTTTGCTCAAATTGTTCTACTTTGGGCCATTTGGAGCTCTTTGAATTGGCTCTGTATTCCTTTGGCATATTCCTCTAGGTTTGTGCTTTGAGCATTTTCTTATTTTCTGATAATATCAGGGTGCTTGAGTATCCTTTTTATTGAAAATTTAGTTTCCCTTCAGTGGTTTCATACAGAGTTTGAAAATAATTTGATGTGCTTATAGGGCTTCCCTGATGGCTCAGATAGTAAAGGATCTGCCTGCAATGCAGGAGACCCAGGTTCAATTCCCTGAGTTGGAACTATCCCCTGGGGAAGGAAATGGCTACCCACTCCAGTATTCTTGCTACGATAAGCCACAGCCAGAGGAACCTGGTGGGCTACAGTCCATGGGGTTGCAAAGAATTAGACACTACTGAGCAACTGATGAATTTAAGACTATTATTAGGTAGATAAAGCATCTTTCAATATTGATTGGTTTTACTTCTGTGATGATTTATGTAGCTACTTCTCATGTGCTTAGTTGCTTCAGTCATGTCCGATTCTTTGCGACCCCACAGACCGTAGCCTGCCAGGTTCCTCTGGCCATGAGGCTTCTCCAGGCAAGAATACTGGAGTGGGCTGCCGTGCCCTTCTCCAGGGCATCTTCCCAACCCAGAGATCGAACCCAGGTCTCCGTCATTGCAGGCAGATTGTTTATCACTTGAGCCACCAGGGAAGCCTAGCCACTTCTCATAGATAAATATATATATGTTTTCTCAGAATATATTATGTTTATGATCAGTTTTATGCATTCAGTTTGTTCAGATGCAATTTTTGCTTTGCAACTCATATTAAAGAACTTTTACATTTCTCTGGCTTTCAGAGAAATTTATGGTTGCCAGTAGCTGAGCAGATATCATTATGCTGGAAGTGTTTCAGTGATTATGTATGCTGAGTGGTAAGATTGCTTAGTCTAAAAAAGGACTCCATAATATTTGGCTTTTGGTTATAATTACCAGTCGTGCTTGCCAGAAATTAAGTTTAGCTTTTAGAAGCCTGGAATTCTTCATATGTTTATCTCTAACTAAATATTTCAGAGACTGTTATGAAACTGTCAGTAATTCCATTATGTATTATATGTTCAGCTTATTCTTGAGTTACAACTGATGGAATAACGAATGACATGTGATTATACAACACCATGGGAAATGCTTAAGATAACGGCATGTAAACAGTAATATTTAGTTTGATTACAACTTTTGTTTAAAAGGAAATCTGAGTGACCCCAAGTACAAATAAAAGACTAGAAGGTAAAAACTGAAATTATTAATAGTGAATGCCTATTCTGTCTCTTATTCTGTGGCGTGACACAGCTTTCCTGTTATTTTCCAATTTAAAAAAAAGTTGGCGTGTGTTACTTGTTTAATGAGGAAATGAGGGCGTTTTTTTGAATTTTGGGAAAAGGATTTCTATTAGTTGAGAATTTGTTTGCTCCATTCTGAATATTGAAAGTTAAATGGCCTTTAAAAAATATTCCGTAATTTGGTGGGTTTCTCCACTAATGATCTGGTGAGTCAGTTCTTATTTTTATAATAATAATACAGTTTACAGATTTAGACTATATTCTGTTTCATTTAAAATCTTTAATAGATTTTCCTTCAATTATAAACACAAATGGACCAGAGGTTAACACCTGGTGTTGATGTATTGAAACCATGACTCTGGTGACGTCATCACTCGACTGGGGCAGCGGCCGTGACACAGGAGCCTTCGCTGCTGCCGCCGCCGCCACGGCTGTAACAAGAGGGACCGCATTTTGAGGGACAGCCTTCCATTTCTCTCATAGGACACTGACGGCCTCAATAGATACCTTGGGGAGCCTCTCTGGATTAAAAATACCTGTGCTATCTGCTTTGATTCTTCTTCTTATTTTTTTTTTAGCTTATGGTGGTGAAGGGGAGGTGAACTGAGCCTTGGAAGTTGCAGAATAGCTTTTGCAGACTGATGTCTCTGGGTGTAGGTGATTGTAGTTTACAAACATGTTACAGCCTTCACAAAACTTGCAAGAGTAACACAAAGTTGAGCTATTTCAAATCCTGAAAGATGATGCTGTGAAAGTGCTGTACTCAATATGTCAGCAAATTTGGAAAATTCAGCAGTCGCCACAGGACTGGAAAAGGTCAGTTTTCATTCCAGTCCCTAAGAAAGGCAATGCCAAAGAATGCTCAAACTACCACACAGTTGCACTCATCTCACACGCTAGTAAAGTAATTCTCAAAATTCTCCAAGCCAGGCTTCAACACTACGTGAACTATGAACTTCCTGAGGTTCAAGCTGGTTTTAGAAAAGGCAGAGGAACCAGAGATCAAATTGCCAACATCCGTTGGATCATGGAAAAAGCAAAAGAGTTCCAGAAAAACATCTATTTCTGCTTGATTGACTATGCCAAAGCCTTTGACTGTGTGGATCACAACAAACTGGAAAATTCTGAAAGAGATGGGAATCCCAGACCACCTGACCTGCCTCTTGAGAAACCTGTATGCAGGTCAGGAAGCAACAGTTAGAACTGGACATGGAACAACAGACTGGTTCCAAATAGGAAAAGGAGTACGTCAAGGCTGTATATTGTCACCCTGCTTATATAACTTATATGCAGAGTACATCATGAGAAATGCTTGGCTGGATGAAGCACAAGCTGGAATCACGATTGCTGGGAGAAATATCAATAACCTCAGGTATGCAGATGGCACCACCCTTATAGCAGAAAGTGAAGATGAACTAAAGGGGCCTTTTGATGAATGTGAAAGAGGAGAGTGAAAAGATTGGCTTAAAGCTCAACTTTCAGAAAATTAAGATCATGGGATCCAGTCCCATCACTTCATGGCAAATAGATGGGGAAACAGTGGCTGACTTTATTTTTTTGGGCTCCAAAATCACTGCAGATGGTGATTGCAGCCATGAAATTATAAGATGCTTACTCCTTGGAAGGAAAGTTATGACCAACCTAGACAGCATATTAAAAAGCAGAGACATCACTTTGTCAACAAAGGTCTGTTTACTCAAGGCTATGGTTTTTTCAGTAGTCATGAATGGATGTGAGAGTTGGACTATAAAGAAAGCTGAGCACCGAAGAATTGATGCTTTTGAACTGTGGTATTGGAGAAGACTCTTGAGAGTCCCTTGGACTGCAAGGAGATCCAACCAGTCCATCCTAAAGGAGATCCGTCCTGGATGTTCATTGGAAGCACTGATGTTGAAGCTGAAACTCCAATACCTTGGCCACCTGATGCAAAGAGCTGACTCATTTGAAAAGACCCTGATGCTGGGAAAGATTGAGGGCAGGAGGAGAAGGGGATGACAGAGGATGAGATGGTTGGATGGTATCACTGACTCAATGGACGTGAGTTTCAGTAAAGTCCGGGAGTTGGTGATGGAATGGGAGGCCTGGAGTGCTGCGGTTCATGGGATCGCAGAGTTGGACACGACTGAGCAACTGAACTGAACTGAACACAAAGGCAGATGCGTTTACAATCTTTTCTTTTTGTAAATCCTTAAAAAAAAGTAGATCATACTTTTCTTTCCAAGTTTATGTTTAAAGATACATTCAAAGGAACATTATTTTTGGCCTTAAGCCAGAGGAAGATTTCTTCTATAAGACACTTGTCTGCCACTAGGAAATATTTTGACATGCAAGAGAAGAAAGACTGGAGTGATTATTTCCTTGGTTGCCTCCTGGGCTGTTTTAATAGAAGATTCTGATTCATATATAAAATAGTGGAGTCATTCCCACAGCATTTGGTAGCCTGGCTCTGGAGTTAAGATTGCAACATCAAAACTGGGGTCTGCATTCTAGTAGTACCCTCATTTCATGGTGTGAGGGGTATTAGATCCTCCAGTCTGCTGGTGTGCCAGTGTGTGGTATCAGCTTGTCCTGTGTCTTGATAGGGGAATGTATCTTTTAGTAGAATGCCCATGAATTCTTCATAATGGGATTGGTAAGTACACGAAAATGATAAAAAACTACAAAACTGCAGTGTTGCTTTTCTTAATAATGGCCCTTGGAGTAGCCCTTCAAAATCATTGCAATAAAACCTACCTATTCCAAAAATTATTTCAAAATTGAGATATAACTATATATCATACAATAAAAAACTATTGTTAACTTGTGGTCATGTTTACTTTATCCATCTTTATGTGTATATGTATATATGTATATATGAAATTGTGTGCATATGCCCAGGCATACTTTCTCACTGAACCATTTGAAAGTAAGTTGCAGACATGACACATCATGGCTTTCTTTTTAAGTACAGTTTATCTGAACAGACCATCTGTTGCACAGCTACTACTCCCTTACCCTCCTGTTACCCTCTCCTCACATTAGCACCCCCTATCTGGGTGACTCATATTGACATCCTAGTATGTAGCCTTCCATATTTATTCCATGCTGTTATAATTACACATACACATATATTCATATATGCAATTTTCTCTTGTTTTACAGAGATGAAATCATATGCACATTTTTCTGCATCTTGCTTTCCTTATATAAGCATACTTTGGGGAACACCTTTAAAAAAAGTTTAGTTGATATCACTGTAACTAATTTGTTTTTAATAACTTTCAGATATATTTCACATACTATAGATATGCCCATTTAAGCTAAATTATGCAATGTTTTTTCACATATTCGTAGAATTTTGCAATCCAATCACTCTCAGTCAATGAGAACATTTTTATCACCCTGAAAAGAAACCTGGTATGTATTAGTGTTTACTTTCAGTTTCCCCTCAAACTCACTCCTGTTTGTAAGCAAACAGTAGTCTACATTCTGTCTTTATAGGTTTGCCTACTCTGCCCATTTCATGTAAGCGTGATATGTACGCTTCCCTGGTGGCTCAGATGATAAAGAATCTGCCTGCGTTGCAGGAGACTGGGGTTCAGTCCCTGAGTCGGGAAGATCTGGAGAAGGGACTGGCTACTTACTCCAGTATTGTGGCCTAGAGAATTTTGTGGTCAGAGGAACCTGGCGAGCTACAGTCCATGGGGTCGCAAGGAGTCGGACACGACTGAGTGACTAACACTTTCACTTCACTTTCAGTCCCATAAGTGACTTATTTCACTTGAGATAATGTTTTCAAGGTCCATCCATGGACCATTAATATAATGTGTTCAAGCTCCCAATCCTGCAGCGCTCCTGCAGTCATCGCCTGCTGGCCTTCAGAGCCAAATGCTCTGGGGGCTCCTCTTTCTGGTGCCGGATTCCACACAGTCAGGGGCCTACCTGTGGGGCTCTATATCTCACTCCTGCAAGAAAACCTCTGTAATATAGTTATTCTCTAGTTTCTGGGTCGCCCACTGAGGGAGTATAGGGTTTGATTATATCACGAGTCCACCCCTCCTCCTAGTGATTTTGTCTTTATGTCTTTGGTTGTAGAGGATCTTTTCTGGTAGATTTCAGTCTTTTCTAATAAGGATGGTTGTTCTGCAGATTGTGATTTTGGTGTTCTCATGAGAAGAGGTGAACTTAGGGTCTTTCTACTCCTCCATCGTGGCTGCTCTCCAGAATATTTTTAATCATAAAAAGACATTAACTTTGGGGTGCTAATCCTGAAGGCTGGGAAGTCCAGAGTCATGGCACCAGCTGATTCGAAGTCTAATGAGATCTTTCCTTCTCATTCACAGGCATCTTCTTAGTGTGTCCTTGTATTGTAGAGCTAGGTTAGCACATTTTGAGCAGTTTGAATGATGATGATGATGATTAGACTATTAATTTCTAATTTTTGATGGCAATCTCTTGTTCTAGTTTTAAGATTTTGTGTTTTGGGATAAATACTGTTTATTGGATTAATGAAGTTTTCTTCTAACAGTAAAATTTTTAGTTAAGTAAAACAGAACAATCAAATCAGAGAATTAAATGGGAAAAAAACTGATGAAAAACAATTCTAAAAAGTAGAACAGAAATGATTAATGAAGGCAGAGAGGAGTAATCAGCTGATAGGATTGCTAGAAGTTCTTACATTTAGGCAAAAAAAAAATCCTCTTAGTCCTGAATGTATGCCAAATCAATATAGAGTGTTAGAGTAAAAGAAGAAAAGCAGAGAGATCCAAGAAGTACTGGGATAGTACTGGTGCATGCCCAAATAGGTTTCATTGGGTAAATCATAGGGCTAATGTATGCTTGGAGATAAAAGCCCTTCTAGAGGGAAGCATGCCAATTCACCAATAAAAACATATATTCTTAGCACTGTTTAAAGGAATGTTCATTTTGTCATAGGTTAAAACGTTGGATAGGTTAGTTGCCTTGAGAAATAATA
Organism: Bubalus kerabau; assembly: GCF_029407905.1. Classification (NCBI taxonomy): domain Eukaryota; kingdom Metazoa; phylum Chordata; class Mammalia; order Artiodactyla; family Bovidae; genus Bubalus; species Bubalus kerabau. The sequence continues at coordinate 171,631,259 of NC_073627.1, forward strand.
CTCTTCTTGAATATATACAATGAATATGATTACAGTCTCATGAATATATTCTTAACAAATCTATTGATATTCATTACATTTTAAACTGAGCTCAAAATTTCCCATTATGGTCAAGAGTACAGGCCATGAATATGAATATATGCCGATGAAAATACGAATATCATCTTAATGAATAGTGTTGATATTCATTAAATTTTAAACCAGGTTCAAAAATTCCCCAATATGGTCAAGAACATAGCTCATGAATATGAATATAAACTTATGAAAATGTTCATGAATATATTGGTATTCATTAATTTTTAACCTGCGTTAAAACGTTTTCCCAGTAGGGCAAAGAAGAATATATTTGTGAATATATTCATGAGGAGGGTATATTCATGAATATAATCTTATAAAGAATATATTCACTTTTATTGAATATATTTGTTAAGAATATATTCATAAGAAAACTAAACCACTCTATAGCTCTTGCTTTTTTTTTTTTAAATTAAATAGTTCTTAAAATGCTGCTTTGAAGCAAAGCAGCAAATACTAAATACTAAAGCAAATACTGAAATTTCACTGGAATCTTCAAAGAGTGAAAGTATAAATTTGGTACACTCAGTGAATTGATCTGTTTATGAATTGGCTCCTAGTGAATAGTTTTTTGGCAAATTAATTTAGAACCCTCTCAACATCAGATGTGCATGCATGCTCAATTCACCCGTATCTGACTCTTTGTGACCCCATGGACTAGACCGCCAGGTTCCTCTGTCCTTCCCTATCTTCCTGAGTTTGCTCAAATTCATGTCCTTTGAGTTGATTATGCTATCTAACCATCTCATCCTCTGCTGCCCTATTCTCCTGCCCTCAATCTTTCCCAGCATCAGGGTCTTTTCCAGTGAGTCAACTCTTTGTATCAGGTGGCCAGAGTATTGAAGCTTCAGCTTCAGCATCAGTCCTTCCAATGAATATTCAGAGTTGATTTCCTTTAGGATTGACTGGTTTGATCTTCTTGCAGTCCAAGGGACTCTCACGTGGAAAGGACTGTAGCAAATAGCGTCTGTTTCAGTCCCCTGCTTTCATCTTCCCAGTAAGATTCAGGCTCTTTAGCTTGGCCTTTGTAACTCTCAATGTTATTTCAGTCTATTTTTCTTAACTCCTTCTGCCATGTTCCTTATCTCCTCCATTCTCAAGCAAATGAAAATATTTGCTCTTCTCTGTACATCTTGAACTTCCCACCTTCTTGCCTTTACTCAACATTGTTTCCTCCCTATAATTCTGACATTCTGCATATCCCAACCCTATCCATTTAGTTAGTCTAAGTATTTGTTGAGACCTTCATTATGTGCCTGGCACTGGGCTCAGAGCTGAGAGTGTAATGAATAAAATCATGTTCAGAGTGGATTTGAAAAGCCACTTCTGTTAACACTCTAACAGAGGTGGACATTTAAGTAGGGTAACATCAAGTCCCAGAGGAGCAAATGAAGTGGCACCTACAGAGTCTTTGGGTGGGGGGAATGGGGTTGAAGAAATACCTCTAAATCATTGATTCTCATGGAATTGGGATAGAAGAAAGCATTTGACGATGTCTGGAGATATTTTTGTTTGTTGCAACTTGAGTGGGAGGGAGTGTGCTACTCACTTCTAGTGGGTAGAGGCCAAGGATGCTATACATAGATCCTATGCACAGAACGGTCACCACAACAAAGCATCATCCTGTCCAGATGTCAGTAGTGCTGATGGGTGAAAAACCTAGCACTAAATCAAGCTGCAAAGATTGAGTAGGATGATGTTCAGTTAGGCCAAAAAAAGAGCAGTTTTTGTAAATATCTGAAGTTAGTTAAGATACCACAGCTGGAAACAAGAATGAATTAATATGGCTGGAGCTCAGCCTTTGAATGGGAATGAATTAGGTTAGAGCAGTAAGCCTCACTAGCAGGGCCCATCCACATGCGTCAAAAAGCCATGTTGAGAAAATTGGAATGTCTTCTTGGCTTTTTGGAGACTGATGGAGAGTGATTTTACTAGGCAAACCCTGAACACACACTAGGGTAAATTCACTGACAGGTAAACAGTTTATACAACTGTGGCACTTTATAACTAGTAACAAATCTGTTTATCAGTAGATACGATGGTAAAGCACTGTGACTGAGAACAGCTATTCTATCACGTCTGAACTCTTCCTGGTTACTAGCTACTAAGGATTATTCATGAGGCTGTGTAAGGGAGGTCCTTGTTAGCTGAGGATAATTGGCACTGAGCCGCTTAAATTAGGAACAAAAATTTTATAGTAGCTAGTGAGGGGACTTGATGGGAGCTTTGTCTTGAGTGGTCCTCAAGACCACTCCCAGGGTTGATGACTTTCTGGGAATCACAGGAAAGCTCTTACACTCACTGTTACCATTTACTACAGTGAAAGAATATAGATTAAAGCTAGCTAAGGGAAAAGGCAGGTGGGTGAAGTCCAGGAGAAACCATGCATAGGTCAGACTATGTATTGTGGCCCAGTCTCAGGCATGCAAAACGCTCTTTATCAGGCAGGGTATTCCAGGAATTTAGGGGTTATCTCCCAAAAGTTGGTAAAGGGTTACTTCTCCTTTCATTGAATGTACAGGGTTTGAGCAACCCTAGCCTGATGAATTGGAGAAGGCAATGACACCCTACTCCAGTACTCTTGCCTGGAAAATCCCATGGGCGGAGGAGCCTGGTGGGCTGCAGTCCATGGGGTCACGAAGAGTCAGACACAACTGACTGACTTCACTTTCACTTTTCACTTTCATGCATTGGAGAAGGAGATGGCAACCCACTCCAGTGTTCTTGCCTGGAGAATCCCAGGGATGGCAGAGCCTGGTGGGCTGCTGTCTGTGGGGTCGCACAGAGTCGGACACGACTGAAGCAACTTAGCAGCAGCAGCAGCAGCATGCTGAATTAACCTTTTACTGCATGGGCTTTTTTGTTTTTTTGTTTTGTTTTGTTTTCTTCAAGGTTTAAGGAAATTATGTTTTATTCCTGATTTAGTATGATTTTTTAAAAATTATGATAAAATTTACCATTTTGAGTGTACAGTTCGGTGGTATTGAATACATTCACATTGGACTTTGTTATGCAGTCAAAACACCACTGTTCATCTCCAGAACTTTCTCATCTGAAATTGAAATTATATTAAATTGAATTATATGTACCTATTAAATGGTTCCTCCCCATTCGAGTCTCCCTCAGCCCCAGGTCATTGCTATTCAACTTCCTGTCTCTCTGAATTTGATTGTTTCAGATAACTCATATAAGTGGAATTATATAGTATTGGTCCTTTTGTGACTGACTGACTTCGCTTAGCATAGTATCTTTAAGGTTCATCCATGTTGTAGCATGTAATTAGAATTTCTTTCCATGTTCCAGCATGTAATTAGAATCTTTCCTTTTTAACACTTTTATTATACAGGCTTCAACTTGGGGGAAAAACCTAAATTAATAATAGTTTTTTAAAAATCTTGTATGTAACAAAATTTATATGATTGAAGCTCTGTCCTAACCCTTAGAATGAACAAGAGCTAGAGTGATCATTTGAGGGGCATGCTTTTCTGACAGAAGTATATGAGAGCACAACACGGTGTGCTTCGCCAGTCTCGTCTCACGGAGCCAGGTCGGAAAAGGGATATTTTTGCAGAAATGTCCTTGGTTTCTTCAGTTTCCCTAAGGGCCTCTCTTAGTACCAGAAGATTTAATTCTCTCTTTTTTGAAATATCTACTGTATCATCTTTGAGAATTCTCCACATTTGCTAACTGGTCTGAGTCTGCCAGACATTAATTTATAAAAATGGTTTTGCATGTGATTAAAGCAGTTCTCCAGCATTTTTCAGCAACTTATTCAAATCATGCATTTTTGGAAAAGTTTGTAATTTCAGTTTACATTCATCCTGCTTTTATGTGGGCTTCCCTCGTGGCCCTGATAGTAAAGAATCTGCCTGCAATGCTGGAGACCTGGGTTCGATCCCTGGGTCGGGAAGGTCCCCTAGAGAAGGGAGTGGCTACCCACTCCAGTATTCTTGCCTGGAGAATTCCATGGACAGGGGAGCCATGGCGGGCTGCAGTCCAGGGCGCTGCAGTCCATGGCATCGCAGAGAGTTAGGCGTGACTGAGCCACTAGCACTTGCACTTTGGGGCTTTTATGTGGTCAGGTACTTGCCGTGTTCAAAAGTGAGAGAGTGACATAAAGAGGTTCTAGTATTTAGAGAGGGAGTGAGGACTGGTCAGCTCATTGATGAGCATTTGTGTTATGACAACTTTTGCTTCTCTTCACAGTCTCATGATAGGGTCATGGTTAATGTATCTGGATAATGAGGACTCTTGTACTTCGTGAGAATAGTGAGTGAATGCTCAATAATTTGTTAGAGAATTTAGCTCATTAATTCACTCAGGGCCCAAAGTAAGTGAATGCTCCTCACAGAAATCCCACAGAATGTGTTTCTTTAAGTTGTCATACTTTAAAAAGTTTGGCAGAATGACAGAGGCTCTTGGTTTTAAGCCTTCACAAGTTTCCCAGTTTCTAATGTCTTGTCTGCTCACACTGTGTTCAAAGTACTTCATCCTTAGCGTTTATAGACCTAATGTACATGTGAGTATAGAAACAGATTGCCAGCCTACGGGCATCAACTCTGTGTCAACCAGAGTCATCACATGAAGCAGTCACTCTTAGCCTGAGAAGTCTGTAAATCAGAAATCACTGGACTTCCCTCCCACCCCGCCCCACATCCTCATGAAACAGTGGGGCTTAATGTTCTAATATGTTATAATGTGGAGATGATTACCAAAAAATTATCAGCATGGGTGAATTGGGGAGTACTAATTTTCAAACAAGGAAAATCTTCCTTCTCTAGCACCTGGGGGTTATGGAGAAATGGATGCAGCTGGGAAAGTGCAAGGGAGGACCTATCTCTTACTAAATGATGCAAGAGCTCAAGTTGGCTTCAAGCTTGAGTACCATTTTTTGGAGCGCTGCAGCACATCATCCCTTTCTGATGGGCCAAGGGGTTGGGGAGCACACTGAGCCTGGTGTGGATGCAGGGTCCAGACCATCACTGAGAGGTGGTATAATGACAGAAATTGAGGCGTAGGGGCAGAAATGCAGGGTTGGTCAAGACTGAGAAATCTATACATGTAACTTATGATGTAAAAAAGAAAAAAGATCACATGTATAGTTGAGTAAATACTTGATAAAATCCAACATCCTTTAATTAAGAAACCTAGAACACATTTTTAACATAGTTAAAAGCTTACTAGGAACAAACATTTAACATGATAATTTGTTAACCTGGCCGTAAAATTAAGAATCAGAAAATACTTTTGAAATGTAAGGGTAACAAAGAGGGATTTGTCTTCCCAAATATAAGAACATATTCAGCTACTGGGATTTTAAATGATTCAGTATTATCAAATAGATGCATAGATCAGTGAATCAGACTATAAACTATAGAATATATTTAAAAGCAAGGAAATTTTTGTGCTTTTGCAAAGGGACCATAATTCTCAACCAAAACCATATGACTTTTTAAATTCCTTTGCATTTCTTAGGGAAATGGTCTCTTTCTCTGAGTATGTACACAGATGAATGCTGTAGTCTTAAATTGGAGGATTTAGTCCTATTACCAGTGCCCTGAAATTCAAGTCATCTTGATACCTATTAAACCTTTTTCAGAGTTTCTAAAATATTTAGCTTTATGAACAAAAATAGGTTACTCACATTCTCAATTCCTGTCACTTACTCACCATTTCATCTGAAACAATTATTAGCCTTTCAGTACTCACCATCTTCTTTCTTAAAAATGGGAGTCAGAATGGAGGGACTGTTAATAAGATATATATAGTAGTTTCACAATCTCATTCCCAGAAGCAAATATTTCACATTAATAAGAAAGACCTGTCCTGCCTTCCTGAGAATCAGTTAAGATATAAGAACCAATTTATGTATTACATAGCTATATTTATAGCTGTATATTATGTAATTATATCTACACTTATTAAATAACTTATTACCACATTTTAAATGTTTAAGATTTATCCACTCTGCATAAAGAAAATACATCTTTGTCTGAATGTTTCATCTTTTATTACATGCTTTAGAAGTGTAGCAGTAATGTAAACTAGAAGCTTTGTAAAATCTAGAAATTTTGGAAACAAGTGGCCAGAGGTGAGGTCTTAGAATTGAACCAGGCGTGGAGGTTCCTCTGCATAGAAATCAGTTCAATTCAGTGCTCAGTCGTGTCAGACTCTTTGTAACCCCATGGACTGTGCAGCACACCAGGCTTCCCTGTCCTTCACCATCTCCTGGAGTTTGCTGAAACTCATGTTCACTGAGTTGGTGATACCATCCAACCATCTCATCCTCTGTCATTCTCTTCTCTTTCTGCCCTTAATCTTTCCCAGTTTCACTATCTTTTCCAGTGAGTCAGCTCTTTGAGACAGGTGACCAAAGTATTGGAGTTTCAGCTTCAGCAGCAGTCCTTCCAATGAATATTCAGGACTGATTTCCTTTAGGATGGACTGGTTTGATCTCCTTGTAGTCCCAGGAACTCTCAGGAGTCTTCTCCAAACCACAGTTCAAAAGCATCAATTCTTTGGCACTTAGCCTTCTTTATGGTCCAGCTCTCATATTCCTATATGATTAATGGAAAAACCATAGCTTTGATTAGACAGATCTTTGTTAGCAAAATGATATCTCTACTTTTTAATATGCTATCTAGGTTTGTCATCGCTTTCAGGGAGCAAGCGTCTTTTAATTTCATGGCTTCAGTCACCGTCGACAGTGATTTTGGAACCCAAGAAAATAAAGTCTATCATTGTTCCCATTTTTTCCTGCATAGAGATGTGAAGAACGTATTGGAGTCAAGGGTGACTTGTAGGGTTTGGACTTCATCTAGTGAGAATATGGTAATGCCATTTATTGCAGTATTAATTTGGATGTTAATTGTCAGGGTATGTACCTGATAACCAGATTTGTAGGGGTGGATGAGAGCATCATCTGGTGAGTGAGTAATATGAGAAGAATGCCAGGATTATTGATAAATTATAATTTTAAAAGTAAAAAAAAAAAGATGATGAATCCCAGCAAAGAAAACTGAGAAAGTAACAAGGCAGTATCATGGAATCCAAGGAAAATTAGAGTCTCTAGTAAGGCGAGAGCAGCTCTGAGAGCCACTGAGAAGCTAAATGAGAGAGCCGAGGTGTGTCGGGTGACGCTGTTGACCTGGAGGTTACTGGTGACCTTGGTCAGAGCGGTTCCAGTGGACAGTGGAGCAGCGTGTTCTTGTACATTGTTCTCTGAAATCTGGTATCAGCCTTCCTTTACCTCGCTTACCAAGACGGGGCTGTATTTTCAGCTTCTAGGACAGATTCTTCATTATTAGACCTTTACGTCCTGGAAAATTCCATCAGGAGGATGAGGCTGTGTGAATTTAAACCCAGCTTTAGAATTGTTAACATCAGTCACTTTGAGATAGAATTTCAGTTTTTCTATTTACTGTGCTTCTCTGAGTGGGCTGTAAAGCCTGAATCATCTTGTCAAGTCATGTTCATTGACGGGAAAGCCACTTTAAAAATGTCACTGAGTAATACTACTAGTCAGCACAGGGAACATTTGGAATGAATGGAATGCCATTGTAATTGTAATTAGTTTTAATTCTTTTCTAATAGTAGTAGACATTATGCTTAGTATAAACTGCAGAAATTAAAATCATGAATAACTGGGAGTTATCAAGAATTTGGAGGTTTTTAATGGGGTAAGTATTTTAGATACATTAATATTTTTAAAGCATTTTTGATATACTATCAGTACCAAATTATTGACTAAGACTGAGGTATTTGTTTTTCATAAGAGTAGAAATTTTATTTAAAATAATTTTTTAAATTACTTATTTTCCTGGTAAAGGCGTAACTGGCTTATATGATATAAATGTGTATTTTAAGTTAGGACTTATAAATAGATGAGTCAAAGAGATCGTAAACAGCATTTGTTAGGAGGAAGTGGGTGAACTGTGGTGGAATGGGTTGCGTAAGAACTACTTCACATTGCTGTGTCTATTATCCTGACCCTGTGTGGTGTGCTTGGAGAAGGCAATGGCACCCCACTCCAGTACTTTTGCCTGGAAAATCCCATGGACGGAGCAGCCTGCTGGGCTGCAGTCCATGGGGTCGCTAAGAGTCGGACACGACTGAGCAACTTCACTTTGACTTTTCACTTTCATGCATTGGAGAAGGAAATGGCAACCCACTCCAGTGTTCTTGCCTGGAGAATCCCAGGGACGGGGGAGCCTGGTGGGCTGCCATCTGTGGGGTTGCACAGAGTCGGATACAACTGAAGCGACTTAGCAGCAGCAGCAGCAGCAGCGCGGTGTGCTAGGATGTGGCAGGGTAGTTGCTAAGGGTGGTTTTATAAGGGGGAATTTCAGAACCTTTCTTAGGCCCTTTGCTTATGCTTATGCTTCTGCCTTACAGTAATCTCTTCTTTCCTTTTGCTCCCTCCACCTTCATCTATGAATTGCTACTAATCCTTCAGCTCTTTCTCAGGGAAGCTTTCTCTGATTTCCCAGAATAGAACAAGTTTCTCTGCTTTTATGCTCTGTTAGCACTCAATATATATGACTTGGCAAAATTTTTATCACAATTGCAACAAAAATATTTCACATATGATTAGTTGTTTGTCCCCTCCCACCCTGCTACCCTGAGCTTTGTATAGTGACAGAGTGTGACTGTCTTGCTCACTAGTATTCCTTGTGCCTGGTGGCCTAAGGTCATTCAGTAATGGTAGATGAAGGGAAGTCCAGAAGATTGCTCTTTAGAATCACTGGGACTGAACTTTTAAGGTAGCTGCAGAATAAGTCCTGTATCGAGTTTAAGGATCTATATGCATGACTCCTAGGGATGTCAGGGTAACTGAGCCTTGTTCTGTGTTGCTGCTCTGAATTTAGGAGTGGACTTTGATGGGTCTGTGTTAATCTGAAGAGTCTGAGAAAGTTAAATGAGGACCTCATTCTTGACTGAGCATACCATACTGTAGTGTTGTTTTTTTAAATCTCATTCTTCCGTGAGTGTATGGTGCTGTATCTCATGTTCTCTGTGCAATATTCAGACCACCAAAATGGGGGGAAAAGCCCCTAATTTCAGTTGAACAGTTGTCCAGTAATTGTTCTGAGTGTTTCGTGGTATGAAAGTTTAATCCTCACAATAACAGTGTGAAGTTGGTGGTGTTCTTTTTTCTTTGGCCATGCTGTGAGGCATGTGGGATCTTAGTTCCCCCACTAGGGATCGAACCCACGCCCTCTGCAGTGGAAGCACAGAGTCTTAACCACTGGACCGCCAGGGAAGTCCCTGAGGTTGATACTGTTCTTACTGTCATTTTACAGATTAGGTAACTGGGGTGCAGAGAAGTGAAGTAACTTGCCCAAGGTCAGTAGCTAGCAAGTGGTAGAGTCACCATGCAAACTCAGGCATCTGGCAGTGGAGTGCCTGCTCTTAACCCCCGTGCCATCCCAGCCCACATGGGATGGCCGTTTGTACACTTCCAGAATAGTCTATGTACACAACTACTTTAGTTTTTTTTTTTTTTTTTTTAATGTAAGATTGGTTTTGGAGGAGGGTTGGAGTTGGATTTCTAGAAAGTTTGATGTAACCTTCACTTAACCAGACTTATCCACAACTTCTACCAGTGAGGCGCTTTTTGGGAGACTTAGAAGTCCCTTTATCTACATTAGTCACTGGAGAATGTTCCTGATTCTTTGCTTTGCACCTGAGCAACTTCAACTTCCTTTTGTATCTGTCTTCCTATAATCCTTATTTTGATTTTCCGCATCTCATCTCTCAGGTAATCTCAACATTGACACTTGTCACATGGTGTTTCTGCAGTCTCAGTTTAAGGTCATACATTTAATTCCCTTTCATCCTGAATTCCTGTATACAGAAATAGAAACGGGGGAGGGAATGTGCACTACTGAGATAAAGGAAAATTAGCTGTCAGTTGCCAAGGTGACGGTTCCCCGTCTTTTCCCCCAGCACCATGACCAAATTTAACTAATTCTCTAAATGAACTCAAAATCCTTGAGTTCAGAGTTCACCAGGCTAATGCTAATGTCATTTTGTATGTCCAGTTTTTATCCTCTATATTTTGATTGTGGAAAAATGTTCATATATACTTTACATCATTCCTTTTATCCATCTTTTGATACTGATCTATACGTATAAACGATAGAAATGGTATGGACCTAACAGAAGCAGAAGATATGAAGAAGAGGTGGCAAAAATACACAGAAGAAATATACAAAAAAGAGCTTCACAACCCAGATAATCATAATGGTGTGATCACTCACCTAGAGCCAGACCTCCTGGAATGAGAAGTCAAGTGGGCCCTAGGAAGCATCACTACAAACAAAGCTAGTGGAGGTGATGGAATTCCAGTTGCGCTATTTCAAATCTTAAAAGATGATGCTGTGAAAGTGCTGCACTCAATATGCCAGCACATTTGGAAAACTCAGCAGTGGCCACAGGACTGGAAAAGGTCAGTTTTCATTCCAATCCCTAAGAAAGGCAATCCAGCGAATGCTCAAACTACTGCACAATTGCACTCATCTCACACGCTAGCAAAGTAATGCTCAAAATTCTCCAAGCCAGGCTTCAACACTACGTGAACCGTGAACTTCCAGATGTTCAAGCTGGTTTTAGAAAAGGCAGAGGAACCAGAGATAAAATTGCCAACATCCGTTGGATCATTGAAAAAGCAAGAGAGTTCCAGAAGAACATCTACTTCTGCTTTATTGACTATGCCAGAGCCTTTGACTATGTGGATCACAACAAACTGTGGAAAATTCTGAAAGAGATGGGAATCCCAGACCACCTGACCTGCCTCTTGAGAAATCTGTATACAGATCAGGAAGCAACAGTTAGAACTGGACATGGAACAACAGACTGGTACCAAATGGGGAAGCGAGTATGTCAAGGCTGTATATTGTCACCCTGCTTATTTAAGTTATATACAGAGTATATCATGAGAAACACTGGGCTAGATGAAGCACAAGGTGGAATCAAGATTGCCGGGAGAAATATCAATTACCTCAGATATGCAGATGACACCACCCTTATGGCAGAAAGCAAAAAGAACTAAAAAGCCTTTTGATGAAGGTGAAAGAGGAGAGTGAAAAAGTTGGCTTAAAGCTCAGCGTTCAGAAAATGAAGATCATGGCATCCAGTCCCATCACTTCATGGTAAATAGATGGGGAAACAGTGGAAACAGTGAGAGACTGTATTTTGAGGGGCTCCAAAATCACTGCAAATGATGACTGCAGCCATGAAATTAAAAGATGCTTGCTCCTTGGAAGGAAAGTTATGACCAACCTAGACAGCATATTGAAAAGCAGAGACATTACTTTGCCAACAAAGGTCCTTTTATTGGACCTTTGGTCTGGTCAAAGCTATGGTTTTTTCGGTAGTCATGTATGGATGTGAGAGTTGGACTATAGAGAAAGCTAAGCACAGAAGAATTGATGCTTTTGAACTGTGGTGCTGGAGAAGACTCTTGAGAGTCCCTTGGACTGCAAGGAGATCCAACCAGTCCATCCTAAAGGAAATCAGTCCTGAATATTCATTGGAAGGACTGATGTTGAAGCTGAAACTCCAGTACTTTGGCCACCTGATGTGAAGAACTGACTCATTTGCTGGGAAACTGACCCTGATGCTGGGAAAGATTGAAGGCTAGAAGAGAAGGGAATGACAGAGGATGAGATGGTTGGATGGCATCATGGACTCAATGGACATGGGTTTGAGTAAACTCCAGGAGTTGGTGATGGACAGGGAGGCCTGGCGTGCTCCAGTCCATGGGATCGCAAAGAGTTGGACACAACTAAGGAACTGAACTGAACTGAACTCTATGTATATTCAGTTGTTTATTTGATACTTCCTTTTGGATATTTTAAAGGCACCTTAAAGTAATATGGCATAAACCAAACTTTTTCTCAGTAGCCAAGTTCTTCCTTCCTTCTGCCTCCCAAATCTAATCTTTCATCTTCTGCATCTTAACTTGGTTTTCAAATCTGTCATTCTCATAAAATCCCTCCTACCACTATCCAGGGTGGGTTACCATTATATCTTACCTGAATTACTGCATTCTCTCTCCTATCTGGATCCTTATCTCCAACTTGGAGAAGGCAATGGCACCCCACTCCAGTACTCTTGCCTGGAAAATCCCATGGACAGAGGAGCCTGGTGGGCTGCAGTCCATGGAGTCGCTAAGAGTCGGACACAACTGAGCAACTTCACTTTCACTTCTCACTTTCATGCATTGGAGAAGGAAATGGCAACCCACTCCAGTGTGAACATTGCCTGGAGAGTCCCAGGAACAGGGGAGCCTGGTGGGCTGCCATCTATGGGGTCACACAGAGTCTGAAGTGACTTAGCAGTATCTCCAACTTGGCCCACTTCCAAGTATTACCAGAATGATGATTCAAAAGTCACTTTCTTATAATCATATAATACTTTTTTATTATCTCTATAATAAAGCCCAAAGTTTTTTTTTTGTTTTTTTTGTTTTTTTTTTACATAGTCTAGAAAATCTTCTTGAACTGGTCCTTACCTGTTTTTTCAGATGCATCTTACACATTCTTCACTCCTTGTGGATCCCTCCTTAGATTCTTCTGTCCAGCTGTACTGAACAACTTCCATTTTCTCAAACATTGTTGTTCTCTGTGTTTTCTGAACCTTCAAATGAGACTCTTTTCCTGCCTCTTGCTCCACTAGCTTCTATGCATCCCTCTGTACGCAGCTTGCACATCATTAGGTAACTTTCCTTGACTCGTCTTGGTCCAGATTAGATGCCCATGCCTGTGTTCCTGTAACACCATGTTCTGTCTCTTTGTTGCACTTACTACGCTTGATTGCAGTGTCTTGTTTTATCGTTTGGCTGCCCTCTGGACTAAGCTCTGTGATGATGTAGACTGTGAGTCTTTATCACGCTTCTCTTTCCAGGATGCAGCCAGTGCTTCACAATGCTTAATTCACGTTTGTTCAAAGTATGGTTGACAGGTGACGTTTTACATTTGACTCAGAGAAGTAAGTTCAGTGAACACTGAATCTCGCTGAAGGCACATATTGTATACTCTCACCCAAAAAACCTGACTAAAATGACTTTAAAAGTCAACTGAAATGGTTTTCAGTTTTCAAATTACCTTAACTGGTGTTGCAAAGTCAGACAAGGCATATACTCCTCATAGAAAGGCACACTTGTCTACCTGGGAGATAAATTGGGAGATTTTTATGTGTAAGTTGCATAGATTGTTCATGCTGTGCTATTAATATCAGCGATTCCTGAGTCTATTAGTTTTTAAAGGAAATGGAACAAATCATCACTTCTAACCTGTACATTTGCTCTTCTTCTGATATTTGTCTTGATTGAGAACAGATCTATTCTGGCTGGCCCTCAGGATAGAAACCTGGAAATTATTCTAGCCTCTCTTTTCACCCTTGTTCCTCAAAAGCAGTTCATTCCCAGTTGCTGCCTGTTATCTTCTAACAGATCTGTACTCTCTTTCTCTTTGTTTTTAATTCCTTAGGCCTCTGGTCTAGACTTCTAAAATAGCCTCCTCTGCCCCTTGCTACCTTTTAATCTGCCTCAAAAATGATCTTTATACAAGTTTGGCCTATGTGTTTGTTTCTGGTTTAGGTCCTTCACAAGGTAAACTCTCCAGCTCTTTGATCATCATGCTTTGCCCCTGCATTTTTCTGCAGTTTAATCTTTTTCCCTTGTTCCCATCTTACATGTCACAGGCCAGTAATATCTGAATCCTTATAGTTGCCTAAAGTCACCATACTGCTTCAAGTCACTGTGCCTTTGTGTAGAATCTCTTTCGGGAAGCAGATCCTGAGTTCCTTTGCATTCCTCAGCCAAGAAGTAGAATTAATCATTATCCCCATACTTGAAACATTTACTTACATTGTATTAATTAATTGACTTACACAGTATGCTGTTAAACTCTGAACTTCTAGAAGTTAGGAACACTAGTTTTGTGCATCTTTTCTGGAATGCTTCGCACAATGTCATTAGTTTCCTAGGGCTGCCTAGCAAAGTACCACAAACTGGGTGGCATTAAAAAAAAACAAATTTATTGTCCCACAGTTCTGGAGGCTAGAAGTCCCAAATCGAGATGCTGGCAGGACCATGATCTTTTTGAAAACTGCAGGGAATCTTTCCTCTTCCAGCTTCTTTCTGGTGGTTTGCTGGCAGTTTTTGGTATTCCTTGGCTTGCTGCTGCGGAACACCGATCTCTGCCTTGACTGTCACATGGCTTTCTCCATAGGTATCTGTCTTCTTATAAGGACACCAGTCATGTTGGATTAGGGGCTTACCCTACCTCTCTATGACCTCATCGAAACTTAACTGTCTATGTCTGCAATGACCCTGTTTCCAAGACAGATGATTCTGAGGTAGTGGGAGTTAGGACTAAAATATATATTTGGAGGGGGTACAACTTACTCCAGTGTTTAGCTTATAACTATTCAGTAGATATGTACTGAATTAAAATATAAATATATGTTACACATTCATGATATATAATTAAAATATTTTTAGTGTGATTTTCAAAATTACTATGTACAAAGTATCTTTTAGATTTATCTATTTCAAAAAATTACATAATAGTTACATGGTACTTGTGACATTTGAAAATTAATAAATATACTATATTAAAAGTAAAAGCAAGTATTGTATTCTCTGAATTCTTTAAGTCCACTTTTAATGTCTGTACTAATTTATATAATTTACATGTAAAAGTTTTGAAACAATAGATGTATTTTAAATTTGGAAAGCACATTGTAGGCCTCAATAGCAGTAAATACCCTGTCTATATCCTTTACTCTGTTTTTTTAAGTTGTACCTCCTTTCTGCACACTATTTTACATTAATGTTGTAGCTTTTTTCTTCATATTTTTTTTTTGTAAAACCTGTTGTTTGAGTAGTTTTCCATATTTAACCTATATAATAAATTGTATTCTTTAATGGGAATATAGAGAAATTAAGCTTATGTGATCTACTTCTTAGGTTCTAAGAGTCCTAGTTAGTGGGCAAGTAAAATAGAAAGCTATGTCATCCTCAGTAAATAAGAAAACACAGGGTAACCTTATTTCTGTTTTTTTGTTTTTGAAGAGCCAGTACTTCCCATTTTTTGTTTTATTTTTTTTTATTTCTGGGTTTTTAAGTCACTCATCTGTTAGTTCAGTGAGACATCATCAGAGCTTTTTAGACCATACCCAAGTTTCCTTTGCAGTGAATGTTACTCAGGGGAACTCTTGAAAGAAGTAACTATGTTAAGTGTGTTCAAGTTTAATGGATCTGGTCCCCATCCCTGCTAAGGCCTAATAGTTACATTCCATTAACAATTGATGTAGTAAAATTTATTAGAATTTTTTTATGGCTAGTGCTTTTTGCATCCGAAGAAACTTTTGCCTACTCCAAGTTTACAAAGATAGTCTATGATTTCTTCTTAGAGTTTTCTAGTTTTAGGTTTTAGATTTAGATCTCTGATCCATTTTGAGTTGATTTTTATGTGTAGTATAACTGAAGGTTGATTTTTTAAAAAATTGATATCCAGTTGATCTAGCACCATTTGTTGGAAAGATTTTCCTTTCCTATTGAATTATCTTTACAGTTTTGTCAAAAATCAGTTGACCAAATATGTGTGGGTCTGTTTTTATATGCTTACTCAGTTCCATTGATGTACGTGTCTTTTCTTTTGTCGGTACCCCCATGATCTTGATTAAAAATCTTGGAAATCATTTTAAGTCTTGAAATCAGGTAGAGTTAGTCTTCCAACTTTATTCTTATTTTAGAATTTTGCTTATCCTAAGTTATTTGTATTTCCATATGAATTTTAGAATCAACTTGTCATTTTCTACTTGAAATGTCAGGTAGAATTTTCATTGGGATTCCATTGAATGTATAAATCAGTTCAGGATTGAACTGATCCTGAATTGAATCCTGAATTGATTCATCTTGAATTGATCCTAGGAATATTGAATCCTCCCAATCTACAAACATGGTATAAATCTCTATTTATTTGGGTCATGTTTAATTTCTCTCATTAGCATTTTGTAGTTTTCAGTATAGAAGTCTTGGATTTATTCCTAAGTATTTAATATACTGGCTTCCCAGGTGGCTCACTGGTAAAGAATCCGCCTGCAACACAGGAGACTCAGGTTCAGTCCCTGGGTTGGGAAGATCCCCCAGAGAAGGAAATGGCAACCTACTCCAGTATTCTTGCCTGAGAAATCCCATGGATGGAGGCGCTGGTAGACTACAGTTAATGGAGTTGCATTAGTTGGACTTACTGACTAGTGACTTAGCAACTAAACTACCACCACGTTTAATGGTATTAAAATAACAAATCCTTTGAAAGGTTCACCACCTCATAAAGAGAGAGACTGCAACAACTGTGGGGCGATTGTTAAAACCAAAGTCAGGTGAAAGCCAACTGGATATTCACAGTATTTGACAGGTAGCCCACTTTGTCAGGTTTTGGAAAAGTGACATCATTTTTTATACCTTTTTTTTTTTCCTACAGAAAACTTTGTTCAAACTTTTGAAAAAAATATTTTCATGAATCTTCTTTATACCTAGTGCTGGTTTAAGTTATTTTTTATCGTAATGTTACTTAAGTATGTTTATACATAAAATGCATGCTTATAGTTCTGATAAAGCTATAAATCAGAAAAGATATACAAATTCAACTAAGTAAAACTATAAAACCAACATAGGCTCAAGTTAACAACATTAATGTGCTAGAGGACTAGACTTGAGATAGTATTTTTCTACTGTTATATTGCTGGAAGCAATATAGTATATTAATTAAGAGCGCAGGCTCTAGAGTTAAGACCGAAGTTCAGATTTTGGCTCTACCATTATTTTTCCCAAGATGATAAGTTACCTAACTTATTAGGATTTTTGATAGAATTAGAATTATTAACATGTCAAGTCCTAGAGTAGTGCCTGGCAATCAATAATTGCTCAATAAATATTAACTGTAACAATTGTTTTATATTGTCATTCTGAAACCTAATGATGAATGTTAGGTTTGATAGTAGCAAGTCTGATTCTGTGTTTAATATGTTTCTGATTTTGGCTTTAACAGTATGAATACTAACACATAGAATGTCTGCTTACCTAAGTTAACATACGATGTGGTGATAATAGCTTTATAGCTTTGCTGATTTAGGATAATCAGATCTCATACTCAACTTAGACTCGGCTAGGCAGGCCTCCTTGAGGTTCAATTTTTAATGAGGTGTCCCATAGTCTGTAACACTGAAGTGTCTAATCCAATCATCATCCATATACGATTTGGGAAAATCTTTCCTGAAGTTATTTTGAATTCTTGAAAATACAGAAAAAGCATTATTTTTCAGCATAGAGCTTGTCATCAAACTGCTGAAGGAAATCAGTATATTCTAGAAACTATAGTTCATCCTTGAACTGCTTCTGGGTTAATCTGTATATAATTTATAGTAGGAGCTCAATATCTCTGGTTCCTCAACAACCATGGATTCAATCAACTATTGACTGTGTAGTACCATGGTACTACTTACTATTGAAAACTACCAGTGTATAGGTACACCTGCACAGTTCAAATCCACATTGTTCAAGAGCTAGCTGTACTTATTCTCAGTAGTTTGAAAATACCTTAATTGCCTTATTTTTGATTCTCTTTTGTATAAACTTAGAATATATTGTAGTATGTTGATAGCTATTCCTTGTCAGCTTAGACTCAGTTCATTTAAGTACCTTAAATATTAGCTAATTATGTTCTCATAACTACCAGTTAACGTTGGTTGCCTGGTTAAATTATATTAATAGTAATACTGGAAAAATATTTTCATTTTATGGTACTTAAGAAAAGTTTAAGAGCCTCTTCATGAGATTGCAAGTGAGTTTCAGAATGTAATAAAAATGACTTATTATTACTACCTGTTGTTCTTAAAGTTGATGATTATTATAGAATTAAGTGGCTAAGCTTTTAATAAAATATAAAATTTTATCCACTTTGCCTTTTAATTATAACTTTTTTCTGGCTGTGGGTCTTTAGCAAACATACTATTTTACTTCTGTATGGTAACTTTTACCTGGACAGTAAGTACTTTTGACTTCCACAGGCATATACAGTTTTGTATTTTGATTCTGCCACATTTTTACAGTTTGAACAGTTATCATTTAAATACTGTGCCATAATATATATGATTTTTTCCTATGAGCATGCCTATCATTTACTTCTTTTCTCATTAGCCTGTGACATTTAAAGAGATGTATTACTTCACCATCACATATGCCATTTCAGTTCGGTTCAGTCGCTCAGTTATATCCAACCCTTCTCAACCCCATGGACTGCAGCACACCAGGCATCCCTGTCCATCACCAACTCCCGGACCTTGCTCAGACTCACATCCATCGAGTCAGTGATGCCATCCAGCCATCTCATCCTCTGTCGTCCTTCTCCTCCTGCCTTCAGTCTTTCTCAGCATCAGGGTCTTTTTCTAATGAGTCAGGTCTTTGCATCAGGTGACCAAAGTATTTCAGCATCAGTCCTTCCAATATGCCATTTTCCTGATGTCAAATCATAATACTTTTCATTTGGCAATTAATAATGCAGAAAAGTAGTTTTGTATTTATATCTGGTAAAAATACATCATGAACAGGTTTCCCAACAAATGAAAGTTGAATGATGTCACTTTCGGTGATTATGGACACTAATGTGAGTATACATACAAAGGCAGAGCAGAACTGAAATTACAAGGCAATACTTAGATATAAGATTTAGATGATGCATAATAAAGGGTTAACATTACGACATAAAATTGTAGCCTCCCAAGGTTCATTTGTTGAATCCAGTCTGAGAAACAATTGTCCTGGAGTATAGTGCAAAGAAAAAGAAGGATTCTGCTGTAAGGTTTCCAAAACCAGATATGAATATTCTTTTTTTGTGTTAGCAGTTGCGTTTAGCTTTGTATAATCAAATACTCAGTGGCAGTGACTTAAGCCAGATCAGGGTTTAATCTTTCCCCTTATGTAACAAGGAATCTTAGGCAGTTCAGAGCTGATGCAGCGGCTCCATCATATTACCAAGCTCCTCTGGCTATTCTTTCCCATCCTTAAGTCCTTAATTCCTGTTCCTGAGATGACCTCTAGGGGCCCAGCCATCATGTCCTTGTTCCCAGCAGGAAGAAAGGAAAGGACAAAGGGAGAAAGGCAAAAACTGGACAAGTCTCTATTTCTGAGGGCTTTGGCAGAAGCCCCACCCAGTGACTTCCGTTTGCGTATCATTGGCTAGAAGTGTGTCATATGATATTTTCCATATCAAAGGAAGCTGGGAAATATGTTTTAGGTGAGCATATTGCTGCCCCAACAGACTGGGACTCTGTAATAAATAAGAGAGAATGGATACTGGCTAGGCAAAAAGAAGTCTCTGCCACACTAACTAATAAGCAGGTATGTTAAGAAAGCTCAAAAAACAAATACCAACGCCTCTCCCAGTCTTTCTCTTTTATCTGCATTTCTACTTTAAAGTTATATGAAAGGAATATGAATGAAATAAGATACTAAATTGCTAGATCATGAAAGAAACATGAAGATCATAGTCCTGTCATTTTAGACTTAGAGATAATTAGTGAATTATTAGAGGCCAAAGACATAAGTTCCAGAAGGAAAATCTGAAGTTCTTGACTCCCACACCAGTCCCTGGTCTTTTGATCTGTTGTGTCTGTGTGCTCAAACACTCAGTTGTGTCCGACTCTTTGCAACCCCGTGGACTGTAGCCCACCGGGCTCCTCTGTCCAAGGGATTCTCCCGGCAAGAACACCAGAATGGTTGCCATTTCCTCCTCCAAGGGATCTTCCCAGTTTGTGCTGCTTCAAAAAATCTGGTTGTTCATGTATTACTCTCCTACATACACAAGACAGCTGTGTTTCTGTTTACACCCTTGGGGAGAAAGTCCTCTTATCCGTTAAATGATTACAATAAAAGTCATAGGGAATTTCATGTTTCTTATTTGAGGGTCTTATATGTTCGGTTTGTTAGTGTGGATGGTTCTTCCAGTATTTATATGTTTATGCATTCACTCTTCATTCATATATTCAACATGTACAATAGATTATGAGATTTCAAGCACAACCGTATCTTATTAGTTTCTGTATCCCTAAGTAGGTCCTCATTGATGAATGAAAAATTGTGTCATAGTCCCTGTCCTCAGGTAATCCTTAGGCAAGTCTGGGAGATGGATAAGAAAGTCAGTGATAATGGTACAGTAAAGGCCAAGTTCTTTGAGATGATGGAAGTACAGGAAGAGAATCTAAAATCTCTGAGGCGCAAAGAGGATCTAGAATGACTTCAACAGAAGGTGGTCCTGAGGTCATCCCTGAATGGGTTTTCCAGGTAAAGAAAGAAGGCGGCTGCATATCAAGGCCAAGGAAGTTTTTAGCGGCCCAGGGTCAGTGAGAAACTGTGTTTAGGGAGGAGGAGGCCACAAGAAATGCGAGAGAAGGCCATAGTAGAAAATGAGGCTTGGAATGTTGACCGTGGCCATGGCTGTATTAGAGAGGCTGTAGCACACGTTATGAAACGTGTTAAAGGGTTTGAATTTACCAGACTCTGCTGATGGTGTGCCATGGAGCAGGGCAGAGAATAGAGGCTCAAATGCACCCTTCCATATGGTCACATGGCATTACAGTTGGACCATGGCATCTTAGTACAGAGCCCACTGCCAGCGAGGTGCATCTTGTTACTCCAGCTGCAGATGACCAGGGAACACACATCAAGATCCTTGTTCCTTCTCACCAGTTCTTCCCAGGGTCTTCCTTTTGGCAGAGCCTTGTTAGACGTTTCCAGTCGCACACGGATTACGTCTGTACCTTTTTTCACTTTTTTTGCCTGTTATGTTGTCCTTACTCTTACCCAGTCAAGGACCCAAAACAAGTATTCTTTTTGACCTCTGTCCAGTAAAGAATGATTTATTTCTATTTGGTGGTTGGTTATATACCAGCTTGTGTATATAGGAACCTAAGATGGTAAAATAGACCGGATGAATCTTTTTTTTTTTTTTTGGGTATTTTTACGTTTATTTTTGGCTGTGCTCGGATGAATCTTTTTAACCTGAATTGTGAGGTAAAGGCAGTGTTTCAGGAATTTCAGACAGCAAGGAGATGGGAAGCCTGCTCCTAAGACTTGGTTAGGGTCTGGCACCCGGCCTACCCATCCCTGCTTCTGGTCTGCAGGCTGCCCGCGCCCCATCCCAGCAGGGGCCTCTAGTGGCTCTCCTTTCAGTCTGTTTTCCCTTCTCTGTTAAAAGATTTTTCTTCGCCACATCTCAGATTTAGCCCCACATTTTCTTCATGGACTCCCAGTAATGTCATTTGTTTTCTGGTATCCAGCAGAAAACAGCCAGACTTCCCTTCTCTCCCATCCATCCTAGAATGGATCTGAGCCTTTGTTGACTCTTCCTTCTAGTAATGAAGTTTATGGTGGTGGAAGGTGAAAGTAGAAGTTCATCCTCCTGGTTAATTGAACCTGTCTCTCTATAAAGAGAAATGTGCTATGAAAGTAAAATGTGCTTTGAAAAAGTTCACCTCTATTTTATTGCTTGTTTTTTTTTTCACTTTTTTTTCTTATGTAGACATTATATTAATAATAGTAAAGGAAATAACAGAAAATTCTCAAATCTCACAGCCAGAAACCATAAACTGTTCTTACTTTTTCCCTACATTCTCTTCCAGTCTCTGCCCATATACGTGAAATTAACTATTACTTTTATTGTGTGCCACCTAATCATAGTTCAAGGAAATTGAAGTGATTGAGATCTGGGAATATATTGGGTAATAATGGCTTCTTATTTTGATTATTTCCTTTTAGGAAAGACATTGCTGATCCTGTAACATGGAGGATTGCCTTCATACCTCATCTGAGAATCTATCCAAATTGGTCAGCTGGGCCCACAGCCATGGGACCATTTGCAGCCTCATTCCAAACCTGAAACATTTACTTTCAGAAGGTTCCCATGGGAACCTGACAGCGATGTGGGGCTGTAGTGCAGGCCACGCTTACCACTGGCCACTGACAGCTACTTGCAGAGCTGGCTCCCAAGAAAGGGTCTGTTTCCAGGATAACAGAAGTTTTAACTCTGATAGTCCAAGTATAATTGGTGTGCCCTCTGAGACTCAAACTAGCCCCGTTGAAAGGTACCCTGGGAGACCAGTGAAAACGAAGCTAGACTGTAATCGGACCAGAGACTCTTGTGACTTCTCTTATTGCAGTGAGCCCTCTGAACTGGATGAAGCTGTTGAAGAGTATGAAGATGAAAACACTCTGTTTGACATGGTTTGTGAGTCTTCTGTTACAGATGAAGACAGTGACTTTGAACCCCAACCACAGAGGCCTCAAAGTATTGTGCGAAAAAGGCCTGGAATAGTCCCATCTTCTCTTCATTCGAGCTCCCAGACTCAAATGATTGATGAATGCAGCAGTGATGTCATCATTAAGAAGATCAAACAAGAGATTCCTGAAGATTACTATATTGTGGCGAATGCAGAGCTGACTGGAGGGGTAGATGGACCAGCCCTGTCATTGACACAGATGGCAAAACCTAAGTCTCAGACTCATGCTGGTCCCTCCTTAGGGTCTGCTAAGCTGATTTCCCACGTAACATCCGCCATCAGCACAGAGCTAGACCCACATGGTGTGTCCGCATCCCCCTCTGTGATGTCTAGACCAGTAGTCCAGAAGACCACCAGGGTATCTCTGGCTTCACCTAACAGAGGACCCCCTGGTTCCCATGGCACCAGCCAGCACGTGGCCATGCAGATGCCCGTGAGCACATCCCATCCTAACAAACAGATCAGCATCCCTTTGTCTGCCCTGCAGCTGCCAGGACAGGATGAACAAGTTGCTTCCGAAGAGTTCCTGTCCCATCTGCCCAGCCAGGTCTCCTCCTGTGAGGTGGCCCTTTCTCCCTCAGTTAACACAGAGCCAGAAGTGAGCTCCAGTCAGCAGCAGCCCCCAGCCGCTCCAACCATAACCACCGAGGCCACGGCACAGTGCATACCAGGTATGGCGCGTGAGGCGACAGAGTCCCTCGTTCACGTACATCAGAGAGTTGTGCGCCGTCAGCACTCCTAAAACCTTTGGCCCAATTTGCTAGAATTTGGGCCTTTGTTATTCTCAGAAAGATAGAAATAATGAAACATAATACACTCAGGTGATATAAAAAGGAAATTCATCATCCAGTCGGTGTACCTCAGGGCTGAGAGGACAGCTGTAGGATTGTGCTGTTGATATCACATGGCTAGATTTAAGGTTTATATCTGATCTGAAGCTGAATTTTTATATAGTAAAATGATTTTTGAAAGCTTTGCTCTCCTATCAGTGTCAAGGTATTTGGTTACAGTTTTGAAGCCAAATGATGTTGGGTTAGGCATATAATGAAAGTAAACCTAATAATTTTTTTGCCACTATTATGTATTGGAACCAATTTAGCACTTTATTCATTTTAGTGGTGTGGCAGTTTAAGACAGGTTTTTAAAAATAAAAACAAAACAAAACACCCAAATGTATCTGGAAGAAGTAGTTTATCTTTTTTCTCAAAATATATAATAAACAGATAACTTGCATTTCTGAAATACATGGATCTAACTAGAATGGATTGAGACGAGAAGAAAATAGTTACATGAGGCCCCTGTCTGTAATTCTAACATTCTAAACATTCTGTAATTCTAGCATTCAGTATTTATTTAATCTGAGCTGTTATATAGAAGGGGTTTGAGTGTCATGCTTTTGGGTTCATGATTCAAATCTGATAGGCCAGAAGCGGAAACATGGAAGGGATGAACAGACATGCAGAGTACAATGTAGAAAGCAGACATTCGTGGCACATTTTGGTTTCATATTAGTTCTTCTCATAAAGTCATGTATTTTAGGAAAAGCTTCTGGAAGCCGAGATATCTATGCTTTTACCCTCTAACTTCCTGAAATGACATTGCTTTGCAAACATGCTTTCCCCATTTTAGTGTCAGCCTTAAGATTCCAAAAGGAAATCTTCAATTTATGATTTCCAAATATAATCTTGATATTAATAATAAAATATACAATGAAAATACTCATATCTGATTCAGAATTATGGTTTTCAGTTTATTCATCTTTCTTTCTTTTCAAAAGAACAGCTTTATTGAGATAAAATTCATGTATCTTAAAATAACTCTTTTAACGTTTTACAATTTGGCGTTTCTGGTATACTCACAGAGTTGTGTAACTGTCGCCACTGTCTAATTTTGGAATATTTTCATCACCCCAGGAAGAAACCCCCTTACACATTAGCAGTCATTTTTTTCCCCTTCTCACAGCCCCTGTCAACTGCTGATCTACTTCTGTCTCTATAGATCTGCCTGTTGTGCACATTTCATATAAATGGATTCTTATTTTACGGCCTTTCGTGACAGCCTTCTTGTACTTAGCGTACTTTTTTTAAGGTTGATCTATGTGGTAGTGTCTACCAGCATTATTTTCCATTTCATTATCAAATAATATTTCATTGTATGGATAGACCACATTTTGTTTTTCCTTTATCAACTGAGGGACACTTAAGTGGTTTCCAGTCTTTGGCTGTGGTAAATATTTCTGCTAATGTCATCTATGTACATGTTTTTGTGTGGACATACGGACACGACTGAGCGACTGAACTGAACTGACATTTTCATTTCTGTTGGGCAACTGTCTAGAAGTGGAGTCTCTGGGTCATATGGTAACTCTGTTTAACTTTTTGAGGAGCTGCCAAACTGTGTTCCAAAGCATCTTCACCATTTTACAGTCTCACCAACAATTTTAAATGATTCCTGTTTCTCCATATGCTCACCAACACTTGTTTTCCATTAAAAAAAAAAATTATCCTGCTGGGTGTGTGAAGTGGTATCTTGCTGTGGTTTTAATTTGTATATCTTCTTTTGAGAAAAATCCGTTCAGATCCTTTGCCCATTTTCTAGTTACGTTTCCATTTTATTGGTGAGTTGTAAGGGTTCTCTGTGAATTCTGGCTTTAAGCCTTTTATTAAATATACATTTTGTAAATATTTTCTCCCGTTCCTTGGGCTGTCTTTCCCTTGTCCTTCCTTTCTTGTTTTACTTCAATCACTTAATCACAAAATGGTCTTTGACTTAATCTTCACATCATAAGACACAACATTGTCTTTATTAGGCTGGTGAAAGTTTTTTCTAAGAAATCTGATTCTTGATATCTATAGGATATAAGTAGTACTTTTTCACTTAAATAGTTGTGAATCTAGTTTACTTGTCCCCTTCCCCTTTTTTTGTGTGAAATAGGAGACAGCCTGACAACAGTTTCTACATTTTACTTGATGTTTGAGGATAGAATTCAGAAATGTATCTTACAAAGTGGTCCAGTATAACAAAACAGCTTAGTAAAACTGCCGTTTGTGTTGTATATCCTAATAATTTAACCATGCAAAAAGCAAGTTGCAAGATTTCCTTGCATCTGCCTAGTGGATATTAGTCCACTGTACGTGTATAGTAAATTAGAAATTAAAGCTTGAACTAACTGTAATAGGAATCTCCTGAGGAGTGATCCTGATATTTTGATCCATTGTTCCATGAAAGATGTTATATTGTTAGGAAATTATTGGCTTTAGAGAAACACTTTCTGAACTGGAAGCATCAATGAGACAAATAAAAATCTGATTGATACTTTTCTTTAATGAGAGATATATAAAGTTAACTTACAATCTACCTTTGTTTTGTGGAGCCCAAACTGTGTTCTGTGCTCTTAAAAGTTTTATTTATTTATCAGTATTTGTGTTTTTTGCCTATTTGTAATAAAATGAAGTGAAGTGAAAGTCGCTCAGTCGTGTCCAACTCTTTGCGACCCCATGGAACGTAGCCTGCCAGGCTCCTCTGTCCATGGAATTCTCCAGGCCAGAATACTGAAGTGGGTAGCCATTCCCTTCTCCAGGAGATCTTCCCAATCCAGAGATCAAACCCAGGTCTTCCCGTATTGCAGGCGAATTTTTTACCATCTGAGCCACGAGGGAAGCCCTGATAGTAATGGAATAAATTTATTTGAAACATAGATTTTTTTAAAAAGAAATTCAGAATCCAGCACATCCAAATGTATGTGGGTGAATATGTGCAGATGGACGATAAGCACTTACTGTGTAAAGCGTGCTTAGGACGAAGTAAGGAGAGGCTCTAGAAGAACTAGCTGAAAGCGACATCAGGCGCTTTTAAAATGGATGTTATATACGCTCAAGTATTTATCAGATCATTGTAGAAATACTGTGTATCTTTGAATAATATTTTTAAAATAAATAATTTGACAAATGACTATTGAGTTAGCCAGAAACAAAAAGAAACTGTGCATTTTGTTTAGTTTTACTGATACCATTTAAATTCTGTTTCCTGGGAGTGCCTGGTGGGCCAGTGGTTAGGACTCCGTGCTTTCACCGCCATGGCCCTTGGTTCAGTCCATGGTCATGGAACTAAGAACCCATAGGCTACAGCATGCCCCCTCCCCCTATTGGAAAGCCATTCTTATTTCTTTTCTATTCAGAACTAAACTCACAGAGTTATAAAATGTTAACAAGGTGTGGATAAAATTATCAATTTTCACGTTAGCTCTGTTAGAAAGCTCAACTCAAATCTTAGCAGTCATGCGTAAAGAGGATATCCATTGTTAGAAGAATTATTGTCTATCTCCAAGTGGTTTGGATTCTATTAATTTTTGAGATTTTTATGTAAATTTGGAGCATTTGTCACAAATTTAAATTTTTTATTGCATTATAAGTTGAGTTTTTATGTGTATATTAAATATATATACACACACACAGCTTCCTTTATGATTTTGTGCAGGAACTCTCCCATTTTTTATTGAAGTATAGCTGATTTACAGAATTGTGCCAACCTCTGCTATACAGCAAAGTGACTCAGTTATACACATACATTCTTTTTTTATATTCTTTTCCATCATCTTTTATCACAGGATATTGAATATAGTTCTCTGTGCTGCACAGTAGGACCTAGTTATTTATCCATTCTAAATGTAATTGTTTCCTCTGTTTGTATGCTGAGTCGCTCAGTAAAGTCTGACTCTTTGCAACCCCATGGACTGTAGCCTTCCAGGATCCTCTGTCTATGGAATTCTCCAGGCAAGAATACTGGAGTGGGTTGCCATACCCTCCTCCAGGGGATCCTCCCAACCCAGGGATTGAACCCAGGTCTCCTGCATTGCAGGCTGATTCTTTACCATCTAAGCCACCAGGGAAGCCCTACCAACCCGTTTCCCAGTCTGTCCCTCTTCCTTGCCCCATCCCCCTTGGCAACCACAAGTCTGCTCTCTGTGTCCATGAATCTGTTTCTGTTTTGTAGGGAGGTTCATTTGTGCCATATTTTAGATTCCACATGTAAGTGATATCATATGGTATATCTTTCTAACTTCAGTTAGTATGATAATCGCTAGTTGCATCTATGTGTGTGTGATAGTTGTGTTCAACTCTTTGTGACTCTGTGGACTGTAGCCTGCCAGGGTCCTCTGTTCATGGGATTTCCTAAGCCAGAGTACTGGAGTGGGTTGTCATTCCCTTCTACAGGGGATCTTCCTAACCCAGGGACTGAAACTTGGTCTCCTGCATTGCAGGCAGATTCTTTACCATCTGAGCCACCAGGCTGCAAACAGCATTATCTCATTCTTTTTTATGACTGAGTAGTACAGCAAATCTGGAAAACTCAGCAGTGGCCACAGGACTGGAAAAGGTCAGTTTTCATTCCAATCCCTAAGAAAGGCAATGCCAAAGAATGTTCAAACTACCACACAATTGTATTCATCTCACACACTAGCAAAGTAATGCTCAAAATTCTCCAAGCCAGGCTTCAACAGTATGTGAACCGTGAACTTCCAGATGTTCAAGCTGGATTTAGAAAAGGCAGAGGAACCAGAGATCAAATTGCCAATATCCGTTGGATCATTGAAAAAGCAAGAGAGTTCCAGAAAAAATCTGCTTTTGCTTTATTGACTACGCAAGAGCCTTTGACTGTGTGGCTCACAACAAACTGTGGAAAATTTTGAAGGAGATGGGAATACTAGACCACCTGACCTGCCTCTTGAGAAATCTGTATGCAGGTCAGGAAGCAACAGTTAGAACTAGACACGGAAACCAGACATTTAGACTGGTTCCAAATGGGGAAAGGAGTATGTCAGGGCTGTATATTGTCACCCTGCTTATTTAACTTATATGCAGAGTACATCATGCAAAATGCTAAGCTGGATGAAGCACAAGGTGGAATCAAGATTGCCGGGAGAAATATCAATAACCTCAGATATGCAGATGACACCACCCTTATGGCAGAAAGTGAAGAGGAACTAAAGAGCCTCTTGATGAAAGTGAAAGAGGAGAGTGGAAAAGTTGATTTAAAACTCAGCAGTCAGAAAACAAAGATCATGGCATCTGGTCCCATCACTTCATGGCAAATAGATGGGGAAACAATGGAAACAGTGAGAGACTTTATTTTTTGGGGCTCCAAAATCATTGCAGATGGTGACTGCAGCCATGAAATTAAAAGATGCTTGCTCCTTGAAAGAAAAGTTATGAGCAACCTAGATAGCATATTAAAAATCAGAAACATTGTTTTGCTGACAAAGGTCCATCTAGTCAAAGCTGTGGTTTTTCCAGTAGTCTTGTATGGATGTGAGAGTTGGACTATAACGAAAGCTGAGCACCGAAGAATTGATGCTTTTGAACTGTGGTGTTGGAGAACACTCTTGAGAGTCCCTCGAACTGCAAGGCGATCCAACCAGTCCATCCTAAAGGAAATCAGTTCTGAATAGTCATTGGAGGGACTGATGCTGAAGCTGAAACTCCAGTATTTTGGCCGCCTGCTGTGAAGAGCTGATTCATGGGAAAAGACCCTGATGCTGGGAAAGATTAAAGGTGGGAGGAGAAGGGGATGACAGATTATAAGATGGTTGGATGGCATCACCAACGAAATGGACATGAGTTTGAATAGGCTCTGGGAGTTAGTGATGGACAGGGAAGCCTGGCATGCTGCAGTCCATGGAGTTGCAAAGAGTCGGACACGAGTGAGTGACTGAACTGAACTGAGTATTGCGTTGTATACATGTTCCACATTTTCTTTATCCATTCATCTGTCAGTGAACATTTAGTTTGTTTCCAGGGATGCATCAAACTCCTGCCCTGGAAAGGATACCGAGACCAGTTCTACACAGACCACACAGCTGACTGTGGGAGTCAGATGGCAGTGTTCTTCCAGGGCCATTCTGGATTCTAATCTTGAAAGAGACAGCATACCAGAGATACCTACTGCTTTTTTTTTTTTTTTTTTTTTGGAAGTTGCTTAGTCATGTCCGACTCTATGCAACCCCATGGACTATACAGTCCATGGAATTCTCCAGCCCAGAATACTGGAGTGGGTAGCCTTTCCCTTCTCTACCTACTATTATTTATATAGGGTTAGTTTTTGTTGTTGTTTTTTGGTTTTTTGATCATTTAGTTTTCTTTGTGAGGCAGATAGAGGAGTTGTTTATATATATATATCATTCAAATGCTGGATGTAATAGAACAATGTTCTAATCTAAGGGATAAAAATATGCATAAGTAAATATATGCTTATGTGTATATGTATGCATATGTATACATACATATAAATGCAGACATAATTTTATAAGTTCCTTATTCCACAAGAAATATATGACTCTTCTTATCAGATGGACCAGTACTAAATTTGCTTTCTTAGGCATAGTCTTTCCTGCACCTTCCTGCAGGAAGACGTGCAACACAAATTCTGAAAGCTAAAAGAAGCAGAATTAAAAGTCAGGCTTAGTTTATACCATCAGTTCCTCCTTGTTATAAAGGGGTGCTTATCTGAGGATTGATATGGCAGGGAGTGTGGGCACTGAGCTAGTAGAGCTTGGCCACTCAGAGTTTGGGATCAGACGTGCCTAGGTAGATTCCCAGCCCTGTCTCCTACTGGCCTTGTGACCTTAACTCAGTTCATTTCTGTGAGACTCAATTTCTTCCTTTGAAAAGTAATAACAATTGTCTGTCTCACAAGATTGTTTGAGGACCAAATGCAAAGTATAGGTGAAGCACTAAAGAGAGTATATGACATATGATAAACATTCAATGAACAGTAGTCTCCATCATTATTCTTTTCATTATCATTGTTGCTATTATTAGAGTGTGCTCAATACTCTTGAATAGTCAAGTAGATTCTGATTTTGTGCATTAACATTCATCCATCTACTAAAATGGTCCATGAACCAGTATCACCTGGCTTCTTACTAGAAATGCAGATTCTCAGGTTCCACCCCAAACCCACAGAATCAGAATTTGCATTTTAACCATGATCTCTAGGTATTCGTATGCACACTGAAACATGAGAAGCAGGGATGTAGGAAATGCAGGTTCCACGTTAGATGGCACATTGTTACTCCTTCTGACTGCACAGTGACTTTGAACACTCTTCCTGTTTGAGAGAATTCCCTCCTTTGTGTATACGCACTACCCCATTGGAGAGGCCAGAAACTCTCTTTTCCAAGTTGATAATTCAGTGAGGGCACAATCTTGTGACCTGAGGCTTTGCCATTCAAATGCACTCACTGTAGACTCTAACTAGAAGTACCTAAAACTTCCCTGGCCATCCAGTGGTTAAGACTCAATGCTTACAATGCAGGGGGCATGGGTTCGAGCCCTGTTAGGGGAACTAAAATCCCACATGCTGCACAGCATGGCCAAAAATAAATAAGTAAAGAGGTCCCTACAGGAATCTGTTTTGGAAAATACAGTCCAATTTCTAGAGGCAACAGGAACAGGATTCCACCATCCGAGGCCTAAGCTGGAGTTTGGTGGCTGGTTTGTCTCCACCAGGGCAAATCAGTGGCTTGACCACTTCCATATCTGGTTTCTTGGTGTTCTCGAAAATTATGTGGCCTTTATTAAATTCTTTTTCTGCCTAAACTAGCTAGACTGGGCTTTCATTGTTTTAAACAAAGAAGCTGGAGAAATAGAACCTCTGGATAATTTTACCCTTGAATTGCCTTCGGTAGTGAGTAGCAAAAATACAGAAAGTTTGGTAAGATCTAATAAGGGAGAGTGAGCTTTGTTTCATTAGGCCTCTTGTTGTTTAGTTGGTAAGTCATGTCTGACTCTTTGCAACCCCATGGACTGAAGCATTCCAGGCTTCCCTGTCCTTCAGTATATGCTGTCTATGTTTGTCATAGCTTTCTTTCCAAGGAGCAAGCATCTTTTAATTTCATGGCTACAGTCATCATCCCCAGTGATTTTGGAGTCCAAAAAAAATAAAATCTGCCACTGTTGCCATTTTTTTCCATCTATTTGCTATGAAGTGATGATCTTGGTTTTTTGAATGTTGAGTTTTAAGTCACTTTTTCACTGTCCTCTTTCACCTTCATCAAGAGACTCTTTAGTTCCTCTTGACTTTCTGCCATTAGAGTGGTATCATCTGCATATCTGAGGTTGTTGATATTTTTCCCAGCAGTCTAGATTCCAGCTCATGATTCATCCAGCCTGGCATTTCACGTATTTTAAAAAAGCAAGGTGACAATATACAGCTTTGATGTACTCCTTTCCCAATTTTGAACCAGTCTGTAGTTCCATGTCCCATTCTAACTCTTGCTTCTTGACCTTCTTACAGGTTTCTCAGGAGGCAGGTAAAATGATCTGGTATTCTCATCTCTTTAAAAATTTTCCACAGCTTGTCGTAGACCTCTTAAAAGAAGGTAAGTGGACTAGATGCTTACCGAGTTTATTCATGTGCTTCTTCTCTTGTAATGCTCAGGGCGGCTTAATGGAGCTACCAAGCACTCTTCTCTTCAATCCCAGCGCGTTGTGCACAGTACCCATGCAGTCATGTGTTGATAGGTAGTCAATGTTGAGAATGTATCCAGGGGGAAGTTAAATACCTGCTCCCAGGAGTTCCCAGGACTCACTGCTTGGTATTTGCAACATTATCTAAAACCAATGACCTTGTTCCATTCAACTCTTCACTCACCTAATTGCACAAGGAGGAAATCAGGTCCCTCTCTCCCATTATGATATGGACTTCATGTCCACAGGAAGAAAGAGCAGGTCGAAACCTTGATGAAACTGCATATCCTTAAACGTGTTACTGACACTATGAACCTGTTAAGGATATTTCTATCAGCACCCCTTCCCATAGCCTTTTGGAGGCTACCTTCTACCCTTCAGCTGAGTGTCACAGGTCTCAGTTGTTTCTGTACATGAAGATAACCACCTCTTAACTCTCCTGCCTGAGTGTCACAGGATCTCCTGTCCGCTACCTAAGTGTCACAGATTCCCTTCTCCCCATCCGATCAAAGGGCAGTTCTCAGAGTGGTGGTGGTGGTGGTGGGAGTTGTCTTAGGTTTTATCATGTGTAGCAGAACACCTGTGATCAGAATGAGTTTAAGAAACTGGGGATGGTGGTCTCCAGCCTCTGGCTGAGGGGCACTTTCCTCCTTCCTTCTTTCCTTCCTTTTTCGTAGTTCTTAGACAAGACAAAAGTTGTGGTTTTAAGTTAGTTTTTAGGCTTGTTTTCTACACTTGGGGAAGGGGATAGGGAGGAGATAATGTGATTAAGTGCATACACTCATTCTGTTCTAAGAAAGAATTGATTATATTGTCATGTCTTTTCAGAGTATTTAGGTTTTTACAAAGAAAGTTTTACCAAGGCAGTAATTGAAAACCCATTATACCTTATATAATATAGTTTATAACTTATGATAACTTATATATAACTTATTATAAAGCTGTCATAATTAAAGTGGAATAGTCTGACCAAAAAGATAGACAAATAGAGCGATGAAACAGAGTAGAGAGCCCAGAAAGACACGTACACGTGTGTGGGAACCGTATGTGAAAGAGAGGTGCCAATGGATCACGGGGAGAGGATCCACCAGACAGTGGATGGCATTGCACAGTTGGTCTCTCATGTAGAACAAGATAAAGTTAGATCCTTACCTCACATCAGGCATGATAGTAAGTCTCATATAAAGATCTAAATATGAAAATATAAAACTTGAAACAGCTTTAAGGAAATCTTGCTAAGTGGCCTTGGTGTTGGGAACAGTTTTTTAAATGAGACATGCAAAAAAAGCACAGACCATAAAGGAAAATACTGAAAATGCTGACAGCTATTAAAATTTTAACTGGGACAAGGGATATTGTAAAGTTAAAAGACAAGCAATAACCTTGCGATGATTTTAATGCACATAACCAAGAATATTCATTTACAGAATATGTGAAGAACTGCCACAGATCAGTAGGGAAAAGGTCAAATAATCCAGTAGGGAAATGAGCAAGGGAAGTGAAGAGGCGCTTCTAATAAGAGGAAACCCATATAGTTAATAAACATATGAAAAATGCTCAACCTCACTGGTAATCAAGGGAATGCAAATTAAAACAGCAATATGATACCATCAGAAAGGCAAAAATTATTAACTTTACTCCAAATGTTGCTTAAACTATGGAGAACATGCTGGCGGCAATATAACTTGGCACATCCACTTGGGAGAGCAATTTATAGTATCTTATAAAGTTAAGTGTGTGCATGTCATACAACCTTGGAGTCCAGTTTCTAGGCATCTGTCCTAGAGAAACTTCCTAACATGGAAAAGGAGAAAAGTACAGGGGTGTACATTGCAACTTTCTTTGTGATAACAAGGAAGAAAAATCGGTTAACAACCTTAGTGTCTGTCAGAAGATAAATTGTGATATATTTTTCAGTGGAATATAGACATCAGCCAGATCTGCATTAATTAGTATAGATATATCTTTGAAATGGAGTTGCAGAATAATATATAGAGTACCAAACTTTAAAGTGAATAAACCTCACTGTGTGTTGTATGTTACGTTCTCACATACCACGTGTAGTTATGAAACATAGGCTGGAAGGAGACATACCAGTACACGATGTGTGCCTTTGGGAGAGAGGAGGGATGACATTGAGTACACGGAAACTTGAACTGTATCTGTGATGTTTTCTTTTAAAACTATGGAACAGATATTACATTATTAACATGTATTAAATCTGGCAGAAACACGAGTTCATGTTATATACAGGTAACAGAAGCACAGTGCTTCATTATGAAAATCTGGGCACACAACTGCCTAGGTTCAGGTCCCAGCTCCGTTACTTATTTTCTGGGTGACTTTGGCAGGTCATTTAATCTCTCTGTCTCGTAGCTTTATCATCTGTAAAATGAAGAAAATAGTGGATCTATTCTCTAGGGTTGATATAAGGGTTAAATTAATCCATATAAAGCCCTCTGGTTCATTGGTAAGCATAATTTGGTATGCTTTTTTGTATGTTTTTAAATGTGAGTACTTTTATAATATAGCTCATGAAGCATCAAGTTGATTGTGGAATATTTATGAGATAAAGGCATTATGCCATTATTGTTATTACTGAATATAGAAGGTTTTTTGGTAAGAAAGCAAATTTTACTAACATTGTCTCCCAGTATACTTGTTTATAGACAAAGAATTAGAGAATTAGTCTCACAGATTTCACTATGGCTTTCCTCCTTATGATTATGATATGATGGGTGAATTATTTTTTTAAGTTCTTATATTGGAATGAATAAAAACCACAAAAGCAAAATGTCCTGTATTATCTATATATATAGCACTTTCATTTCCAGGATCAACACTACTTGAGTTCTGTGAAGAAGGGATTGTTTCCTTTAGTTTACTGACTGGAAGTGAGGTACTAGATGATTTGCTTGGAGTTCCAAAAGTATAGTTTCCTACTTTTGATCTAAGAGAGAAAGGGTTGGTACTCTGGTCCCTGGTCTCTATCTCTGGCTGTCTTGGTGTAGGAATAGCCCACACCAAATTGTTTCTCCTTCCCTTTCTTTCATTTTTAGGTCATGCCTATCACTTTTCCAGAGTTTGGGCTGCTAGAGTATATCATAAAGCGATTGTTTTTCCTGAGAATCATTTTTAGGAAAACCTAGGGTTTAATAGAAGGAGTCACTTAATCAGAAGTAGGAAACATGTATCACAGTCTCTTTTTCTACTAAACCCCTGGACAAGTTGCTTGCATTTCAGTTTATTAAACATTTATTGCAAGATCTGCTCTGTGACAGGACTAGTGAAAATACAAAGATGAATGGCAGATTCCCTGACCCCAGAATACCGTTGTGTAGAGAAGGAGGCAGACAGACCAACAAGACCGTATCTAAGAGGTATATAAAATGCTGGGGAACACATGAAAAGCAGTTGTCTCAGCCTTTGGGACCCAAGGAAGGGTATTTCAGGGTGATGGAGCGACATGAGCAAAGACATTGGCGCATGAGCACACAGGGAGGCAAAGGTTTGAGTGTGGTGCGAGTGAATTTCAAAGAGGCCAGGAGAGCTGCTGCTGGAAAGATGGACTGCAGCCACCTGTAGAAGACTACACGTGAAGTCACAAACTTAAAGGGAGAGCAGAGGAGCACAGTTCCTCTGTGTGATCTTAGAAGATCACCCTGAGAGCAATGGGGAAGTAGGGACTGGGACTGAGGACTGTTTTACAGGGTAAAAATTGCAATAATTCAGATGGGAAATGGCAATAAATGCTCAAATGAGGCAACCACAAAGGCATGGGAGAGCAGGAGACAGGTAGATGATTTGGAAATTAGACTTGATGACTTCTCTGTCCAAGGCGCAACACTGATTTAAGTAACACTGAAAGATCTTCAGGACCCCAAATATTTATAATATATTCAAGGTTCTCTGTATATAGGATGAAACAGCCATTAAGAATTCTGAAACATGCTATGACCATTTATTCAACAAATACCTATTGGAAGCCTACCAAGTGCCAAGTCCAGGTTGGGTACTGCAGTTACTCAATGAACAAGTAATGAACAAGACAAAAACATTATTCTTGCTCTGCCTGCCCTCTAAATGGGAGACAGACATTTTAACTCTTCCTCTCTCAAAACATTCCTAGTTTTAAAAAAACAAAACCTTGTCTTATATATCCTGAGCTAAGATGCTGTTAAACTATCAGTGACTTTATAAGACTGAATTTTTTGCCTTTAGATAGCGTATTTTTGAAGAGGAGGGTGATATATGGCTAAAAGTGATGAAGTGAACAATTAGGCCACTATGATAAATGAAAGGAAGGTCTTAGCTGGGAATTAAAAGTACAGGGGCTACAGGCAACCTATTTCACATCATAATTTATTTGAGATACTTATTACATACCTAAAAATAACATGAACTTAGTTAAACTTGTAATATTGCTTATTTTTACAGACAACTAATGATCTTTCTTTAAGAATTACAAATATAATTGTTTACTAGTTTTCTGAAAGGCAGAAGTAGAAAATCAAGTTAATTGCTCTCAGTTGTACAAATGCATAATTTTCTGAGAAATCAATCAGTTTTATCAGCTTTTTTTTCAATGCTTCACTTCCTTTTTAAGTATCATTTGTCTTAATATTTTACAGGAAAATCTTCCGAGTTGACTTTTTATTTCTTTAAAATAGAGGCATTTTTCTATTTTACCAGTAAAAGTAGCAAAAACTGTTGTTTTTATATATTTAAAGCTCATCAGCATATGATTGAGACCTCCCAGATATGCAAAATGCATCCAAATACAGGAGCCTAGCAAATTGCTGTAAACCTGAAGATCTAATTCTCTTCAGTGAATTTGGATTTGAGTAAGACTGCTAGGAAACCAGGCGCCAGTTCAGAATTGAGGAGGCATTGACCTTGATTTTCTAGCCATGATATTCATCCCTTGTGGTCTGGAGAGATGAAATAATGTACAACCTGTGGGCAGACAAGTCAGTGTCAGAGTACCGCAGTCTTAGTTAGCTTCAGACGTCATCCCTGTTTCTGTTTCCTGCGAGAAGCAGCGGGCTCCACCCGCTCCTTCCAGATTGAGCTGCCTGACCATCTTGGGTCTCAGCAGGCGTGGGCAGAGTGCAGGTGACCCACTGTAGTTAGGCCCAGCAATAACTTCTCTTTCAGTCTGGATCTCATTTATATAACTAATGGCTTGTGTTCCCAAGGGTGTATTAGACCCAGAAAAAGTATTTATGTAACATGGCAAAAATGATGAGTTGTGCTTCTGTGACTGCAAGGTAATTTTAAGCTTTATTTTAGGTGAGAACAGTGATGAGCACAGTGATCAGAGAACAGTGAATCTGACTTAATGATTGATGCATCCTAGGTGCTTTATTGACTTCAGTTATGATACACGTAGCAGCCTGATTCTTCAGTACTGCCCTAAAACTTGGATTGCTTTCTTAGACAAAAACAATAATTTTATTGCCTTTTTCAGTGTTCTTCATTTTTGTCAAAGTTATTAATGTATTTGGCAGTCCATAAATGCTGAACAATAACAGTCTCACCTCATCTTTCATCACCTCATAATTCCACTCTTCAAAGGTAACTTCTTTTGAGTCTTTCTATTTTCAGTTCTTCCAAAATTTGAAATAAACTGTTTATACTTCTGTTTCTTGATTTTTTTTTTCTTGGTTTATCAACTTCAGAAAATACCTTCAGATTCCTTGTTATCAATGGTGAGGATTTAACTCAGTTTGTATTACCCTCCCATTATTTGATTATAACATCACTAAAACACACAGTTACCAACAGAAAACTAAAGATAATGAAAGAAGAAATAAATATGCTTTCTCAATCCAAGGGTGAAGGTATTAGTGTTCATATGCTGCCTTCTGCTGTTCTCCCCCTCTTCTTGTCATCTTCTTAACTTCACAGGATTGTCAGTATTTTCATTTTCTTCTGTGGCCATAACTGGTCTTTTCTTCTTTATCCTTAGGTTGACTGTAAACATCCAAAACCATTTATATTGTTTTGACAGTGTACATATTGTGCGTAACTATTAGTGTTCTCAGATTGAATTACTTTTCATCTTGATGAATTTCACAGCATTTGAGACACTGAAAGGAGAATATTCCTAAGGGCTGTTATGTGGATTAATGACTCAATCCATGTAAAGGGTTTAAAACTGCCTGGTACAGAGAGTAAGTTCTCACCAAGTATGTCCCAGCATACTTTCAGAGCTGTTAAAATGTGAAGAAGTGCATCTTACAGTCAATGAAATATGGTATTATTTTAGTTTGGGGGTTTTGTGTGTGTATGTGTTTTCCTAAAATTTTGGTAGCATATTTTGACAAAAGAACAGTGTGCTCTTACATAGCTTTGTGGTCCCGCCAATGTTCCCACATTGGGCCTTCAGCCTTGCTGCTGCAGTTTGGACAAGTTGATTTAATGTAAGCCTGAGGTAACCCTCCCACCTATCCTGAGTTTTCCCCTGGGTTGTAACCACTGTTCTTTAGATTTCATGTTTCCCTTTACCTTCTCTTTTTTTTTTTGGTGGAGTTCATCAAATAATTTCCCAAGAATGGATAGGTAGGAAGTAAACTTTGAGTCTTTAAATTCCTAAAAATTCCTTTCTGAAATAACTTTTGAAAGTTTTCCATTAGTACTTGTTTCTTTTATGAAGATTATAGTTATAATAATTTATCAAATCTTTGAGAATTTAAATTCGATTAAAAAAATTACTTTCTGTCTTTGAATTTTTTTCCTTTATTTTCTCTGTTCTTTTTTCTTCTTTCTTCTCTTCAGTGCAGCCACTTTTCTTCCGATGCCTCATCTAATTGTCTGTTCACATTTAAGAACACAGGACAGGAATCTGGTGTTGGTTTCTTCTCTAGTTGTGTAAATGGGTTTGCTTCCCCTCGGTCCTTTCCTGTGTGAAATGTAGGTATTGCCAGGCAGGGCTCTGTAGAGAGACGAGTTGGAAAATTGGTGACTGGTCAGCAGGCCTCCAAAGGCAGGTCTCAGGCACCAGCGCCACATTGGAGGCCTCAGCTCTCCCGCCATGACGTGTTTGTTCAGTTTTCTTAGCAGTTTTGTCTGGCCCTTTTAGCATCTGCAGTCATGTGAACAGGAGCATCTCCCTCCGTGTCCTTGGGCATGCAGGCCTGTTCCTGTGATGGGGCTGGAGCCAAGTTCAGGGTCCCTTCCGATTTTCCAGGGGCACGGATGAGATTACCTCCTGCAAGGTCCCTGTGTCAACCTGAGTGTTGGTGACTGTGGCTGGGATGGCCAGAGCCCTGTTGCAGGCCCTTTCAGAATCTCCAGACTAAGTTGTGTGGGCTTCCCTCTGGGGCTCCACACCGCAACCAGAAGCTGGAGGCACGTAGGGTCCACAGCCAGAACCAAGATCTGTACGCTATTACCCAGCCTATGGGTGGGCGTGACTCCTCCTGCGTCTCTTGGCATATAGTGCTGGTGACAGGATCACAGCCAGATGGGGGCGTAGCTGAGTCCCTCATGATATGGCACTGTTTCTGGCTCTGTAACCAGGACCGTAGTCGGCGAGTCAGCCACTTGGGCGCGAGCTTGCCTTCTCAAAACAGCCATCCTTGGTCTTGGACTGTACCAGGGTTTCACAATCTCTGACCCAGTCCCAAAGCTCCCACAAAGGCACTTTTGTACATGGATAGATGCCAGATTGTTGTTGGGAGACAGGGTGGGGATGTCTTACTTGGCCACCTTGCTGATGTCACGCCCTGAGAAATTTAAAAATTAGATAATTTAAGTATTACTTAATTTTTTACCTAACTTCATTCAGCAAGAAAAATAAAGGATCTTTATGATCCTAGAATGTGCTGTGCCTGTAAATTTGACTTTAGGGTTTGGTTCAATGAATAAGAAATACATATTTATTAATACCTGAAATGATATTTCATATAATATTTTTAGTCTCTGGAGTATATTCAGATTTATGTTACAAGTCACTAGCTTTTCAACACCTTCATACTGTTATAATTACTGCTGCTAAGTTATTATTTTATATAATGGAAAACAGCCATCTCATTGTTAAGAAAAGGGCTTTATTTTCCTGTTTTGCCTGTACTTATAAATGTGCAATAGAAAGCCAACCCATGTAGATAAATATTAAAATTTTTATTTTATAATGAACTTTTCAAAAATATGTTTTGTTATTATCCATTGACTCAATTAAGAGGAATTGGCATCTTCCTATCCAATGGGTTATTACTTCTTGGATGGAATCTAATGAATATTAATAGCATCACTCGGAAAAGGAGGGGATAATTTATTAGAGTTTTGTGCATTTTCATTTTTACGTGTTATCTGTTTTCTTTTACTCTATGTGCCATACATCTTTTGTTTCCGAGTTGATGAATAATTCCTTTGTGGTTTTTACTGTATTATGCATTTTCAGTAAAAGATACTGTCACATTTTGATCCTTATTAATTAAGATATGCAGTTCTGTAAATTGCATGGAAATTTAAAGGAAGAAATGGTTTCTAATAAAAAGAAGTTTTCTGTAACCATTTCCGTTGTGATATACCATTTCATCTCCTAAATTCATCAAATGTTGCCTCATGTATTATGCTTGAGTTTGTTCTCACTCATTGAAGCCATAGAATTTTAGCAAACTCATGAACAGTCACTTTTCAAATACTCAGTACTGACATACTGATGAACTGTTAACAACAAATGGTGATGACTGTTTTACTTTCAAAATCCTCGTCAGTAGGCAGGGTCATATACGGTTAGCTCTCTGATTACTGCATGCAGAATAGCAGTTACAATAGCTAATACTTACAGACTGCTTATTATCTCACTAATTACTTCTGGTAACTCAGTTCTCACAACTCTGTGAAGTTAGGACTATAATTAACTCCATTTCGCAGATGTATAAACTGAGGCAAAGGAAGGTTGAACTTGCCCAAGGTCATACAATAAGAGGATGGGAGAGCTGGGATTCTCAGCTACGCAGTCTGGTTCCCAGGTTTCATGCTCTTCACCACTAGGCTACTGACCGTGGTGATTCTTCTACACATTTCAGCGTTCATCATTTTAGTGCGTAACAGGCCTCTTAGGATGTGGCCCAGTTTTCCCTTAGTTTTTTCATTTCCCCAAAACTTTGCCAAAACTTTTACTCTTCTTTTTTAGTTCCAGTTTCCATCTGCTTTTATTGTCTAATTGTCTCCACCGCAGGGGATGAAAATTAAAGTGCTTTAGCAGTTGAGGAGACGTGTACAGATGTGCCTACAACAGTGCCTATCGTGTTGAAGCACCAAATGTATTTTTATTAAGTGGTGAACCAAATATGCAAATACAAAAATTTCCAGAAAGAAAATAAGAGATAACGTTCATTTCCTGTTTGTTTTAGGAAAATTCATTAGGGCTGCTGTGTGGAAAACAGTTTGAAAAGGGGCAAGAGTGGACATAGGGAATTCTCAATAGCTAAGAAAGGAATTTCTGTGAAATCAGTGGATAATAAATCCAGTTCTAAACTCTTATTAAAGTCTTAAAATATGTGATTTCAGATGATCAAAAGGAATATGTCAGAAATAGTAACTTATCCAGGAATTACCATGTTAAAGTTTTCCTCTTAAATGTGAGACAGAGCAATATTTTCAGAAAAAAAAATTGCAAGAAAAGTGTATAGTTAATAGAGAATGGACTAGACTCTTGGTGATTAAAGAATACTATTTTTAATTAAAGTTTTAAATTGAAGAGATATATACCA
Source organism: Bubalus kerabau (assembly GCF_029407905.1). NCBI lineage: Eukaryota > Metazoa > Chordata > Mammalia > Artiodactyla > Bovidae > Bubalus > Bubalus kerabau. The sequence goes on from NC_073627.1 coordinate 171,672,873, forward strand.
AGTACCCAGTGGCTGTCTTTGAAGGATGGATTTATGGGCAGTTTTTCTCCCTTTTTTAACCTTTATTTTCTGGGGAAGTTTTTTATATTAAGTGTGTCACTTTTATGATAAAATGAATAAAATTATTTTTATTATTAAATGTGTTACTTTCATGATTAATGAATAAAATTATTTTTATTAGGGGAAGTATACTTGATCTTTTCCTCAGGTAAATAGGTACCCGTGTGAATAAAGGGCCATTAAGCCATATGTTTTTAGTGTGGGTTTAAAAAAATTTTTAAATTGAAGGATAATTGTTTTACAGTGTTGTGTAAAGCAGTTATCCTCCAATTAAAAGTAAAAAATTTTTTAATGTATTTAAAAATTTTTCAGTATTTCTAAATTAGAAAATGCTTACATATGCAAAGCATATTTAAGAGTATGTAAACCCACTGAGGGAAAATGCATTCATGGCTGAATTCCTGAACTGCACAAGGACTAAGTTTTACTTTTGAAAAGGGGTTAACATTCAAGAAGATTTTACTTAGGAGTCAGATTTTGAAAGACAGGGAAAGGACACACAGAGGTTGGTGAAATAGTGCCTGTTTCACAGTGTTCTGCACTAGAAACTAACGGAGTCGTCATGAAATAAACTGAGTAGGAGAGTCACGCTGTGAAGCATGTGACTTCAGGACTGAAACCGTGGAAAATATGAATGTCCCATCTCTAATGAATCCATGTATCTTCTGTGACTGACCTAAGTCAAGAAAAGTAAAAATTAAAAAACAAATTCTTTTTGGAAATTGGGTATTATGTGTTGTATATCCAAGTCTGATAGCAGCTCACTGTATATTTTATGTATCACACCAGCCGCAGATACTTCAGACACATCAGAAGGTATTGTTGATTCAGTGTCTCTGGCAGTATAATAAAAAAATGCAGGAGAAATCTCTAGTCTCTAATAAGCAGTATATCAATGAGCGCTGTCAGATTCTGTAGAAAATTCCACAGCATGATTTATTACATTAATTACAGTCATGTGGGTTTCATGCTGCTAAGCTTGAAAATGCAGCCACATTCGAAGGTTGATTTAAGAATATATTTTGGCCCAGATGAAAGTGCTCCTTATTGTGATTAATACAGTACAATATTTATTCTCTCGTTCTACACTTTTGCCTTTGGAATGCTAAATTTCTTTTCTGTGACTTGAAATTAAGTTTGAGATTTGAGAAGCTTCATCTAGGTTTTTATTCACGCCTGTCATCTGGTCTCCCTTTTGCCTTTTGTGTCTCCTTGGTTTGTCACGGAATGTTGAATCTCCTCTTTGTGAAGCCTGTTTGAATTTACTCCCTTCTAAGCAAGCGTGGCTGGCCTTGAGCTTCCCTAGCTAACGGGGCTGCCCTCAAGACTTACTGCGTCACAGTTGGGCTGCTGCATCTCTTTTTGAGTAGGAGGAGCAATTGAGGAAAAATCTTCCTTTTCTTCATTTAATTCAAAATAGCAGCCTTCTTAGATGAGAGAATTCCATGCTTATACCTTTGTTTAGTGCCTTACTGGAGTCATACAGTCACATCTTCTTACAGTGACAGACTGAGCTTATCAGATCACAGGATTCTAGGTCATGTGGAATGAAAGGTCTCCTGAGAGCCGTTTTAGAGATAGATGTTAACTCCAGTTGTTTCCATGTGCCCATGGTGGGGTATGTTCACTTATGCCCAATGTTGGTGGCCTTTATAAATCTGTCTTGGAAGAATTAGTAAATATTTGCTACAGATTAAAGCATCAGTAGAGAAGGACTCGAGTGAAGTAGGAAGACATTGATTTATTGAGTTGGAAGACATTTCTCAGCAGTGATATGTATAAAGAGTTGAATTAGATTATTTATGTGTCCAACACTGAGCTAAGTGGTTTGCTTTCCGACCTTAATTCTCATACAACTCTAAAGACATAGGTACAATTATTATATCCATTTAACAGTGGAAAAAACCGAGGCTTAAGTTTAAAAGCACATGCAGATTCACATAACTAGTTAAGCAGCAGAGCTGGGATTTGAACATAGGTGTTCTTATCAGCGGGAGCCATTAACCATTCACTACACTGCCTACATCAACTGCCCTGAAGGATGGAGCAGGCAAGGTTAGAGTTTAAAAATGATGTTTGGCAATTAGGGAAGCAGTATTGAACTTAATAAATTTGGAGGTATTATGAAAGAAAAAATCTGAATCCAGTGGGTTTCAGAGGGAAACAATTCTTTGACTCATCCATTGTTTTGTTGGATGACAATATTAGTCCAGTATGATTTTTTATAGTATTTTTCCCTGAATAGAACTCACTTAAACACTTAGGAAGCACCTCTTCTGTCTGGGACATAAAAACGTTCAGATTGGAAAATCTGGCCATCCTAGCAGTGTGGCAGCTGCTCTGAGACTTGGGCTGAGGCTTATTTGAAAGAAGAGTCATTTTCTAGGCCTTGTAGGGGGAAGTAGAGATGAAGCTCTGTTTTTCAAAACATGGCCTATTCACTCACAGCTCTATTAGAACCACCTGAGAACTCATTAAAAATGGAGACTCTGCACCCTGTTGGCCATAAATTAATTCCTTGTTGCAAGGATCTGCAAGTCAGTGCCTAGTCTTGACACAAGTGATGTCTTACCTTACCTTCCAACAAACATAGCTCCTTGGCCTGATTGAATTCATATATGCAGACAGCAGTGAATATGGGTGAGGAAGAGGCCTCAGTTTCTTCGGCCTGCACTTTGTTTATTTAATAAATACTGGTGTTTTTTGTGCTCTATTTTCTAAATTTTTATCAAGGAGAGAATTCTCCAGAGATTCTAGAGTCACATGCTGTACAACCAGGAGAAATGAGCAGATGACTCATGTTTATTTAAGTGATTTCTGCTTCAGTGAAAAATACTATCAAAAATCATACCAGACTGACTGGTACTATTGTGCTAAATTTTCATGCTCCTGAGTGTATATGTAAGAAATATATTTTACTTCCATTATTGGAAATGATTAACTGAGCATAAAAATAATTTGCTGGTCAGATAGCTATAATAGCATATAAGTCTGGCTTCAATTAGTTATGTTAACAATCCTAGAAAATAGCCTAGAGTTTTAAGGTTTTAAGGAAAAAGCATTGAAATGTGCAATGAGTTGAGTGTTTAAAGGAGAAAGAAGACATTGACTTTTTAATGCTTTTTATGGTAGTTATAAGGGTATTGGAGAAGGCAGTGGCACCCCACCCCAGTACTCTTGCCTGGAAAATCCCATGGACTGAGGAGCCTGGTAGGCCGCAGTCCATGGGGTCGCTAGAGTCGGACACGACTGAGCGACTTCACTTTCACTTTTCACTTTCATGCATTGGAGAAGGAAATGGCAACCCACTCCAGTGTTCTTGCCTGGAAAATCCCAGGGACGGGGGAGCCTGGTGGGCTGCCGTCTATGGGGTCGCACAGAGTCGGACACGACTGAAGCGACTTAGCAGCAGCAGCAGCAGTATAAGGGTATCTCACTTTGTTTTCTACCTGTAAAGTAAATATACCTGTTTTTTTTTTTTTTAATAAATTTACAGGGGTTAGAAGCTATTGCTGTATTTTAAAAATGAAACATGAATATTGACAAATATGACTTTGGATCCCCTGACAAAATTAAAGTAGGCCTTGATCATAAGATTACCAACCAGGCATATTTTTTTAAAGTACTAAGATCATTTTCCTTGAACATAGAAAGAGTCATAAGAAAATTTATATCAAATGAACATATGTATAGAAGAAGTAAGAACGTAGTAGATGGATGACACCAAAATGCCAGTATAATCTCTTTTTAAAGTGGAGGTTAGGATTGGGGGGATATATTGATTTTTGTGGATATATTAATTCTGGTATGGTTAAAGAATTCCTACTAGTTTTTTCTTATCCTGATAGTAAGATAAAGATACTGTCCTGTAGCAATTTGTGTGAGAGCTGATAGATCCTTATTTCTTAAGGAAATAGCCCTAGGAAAAGCTTCATTATTACAGACATCCAGATCACTGTTTCTGACCACAGCTGACTCTGAAGAACCTTAATAAAGGATAAAGTGACTTTGAGACTCTGTGAGTCCCCAGATTGAATTTTATGTCACCTGTTTTAATTTTTAGTTCTTTCCAAATGCAGTCAGTACAGTTGGTCTAAAGTAGATTGTATAATTATACATACAAAGTTATTTCAGTAACTGTCCTTTCAGCTTTGATGTTACTTCAGTCAACAAAATATGAGTGGTTATTGAATGCTCCTACTTCTCAAGAGCTTTTTCAGACCCTGGGAATAAAGCAGCAAAGTCCTGGCTTTTACAGAGCTTACAGCTCACCTGGGCAGAGATAAATGCTAAACAGATTGTCGAGTAAATATATATTATGTTAGATGGTAGTAGGTATATGGAAGAAAATAACAGCATAAGAGGAGTAGAGAATGTCAGAGGTGGAGAAATGTTGGGTTGATTTTTTTTTTTTTTTAAGTAGCTTCTACTTTTTTAAGTAGCTTTCTTAGCATGTGGAGGATCTTTGTACTTAGTACAATCGGTCTCCTTTCCTTAATGTATATCTTTATAATTACTATATAAGACTCTCTAAGTGTCCATCCTGCTGGCCTGGCTTTATTCCCCTTCTCCCACCCGCGAACCAGGGTCAGTGTTTCACAGTCCTCATGAGCACACACCTTCCCATCCCTTGCCCTTTGTGCATGCAGTTCTTTCTGGAATGCTCTGCCCTCCCGTTCTGCGTAACCAAGTGATGCCCATCCTTTAATATCTAACCCAAATCTCTGTTCCCCCATGGTATAGAGCTCCAACCCATCTCAAACTCATTTTGACTTCTCTCTCTTTTCTTTGGAATTCCTGTAGGATCTGCAACCCGTGCCACAAACTCAGTGCCTAATTACACAGTCGTGCATGGTCTTTTTAATTAGTTTTATGTGCGTTTCTTATCTCTTCGATGCCATCTGTGTAAGCATCAGAGACTTGCCTTTGACTACACCCCATAAGTCGTCTTAAAATGCTAGGTGGGGCACAGTGCATACTCACACATGTGGATTAAATATTAATTCCACTGCAGCCTCATAAATACAAATCTACTCACCAGATTTCTTTTACTTTCTTTACTTTTCAAATTTAAAATATGCTTTTATTTAATAAGCTTATGGGCTTATCTTTCACTGGTTTATAAAGAGAATTTGAACATCATTTCTGTATCAAGTAAAAAGACAAAATAGTCTTCTTGAATGAGTTAAAAAGAAGTTAAACAGCAGGAAATGTTTAAATGTTTCTTATTGCTTCAAATGTATGGCTTGAATAAAATCACGAAAGGGATGAGAGAGGTGAGTTTATTTTTTGTTAAATTGAGTGCCACAGCAATAAGAGTAAACTGCTCTGAACTTAAATCTAACATAAATCTCCTCAGATTAAATGAGAACACAAGATACTGAACTAATTATGTGTTTTTTCATGCTGTCTCCTAACAAGGGAGGAAATAATTGGATTAATGGGGCATAGAGACTATGTAAATAAGTACAGAAAAGCTCTCTGCATAAAAACTTTACGCAGGCCTTCCAAAGAGTCCCTGGGCCGGTGTTGAGACTCTTTCCTAGGGCTCTTCTCCAAATCATAGATCCCTTGAAAGTCAGTAATCGAAAACCTTTCAGTCTGTTGGCTACATTTGTCAAAGGCCCATGTCACTACACTAGTTTTATGGGGTGGCTTCTCCTTTTTAGAAACTTTGAGTAAGTTTTAGTAATAAATATTATGGCAGTAAATATTATGGATGGTACAGGCAAGAAATAAGTAACCATTGGTCTGAAGAAGCAAGGTCACTCACATCTTCTGTGTACTAAGTTATCCACTCAACTTACAACCAAAGCCATACTAGTGATGATGGCGGCAGCAGCAGCCCAGCAGGCTTGCGCTGTGGTGAGGAGGGATGCAGTCTAAACTGCAGGTCTGGGGCAGGGCAGACCTGCTTAAAATCCATTTTTGCAAGCCATGCATGTCCAGAAGTTCTCCTTTTATATCAGACTTAGACCAAAATTCAAGATGTTGAGTCATTTAAAATATATGTGCAGGATCTGTGGATTTAAAACTATTAGTACATATTCAGGCAGTTTTCAAACCCAGTCACCATTTGGTAAGCTCTAGTGTGCTGGAACACATGCTGGCTATGTAATTAATGGGCCATGAGTGAAGTCGCTCAGTCGTGTCCGACTCTTTGCGACCCCATGGACTGTAGCCTAACCAGGTTCCTCCGTCCATGGGATTTTCCAGGCAAGAATACTGGAGTGGGTTGCCATTCCCTTCTCCAGGAGATTTTCCCAACCCGGGATTTGAACCCAGGTCTCCTGCATTGTAGGCAGATGCTTTACCGCCACCAGGGAAGATTAATGGGGCATAGAGACTATAAATAAGTATAGAAAAGCTGTCTGCTTTAAAACTTCATACCTTTTCTAATACCCTTTCTTGGAGGGGAGGTGGGTGTTGACTTGGACGTTCTGCTTGTTCCCTCAGGCTCTGACCTTCTGCTTCCACTGAAGAGGTTCAGGTTATGGATCATTTCATTGTCTGCGAATGTTTTCCACCACATCATGCAGATGTGAGCTAACCCCTGTTTTAATATAGAGCAAAGTTTGTTGAAGATTTTCTTAGCATGGGAGGAGATAGATTTATATCATAATAGAGTACTACGAATCTGACCATGTAGTTTTCTGAGCAACTAGTTTTGTTAGGGTAAAATGCAGTGTATTAATAATGACTTACAGACACAACCCGGCGACATCTGGCCTGTGGGTTTTCAGACCTCTCCTCGTGCCACTCTCCTTTGGATCACTTTTCTCTGGGCACACTGACGTTCTTTCAGGTCTTCTAACTCAGTTTCCATTGTAGGAGCTTCTCACGTGCTGTTCCCTCCTATAGTTAGTTAAGTTAAGTCACTTCAGTCGAGTCTGACTCTGTGCGACCCCATAGACTGCAGCCCACCAGGCTCCCCAGTTCCTGGGATTCTCCAGGCAAAAACACTGGAGTGGGTTGCCATTTCCTTCTCCGATGCATGAAAGTGAAAAGTGAAAGTGAAGTCGCTCAGTCGTGTCCGACTCTTAGCGACCCCATGGACTGCAGCCTACCAGGCTCCTCCATCCATGGGATTTTCCAGGCAAGAGTACTGGAGTGGGGTGCCATCGCCTTCTCCTACTTCCTCCTATACTTTGTGTGATCGGCTTCTCATTTTCAGGTCTCACCTGAAAGGTCTTAGAGTCCTCCCTGGAACATCCATCCTTAAGCAGGTCATTTAATTCTTTTTCAGAGTACTCAGTTGTTTTACTTCATAGCACTTGTCAGTTTGTCTAAAATTTATTTATTTGTGTTATTGTCTGTTTCCCTCAGTCTGTGATACATTCCACAAAAACACTCATCCATTCAGACTCAGTTTACTTAATTCCTGACATGTTTTAGTTACTTATTAAATGTGCTTGAAATGCGGTGGGCCCAGCAGGACTTGATGGATTAGCTGTAGCAGGGAAGGAAAGCAGGTGTCAAGGATGGTACTCGGGTTTCAGGCTAGGGAACATAGGCTGGTGGTGGAGGCACTGACTGGGTGGAAGAGCAGGTTTGTGGAGACAGGGCTAAGCTACGTTTTAGGTCTGGGTACTTACATTGATTAGGCTGGTGTGTGAGGGTCAAGGTAGGCAGAGGAAATGTGATTCTGATGCTTACTCATTCATCGTTTGTAAAACTTCGTTTCTAATTGTTAAATGCCCGATCTGTTTAAAAAATAAAATTTGTACTTGCATATTTTGGACTGCCACCTTGTCTTCTTCATCCAGTTTTCAAGACCTTTGGGATTTTACCCACATTCAGTTTAAAAAAATTATTATTAATCACAACTTCTTGATACAATAAAAGCATTTTGCTCATCTCAGTGCATTTTATTCATTAATGACAGTGGCTCATTTAGTTTGTCTGCTAAACCATATACATACTTCTTTTAAGAAAATAGAAAGTGATCTTTATCTTTGTGTTGAAAACAATTTTTGTTGTTATTTAGAATCCAAATTCTATTTCTTACCACATACATTCAAGCAAAATTTAATGAAGTTTGCTGAGTTTTTGATGAATGCCAGAATCTTTCAGGAATGTAACACTACTTCATAGAGTATATTTCATGGATCAGAAAGCATTCAGTGAACATTTATGGGATCCCCGTTAAGTTGCAAGGCACCAAGTCAGGGACTAGAAGTTGCAACAGTTGGAAATTCCCTGGCGGTCCAGTGGTTGAGACTCTGCACTTGCAATGCAGGGGGCCCAGTTTGACCCTGATGAGGGAACTAAGACCCCACATGCTGTGTGGTGTGGGCCAGAAATAAAATTTAAAAAATTAACTGAAGTTGCAGCAGTCTCATTCAGATACAAAGAGCTGCATCAGAATTCTGACTTCTGTTTGAGAGCACTTCAAGATAAAAAGAAGCAGAAACAAACATTTTCTCAAATAAAACTAGAAATCTTCAGCTGGAACCATGGTATGTAAAGAAAGGCTGCCAAATGCAGTGATGAAACAGGGATTTGGATATGCTGCTAAGAGAAATATGACTGTAACTATCAAATGGAGGTGTGAGACCTCAGTTTTCTTCTGCTGAGTGGCAGAATTAACAGTCACTGTTGGACTTCCCTTGTGGTAGCACTTCCATAGCAGGGACCATGGGTTTGCTCCTGGCACAGGGAAGTTCCGCATGCAGTGGGATGTGGCCGAAAAATGAAAAAATTAATAATCACTTTTGAAGAACTGGAATGGGGAGCTTGGGTTGGTGATCAGAGCTTCCCTGGACCCTGTTTGCCACCAGAGTGTAGTAGAGGAAGCAGGACTGAATAGAGAACCACATACACACTTGCCGTCTTTGCAGGAAGTCATTTGCCATGGTGATAAGACAGTGGAGAAATGCTTGAATTTATGGCTTGGAAGGGCACACTGTGTACCAGAAGAAAAAAAGATGGATGCACAGTAAAGTTATAGCCATTCAGAGCTACACAGCTTCCACTCCTATAATGCAATCAAGAGATCCCTAAGGGAGAAAGATTGTGCTGACCGTTGGCTTCTCTGCAACCTTGATCACCTCTGTTAATTAACAGCTACGTGGCTGTCTAGAAGAAAATATGTTAGTACCTGTCTTAAACTAAAGTTAAATTTTATTTGGCTTCTCAAAGCCTTTGATATCCCCAGAGTACATAACAGAATAGGTTTGAGATGGAAAACTCGATCTTCATCTGAGAAAAATAAGTTTTAGAGAAGATTCCATGTGAAAGTTGAAGAACTTGAAATGTTTCCCTTAAAGTTGTCTGTGAATGTTTATTTCTTAAAAAGTCTTTGTTTAAAGTTTGAAAACTCTTGTGATAAATGTTTGAACAAGTAGCCACAATGAACAGATGTGCTGACCACTTTGGCTTTGCACGTAAACAGGGAAGTCAGCATGGTAAAAGGTTAAGGTGGCTTCACCTTTTTAATGGAAAGATATACGTTTTTATTGTTGATCCAGAAACAGTTTCAACCGGAAGAAGGTAGCACAGCCAAAAGTTAAGTCTAATGAAGCATAAAATACACTGTTGTGTATTGGAATTTTGGAAATATCTCAAAAATATGCCTATAAAAATATCTAATTAGCTAGCTAGCTTAGTGATTTTTTTTTTCATTTTATACAGTTATGAGGACTTTAGCGGTTATAGCTTACAACTGTCATTTTAAAATAATAATGGACATTCATAAATGTGTACAATACAAAAATAGTGTGCTTTATGAATAAAATTCAACTTATTAGAAATTTTATTTTTCTTATTGTTTGTGGTTATTTCAAAGACTTCCCACCGAACAGCCTTACAAATTAAAGTTTTCCTAAATAAGATAATTGGGATAAAATAATATTATATTATACTTTATAGAATCAGAAATTATATTTTTATGTTGTTTTAAATTAACCTTAGTGTTTGCCTCTCAACATCCTTAGGATAACCTGGTTTTTCTATTGTGTGATTTCATTTTTAGAATTTCTCTTTTGAGTTTCACCCAGACCATGTCTGACATAATTGTGGTAATTTTGACAAATGTTTTCATTGTTAATGTTAACATCCCAATTTTAAATTACATGTTACTGAGAGGGAATTGTTTAAATGATACCATTGAATTTAATCATTGTTTTAAAAAAATCTAGTAAAACAGAGTAGGGCTTCCTTCATAAGCCATAAACACTGGAACTTTTTCTCCAAGTGTGTTCTCTTGAACCTTACCCTGAGCATGGAGGTGTTAGTTTAAATGCAGATTCCTGGGCCTGTACCTAGGAATCTGATTTTGATTGAGCATCTTCTGAAACTTACTGAAGTGTGAAAAACACTATTCCAGAGCAACATTACTTAATCATGAGTGATTCATAATGGAAAGAGGTACCTCCAATCTTTGGTGGCAGAATATAAATAATAAATTAATAAAGTAAAACTATCCAGGAAACATACCTCCTTCCTGACATCTTGTTTATAATAGCCTTACTCAGATTTCATTGTCCTGTCTTTTTAGCTATGAAGTTTTATCCTCATTACTTTCCCAAAACACCAAATTTTTTTTGTGTTGAAATATAGTTGATGTACAGTATTATATTAATTTCAGGTATATTACACAATTATTTGACATTTGAATACATTATGAAATGATCACCACAATAAATCTAGTAACCATCTGTCCCTATACACAGTTATGATACTATTCATGGCCATATTCCTCATGCTGTGTATTTCATCCTTGTGAATTATTTATTATATATACCTCTTACTCCCCTTCACCTATTTTGCCCCACCCTCCCACCACTTTACCATTTGACAACTACCCATTTGTTCTCTGTATCTGTGAGTCTGTTTTCATTTTGCAAAACTTAGAATATTTTTTATCACTTTTTATAATCTGCCCTGTAATTACATACAGAATATTTATAAACTATGTTTACCTGAATTGCTGTAGAATGTCACATTAACTGCTATAAATGATCTATTTAGTAATTATTAAATATAGATCTCTCTAGAGTTAATGCTAAATAACAAATTTGAATATTTTTGTTTTAATTCAATAAAATGGAACCAGTACAACCTCTGGTTTCACAAATGAAGTGGTTCAAAATGAGTATGTTGCTCTCATGGGGCCCTTGCGCACTGCATTAGGATAAATAGCACATTTCTATTATTTTCTTTTTTTTCCCCCTAAAACAAAGGCTACCTCTAATTTCACTCTTTCCACAAATCTTCGTGCACTAAACTATGTGCCAGTGACATGAGAAGCTCGTTTTGATGATACTGAGTCATCTCATGTCTAGTACATCATTTGTGAAACTGAAGTTGGCTATTATAATGCAACAGGTATGTAAATAACATTTATCAGTGATCTCTGTAAAATTGTTTCCTTCTTCCCCTTTTCATTATAAAAGGAAACTTTATTTCAGAGTAGAAAGTGCATTGTCTGAACTCATGAACACCCTCTCTATCCCTCCCCTCCCCAATTTGTTGCAGACCAGGATGAAAGAGCAGCTGAGCTCAGCAGGGAGCAGAACGAGAAAACCATCCGGAGCACGCAGACTGCGCTCCGCAATTTCCGGGAGTTCCTCATCTCCAAGTATCCTTCTGAAACAAGAGAGATCTATGTCATCCCTTGCAAGGAATTGGATGCCTACCTGGCCTCTTTCTTTGTGGATGCCAGGCAGAAGGATGGATCCGAGTATGAACCCAACAGCTTGGCCAATTACCAGTGTGGACTTGAACGGTACCTAAAAGAACACAGGTATGGCTACAGTATCACCAGGGATAAGGAATTCAAGCGCTCCCAAGAGGCACTCAAACAGAAGCAGATTGAACTCCGCTGCAAAGGAAAAGGAAATAAGCCACACAAGTCCATGAAGCTCACCTTTGCTGATGAGCTCATTCTGCGAAAGAGAGGGCTGCTAAGTCGCTATAACCCTGAGGGCCTGCTCAACCTCGTCTGGCTCAACAACACAAAAGCTTTTGGGCACTGCACAGGCTTTCACGGGTCTACCTTGAAGTGGGGTGACATTCGGCTCCGGGTAACAGAAACGGGACTGGAGTACTTGGAGTGGATGGGTCAAGACACTGGTGACCTAAATGCCAAAACCAAGAGAGGGGGCACAGACTCCCGTGTGTATGCCACCCAGCACGCACCACAGACCTGCCCCGTACAGGACTATAAGGAGTATGCCCAGCGGCGGCCTCCTGCCATGCGCTATGAGGATGCCCCTTTCTACTTGTCCATCAAGCCAGTCGTGAACTTGGCGGCTCTGCATTGGTACAACTGCCAGGCCCTCGGCAAGAACAAGCTGGCCAAGATGGTGAAGACCATGTGTGAGAAGGGGAACATCCCGGGCAGGAAGACCAACTTCAGTGTGTATCAGAGCTGCAGCACCTTGTCCGAGGCCCAGAGCAACCAGCTGGTGCTTATCTGTAACAATCTGAGCCAGCAGGCCGCCCAGTCAGTGGCTGGGCACTCCAACAGTGGCAATTTCATCGTCTCTGCCTCCTATGACTCGTCCTCAGACACGGCTTGACCAGGTGGCTTGAGCAAGATCCCAGTCTGGTTATTGTGTCCAGAGAAACTGTGATTAAGCACTGGTTCTTGTTCCCTTTCCTCTGCCCTCAGTATTAACTTTATACAAATATAAATATATAATATATTTTTCTTTTTACAAATAAGTCAATGGAGATAGTTTAGTATTACTGACATAGTATTTATAGGCTTAAAACAAATGTACTTGTGGTGATGAAATGTAATTACTGTTACAGACTCTACAAAACCATATTCTCAGGCAACACAAACTAGAGGAAGAATTGCGTTTTTGGAGTTTTTTTAAACTGTCAAAAAGGAAACTGGGAGTCAGCCTAGATACTTGTGTCCTCAACTCTTGCTTTTCCTTCCCACCCCCCCCCCCTCATTTTTAGTCTGTTTAATAAATGGCAGTATCTTTTTAATTTTTAAAATTCTCCATTAATCAGGAGGAGACAACACTAACTTTCCTGCTTACACAGAACTGTCAGGTCCAGGATATGAAAATGTTGATATAAACTGGACAGATTTTTATATGCTTTTTTTTTAAGAATAGTTAGATTTTAACTTCTCTGCCTCATTTTTTGCAATTTATGAAAATCTAGATGTTTAGCTAACTTGTTGTGGGGGCAAAGAGGGTTAGAAGGTGGGAATAAAGGTGCCATTCTTTTTAGAAGCTATATAATTTTTAATATGCAAAGTCCAATATTATGGCATAAAAAGACTGTTACTAGCTCATTTTTATTGTTCTTGAACCTGAATAGAATTTTTTAGTTGTTTTCTAAGAAATCAATGCAAATGAAGTTTTATTATCAGATTTACAAGAAATTTAAAAAACTACCAAAGCTTTGAAATGTTCCCAAGCATTAGATTGTGTATCAAACATAAAGAGAGAGTAGAAAATGGAAAAGTCTTACTGAAAATCGAGAAACACTAGTCAGAACCACAAAAAACTTATACTTTTCGAAGCCCAAATCCCCTGACTTGTTTATTAGGACTGAATTTCAGTCTGTTTTCCCAAGGGGATTGCTTGACTCTGTAGTTGCGATCAAAGGAATATTGACACTCACTTTAGGTAACATTTTGTTATCAGATTTAGTTGAATTCAAAGCACTCTTGAACATGTGCTGTTTCTGCTACAGTAAATATAAATGCATTTATGTGTGATAATCCTGCAATCATAATAATTATAATTTTGATTAAGCAACCCTTCGTGGTGGTTTTTCCAAGGTCTTTATTTTTAAGCCTGTGGTGAATTACTACTTGAGATACTTTAATAATAATAAAAGAGTTTAGATGAGCAAGGTTTCTATCCTGTATAATCATTAACACATTAAAAAAAAGTCCCAGTCTTAATTGTTTTGTTGGATCTGGGCTTCCTGTTGGCAAGTATTTGTTCTTCAAAGCATCCTCGTAATTCACATTAGCTAGGAAGGTAGGTGGCATTTTATGTTTTAATTATACGACCAGGACACATTTTGTTTTGATTTGCTTTGCTGAGTCATCCTGTTAGCTGAGCTTTCCCATGACCAGGCAGCTCTTCCCAACATTAAGTCATAAACACATAAACCCATTTCTCTAAATTGTGACCTTTCCTTGGCTTAGGAGTGGGAAGTCTGTCGTGGCCTTTATGTTAAGCAATCAACTTCATTTCATGACTTTTCTGTCATAGAGAAGCAGCCAAAAACAAGACCAGAAGATACCTTTCTTTAATTTTTTATATTAGTAATGATGATAGCCACTAGTTTTGAGCCACTCTCTGTGCCAGCAGTGTGTGTGCTGAGTGATGTACATGCTCTCCTTATATAAGTAGAACTAATTTATGAAAATTAGAAAACCCAGATAAGCATACAGAAAACAAAATATATACTCATAAATCTGCTAGCCAAAAATAACCACTGTTAATATTGTGTTGGCCAGAAGGTTCATTCGAGTTTTCCCATAACATCATATAGAAAACCCAAACAAACTTTTTGGCCAACCCAATATTTTGGTAACTATATATTTAGATTTCAGTACATACATATTTATTTCTGTATACGTAATCTTTAATCCTTTCCACAACTTTGAAAAGAAGGTTAATTATCTCCATTTTACGTTGAGATCAATCCATGACAGGTTATATGCTAGGGGATGGTACTGTCGTCTGACTCCAGAGTTTTTTCTGTTTACCTGAGTTCCAGCCTGTAATTAGTTTCCAGTGATTTGAGCCGGAGATGGGGACACGATGTCTTCCCATCTGTCAAGTCTGTCTGATTAAAAGGAAGACTGAGTGGTCTTTCATGATGGCACGCTGTGCTCTAGTCCCCCCTCTTCTGCTTATTTTGAACCACAGAGCCTCATTCTCCCTGTTCTCTTGAAAAACATTCCTCTTCTTATTCTGTAGTGGGCTCAGAGATGCGCATGACAGCCTACTGCGGAAGAACTCTTTTTAAAAAAATTTTTCTTTTTTAACATAGGTTACCTCTCATAAAAAAGATGTACATTGTGCATTTTGTTTTTGCATTGACATACTTTTAAAAATTCTTAATTTGTTATTTGACAGCAAAGTAGGTTTGTCATGGGGAAGGTTCATCAGTATGCTCTTAGAAAGCAGAACTAGGAAATTTCGAATTTCTATTTGTGTATATTGAGGTACGAAAGTGAAAAGCTCCTGTTTAATCCTCTAGCATTTTCATTTGGAAGAATGCAGATTGTGAATTATATTTTACTTATTTATATTTTGCTTTGGTAACTTAAACCAAATAGGAACGTTGTGACATTTAGATTTAGAAAACTGTCTTCCGAAGAGTGACTTGGTAGAATTTTCACTGAATTATATTATCTCTTTGAGATAATTAAATTATGAAAAATTATTGGCAGCTACCTCTAAATTTTGTGTTTTTCTATAAATGATACTGAGGATATACTACTGCCAGATGCCATATTTATTATTTGTTATTTTAACTTTAAAAAACGTACATCCATATTGTGGCAGTAGTAGATGCCAAAATCGTGTTTGTGCTTTAGAAAAAATTCAGCAGTCCAGCAGTCTTCACTATAACTGACCGTGTTGCCTTTCCAGGCAATCCCATGGTTCATACAAAAACAGTAAGACCATATTTGCAAAGTTTACACTTTAAGGTCAGTGTAATGTCATGTAAGAAATTTTCTAGTGCCCCTCCTATGACTGGAAGTTTTGGTCTGTCTGCAACAAAAATGCCAAACCCATTTGTCAGCATTTGGATGACATTAGCTGCATAATTTAGTTTTTCTTCTATATTCATGTGAGTGACTGGCTATTGAACATCGTAGATGGTAGCCGTTTTTTTAAAAAAAAATCAAACATAGTGCTTGAAAGGTTAGAGATATTCAGGATGTTTATCCAACAGAACTTATTCTTAAGAGTCCGTCTGTTTCCATGGTCAGGGCTGGTCTGAATATGATTTATAATATATCAGGTACTTGAAGTATTTTTATTATAGTTATTTTTCCCTATATTAAATCACTTCTGATCTGCAGAAGAATGGCCGAAGTGAAGATTGGGTCTCCCTGGTTAGCCGATACTTTCATTGAATTAATTTGTCTAAGTCACATGGCTTAGGTTCTAGGTGCCGTGAAATCAGACGACTTTACTGAGATGAAAATTTATAGTCATATCATCAAATACTTGAAAACCTAGTGTCTAGAGACTAAGAGGGGTACAGAGATGTATAAAATAGTTCCTGCCTTCAAAAGGTTTATAAAAGATACCGTGATAAAAGTTTGATTTCATTTTTGAGAGCCCAGCAAAATACTCTATGCCAGGACTATTTTGCATAGTTTCTCGAACTTTGAATTCATACTGTCTGACCATTATTTAGCCTTTTAATGTGTTGGTTTGTTGTAGAATATTTAATACTGCTTTGAGTATTTTGTGGTGGATCTTCCTTAGAGCCTGTTTTAAAGTCAGTAATAAGACAAAGCCATTTCCACACCATCCATTGTGTTTACATAGAGGCACACGTGCATAGGGATGTGCAGATGATCGTCCGTGGGCGCCGGTTATCCCAGTTACTAAGTTCTTACAGTGCACCATGGTACTGAGTGCTTCTAGATTGTTTCACTTAATTCTTACAGTTGCCTGTGAGAGTATCATCATTTCTCTTTTACAAATGAGGAAATCCAGAGAAGTCAAATAGGTTGCCCACATCACTTAATACATAAGGGCATCAGGAGCTGAAACTAGATCCAGATACCATTAAGCACTGGCCTTTTCTGCTGTAGCTGCCTGTTCACCAGATGATTTACTGTGCTTCTGTGGACTCTCTGAAGTGATAAATTATAAATGGAATTCCTGGTGTAATAAAATCATCCATATTTTTTCAACTCTGAATTGAGAGCAGCGCCCTCACCTGGCTATTTGTTGGCATAAAATTGTATAAGCCCCTCTAACTGGTTCTTTTGAGATGAGGCATTCAGCAAAGTTTTTCCTTTTTTTTTTTTGCTTAGCCATGAATAGAGCGCAAAAGTTTGTATCATTCTTTAAAGAACTCTTAGTTTTGTCTTCTGGTGAATGTGCATATGCACAAATAATTATATTTTTAACAAATGGTTGTCCTTTGTTTTTATCCCATGTAAACCAAAAGTCCTATTTCAAGAGTTTCTTCTAATTTAGACAGAAACAGGGGAGGTTCTAGGCAGAGGGAATAGCTCTCTTAAGCCCAGGAGCTGATATTGTCATCCACCAGATACTGAATTTTGCCAGTCTGCCACAAAGTTTAGTCTTCTCTGCAAATCGGTGCTAGCAAATTAACTATTTAATAGAGGATTTTGTTATTATTTTGTTTTGGTTTTTTAATCAGTCAGAATTGTTTTTAACAGAAAGCCTGGTGGCTCAGACGGTAAAGAATCTTCCTGCAATACAGGAGACCCAGGTTCGATCCTTAGGTTGGGAAGATCCCCTTGAGAAGGGAATGGCTACCCACTCCAGTACTCTTAGAATTCCTGAAGAATTCCATGGACAGGAGAGCCTGGTGAGCTACAGTCCATGGGGTCACAGAGTTGGATACGACTCAGGGACTAACACATTGCGGGAAAATGCTATCCTGTGATTCTCAGTATTGGAGATCAACTAGAACCACTCAAATTTTTCCTACTTTGACTATCTCCACAGTTTTAGATATTAGAGACAGGCACTTCTGATTTTAATCATCTTCTGATTAGTTTTCTTTATCTACAGGAAAGAAAAGTTTTGATCTTTGTTCCTCTGGCCAAAATAAAGCTGTACTATTTAACATCTATAGATAAAAACTCTTTACCATGTGATAACAGAAATAAATTTCTAAACCTAGGGAGAAAAATCTGGGAGAGTGTATGATAATTTATTACAGTAAGGTATTTTTAAAAGGTTTATTCATGAAAAAGTAGTTATAAATACTAAGGAATTAACAAGTTCTTTATCAATCAGTGTGAAAGATCTCTCTCAAATAGAACTCCTTTATACGAGGTATTATTTATCTCTACATATCTACCATATGATATGATATAGTTACTTACTAAGAAACACATCATTGGCAAGGGCATCCTCGATTATTTTTTGTTTCATTTTTCCCTTAATGCATGGTATTCAAGCATGGTATTCAAATAATTGCTCCTTCTCCCCATTGAATTTGGCTGAGGTGATGAATGCATAGCTTCTCATAAGGCAAAGTGATGAAAATATGATTTTAAAAGATCTTGTCATGCAACATTCTGGGATAAAGAAATGTACTACGTGATCATCCTTTGGTGGTAGGTGTAATTTTTAAAATATATCTATTTATTTGGTTGCCCTGGGTCTTAGTTTGGCATGAGGTATCTAGTTCCCTGACCATGGATGGAACCCAGACCCCCTGCCTTGGGGGCACAGAGTCTTAATCACTGGACCACCAGAGAAGTCTCACGGCGGTTGATCTATTTCTAACGATACAAAAACAGAAAAGAGGGGATGATTTTGCTAAACCCCCTACAATTCTGATTTCACTTTCTAGACAGAAGAGAAAGAATCAAAATCTCTCGTACACTGCCCTATTTGTGAATTGACTGATTGGGCCTGCCAAGGCTGAAGGAAACACATAATTTGGTATTGAAGATTGCATTAGTTTTTGAAAGAAAGCATTGTAATACCTTTAAATTGTGTTTTTATGTAAACCATGACTTTATTGAATTAGACTCTTTAATTAGGTCATAGTACTAATTTGATCAGAATATTAATTAGGTCAGAGTATTAAAGTAACCTTCATCTTTATTGAGTGAATTACAATCATAGAGGCTAGACCTAGAAATGGAGAAGGCAATGGCAACTCACTCCAGTACTCTTGCCTGGCAAATCCCATGGACGGAGGAGCCAGGTAGGGTAGTCTGCAGTCTGGTAGCCTGGTAGCTGCAATCCATGGGGTCGCTAGGAGTCAGACACGACTGAGCGACTTCACTTTCACTTTTCACTTTTATGCACTGGAGAGAAGGAAATGGCAACCCACTCCAATGTTCTTGCCTGGAGAATCCCAGAGATGGGGGAGCCTGGTGGGCTGCCGTCTCTGGGGTCGCACAGAGTCGGACACAACTGAAGCGAGTTAGCAGCAGCAGATCTGAAAAGGACCTAGGATCATCAGGCCTGGTGATTTTCAGTGTTGTGAAGAGTCACCATGTCTTCTTAGGAGGAGGGGGCAGGGAGGGCAAACAGATGGATGGAGATTGCATAGGGAACACTTTCTAAAACAGATCCCCCAGGAATTCTCATGTTCCCTGTGCTCCTAACTTCTTACTTGGAGACTCACTAGACTGAATGAACTACCTCTTATTACATATCCTTCTTGTGTGCCAGGTTGGAAAATAAGATTGGAAACATCTCATCTAATCCATCCCTCTTGTTTTATAGGAGAGAGAAACAGCCCCAGAGAGTTGAGATGAATACCTTAGATGTACACACTTTGTTAGAATCAGAGCCGAAGTGTAATCCAGACACCCTGACTTCCAGTCTGTAGATAGGGCTTAGGAAGAACAACCCTACATTCCCACTGAGTAAGAAGCGGTATCCTTTTCTTGTTTTGAAATTTTTAATAGTTTTTTAAGCTCTCAAGTTTCTATTAAGAAATAGATTCAAACTGCCAGTTTCCAAATAGGCTATTTTGCGTGTGAACTTTTACATTTCATTGTGTAATGTTATACCTGGATTACAGCAACTTCTTTTGAGATTTTATTTTTTTTATTTTTTTATTTTTAAATTTTATTTTATTTTTAAACTTTACATAATTCTTTTGAGATTTGATGGGATAATCCTTAAATATAATCAGTCATCTTTTATTTTAACATCTTTCAGCCTACCCCATTTATATTCAGTTTTCATTTCCAGAGGAGAAACAAACTACAGTTTTCAAATATGTGAATTCCAGTCATAGATTATGAACTTAAAAAAGTAACTTTTTATTTAAAGTGGTATTCTTTTGAATATCCAGATATATAGCATCTGTATTATTGGGTTTTTTAATGTACTGTGCTCTTTTTTAGTCTGGAAAGTTTTTAGTTTGTGGGTAAAATCATCTTAGAGGATCGGGACATCTTGAATCAAAACGATTAAATTTTTATCAACATAACTAGGATGTTTGTGAAGTGTATTTAGAGATAGACAGGGGAAGGAAAATGGGAACTAATGAAAGAGGCCTACAGCAGGAAGATCCACAAATACAAACTATTTGTAAATTTCTATATTATCCACATTACTCTTCTAAACAAGAATTCAAACAAGTATACTTTAAATCTCACAAATTTTTATTTTGTAAGTTATATTTACCAGATCATAGTTGATGATGAAAGGTGAAATTCTAGGATGTTAAAAGGTACAGTGGAACTATTTGTCTTTTGAATGCAAGTTGGATTTTTCTAGGGTTCTAATGTTCTTTGTATTACACTGGACTTAGACATTTTTCCATCATACACTCATTTTAAGGAGCTTTGAAAATGCTTTGGCATAGTTTATTTGTTTGTGGTAAGTAGAATTAGGAAGAATCAGCAATATAGAATCCTAACAGTATTTATGCATACTGTATTTAAGTGATTTTTATGCCTGTTTACTTTCTGTGATTCTTAAATTTTATAAATCAAATACCTTAGCATACTTCCACTAGAAATTAATTTATATTTGATTATTTATGCTGGATGAAGTAGCAGTTTCATTTTAGTATTAATCCAGTCAGATTAACTGAACTTTTATATCTACAATTCATTATATTACAACTTTTTAAATAGCATTTATAACAAAAGAATTTTTGTTTTATAAAGTATTTGTTACAAAAAAAAAAAAAAAAAAAACACCATCTTGCCAAAAACCATTACAGTCTCTATGCATTGTGTATATTCCGTGATGTCATTGTTGAGATTTTGCATGTTGTTGTAGGTGCTTTTCCATATGTGTGTTTGTGGTGTTTATGTGGAATTGTTAACCTTTGCTGCTATCACTTATTGTAGTTAAACGGAAAAACTGCGAAGAGGCTGTGCCGGTCAACATTTGTATGTGTGACTTGTGAAAATACGTACTTAGCTGTTTAATATTTTGAGCCAGCACTTAGGGGCCTCTACAGAAGGAAATGTTGTAGTTGTCAGGTGATGCCAACGTCAAAATCTTGCTTCATATTTATAATTCCAGGTCAGCTTTCCTTTTGCACTTTTCCCAACTCTTTGAAAGGGAAACATTTGTAAAAAGAGAAAGCAAGAATTCTGAGCTTTCCTAGTACCCCCCACCTTAAATTTTTTTCCCCCCGATACTTGAGAAATTTAATGTCAATGTAGCAGCATAATTTCCCTTGATCTAGGTATTTCAGGTTGAAGAATATAATAACAGAGGACTGTGGTGGCGCATACATTATCTTTTTTGGTTGTCATGCCATATTGTCTGAATTTCATTTAATAAAGAGTATTTAGTATTTTCATTTTGTTTATAAGGGACCATGAAAAGCCCAGCTTCCCAGGTGGCTAGGTGGTAAAGAATCCACCTGCAAATGCAGAAGACGCGGGCTTGATCCCTGGGTTGGGAAGATCTGGAGGAAGAAATGGCAGCCCACTCCAGTAGGCTTGCCTGAGAAATCCCATGGACAGAGGAGCCTGGCGTACTACAGTCCAAGGGGTCACAAGAGTCAGACATGACTTAGCAACTAAACAACAATATGAAAACCCTGGAGTTCCCAAATATTAACTTTTATATTCAGCATCTGCATAGACTTAACATACCTGGTTGCCTTATGACCATCAGAATCCTTTCATGCCCACCTGTCTTTAGTTTGCTTCCTGATATTTGTGACTTGCCTCAACAATCCCCAACTTACTGTGACATTAGAACATTATTTCAGTGGGTTAATTCTACTTTATTAAAATTTAATGGAGGTAAATTGCATACGTACTTAATACATTATTGGGCTTCCCTTGTGGCTCAGCTGGTAAAGAGTCCACTTGCAATGCAGGAGACCTGGGTTCGATCCCTGGGTTGGGAAGATTCCCTGGAGAAGAGAAAGGCTACCCACTCCAGTATTCTGACCTGGAGAATTCCCTGGACTGTCGCAAAAGAGTTGGACACGACTGAGTGACTTTCCCTTAAAATGGAAGGGAAATATCATAAAATGTTAAGAAAAAAGGCTCTTCTTAAAAAACCTTTTCACACCAACTTTGCAAAACTCCTCACTTCAAGGGCAGGATTTCCTTCTGTCTGTTCAGTGGGTTTCTACTTATAATATCCTTATAATACAGGGACAGTCTTCTGAGTTACATTGAGGCTTTCTGTGTGACCGTCGGTGACAGGCAATACTGTATTTGGAAACGTTGCTTCTGAAATTGCTGATTTAATTCTAAGAATATTAAAATGAATTCATCAAGGCCCCTGCCACTTCTTTGCTTATAAGAAAAGAAAGGTATATTTTATGTTGAGCCTTTTCTCCAGAATATGCTTTAAGCATTTGTCACTCAATGGAGGTGACAAAGAAATAAAGGAAATTCAATTATGTATGTTCTGAAGAAATTATGTCCTTGTACAGTGGCCTCCAGAGTGACACAAAAATATTTCTTGTTTCCTGCATCTGGAGTTTTCAGGCAAGATCTTTGTACTTAGAATTCTGTTTATATGAACACCAAAGATTCTGGCATGATATGTCCTGAAACGATGACTAATAGTTTCTATTAGATAGCTATGGATACATTTATTGAATCCTGCTTTTGGGTTTATTTGCCCTCTTTGGGTCTTTTGTACATTTTGTATGTCTGTCCTGAGGCCTTTATGCCTAGGGCAACTTTTTAATCAAATAATACATATATATTTATTAGGTTTCTAATTTATAGAGTTTGTTCTCACCATGACTTTAAACTTTATTTCATTGCTAAAGTTAGACATAGATTTGCCAGATTAGCCTCATAGTTTGGACATTTTTTGTTGTAACCTGAAAATGTAGCTTGTAACCCCGTAAGCCTGGTAGATAATGACTAGAAACATTTTGGATTCAGTAGAATCTCGTATAGAAACTCATTTATCTGTTGATGTAAAGAAGTTGGTGATTTCATAAAATGAATGCTGTATACAACTTAAGTTCTTCCATCTTTCTTGTAAGAATGACTTTAAGATTCTTTTTATTCTACCACTTATAAGTTAATTGGGAATAAAAAGGTAGATTTACCAATTTAGTGTAATTTAACACTAAGCATCTGTTTAGAAATGTAATCACCACAGTTAATACTTAGAAAAGTCATATAGAAAAATACAGTACTGTTCTTTGAAGATGGATTTATTTCCCCCCTTTTGATGGATTGTCAATTTGAATGTATATTTTCTGGCCACTTAGCTTTTAATTGATTTACATGAAAAAAAGCATATGTGTGCCTGTTCACTCAAACCATATTTAAAATTCTCTTTTTAAGCTGCTACAGTTATAAATGTATGAAAGAAAGAAGAGAAAGGTGAATTGAGGAAGAGGGAAATTTCTGTTAATACTTAAAATGTGTAACTGTGATACCCTTGGTTAATTAATCCTCTGCCTTTTGATATTTGTAATAATACAGGAGAATTTTTTTGTTATTAAGAATATACTGTTGGTTTCATTTTGTTTTGCTGCTCACTGATCTTTAACACCAAGATGTTTTCATCTTTATCGGTTCAGTTTTGCTTCATATTTGTCTGTGTACCTGTGCTCTAAATAAAATTATAGTTTTATGTCCCAGTGGCTTGTTCTGTTATGTGATAATGGTTATCTTTAATGTAGTGTGACTTTCTATTGTTTTCAGTATTTGTTGGTACAGCCTAAAACGTATAGAAATAAAAAAAATCCAATAAAATCAGTTAATGAACATCAGTGATGTCTCTATAATGAGAGCGTGCTTTAATCCTAGTGTTTTATCTGTGGTTGGGTATGACTAGTCTTCATTCATTTACTCAATGGTTTTCTGCAAACCTGGCTGATTTTTTATAGCTACAACAAACAGTTTAAAAGGCGAGTTAAACCACATTTAAAAAAGATTGTCCTGGTCACCACGCATTAGCCCCAGGTTATAGTCAGTGCAGACTGAGCAAAGCATTCCGCATCAGTTGTTTTCTAACCACTGAGGAGGGGGAAGTCATGCAAGGAGGAGTGTTTCTACATGTGAGTGCTCAGACAAAGCTCCTAAGTAGGGAAGACACTTTCGGAAGGCATTTATAGCTAATTAATCATATGCTTCCTGGAGCCCCAGGCCTAAAAGTCCTGTTGGTGGAGCAGAAGTCTCCACTGCAAACTCAGTCTTTCTGTCCATCTGTGGAGTTGTGTCAGCCAGTTGTATGAAGTCATGCCAAGCTAAGTAGATGTCAGGTTCTAGACTTCCTCATTTTTAGGAAAATTTTTCGGTTCAGATACAATTCTGTGTGTGCAATTTGTTGCATTTAGCACATTTGACAGTGTTCTTTGGAATAGGAATGGTTGTTCAAAATGATTATAATTATCAGTTTCACACATCCTTGTTGTGTCACTAAGATTATTTAATAAAGAAACCCCCAGAAAATATAGTGTTCTCTCTCACAGTTCATTATTTTGCAAAAGTGCAAATAAATTTCTTCCATATTTGTGGATAGTCTCCCAAAGTATTTATTCATAGAAAGCTGAATATTCCAAATAGAAATAATTACTGTATTTTTGTATTACAATACTTTAAATTGTATTGGAAACTACTTTATAAATAGTTATAACTAAGTTTGTGTTTTTAGAGCTCTAGACACAAGGGATTCATCTTTAAATGTGTTTATAAGTTAAGCATTTAAAATGTAACAAATTTTATTTTCCCAGTAGGGGAAGAATATTAGAATTTGAGTTGAGGAATATTTACCCTACAAGTCAGAAAATGTTTTCTTTTTAAAAGTTTTATTCATCTATTTTAAATTAATGATAATCTTTTCTAAGAAGGTTTCAAATTACTAAAAATAACTAATATGTATAAAATATTTAATGTTGGTACTATATCTAAAAGGTAATGTTTAAAAAAACATTGAATTTGGTGGCAAACATTTTCAGACTGAATATTTTTTACTTTATTGAAATTCATAAAGATCTAAAAATGTGAAAGCAATAATTGCCTTGCTTTTTTAAGCATTATTTACTCTCCTTGATAAATTTTAGAGTTTTGGTTTCCCAGTGCATATAGTTATGTTTATACTATACTGTAGTCTGTTAAGTGTGCAATAAGCTTTATGTCTAAAAGAACAAGTGTGCTTTTCCATAGTGGCTGCACCAATTTTCATTCCCACCAACAGGGCACAGTTGTTCCTTTTTCTCCACGTGTTCACCAACACTTACTGTTTTTTGTCTTGACAGGTGTGAGGTGATATCTCATTGTAGTTTTGATTTGTGTTTCTCTAGTGATAAGTGATGTTGAGGATCTTTTCATGTGCCTGTTGGCCATCTGTATGTCTTCTTTACATAATACTTGCTTTCTTGGTTCCTTATTTTGTTTTTAATTTGTCTCAAGTTTTGCTTGATAGGTTGCAGAT
The DNA here is from genome assembly GCF_029407905.1 of Bubalus kerabau. NCBI lineage: Eukaryota > Metazoa > Chordata > Mammalia > Artiodactyla > Bovidae > Bubalus > Bubalus kerabau. The sequence goes on from NC_073627.1 coordinate 171,698,441, forward strand.
GTTAGACTTTTGTTTTTGTTTAACTTTTTCTGGGTAATACCTTTTATTTACTCTCTGATTTGAAAATACATTCTAATAGTTATTTCTTTCATGTTTTTTTTGTTTTTAGCAAATTTAAATATATATATTTAATATAAAAATTAATTCACATTGGTCATCTCTCCCTTTTTTTCTTCTTTGTTCCTTATCCTTCCCAAAGAGGATGAGATCCTAATCATATTTTTTAATATCTTTCCTCTCTTCTTTTTCCCTTATTATTGAAATTATGGGGAATTTTAGTTCAAGATTTTGTTCCATCACACCCCATCTCTTTTCACAGTCTTAACAGTTGTGTTGAGCTCAGTTGCCACATTACCTAGCGTTAGGAGTAAATTATTTGCTTCTCACTCACTATACCTTGTACCCAATATCTTTCCCTCTCTTTGATTCAGTTTTTCTTTTGTTTGCAAATATCCATGACCTTTTTTTTTTCTTTTTTTTTAAGAAAGGGTGTTTGGATGATACTCTCTTTATGATTGAAAATACCTTTCTTTTTCAAGTGATACTTTAGTTAGGTAATAGAATTCTTAATTTTGGTTGTTTTCCCTCACAACTCTGTAGACGTGAGTCAATGTATTTTAGTATTTGGTATCACAGCTGAAAAATCTAATTCTTGTTACTGTCGCAATGCCATTTTCAGTGTACAGTCTCTGTTTCTGTGATAGAAAATTAAATTATTTAAGCCCTTATAATTGTTTAATGTAATAATTAAACTTAGAAAGATTACAGAATTTTCTTTTTGTTCTCAAGCTTTGGAAATTTCACCAAGATATGTTTATGTGTGTCTTTTCAATGTGTGTGTTAGTTCATGAACCTTAACACTCTAAGGATTAAAATCTTTCTTTGATCAATGGGGTTTTCATATGTCTTGGATTATTTTATCCTGTTCTCTAACTTTTTCTTTTAAATTCTTATAAGATGGATTTTTAGTTTCATTAGTCTGTTTTGTATGCCTCTTAGCTTCACTCTCATCAGTTTTTTACTACTTTGCCTGCCCTTCAGGGAAAATTCCTTCCTAGTAACTAATTTGTCCTTTAGCCATGTTCATTCTAATACTCAGCTCTTCGGAGGATTTTTAAAATGTGTTTTTCCATCATTTAAACTTTCCAGGATCTTTCTTGTTCTTCTCTTTTACTTTTTTAAAAAAAATTAATTCTTATTAGAGTATAGTCGCTTTCCATTGTTGTGTTAGTTTCTGCCGTACAGCACAGTGAATCAGCCGTACATGTACGTATATCCCCTCTTCTTTGGATTTCCTTCCCATTTAGGTCACCACAGAGCATTCATTAGAGTCCCCTGTGTTATACAGTGTGTTCTCATTAGTTATTTTATACTAGTGTCAATTGTGTATATATGTCAATCCCAACCTCCCAGTTCTTCCCACTCACCCCCTTTCCCCTTGGTTCTCTTTTCCTTTTACAATAAGAGCTGTTCTTGTTTTAAGTATGCATTATCCTCTCAAACCTCTGTATTGATCTTTTAAATTCTTTTTTTTTTTTTTCTGGTTTTCTGAATTGTCTGTTTTCAAGTAGAGGATAGGGAACATGAAATTAGTTGCTCTGCTTGTATAACTTGGTAACTTCCATGCCTTTAAGTTTTACCCAGTTGCCAGGTGATGCTTGTTTGTATGCTCACATTGTAAAATGAAAGTCTGGATTTAACATTGATAGCTTATAGGGATTTCCTTAGACGATGTTTAAGGGTCCTGTTTGAACCTGGGCAGAGCTCACTTTTGTGGGTAATAGTTGAGCACAGGGTTCTGCAGGTGGACTTCCCCCGGCTGTAATGCTGGACAAAGAAGTGTCCATGAAGAAGCTTCCCTGCACAGTATAAAATAGATGATAGGCTGGGAGCCAGGAACCCTCTCCAGTGTAGACACAGCAGAGGTGCTACCTGAGAGATGGAGCACATTGGGGGTTTCTTACTTTTTATAGCTGCTTTCCTGTTTTCCCCTCTCTATCCAATGGGGCTGCCCAGAGTTACCTTAGGCAGTGCCCCCTTTTCTCTCTGACCTTGGGGGTACTAGCCTTCCACTGCAGATCCATTCACTTTACATACTGTGCTGCAAATGATGTAAGTGGAAGCTGTGTATCGAAAGTAGGATAATCATCCAGATCTGGCCATCCTTAGGCTCTACTCCCACAGCCCCTCCTAACTCTGAGCTCAGAGTTTGCCTGTTTTCTAGTGGGAAATCTTTCAAAGGCTTCTTTAGTAGTCCTTCCTTTTCCCTGTATTCAGCTGTAAGTTCTTACTTTTGTTTGTTTCTCCATAAGGATGCTCTCCTAAAAATGTCCCCAGCACCACAACGCTACAACTTATACTCAGAATTTTTAAAAAGCAGTTAAAGAGACATAATTTAATCCTTAAATACAGTCAATAAGGAACCGTGTATGCTGTTTTATTTTCACAGATTTCTTTTCCCATTATGTAAGCATACAAGCATTCTTTCCTTGTTTCTTTATATACTAGGATTTGGTTTCCATTTTCAGTGTACAGTCTCTGTTTCTGTGGTAGAAAATTAAATTATTTAAACCTTATAATTGTTTAATGTAATAATTAAACTTAGGCATCCTGTCTTGCAATGTACTCTTTTCTACTCCTATGCATATTAAAGTGATAGGGACTAGACTGTGTTGCAAATAAGTCATTTTTGTCTTGTTGTTCAGAAAAGCTATAGTGAAACTATAGTGGTTATTTAAATCAGACTTACGAAGGTTAGTCTGAGTAAATTTGGGAGGCGAGGATGTTTTTCAGAAGCACAAATGGCTAGTACCTAAATTGTGTTCCTTACTAAACGCTGTATCCCTGTAGTACCTGATTCCTTTGCTGTAGTGACCAGAGTGGAGTCAGCAGGACCCAGGAGCAAACCAGGAGTTGGCTGTAATATTTTCCAACTCCATGACTTGGGACAGCACAGTGCCTGGTACAGAGAGAGTACCTCAGTAAATACTGGATTAATGATGGATGAACTTACTAAGTGTATGAGGTTCAGATTCCTTACCTGTAAAATAGGTATAACAGTAGGATTGCTTAGAGACGCAGATAATTTATATGACCCTTAGCCTATAGTGAGCATTTAATTAGTGCTGGACATAATAGTAAATTTTATACTAGAATTCTTTCACTAATATCAAGCAAGTCCCAGAAATAATAGAAGCTATATGTCAGTTTAGGAGGGTGGTGAGAGGAATATGCCTACATGTCTCAGCTGCTTTGGAAAGCATTTCTAGCATTGTTTCTGTCTTACTTTAAGCATTTATTAAAGCAGATTGTGTGTTCAGCAATTCAAAGCCAACTTAAAGGGTGAAGACACAGTCTTAAGGAGCATATAAACCAACTGAAGAGATCTTCCAGGCACAATTAGATTATTAGTTCTAAGGAATAAGAAAGCAAATGTGGGGCTCATACCCAAAGCCAGAATAAGGGCGTTGGATTGTAAGGGAAACGAGTTTGCAATTGGAATTGAAAAAACACGCTGTTTGATCAGCACAAAGACCTGAGTGAGATTTCTCAGGGTATGTGGGGAGGGGGGATGTGGTGTCCTGGGCACAGGTGGATGCTGGAAGGCACAGGTGGATGCTGGAAGACACAGGAGGCTGGTGGTTTGGGTTCCTCACTGGGAGCAGAGACGGGCGAGGTGAGTCAGATACAAGCACTTTGCAGATCACCTTGGTTATGTGTTAGCTTTGGGTTTTGCTATTTCTCAGCCTTTTTGAGCCTGGTTTGAATACAGAAACATTCCAAAGTGGGTCAAAATCACTGGTTAGAGTACAAGCTGGCATTGTTTTAACTTTGTGGTGGTTTTTACCTTGACTTTTTTTTTTCTATCGAAAGACAATAATTTGAACATTTTAAGCCCAGCTTTAGTAGATCACAGAGTGTGAAGAAAGGCCAGCTAATGGTTGTAGATTTAGCTGTCTCTTTGGCAACCAGTGGACACATTGAAAAAGAAGAGTCTTCATCTAAAATCATTTAGCAGTTATAATTTACAATCTTTTCACTCTCAGATGTGAGCCTGTCTGGTGTACGCCTTCTCTTTCCCTAATATTCTAGTTGACCTTCCATTCAGATTCTAAGCTAGCAGATGGGTTGTAGATTCAGGGTTGAAATCTCTCTCTTTGTCAGTTTGTGAAAAGAAATAAAGAAATATGCTAATACCATTTAATTTGAAGCTGCCCAGAATGACACATAACACTTTTGAGACTATTACAGAAAAATAACAGTTCTACATGTGCTTAAGGTAAAGAGGAAGAACGTATAACTTGTCTTGCCTTTTCTTTCCCTTCTTTCTAGTTGAAATGCTATGTTTTTCAGTGAAAATTTTAGAATCATTCTTTGTTTCTCCTCATTCATTTTTCCGCAACTGTTACTGAATGCCTGCGTTAGTGCATCAGTTAGTATATCTGGCAAAATTTGGGGAATTAAATCCAAGGATACTGCATGATTTAAAGTTAGAAATATATTTATATATATACTATATTCTATATTATATACTATATTCTATATATAGATATATATACTATATATATATACTATATTCTAATATAGATATACTTGATAGAAACTTTCTTTTCTTAAAGGGTTGTCTCTTAGAAGTTTTCTGTTATTTAACATGATCCAAAGATTTAATTCTCCAGAGATGGGAATGGCAAATTATTTTAATGCCTTTTATTGTTTTTCTTTCTAGCCTATTCTACTAAGCTCAACAAATTTCCTGTATTTAATATTAATGATGACTTGAATGATCTATGTACCAGTGCAGTAAGCCCAAACACGACCAAAGCCACGCGGTATGCCCTGAATGTGTGGCGATATTGGTGCATGACCAATGGGCTCAAAGATCACACAGACATCACCAAGGTAAGAAACTCTTGACTTTACTTCTCCTCACAGCCAGCTTTACTGAGCTTGCCTGTGTCAGGCAGGGTGCTAAGCACTGTGGGGAACATGGAACAGGTGGTTTCTGTCTGGGGAAACTTTGAAAAGACCCTAAAATAGAAAAATATGCACAGTACAAAGAAGAATTTAAATGCCAAAAAATCCAGATGGGTAAATTAATTTCACTTTGTTGAGACTGACAAAGGAATTGATACTTAAACTTAATTTTGTATTTTGAGAAAGAGGTAGAGTTTCAAGAGAACTGGATAAAGACATGAGTCTTCTAAATGAATCATGTAAGAAAGAGTAAAATTCAGAGGGACATATTCACCTGCCTGCAGCAGAGGCTTCGTGTATGGGAACAATGAACTATAAAAGCTGGATTCTCATAACCCTTAAATGCCAAGCTAAAATCTTGTGAATATTGGCCACTAAAGGTTTTTCCTGTGTTTCTTTATAAGGAGAGATTTTATTTGAAAGATGACTGCAGGAGCAGCAGGGAAGGGACTGTTGTAACAGGGAGAACACTGACCGTAGGACCTGCAGGTGTCCTAAGGGTCAGGTGAAAGGGAAACACTGAATTTTTTTTTAACAGGAAAGAATGTAAGAATGTAACATTTTAGAGCAGTTAACTGGAAGTGATGAGCAAAAATGTATTTGATAGATTCTTAATTTTCCCAGTTGTACAACAAGCTCTTAAAATCTCTTCTAACTTGAAATGTTTGACAGTTAATAGAAGGAAAAATTCTAGGACATATAGAGATAGAAGTCAGAAAGAAAAACACCAGTACAGTATATTAACGCATATATATGGAATTTAGAAAGATGGTAATGACGACCCATTACGTGAGACAGCAAAAGAGACACAGATATAAAGAACAGACTTTTGGACTTTGTGGGAGAAGGCAAGGGTGGAATGATTTGAGAGAATAGTATTGAAACATGTATATTACCATGTGTGAAATAGATGACCAGTCCAAGTTGGATGCATGAAACAGGACACTCAAAGCTGGTACACTGGGACAAACCAGAGGGATTGGATGGGGAGGGAGGTGGGAGGGGGGTTCGGTATGGGGGACACGTGTAAACCTGTGGTTGATTCATGTCAGTGTATGGCAGAAACCACCACAATATTGTAAAGTAATTAGCCTCCAATTAAAATAAATTAATGTTTTAAAATGTAGAACAAGAGAGGTATAAAATCACCATAGAACACCACAGTCATAATTGCTACAGGCAAGATCCACTGGTACTGGCAAAATTAGTGGTGAAAGTTTAAGGATAAACAGGATTTTTGTGTTGCGTCAACGTAAGACCCTCTTAAATATGTACTAGAGAGAAATAGTAACTATTCAGAAGAGAACCCTGGCAGATGCCACTTTAATAGTGATCAAGATTAATATTTCCCATGTGCTTAGGACAACACATTGCATGTATGGGATTTTTTTCTTAAAAATTAATAACTTCAGTGTACTCATGATAAAAAAAAGCATACAAATCCAAATTGAGGAAAATTCTACAAAATGCTTAACTGGTACTCTCCAGATGTATCAAGGAATGTATCAAGGTCACAGAAGATGTTAAGATAGAGCAATGGTCACAGTTTGGAGGAAACGAAAGCGTGCTGCAGTCCATGCGGTCGCAGAGTCGGACATGACTGAGCGACTGAACTGAACTGAAGGAGACGTGACAACTAAATGAAATGTGGGATTATATTGGTACAGGAAGAAAATTTTACTGGAAAATGGGGAAATATGAGTAAAGTCTGAAGTTTAGCTAATAGCATTGCAAGAATGTTAATTTCCTGGTTTCAATAACTGTTCTGTAAGATATTAACATTAGGAGAAGCTCAGTGAAGATTCATTGGGGACTCTCTCTACTATTCTTGTAAGTCTAAAATTATATCAAATTAACATTTTTTAAGACAAAAAAGAAGAGAAATACGTACTTTGATTTGGTTATGTTGCTGTTGCTGCTGCTAAGTTGCTTCAGTCGCGTCCGACTCTGTGCGACCCCATAGACGGCAGCCCACCAGGCTCCGCCGTCCCTGGGATTCTCCAGACAAGAACACTGGAATGGGTTGCCATTTCCTTCTCCAATGCATGAAAGTGAAAAGTGAAAGTGACGTCGCTCAGTCGTGTCAGACTCCTCGAGACCCCATGGACTGCATGCAGCCCACCAGGCTCCTCTGTCCATGGGATTTTCCAGGCAAGAGTACTGGAGTGGGGTGCCATTGCCTTCTAAATAGTAGATACATCTACCAGATGGATATGTCAAATAAGCATTTGGGAACGTGAATTTCAAACATGGGGGAAGTATTAAAGCTGGAAGTCTAAATTCAGAGGTGTTGCAAATAGAAGTCAAAGTTGAAGCCCAAAGGCAAGTGATACCTCTAGGTTTGGGTGATGTGTTTAGGGTACCAACAAAAGATGAAATAGGAAATCCAAGTTTCTACTTCTGGAAGCATGGTGCCCTAGATACTGTGAGGGACCTTTGCAGAAAGGAATGGAGTCATCCAAGGGCTGAAACTGAAGTGGTGTGAGCAGTAAGCACATATGAAAATCAGGCTCTCCCCTCAGGGCTTATGTTAATAGCATCCTTTGAGGAAGGAAAGCAACTAGGAGTGAAACTGAAGAACCCTTTATTGAGAAGACCCTGGAAGGGTCTAAAGAAGTTCTAAGTCAATAACATACCCTGGCTCCTTGCAGAGTCATATGCTAATAATCTTTAAAGGAAAACATCCAACATGTAGATACAAATTTTTCACAGGTTAATAAAGATCAACTAAATATGTGCTCATTAAAAAAAAAAAAAATCATGAGTCACTTAAGGAAATAAACCACCATGAATGAGAATGATTAGAAACAGAAAACAGATTTAGACAGCAGGAACTTCAGATAGTAGATTATAGGCTAAGTATGTATGTAATGTTTGTTGAAAGAATGAAAAGAATTATAAAAATGAACAAGCAACACCCCACTAATCAAAATGATCCAGCAGATCATTTCCACTTGTGATCATAAGGGAATAGAAGGGCCCAGAATTACCCTCTGTAACAACAGGAAAACTGAGCAGAATGTTGGAAATAAGTCTTCCAACAGAACAGACAACGCAGACTTGATCCCTAAGATGAGTGCCACCACCTCTCAGGCTCTCTGCCTGGAGACAATTTCTAAACTTCAGGGAAGAGAGGGGAACCCAGACTGAGCCTGGCAATCTTGCTGAGTTGAGGGGAGACAGAAATCAGAACTCAGGGAGGATGGGGACATGAGAACAACTAAAAAGAAATTACGACATTCATTGAAAAGATGGAACAAATCCAGAATTTAATAACGTAAAATCCATAGTTTCTAGCATCCAATCAGAAGTTGCTATTCATGGGATGGGAACATGTAACCCATACCCAGGAGAAAAATTAGTTAAATCTTTCACTTCCAACCAATTTGTTGAAGGAGATTTGCTCTCCTGCCAAAAACAACCAAAAAGCAGACAAATGATATAACTAATATGCAAGTTACTATGTAACGCACACAGGGCCGTGATCTCTGGGAGACGGGAGACAAGGTGAGCCTTAGTGTGTCCCAGCTTGCTGCCTTGAGAGTCTGCGGGGCTGTGTGCAGGGAGAGGGCGTGCAGGCAGAGCCCAGCACCTGTGCTGCGTTGAGGAAATGGAGCTAAGAGTCCAGAGAGACCCAGGTGACTAAAACTGTCATAACAGAATATTTGAAAGTGGAGTTACCCAGAAAGAAAACCTGAGGGAACTGAACATATTCCATCTCAAATATTGAGCTGAATACTGATCAGCATCTGCATGTGAGGAAACTGCCTGAGGAGGGCAAAACGAAACACCTGAAGAATGAAAGGTGTTAGAACCTGGGGCTCCACTGAGCTGGAGATAGTGCCTCTCCCCACCGGTCAGACTGGAGAGACCTCAGGATTCACGCGGTAGAGTATTCAGAGAGGTCTTGCATCACATGTGGAGAAGAATTAGCCATGGAACGAGCTTTGCTCTGATCCCACCCAGCAAATCTTAAAAGCAAGACCCAGCTACATGAAAAGGTAGGACATCACTAATCATCAGGGAAATGCAACTCAAAACCACAATGAGCTGTCACCTCACATCTGTTGGGATGGCCATTATCAAAACAGGAACTACCATACAATCCTTTATCTAAAGGAAGTGAAAACATTAACTCAAAAGGATATATACACCCCTCTGTTCGTTGCAACATTGTTTACAATAGCCAAGACATAGAAGCAGCCTAAGTGTCCATAGACGGATGAAGAATATATGGTGTATATACACAGTGGAATATTACTCAGCCATAAAAGGGAAGAAAATCTTGCCATTTGCAACAACATGTTTGAACCTCGAGGGCATTATACAGTCAGTGAAATAACTCAGACAGAGAAAGACAAATACCATGTGATCTCACTTTTATGTGGAATCTAAGAGCAGAAACCTCAGAGCACACAGAGCAGACTGGTGGTTGCTAGACATTGGGAATGAGGGGTATTGAAATGGGTGAAGGTGGTCAGAATGCCTGGGGATGTAATGTTACAGCTTGTTGACTACAGTGAATAAGACTGTATTGTGTATTTGAAAGTTGCTAAGAGAGTAAATCTTAAAAGTTCTCATTACAAGGAAAAAAATTAAACTATATGTGGTGATGGCTGTTGACTAGATTTATTGTGATGATCATTTTGCAATATATATATATTTCAAAACGTTGTTTATATACCCAAAACTGATACAATGTTATATAGAAATTACATCTTAATTTTTTAATGAAGAAAAAGCAAGACCCAAAAGGATCCAACAGTTTCTAAGTAATTTAACTATGTCCTAGAGCAAACCTTAAAAACATTTATAGGATTATAAAAATATCCAGACCCCAAGAAATAAAATTCAGAATGTCTGGCAACTAGGCAAGAATTTGCAGACATGCCAAGAAGCAAGAAAATATATCACTTAAAAAATGAATCAATCAAAACCAATCCAGAACTGATACAGATTTTAGAATTAGCAGACAAGGACATTAAGCAGTTATTATGACGAAGATAAAAGCACATGAAAAGATGCTCAACTTCATTAGACCTCAGGGAAATGCAAGTCTAAACCACATGAGATTCTACTTCACATTCAGTAGGAAGATTAGAATGAAAAAGAAAAAGATAATAACAGGTGTTGAAATTGGAACCTTCATACGCTCTTACATGGTACCGGTGGGAATGTAAAATGATGCAGCTGCTTTGGAAAGTCTGGCAGTTCCCTAAAAGTTAAATGTAGAGTTACTGTATCACCCAGAAATTCCATTCATGGACATAAACTCAAGAAAATTTAAAACATATATTTATGCAAAAACCAGTACACAAGTGTTTGTTGTAGCATTATTCACAATAGCCAAAATATAATCCAGACAACCCAAATGTCCATCAGCAGATAAATGGATAAACAAAATGTGGCATATCCATACAATGGAATATTATTTGTCAACAAAAAGAAATGAAGTACTGACACATGGCTTACAGCATGGATGAACCTTGAGTGTGTTATACTATGTGAAATCTCAGACACAAAAGAGCAAATATGTCTTATTCCATTTATGCAAAGCAGGTAGAACAGTCAAGTTGATAGAGAGAAAAAGTATAATAGAGATTACTAGGGGTGGCGGGAGGAGGAAATGTGGAGTTACTGTTTAATGAGTACAGTTTCTTTTTTAAAAAATTCTGGAAATAAGTAGTGATGATGGTGCACAACCACAACGTTGCGAATGTACTTTGAGTGCCACCGGATGGCACACTTGTAAATTAGTAAGATGGTAAATTGTATGTGCATCTTACCGTAATAACCTAGCAAATCAATTTAAATGTAACAATTCACCTTCATTCATAAAAATATAAAAACTCATCTATTCCCGTAGGCCCTCATCACCGTTTCTTCAGCCCTTAACCTTAACCTTTTCTAGGCCAGAGGATCTTGTCTTCCAGACTTTGTGAAGTCGCTATGAAGACAGTTATCTGTTACTGGGAAACTTTACACTTCCTTGCAGGAATCCATGGAAAGAGCCACATTTCCCCACAACCTCCACAGCTTAGGTAACATATATACATCCCTGGTGGTGAAAATGTCTCACCTGTCCAGTTGGGTGTGCCTTCTGGGTAGTTTCTCCTGTGTTGTCTAGAGGAATGTGGATGAAGAAGAAAATGTATTTCAATCCTCTGTCTCACATGGGCCACTTAAATATTTTTAATGATAAATTCTTAAGAAAAGCCAGTCTCTTAGAGAATTAGCAGTATTTAGTTAAAAGGAATTGTGGCATCAAGGTCTACAGTCTTTAATCTCACTTTTTTGGTCCCAGTGCAAGGTATTTTTAGTCTAGTTGTGTCTCTAAAGATAGATATAGCTAGCAGCAGACAAAATAGTTACAGCTGTTGATCATGGTCTGGCAGCTGGCTTCTCTGGTGGCACAGACAGTATAGAATCCACCTGCAATGCGGGAGACCTGGCTTTGATCCATGGGTTGGGAAGATCCCCTGGAGAAGGAAATTTCTACCCATTCCAGTAGTCTTGCCTGGGAAATCCCATGGACAGAGGAGCCTGGCAGGCTTATAGTCCGTTAGGTCACAAAGAGTCAGACATGACTGAGCACCTAACACTTCACTTCAGACCTCAAATTTAGTTTCTTTATTTTTTTAAGGAGGAAAGCAAGGAATCAGATCAGATTTCAATTCATCTCAATAAGCAGAATGAACCCTGCCAGTCGCACTCTTTCATTACTCTGTGGTCTACTACATGTGTTCCACAGAGTGTTTTTTCTTCATAAATGTAATCTAATCCTCACTAATACATCTTTCTCAAAGTTGCTGTCTCATTGATTTATATATTCCTTAGCCTTACTGAGAAAATAGAGTCTCTTGAAGTTTGTGTCTGTCTTTCTCAATAAATGGAAATTTGGTAACTACAAAAGTGAAATCATTTTTGTTGTCAGCAATGGTTACTTGAAGATTTGTTTTGTTTTCCTATTAGAGTTTGTATAGTTCACGAGCATTTTCTCCACTTTCTTCATCCCTTGTTCAAGATTATCACAAAAGGAAGTTTGAGGCATTCCCCAAAAGTAACTCTTGGTTTTACATGTCTTATAATTCTTTCAATTACCAAGGATTACTACATAGTTCCAAAACTTTAGGATTTATCAGCAAGTCAGTCTTCTTATACTGTTCTTTCCTATTTAGAGTTGTCTGCCCCATGACCAAGCTCTACTTCTCTTTGGTCATTTTCACATCAAGGAAGCCAAGTTTGCAGTCCATAGTGAATTTAATGTAGTAAATCTATTCAGAGTGGCTCATGGAGGGAAATAGTTTTTGGCAATGTCTTCATAACAAATTAAAGACCTGGAGGAATGACCATCATCCAAAACTCAATCTGAGAAAACGAAGGAGGCAGCCAACATGGGCCAGAATGAAGAGTTTCTTGTGTGCCGAGAATATAAATTTTGTGACTTGACATTTCTCCAGGAATTGCTTTTGCTGTAATTTTTCTTTGAAACTTGTGGTATAAATGAAGAGAAATGATCTGCACCCTAAGTCAGCTTGGTTCTCTTGACTCTGAGGTTAACTCCTTGCTTTAACCCATGTTTGTCAGTGCATGGGGTATCAATGATACAGTTCAGACCTGCTAGTGGGGATCTTCAACATAAAGAACCAGTCGTGTATGAGATTTCATTCTTGCCTTCAGGAAGCTTTCAGTCCACTTTGAGAGACCTATAAATGGGGGGCATCCCTCATGGCTCAGTGGTAAACAATCTGCCTGCCAATGCAGGAGACATGGGTTGAATCCCTGATCCTGGAAGACCCCACATGCTGCAGCGCAACTAAGCCCTTGTGCCACAACTACTGAGATTGTGCTCTGGGGCCTGGGAACCACAGCTAATGAGCCCACGTGTCTGCAGTTACTAAAGCCAGCACACCCTAGAGCCAGCACTCCATGACAAGAGAAGCCACTGCAATGAGGCCCACACACTGCAACTAGAGAGTAGCCCCCACTCTCTCCTAACTAGAGAGAAGCCAGAGCAGGAATGAAGCCCCTGCACAACCAAAAAGAAATAAATACAGTTATTTGTTCTAAAAAGATTCGTGGGATCCCACTTGAGAGAGTAACTTGCTTAGGGAAGCTGGAGTAGTCTTCTATTTTGAGCTAGATCTGAAATAAGGAATAGAGGTTTTCCAAATAGAGAAGATTAGTGGGGGGGAAAAGCTTTCTAGATAGAGGAAGTAGCATATGCAAAAACTTGGAAGCATGAAAGAGCCTTGTGGTTTATATGACTGGCACAGAGTTCAGTGAGTCTGGAAAGCAGAGTATAAAGAAAATTATCACACAAAAAATAGATGTCCTTTTCATCATAGGGGACTGGAATGCAAAAGTAGGAAGTCAAGAGATACCTGAAGTAACAGGCAAGTTTAGCCTTGGAGTACAAAATGAAGTAGGTCAAAGGCTAACAGAGTTTGGCCAAGAGAACCCACTGGTCATAGCAAACACCCTCTTCCAACAACACAAGAGACGACTCTACACATGGACATCACCAGATGGTCCATACCAAAGTCAGACTGATTATGTTCTTTGCAGTTGAAGATGGAGAAGCTCTAAAGCAAAATAAGCTCTACAGCAAAAGACCAGGAGCTGACTGGATCAGATCAAGAACTCCTTATTGCAAAATTCAGACTTAAATTGAACAAAGTTGGGAAAACCACTACACCATTCAGGTATGACCTAAATCAAACCCCTTACACTTATACAGTGGGAGTGACAAATAGATTCAAGGGATTAGATCTGATAGACAAAGTCCCAGAAGAACTATGGACAGAGGTTTGTAACATTGTACAGGAGACAGTTATCAAAACCTTCCCCACGAAAAGGAAATGGCAAAATGGTTGTCTGAGAAGACCTTATAAATAGCTGAGAAAAGAAGAGAAGCAAAAGTCAAAGAAGAAAAAGAAAAATATATCCATCTGAATGCAGAGTTCCAAAGAATAGCAAGGAGAGAAAAGAAAGGAGGAGCAAGAATAGCAAGGAGATCCTCAGTGATCAGTGCAAGGAAATAGAGGAAAATAATAGAATGGGAAAGACAAGAAACCTCTTCAAGAAAATTAGAGATACCAAGGGAACATTTCATGCAAAGATGGGCACAATAAGGGACAGAAATGGTATGGACCTAACAGAAGCAGAAGATATGGCAAGAATACACAGAGTCAGTTGGCACAAATACAGTCAGTTCAGTTCAGTTGCTCAGTTGTGTCCGACTCTTTGTGACCTCATCAGGAGAACTGTACAAAAAAAGATCTTCATGACCCAGATAACCATGATGGTGTGATCACTTACCTAGAGCCAGACATCCAGGAGTGTAAAGTTAAGTGGGCCTTAGGAAGCATCACTATGAACAAAGCTAGTGGAGGTGATGGAATTTCAGCTGAGTTATTTCAAATCCTAATAGATGATGATGTGAAAGTGCTGCACTCAATATGCCAGCAAATTTGGAAAACTCAGCTGTGGCCACAGGACTGGAAAAGATCAGTTTTCATTCCAATCCCAAAGAACGGCAATGCCCCAAAATGTTCAAACTACCTCACAGTTGCACTCATTTCACATGCTAGCAAAGTAGTGCTCAAAATTCTCCAAGTCAGGCTTCAGTGGTATGTGAACCAAGAACTTCCAGATGTTCAAGCTGGTTTTAGAAAAGGCAGAGGAGCCAGAGATCAAATTGCCAACATCCATTGGGTCATAGAAAAAGTGAGAGAGTTCCAGAAAAAATTTACTTGTGCTTTATTGACTATGCCAAAGCCTTTGACTGTGTAGATCACAGCAAACTGTGGAAAATTCTTAAGGAGATGAGAATACCAGACCACATGACCTGCCTTCTGAGAAACCTGTATGCAGGTCAAGAAGCAACAGTTAGAACCAGACATGAAACAATGGACTGGTTCAAAATTGGGAAAGGAGTACAGCAAGTCTGTATATTCACACCTTACTTGTTTAACTTATATGCAGAGTACATCATGAGAAATGCCGGGCTGAATGAAGCACAAGCTGGAATCAAGATTGCTGGGAGAAATATCAGTAACCTCAAATATGCAGATGACACCACCCTTATGGCAGAAAGTGAAGAGGAACTCAAAAGCCTCTTGAGGAAAGTGAAAGTGGAAAGTGAAAAAGTTGGCTTATAGCTTAACATTCAGAAAACTAAGATCATGGCATCCACTGCCATCACTTCATGGGAAATAGATGGAGAAACAGTGGAAACAGTGTCAGACTTTATTTTGGGCTCCAAAATCACTGCAGATGGTGATTGCAGCCATGAAATTAAAAGACACTTGCTCTTTGGAAAAAAAGTTACGACCAACCTAGACAGCATATTAAAAAGCAGAGACATACCTTGCTGACAAAGGCCCATCTAGTCAAAGCTATGTTTTTTCCAGTAGTCATGTATGGATGTAGGGTTGGGCTATAAAGAAAGCTGAGCACCAAAGAATTGATGCTTTTGAGCTGTGGTGTTGGAGGAGACTCTTGAGAGTCCCTTGGACTGCAAGGAAATCAAACCAGTCAATCCTAAAGGAAATCAACCCTGAATATTCATTGTAAGAACTGATGCTGAAGCTCTACTACTTTTGCCACCTGATGCAAAGAGCTGATTCATGGGAAAAGACCCTGATGCTGGGAAAGATTGAAGGCAGGCAGAGAAGGGGACAACAGTGGATGAGATGGTTGGATGGCATCGCTGACTCTATGGACATGAGTTTGAGCAAGCTCCAGGAGTTGGTGATGGACAGGGAGGCCTGATGTGCTGCAGTCCCTGGGGTTGCAAAGAGTCAGACACAACTGATCAACTGATCTGAACTGAACTGATAGGAACAGGATGGGGAGAGGTAGTGGTGTCTGTCTTTGCAAGCAGTCTACTGTTGTATGGAAGCAGATTGTAAAGACTTGCATGTAAGGGAAAGATTTGGAACTTATCCTAAGGGCAACAGGAAGCTATCAGAAGTTACTTGTTTTATTTTTAGACACTAAGGTACTGGGATTTTCTGCTCAAAACCTCTTATGTAAGAAACCCGCGCTCTCCTGCAGTCCCTGTGGTTGCCGCGGAAGCCGTTATGCTAGTACAGTGGCCCACCCTTTCGTCAGTTGTTTGCATCAAGAGTGGGCCAGTCGAAATCCTCCCTTCATATTTTTTGTTCTACTGAAAATAAGGGTTGGCCTTTGCTAATATTTGAAGCTGTGAGATAGAAACCTTGCGGAGTGCTAGGTGGCTACATAGAGAAAGCTGCTTTGTACAGAGAAGCAGAAAGTGAGAGATGGAATCCTGAAGGCCTTCAGATCAGTTCAGTCGCTCAGTCGTGTCCGACTCTTTGCGACCCCATGAATCGCAGCACGCCAGGCCTCCCTGTCCATCACCAACTCCCGGAGTTCACTGAGACTCATGTCCATCGAGTCAGTGATGCCATCCAGCCATCTCATCCTCTGTCGTCCCCTTCTCCTCTTGCCCCCAATCCCTCCCAGCATCAGAGTCTTTTCCAATGAGTCAACTCTTCGCATGAGGTGGCCAAAGTACTGGAGTTTCAGCTTTCACATCATTCCTTCCAAAGAAATCCCAGGGCTGATCTCCTTCAGAATGGACTGGTTGGATCTCCTTGCAGTCCAAGGGACTCTCAAGAGTCTTCTCCAATACCACAGTTCAAAAACATCAATTCTTCGGCTGCCTTGGAATCCACCAATTCTGATAGCCCTCCTTGCCTAGGCTTGTTCAGGTCTGGTCTCTCTCTCTTGTAACCACAGGAATCCCAGCTAATACAAAGAGAGGTTAACACCTGCAAGTAGGGAGTTTCAAATGACAGCATAAAAATCTGAAACCAGCTGAGTTTGGGGTCATTGTAATTGGAAGTTATATTAACTCTTACTGGTATGTGAGAAAGCTGCTGCTTTTTATATTTTATGTGCAGCTACTCTCCTCTTTCTGATGGCTTTTTGACTGAATCTCTTGGAGTTTCCTAGACCAACATTTAGATTATCAGAGAGGTTATATTTTGTCTTTTTCCTTTCCTGTATGCATATATACATATGTGTGTGTGTGTAATTTCTTTTTCGTCTCTTGGTCGGAATCTTTAGAGCAGTGTTATGTAATAGCAGTGATATTCATCATTCTTATCCTATTCCTCACTTCATGAAAAAAGATTTTAATGTCTTCATCTTGGGTATAGTTTTTATAGTTCATGTCTGTAAAATAGTCTTCATCATACTGAGAGGGTATTTTTTCTTGCGATCTGAGTTTAGTTTGAGTTTTTTTTCTTTTAATTAATTTTTTTGGTTGCACTAGGTCTTCGTTGCTGCACACAGACTTTCCCTAGTTGCGGTGAGCAGGGCTGCTCTTCGTCGCGGTGCTCCGGCTTCTCGTTGCGGTGGCTTCTCTTGTTACGGAGTGCAGGCTCTAGGTGTGCGGGCTCCGGAAGTTGTGGCTCTCGGATTCGGTAGTTGGGACTCTCAGCTCTGGAGCACTGGATCAGTAGTTGTGGCATACCGGCTTAGTTGCTCCCACACATGTGGAATCTCCCTGAACCAGGGCTTGAACCAAGATCCCCGGCATTGGCAGGCAGATTCTTTTATATACTGTGCCGCCGGGGAAGTTCCTAGTTTGAATTTTTAAAAATTTGAAATGGGATAGCACATTCTTTCAAATAATTTTTCAGTAATTATCAAGTTCATATTACTTTTCCTTAGAATATGGAATAAGTTAGTTACCTTATTTATTACGTTTGAATCGTCCTTACACTCTGTCATAATCCCTGCTGGTCTCAATGTCCATTGCTTTCCTGCAGTCCTGAATTTGATGTGATAACATAAGCAGCCCAGAGCCATGTCCTTGTTTGCATGGTTCTAACACGTATGCATTTTGTTTAACATTTGTGCCATGCAAAATGGAAATCACCAGTATTTTACTTAGTACATTTATACTCATATACTTTGTTTTTTGGTATAATATCTGTCAGAGTTGGATTAGGGAAAAAATGAAGAATGCTTCTTTTTTCTGTGCTCTGAAATTGTTTAAATACAAAAGAAAAGCTGAATTGACTCCATAATGCCATTTCTTTATGAGTGACATACATCTTTGGCAATCATTTCACTCAGATCTTTTATCTCTTATTGAACCAATTTTGGTAACTTATATTTTACTAGGGAATTGTTCAGGTTATTTATATTTTCAAATTAATATGAATAAAGTTTATCATATTCTTTGTTTTCAGTACTTATAGTCTTTCTCATTCCTGAAATTGTCTGTATGTATATTTCCTTTTCTTTCTCTTTCTTTCTGTCATATTTGCTAGGAGTTTGTAATAGTTTCATTTTTTATCTATCCCAGTTTATGTCTTTTCCAGTTCATTAATTTGTTTTATTTTTATTGATTCACTCTATTTTTGAATTTGATCTACTTTTTCTAGCCTTTTGTGTTGAATAATGTTCTCGTATTTTCAATAAAGTATCTAACAAAGTCATTTAAGGCTGTGATGTTTTTGGAATGTATTTGGTGACATCTCATACATTTTGATATCTAATGTTTTCAGTTTGGTTCATTTTTTTTTTTTTTTTTTTTACTTTACAGTATTGTATTGGTTTTGCCATACATCAACATGCATCCACCACGGGTGTACACGTGATGTATCCTGAACCCCCCTCCCACCTCCCTCCCCTCTGGGTCATCCCTCTGGGTCATTAATGTATAATTCTGTTTTTATTTTCTCTTTGACCCAAGGGCTCTTAGAAGAATGAAAGTTACCCGTATAGTGTCTACTTTTAAAACATTTTGTATTGAGACGATCTTTTGTCCTAGAATGTGTATTCAACCTAAATTGACAAAGAGCAGGGTCTGGTTTTATCTTTATGACTTCCTCTTGAAAGTAAAGCTTTCTTTCCAGCCAAGCTTCCTGCTCCTCCCACCATACCTAAGGAGCAGTCTTTAATTGTCAGTATAATCATTAAGTTTTTCATGTCTTTTGAGCAAATATTGATATTGAAACTCTGTGGAGCATTAAGTCAGAGATATTTCCAGACTTACTCAGATAAATTCAGGTAAAAAATCAAGGCAAAATCTTGCTGTACAAATTGGACATGTCAGTCATCCTTCTCTATAGAATGTTTCATACCAGCTGTGCCAAACAGTGCAGAGATCAAGGAAATTAATGTTGGAATGATTCAGTTTGATCAGTTTAATTCAGGCATGGTTCAGAGAGGATGGTTGGATTTTATTGAAGAGGAGGGAAGGAAATGATTTGCTAGAGAAGAGAGGAAAGGGCTTTCCAGAGACAAATAGTCAGTAACAAAAGCCAGTAATAAAATATATGTGTATATATACTTCTGTTGGATGTATATGTGTTCATTACTGTTTACAAACCCTTTCATGTCCACTACTTTAAGCATTACAGTAATTCTTTGAGAAGGTATAATTATTATTTCCTGTCTTGTTGCTTGAAACACTGATGTCTAAAGAGCCTAGTGTGGAACCTAGATCTCCCTAAGCATTACAATAATTCTTTGAAAAGGTATAATTATTATTTCCTGTCTTGTTGCTTGAAACACTGATATCTAAAGAGCCTAGTGTGGAACCTAGATCTCCAGTGTGAAGTTCACTGTTTTTTCCATTATTTCATGCTAAGAAGGCAGCCCTCTAGAGGGTTGTCCCCAGCACAGCCCCCAGGGAGGATCAGGAGAAGGAAGGAGGGGTCTGGCTACCTGGGTGTCCGCAAAACGTGTAACCTCAGTGTTTGTCTCATTTGAGATCCCTGCAGTGAAGTTGAACGAGTTGCTCGAGAACTTTTACGTCACCGTAAAGAAGAGTGACGGCTCAGACTTCTTGGCCACGTCACTGCACGCCATCCGCCGAGGCCTGGACCGCATCCTGAAGAACGCAGGGGTGGGCTTCTCCATCACCAGCAGCACCTTCAGCTCGTCCACCAAGAAACTCAAGGAGAAGCTGTGGGTGCTGAGTAAGGCAGGAATGTCAGGGGCCCGCTCTCGCAACATCGTCTACTTCTCCGTCTCAGACGAGGAGGAGATGTGGCAGGCAGGGTGTCTGGGGGATGACAGCCCTATCACGCTCCTGTCCACCGTGGTCAAGTACAACAGCCAGTACCTGAACATGAGGACGCTGCAGGAGCATGCCGACCTGATGTACGGCGACATTGAGCTGCTCACAGACCCGCAGAACCATTCCTACTTCGCCCGGACAGACAGCGTCAAGCGGGAGAGCCGGAGCGCTTCCACCCGTGTTTGCCACGGCAAGATCTACCACGAGCATTCCAGGGGCCACAAACAGTGTCCTTACTGCCTCCTCTACAAGTACATGTACGTCCACCGGCCACCCACCCAAATGGAGGCCAAGTCCCCTTTCTACCTTACAGCCAGGAAGGAGGCTGCAGACATGGGCAGGGTGTGGTACGAGGAGCAGAGGATGGGCCTGCGGTCTCTTCGGGGAGTTGTCCCGAACTTAGCCAAGAAGGTCAAGCTGGAAAACTGTGAGAACTTCACCTTCGTCTCATTCACTCAGGTGTCCAGGAGGCTCAGCTCCCACAGCTGCTGCCAGTGAGTCCCGGCCACTACCCCACTCATCCTGGTCAGGGGGCGCTCCGCCCTGCAGCCAAGGCTAGAGCTCCGAGGCGGCCGGGATGACCATGATTTCATGGTCAGGGTGTGGGACTTCCTGTTTCTTTGACTTCAGATTTGTTTTTTTAACTGAAAGTAGACAAGTGAAGATTTAGAATGTTTTATCCAGATGTGTGTCACCTCTGTTAAATTATAGAATCTAATACAATGTATAAATGACTACATACACAAGAGCAAAGAAGTTCATTTTATCTAGTGCCTTTTTAGCACAGATTTTCTCAAAAAAAGAAAAAAAAACTATTTCAGTAGTCATTAAAAAAATCCCAGTAGCCTAGTAGCTTTAGAATGTTTTGAAGACTCTAAACACTTTAATGAATTACAGTGAGGATCTAGGAAGAGAGAGGCAGACAGGTTAACTACTTCCAGGAGAAAACTTGTGCTTGGCACTCCTCTCTCTGTTTTGTTGGTGGATAACTTGATCCTGCAGAGCATGCAGCCTTGCTTGGTGGAAGGTCATGGAGCTCCACTCAGTCATGCTGATAGGAGAGCAGGGCTGCTCTCAGCCCTGGGAGGAACTTGAGCTCTGCATCAATGGAGACAGTTTTATGAAAAAAGATTAATACACCAAACAGTGCTTGTGAGAACATGATTTCCAGTGAACGAGGTGGTTCGAGGGAACTTCCTGCAGTGAGAGAAAGTGTCTTGGAAAAGTGATCTGTGATCAAAACGTGAAAAACCTCCTGAAGCAGAAGTGCCTACATTTTCTTTCTCAGTGTGCTGTGAAAGCTGTTTTCGTTTGAACACTGTTTAGAGGTTTTTTGTGTTTTTTTTTCATCTGTTCTTTGTGCCCTGCAGTTGTTCTGTCAGCATATAGCACTGGATCTGTAAAACAACTGAAAGTAATTTTCAGGCTTAACCAGGAAAAAAATCCAACAAAATAAGCTGCAAAGAAAAAAAATCCCCAAATGTGTTTTTATTAAAGAGTTTTGAAGTATATTTGTCAAAGTATGACTCTTTCAGCCACAAGAGATGTCATCATTTGAGGTTGGCACCAATGCTTGGGACACGATGATGTGCCAGCCTACCAGGTAAGCAAACCCAGCATCAAGGACATAGTGGTAAAAACCAGACCGGTGATAGGCTATTAACAGTGTGAACACATTTCACTCAGGTGGGATTTAATCTGACCATATGTTATTCACACATTAACAGAAAGTTATAATAACTGCTCTCAATTATAAATGAAAAAAGGAACCCAAAGAGTACTAATTGATGAAAATAACTTCTAGGGAATCTTCATTTTGTATCTGAGGAAAGACTGCCACAACCTCACACCATTTTGTTCCTGTGTGTGCTTTCTAACCCACAATTAAAATTCCAGTATACGTTCATTTTGCAGGAGTCCTAAAATTAGTCATATTTCTTTTTCAAAATTTTGTTTCAGTATTAATTGTTTTTAAAAAATCATTCACTGGCCCTTGAAATATGTAATACTTCCTTTACTGGAGAGGACTCAACCAATGCTGCCTTAAGGTTTCATGTTATTCCCTTTTTAGTTCCTGCAACACTTATTTTATTAGTTGATCTTTCCTGAATATAGATTAACTTTGGTATGTCTCCATCTGTCTGTAAATAACAAGTAATATGTAATAAGCAGTATTATAAGCTATTGACTACTGTTCTGTTGTGGTTTCCAATAGGGATTTTAGGGTTTTGATTAAAAAGAGACAGAACCTGAGATACAGTTTCCCTCACTTGCTGAACACCCAAAGGAAATTTCACTTGAAGAAAGCAAATGGTCATTTTTCTTGTCAGTACTGCTCTTAAATGGAAATATAACCTCTGTGAAACTGTTGGGCAGAGCCTGCAGCCTAATTAATAAGACTTCCATTTTTATTTTAAATAGATTCAAGAAAAAATTGCCATTAGGTGTCACTGGGATCTTTTCAGATTTTAACGTTTCCAAAAGTAGTAATATCTAATCCAGAGGCTATAATCTTTCTGTCGATAGTGGCTTTTCATCAGCTGAATAACAGTCTCTGCCTCAGCTTTGTCTCTTATCACCCATGTGGTGAACTTACAACCCTCAGAGTTCTGAAGGGGATGATTATGATTAGAGTCAGGAGGTAGAATCTCCAGTGATGCCTGGTGGAAGGAAAGAGTCATTATCTCATTGTCCGAACTGCCCTTCCCATTCCTCCTTGGGGAATGGGAGTGAGAAAGAGCACATTTATCAGGTGCTGCTCTGCGCCATCCACTGTGTATTTGTGTAGAGGTGTGTGTGTGTGCACACACACTTTAAGCTTATAGGTAGGAACCCCTAATAAACCCGCTAACCTGGCAAACACCTGTCCTGCTACACGGCTGTGTCCATGGTCAGACGATCTAAGGGGTCTGCGTAGCTAGCTCGCTAGCCTTCAAAGCTCAGGCCGTCGTTCTGTCTTTTCAGCCAGCTGTAAATCATACCTGCTGGGTTCTCGGGGATTTTCTCCTCTTGGCCTGATAAGCCAGCGGAAGGGAGAACCCCAAGAGAAGAAAGGGGAGGGTTATAAGTACTTTCTCCACTTAACTGGAGTTGTTTTTTTTTTTTTTTAATTCATAAATGGAATTGAGTAGGGGGAAT
Organism: Bubalus kerabau; assembly: GCF_029407905.1. NCBI lineage: Eukaryota > Metazoa > Chordata > Mammalia > Artiodactyla > Bovidae > Bubalus > Bubalus kerabau. The sequence continues at coordinate 171,721,623 of NC_073627.1, forward strand.
TGGCATGTTCACAGAGGCAGAAGTTGCCGTGGCTCCTGTCAGGAATGGTGGGGCTGAAGGTACTTCGGGAGGACCCAGCGAGTCCTGTGGGTGAGCTCTTGCCAGCAGTGTTTCTGCATCTGCTCTAAAGGGAGCCCTGCTTGCTTGGTACCTCCTCCCCAGAATCTCCCCAGTCTCCCCTGGGAAGTTTATTCTGCCAGAGACACTTGGGGCATCAGCTTGAAGGGTGTGATTCATTGAAATGTAAAGGCGTTAGCATAGCACTGGACACACAGTACTTACGCAATAAGTCTTCCCTATTTAGTTAGAGTCTTTGGGAAAAGCAATAATGATATTCAGCTAATCTGCTTTATACCACTTACTCCTTCCATGATGGAAAGTCTCCTTTAAACTGTTAAACTTGAAGAGGAAACCAAACCTTATAATCTGGTCACATTTATACCCAACACATCAAATTCTACCTCCTACACCTCAAAGCCTGGATACCTCAGATATAAGCAAAAACGATTAAAGAATTTCAGAGAAGCCCTGAGAGGCTTTGTGAGAAAGCTTTCCATTGTTTACTGTGTTTGCAAAGGGGAGTGTTACGGGAAAACCTAACCAAAGTTGTGAAAGGATTGGTCTCCTCAGTGATGTGGCATTTCCCAGCTTTCCTTGGGTTATGTGCTGTATTAACCTGCCCTGACTGATACATGGTGTTTGTAGACATGTGAAACTCTTGTTACTTTGATTTTTATCTCAATTCAGCCTTATTAAAACATCAAGCACTGTGCTTACTTCTATCAGCATGTTCATAGACAGCCGCGGAGAAAATCTAGACAAAATAGTCCTCCCGTAGAAGCGGAAGCCTCTGGCTATACAGGAAGGATGGCCAGATTGGTAGCGCCTTCTCTCCTCGGGTGGTCAGTGCTGGTCTCCGTTTCCTCAGCTGTGCGGTGAGATGGTTGGAATTGATCATCTCCAGAGTGGTCAGTGTTAACATCTCTGCAGTTCCTTAAGGCCATCTAGTCAGGAAGTGGCAAAACCAGGAGGCAGAATTCCTAATTCCTCAAGATCGTACACTCAGTCTCCTCGATGAGTGCTGCTCAGTATATTGGAATGCTTTCTTTAGGAATAATAATTTTCTTCAAGTTTCACAACTCCTTAAAATTAATATTTTGTTATCTCTGGAGGCAGCAGAATGTTGATTATTTTTCTTAGATTAGGCTAACACCTAATGACCATTGGTAATTATCATGTATTGTTACCACTTAAAATGTTTAAGTATTATGCTTATCAGATAATACATCCCTTTGTTGCTTTTATTGAAATCTGGATTGCTCACCATTTTTGAGCTAGTAACCAGTTACCTTTAGCCATCCAGGAATACAAACAATGAAGACCTCAAAGAAGAGTTACCTCATTTCCTCTAAGAAGCTCCAGTTTAGTCTAAGTTAAGGCCCATACATACTGAGTAACTGTTAACCAACAGCCCTGAGCCGAAGAATACATTAAAAGTTTCAAATTCATGTATATCTTTAAATGCTTTTACTTTGGGGGTGATCTTTTAATGATGCTGTATTTTAAGAGAAAGCAAACTTGTTTAGGCAGAGTTCTTAGGTAGGAATCTTTGTTGTATTTTCCCATATAAATTATTATCTGAGCAAAACACGAGGGGGAGACTGGTTATGACCTAAAGCCGAACTCCCTTTCTAAGAGAAGAGGCGGCTTTGGGGAGATGAGAACTAGTTTATCTGGAAATTGCTCTGTTCTGTACCCATGTATCCTGACATCAGGGGGTTTCCTAAAACTCCTCTGGGGGAGGTCTCCTGTCCTGGCCAAGTTCACCAATTATGATGATGATGGTTTTGAGCACTTCTAGTTCTTTACAGCCCAAGAAATCCAGAGAAGTTCCTTATGTTTTCATTGTTGATCAGAATCAGATTTTTATGCTCAATTAAAATACTTTATTATTTATCTAATGTGGCTCATTTGGAAGTTAATAATTTCAGGAAATAGTTATTAAGACCCAGAAAAAGATCACTGAATTATATGTAGATGCATATTGCTTCCATTAATATTAAAAGCAATTAGGTAGATCCCTCCCTGACATTGAGATGAGAATGGGCTCCTAAATACTTTATGGTTAGTATAACAGATTTGATTAATTTACATTTAGCCATAGTTATTGTTACTGATTTACCCCAATAAGTTTCTGAAAGATTCAGATTTGACTATGGTAAGTGCTTCTCATGGCTGCCTTGTATTCTCATTTAATTCTCACAACAGCTCTGCAAGCTAGGTCTAATTATTCCCATTAACTGAGAAACCAAGGCTCAGAGAAGTTAAATAAATCTCCCTAAGTCTCACAGAGTTAATAAATTGGAAAACTTAAGTTTGAGCCCAAGTCTTCTCACTCCAAATGTGCTCAAGGCATTGATGGTCCAGTGGTTAAGACTCCATGCTCCCAGAGCAGGAGACATGGACTCCGACCCCAATCCCTGGTCAGGAACTAAGATCTCACATGGGTAGCTAAAAAAAAAACAAACAAAAACCCCAAACCTAAACTACCTTCTTCAGGCCCAAAGAGGTCAATTTATCACAGAGCTTTTTTTTTTTTTTTTTTTTTTAATGTTTATTTTTTGGCCACACTGTCCAGTATGTGGGATGTAAGTTTCCCAACCAGGGATCAACCTATGCCCCCTGGAATGGAAGCCCGAGTCTTAAGCACTGAACCACCAGTGAACTAACTCCCTGTCACAGAGCTTTTGAAAAATTAAACAGTTTCTGCTTGTTTGGGAAATATTTTCTTTCTCAAACCATATTGTGTCATACCTTGTATGTGCTTTCTTACTAATTCAATATTTTTTATAATTCAATAATTCCTGGAAAGCCTGATTATTTTCTATGAATGAGTATGACATTGTCTGCCTATCGAGAACCTTCTGTGTTTATCCAGTAAATTACTTGTATTATCTTTTGTCCACGTTAAAGGGAGATGATCATGCCAGTTTAGTCTAATAAAAGTCAAGTCGTTTACAAAGTGTACCTGTTTTGACATGGGTATTACTGCTGAAATGTAAAGGACCTCCTAACCTACGTCACAATTACATGCTCAGGGTTTTTACTTTTGCTTTTTAATTTTGACATCAGAGAATTTTTACAATCTTTAGGCTAAAGCATGCTTATAGCAAAATATACTTATTTAGTCATTTGTTTTCTGTTCTTTCCTTTAGAGTACATGTTTTTCTGTTTTGAGACTTAAAAAAACAAAAGGCTCTGGTTGTTTTGGTTGTTAACTCTGAGATAGCCTAGTCAAATCCCCCTATTTTACCATTAAGAAATGGAAACCCAGAGATACCAAAGAGCCCATCCAAGGTCAGCAAGACAATAAGTAGTGGAGTGAAGACTAGAAAATTAATCCAGAATCTTCCTTTTATACCATAGCTGGGAAGATTTGGATTTTTTTTTTAATTCATTAATGGGACTGCGTCTGGCAGAACATCTGGCTAGCAGAAGCCTCTGGTGAGTTCCAGCCTTCCCAGAAAAACACTCATAAAGACCCAGAAGAAGGCTGCTTCTCAATTCTCGAATCTAGGAGAAATCTTACAATTTACAAGGCATCTGGAGGCGGACTGAGAAAAAACGTTGCAGGTTGTAGCTCACTGCTTTCTTTTGTTTTGACTCATGAAACAGAGGTTCTGTGAAACAGAAAATCTGAAAGGTATTTAATACTTGTTCTCATTAACCATGTTTGTCTCCTTACTCAAAGCCCTGGCGCTAGAGAAGTAACTGGCTTATCTTTTCTCTTAACCAGATTCTCTATCCCACCCTCTCTTCCATCTCCCCACCCACCTCTTCATTCAGTCCAACTCCAAGTCCTAGGGCTAACACGTGAGCAGAAAGCAGAGAGGGTCTATCAGTGGCATCATGCATTTTGAGAAAAACACAAAAACAGTAGATAAGCAAGTAGCAGAATATGCAAATATTGGGATTTTTCACTTACAGTGTAGGATTAGAGATCCAGAAAACCAAGCAATAAAAAGGAAGAGGATGCCACTTCAGTAGAAAAGTGTGAAAGTAGAAATTGGGCTTGGAAATATGCACATCTGTTTACCCTCAACCTGTACATCCAAACGAAGGGATTTGACAAACACTTAAGTGGACAGATAACATAACCAAAGGCAAATACGGAGTTTGAGGGATAAGGACAGCATTTAAGTATGAGAATAGAGAAAAAAATGGGGCATTAAAAAAAAATACGACTGAACCAAGGAAAATGAATAGCTTCCAGAACACTTGAAAGTGATCTACTGCAGGGAACAAAATCTTAGAATTCTCTGTGTCATATTTGAAGGAACTGAAGAATCACTTCTGTGCGGCAGTAATATGGTACCTTAAGATGGGGATGGACTAAGCAAGAAAGACAGTGGAATACAATGAAAAAGACCAGAAAGAAGGATTACAAGGGAGCTAAAAACACAGTAACAGATTAAAATCCACATTGGAAATAGAAAATAATACTGATGCTTAAAAAAAAAAAACTAAACGTGAAGGACAAACTTGATATTTTCTTCCTAATGTTCTTTCAAAAGAAACAGGAGAAGAAAATATGGGAAAGATAATGGATTCAAAAAACAGAACATTAGCTAAATACTACTGACATTTGCTTTCCTGATGGAAAGACCAGATTGACCAAAAAAATCATTAGACTATAAAAATGAAACCTTCCCTGAACGAAATGAAAATCTGTATGTTTAGATTGAAAGGTCTCACTGCATTCCAGGCCAAAAGTGAAATTTGTTCCTAATCACCTCCTGGCAAAATTTTAAACTACCAGGGAGAGGGAATGAAAAATCCTGCAGCCTTTCATTCAGTCAGACTCGACTTCTCTGTTGCACCAAGTGCCAGGAAACAACAGGGAATTCTGAGGGGGAAAGTGACCTTGGGATATGATAACATTTATGTGTTGTACACATTTTATGTGTAAAGATAAGGGACATATTCTTACGACATTCAAGAAAGAAACCATATATGTACTATTCTTATAAAGATATACTGCAACCTACAAAGCTTGGTTAAAATTTTTTTTTTTTTTTTTTTACTGAATATGATTTCAAGGGACTCAGCAGTATCAGATCATTACCGACTAGAAGAAAGATATGTTTGCTTTTAAATAGATAATATGGCCAGAAGCCACATATCCCAAAATGCCCAAAGTCCTCACTCACTAAATGGACTGAACTAATAGAAGAAAATGAAAAACAGTTGCCACCTCACAGCATCATATTTCTTCATTTTTTAATTACTGAAGTAATACTTGATCCCAAATAGTTCAGTTGGTAAAGAATCTGCTGCCTGCAATGCAGGAGACCCTGGTTCGATTCCTGGGTCAGGAATATCCTTTGGCGAAAGGGATAGGCTACCCACTCCAGTGTTCCTGGGCTTCCCTTGTGGTTCAGCTGGTAAAGAATCTGCCTGAAATGCAGAAGATCTGGGTTCAGTCCTTGGGTTGGGAAGATCCCCTGGAGAAGGGAAAGGCTACCCACTCCAGTGTTCTGGCATGGAGAATTCCACGGACTCTATCAGTCCATGGGGTCACAGAGTCTGACACAGCTGAGCAACTTTCATAGTATAAATAGAAAATTTAGATATCTTTTTACAAGTATAGTTGCTCTATTTTCCTCACTACCATTTAAAACACTATCTTGATGGTCCCTTGCTTCCATATGAGAACAGGGAGGGGGTTCCCACATTTGTCTTGGGGTCTGAGAGCCCAGACCAGAGCTTGTGGAGGCCGTCTTGTGTGCTTCTCCACTATTCCCAAACTCAGAACTAACAGCAGGTGCAAAAGTAGAAAATTACAGAAGATAAATGTGTGTTGTAACAAGAGACCAGGAGAAATGAAACTTGTTTTACAAGAGTACAAATGCCAGAAAAGTTCAGTTTCAACAACAGGAAACTGGCCAGAGGCATTTGAGGGGCTTTCCTCAGCTGTAATTGAAGTTTTACATAATTGTGTTTAAATTCAGACAGTAAGAGAATAAAAGTAGTAAAAACAAAAACAAAAGAGCTCACTAAGTTCTCTGTACTTCCTCTGTACTAAGCTCACTGTACTTCCAGGGTGTACAGTGTCAATGTTAGAACTTAAACCTGGGTTGCTTCGTTTTGGTTTTCATTTGGCTGCACTGGACAGACTTGAAAACACCCAGTAATACTGAGTATCGTTGACCTTGCTCAGGTCCTTCCTGGTGGTATGAAGGTTTTGTCTGTGCCCCCAAGTGGTCATGACAATTGAAACTGGAATTTACATTTTAAACAACCTTAGCACGTTTGCTTTAAATTTAGCGATAGAAAAGTGAGTGGGTTGCTTTGCGTTTGTTTAATTTTTCTTCTGAAGCACAGCAAAACCTCTTCCAGATGGAAGGAGTCTCTTATGTTTAAATTCCAAGTGTAACCTTTTGCAGGGTCTCCTCTTGCTTGGCTGTAACTGACAAAAGTCTGTTCACTTTAACTACTTGGACAAGAAACACAATGCTTTTATTTAAAATGGTAATGCTTTCTCTGTAGTTGTATGTTCCAAAAGATAGCAACAAAACTGTGTCCTGATGTTTTCGTTGTCTTGGATCTTTTTTTTAATGTAGAGAGGCTGTCCATAATTTCTTAACACTGGGAACATCATTCTGAATGACAGAGGAAATGGTCAGTACCTTGAATTATTTTATTGTATCATTTTCAACTTTTTCTTTCTTCCTCCAGTGTGGCCTGCACATTTACTCCTATTTTTGTGCACATGTGATCTCCTGAGTGGGAAAGCCTGCATAACCTTGATTTTCTGTCATAAGAGTGTCAGGGTTTCTTGTTCATTTAGCCCAGCCCTCTCATTGATAGTCTAGTGGAGTCTTAACAGTTTGCAAGGTTCTGGTTTTTTTTTTTAAGCTGTTGGTGTATTGTTCGGTTTGGTTTATGTACATGCAGCTTGACTGTTTAACCCAGATTTTTAAAAATAAAATGTTAATGTATATTTTATGTCTGTTTTATTAAAATAACTGAGTCATTTTAACTTAATCAGCAGTATGTATGGTTTCTGGATTTTTTTATTTTAGTATCATGTTTCTGGAAATATGTTTTCCTTTGTATTTTGCAAAATGTTAGGATATTTTGAGCTGCTCTATACCTGTATTCTGTGTCTCCTGGCTATTGCTCTGGGTGAAATAGTTCTGACTGACTCTCCCTCTGGTTCTTTGACTTGAGTTTCTTCACTAGGCGGGCTGAGAGCCCATTTGGAAAACTCTCAAATCCTTAAGTATTTTTCAGAAACTTGTTTCTTAGGAATGATCTTAACTGTTGTATATATAGAGAGCAATAAATTTCAGTGACTGTATATTGACCATTGTATATATGTCTCTAATGTTTTTCTGCTCTTTAAATTAGTATTTATGACTTTGTTGTTGTTCAGTCACTAAGTTGTGTCCGACTCTGCGACCCCATGGATTGCAGCATGCCCAGGCTTCCTTGTCCTTCACTATCTCTCCAAGTTTACTCAAACTCATGTCCATTGAGTCGGTGATGCCATCCAACCATCTCATCCTCTCTTGCCCCCTTCTCCTGCCCTCAGTCTTTCCCAGCATCAGGGTCTTTTCCAGTGAGTTGGCTCTTTGCATCAGGTGGCATTTATGGTTTTAAGGGAGTGCATTTAATCCTAAAGCCTTTTAAAGTTGAAATTTACTGCTCTCTAGATATACAAGAGTTAAAATCATTCCTAAGAAATAAGTTTCTGAAAAATACTTAAGGATAAGTATAATGTGGTAATAGTGAAAAGATGAGACGTTTCCTTCACAATTATTGACCCTAAAGGCAAATTTCATCTCTGCTCATTGTTTTGCTTATAATTTTTAAAAAGACTCCTGAACCAGTTAAAAAATTTGATGAGCGCTATAGGTCATCTTCTGCAGAATATCCATATTTGCATGCAACATACACATATAAACCCACATTTAAAAACTCTGCGCTAGATTTCTAAAAGTTATCTTTTTGAGATTTATGCTAAAATAGTTAAGAATCTGTTTCAAAATAATCCAGAGGGATAGAGAAGGTGGAGGTGCAGATAGTACATTAACTGGCCTCAGAGTAGATCATTATGAAAGCAGATCATTGGGTACAGGAGAATTCATTATACTCTTCTGGGTTTTTGTAGATATTTGAAATTTTCTCTAAGGCAGAGTTTAAAACAAACACACAAAAAATTCTTTTAATAGAGATTCCCCAACCCTCCTCACCAATCGTAGAGATTCACAGAATTTTCAAGCTGAAAAGAAAGACCTAAGGAAAGACGAGAGAAACGATGCTGATAAGAAAGGTACAGGAGAATTCATTATACTCTTCTGGGTTTTTGTAGATATTTGAAATTTTCTCTAAGGCAGAGTTTAAAACAAACACACAAAAAATTCTTTTAATAGAGATTCCCTAACCCTCCTCACCAATCATAGAGATTCACAGAATTTTCAAGCTGAAAAGAAGGACCTAAGGAAAGACGAGAGAAACGATGCTGATAAGAAAGATCCTCTAGATAATACCTGAGGGAAATTTTCAGGCAAGAATGCTGAGTTGCAGCACTAAGGGCAAAAACAAGTGAAATTTCTACCAGATGGGAACACATTTTTGTCTCTCCATTTAATATAGAGAGATCTGGGGAACTCATGATTCCCGTGGTCTTAGGTATGACATGGAGATAGGTACAACATGTCTCTAACGATGGAGATGGGATCCACCACACTGAAGGTACTGTGAAGATGGCCACCCTGAGCTGGGGTCCCAAGGGCCTGGGGTAGCACATGGCTTTCTAGGCCTTGAGGACAAATACTCCTCATGGTGTTGCTCTGGAAACTACATGCTACCAAAATCTTGGAAGAATAGAGAACCTACAGACAAGGACCAGCAAGGGTGCAAGTGTAGGGTAGACAGACATAGAGGTGTCCGTGGCCTGGTGCCGCCCACTCTCCCTTGGGTGTCAAGACAGTATTTCTCGGTGCCTGAGGGTCTCTCTCATGACCAGTGCCTTTTGGCTTGTTTCAGTCTGTTCCGTCTCCTCTTTCTTGCTCTCCCAGATTAGAACCTGGAGCCCCAGCGGGTGTGCAGCCTGTCTACCTTCCCCAGCACATTTCCTTTTCCGTTTCTGCTCGGTTTCCATTTTATTTCCTGCTCTGCTTAGGACCGTTTTCACTACCATTTTTTGCTGGGAACACACCAGGGACAGACACGAAAGACATTAAACAAGATCTATTTCAGCAATAAACAAGCTTCTTGTATTTCTCATGGGATCCCAAAGAAATAAGGATGAGAAATAAAAAATTCCTGCCGGAGTATTTACAATGTACTCAGCTGTTGAAATGTTCCAAATACAATCAAGGAAGTAATTTAGCACATTTCTAATACACTTAAGTATGGTAATAATGTGTAAGAGTTTGGTCACATTTAAAGAACCCCGTGAATCTTTCAGGACATTATTACAGAATCTAACGCCCACCAATAGCAAATAACATTTTCGACAGTTAATAGTTAATACTGTATTTGTGGTTTGCTGTTGTCGGTCCCTAGGATAATGGCCCAGAATTGAAAGGATGTAATTGAGTCTTCCCCTAGGCAGGGGACAGCATGATCTGCATGGCTCCTTTTGTTCTATAGTCTCAGGATATGTGCAGACTATGCACAGTCCTCTGTCATGCATTTCTCCCTTAGTATAACAACCCAGACAGGGCACTGTTGCCCAAGTGTCAGTCATTCATGTCCCTCCTCCACAATTCTGTGATAGCTGTCCTGTTATTTACTATTTTTTTTTAAATGATCCATTTTTTTTTAAACTTGAATTTATTTTAAAGCTAGAAATAAGTACTTCTTCAAAAATCGGAGTTCCTGGAGTCAGACCTCTCAGGTTCAGATTCCAAGTCTGCCTCTTACTAGTTCTGTGATCACGGGCAAGGTATTTGACCTCTCTGCCTCCATTTCTTCATCTTTAAAATGGATATAACAATATCTACCTTGTAGGCTTGTGGTGAGGATTAAATAAGGATTTTAGCATATATAAAGCACTTAGTCCAATGACCAGTACCTAGCAACTGTCAACAAATAATAACCATTAGCTATGGTTGTTTATGGGCTTCCCAGATGGCACTAATGACAGAACCTGCCTGCCAGTGCAGGAGATGTGAGAGAGAATGGGTTCGATCGCCGGGTTGGGAAGATCCCCTGGAGGAGGGCTTGGCAGTCCACTCTAGTATTCTTGCCTGGAGAATCCCATGGACAGAGGATCCTGGTGGGCTCCAGTCAATAGGGTCATAAAGAGTTGGACACGACTGAAGCGACTTAGCAGACACGCATGCCTGGTTATTTATATTGCCACATAATTGCTGTATTACTTGCAGTACATTGAGATAAAAATACGTAACTACTGAAGTTAAAAATGTTCACCCATATACACCCCAAGAATCCTCTGTAGCATAACACAATAACCACCCTGTGGGAAGCAGCTTGGCCACCATTCTCCTTGGCTTCCACGACTTAAGGCCTCACTGTCTCCCGGTTTTTTCCCTGCGTCTCTAGATTCTTTCTCAGGCACCTCATCCGTTGACTCTCGTTCATACTGACTCAGGTTTATACACTTGGTCAGGGTGATTTCACCCACTCCCAGGGCCTGAGCATAAGCAGACCTACGTTATCGAAACCTTTCTCAACTGGGGCTCTTCATCCGAACCACAGAACGCAGAACTCGACTCAACTGCCTGTTCGCTCAGTTCTCCCGGGGAGAGCTAGTTCCTTTCTAGATCAGGGGAGAGATGTTCCTTCCTTCCAGATGGTGGAGGCCTTAGCGCTTACCGCTGTAGTGGAAGCCCAGCTGAGAAAGGCTCCCCAGCCCCCGGGCCCACCGGCATGTCTCCCTAAGGAAACGGCACCCATGTCCACCGTGCTGCCTGAGGCAGAAGCCTGGCAGTTATTCTCCGACCTCCGTCTTCCCTCCTCCCCGTCCTCTGCCATCCTCCATTGTGTTTCCGTCTCTGGATAATCCCACTCACCTGAGTGTTAGTGTGAGTTGCTCAGTCATGTCAGATTCTGTGACCCCAAGGACTGTAGCCCGTCAGGCTCCTCTGCCCATGGGATTTTCCAGGCAAGAATATTGGATTGGATTGCCAGTTTCTTCTCCAGACGATTTTCCCAACCCAGGGATCAAACCCGGGTCTCCCGCATTGCAGGCAGATTCTTTACCCTCTGGGCTACAGGGAATAATTCTTAAATTTCTTCCCTTCCCATTCTCCTTTCTGCCACCAGCTTGGTCAGCCCATACCATTTGCCCCAGGATGACATATATCAACCTCAGTGGTTTTCGTGCCTCCACGATTCTATCCTCCACTGCTCCTTTGGAAAATCTCAGTACTTGCACATTTTATTACGTCATTTTCCCACCCATGGCTCTCCAAAGCCCTTATGATAAAGCTCCGTATCCTCCATGTGGATGCCGGCTCGTGCTGTTACCCCATTCTCTCCTCTGTGCATGGGGCCAGCGCCTCCTTCACCTCTGCCTGGCATACCCTCTCCTTCCACCCACTCCTCTACCTTCACCCCTTTCTTTTGTGAAAGTCTTGATCTTCAGTTTTCGTCCAGCATGCTGGACACGTGAACTCCTCCTCTAAGGAGCAGCCGATGTTCTTGGGTTTGCAGCCTCGAGAGTTAGCAACATTGAACTGGACCTACTAGCTGGTCACTGTTGCCCTGCAAGGCCACTCCCATCCCCAAGTAGCCAGGTGTGTTCAAAGGGAGCAGCTGAGCCTTTGCCCCACGAATTGGCTAACCTGGGAGAGCAGGCAAGGGGCTGTGCTTCAGCTGTGGCTGCTCAGAGCCTGTCTTCTCACTGTTGGATGTTTTCCTAAGAGAACTTGAATTAATAGCTCAGTAATGAATAATGAGGGGCTGGCACACACTCCTGTTTTCTTAACAGAATTATGGCTGCCAGATTCACTGTGTTTGCTACAATATTGCAAGGCTTGGAATCTCCTGGGAGACTCCCAGTAGTTATAACATCTGTGGCATGGAGATGGTTTCCAAAAGATTGCACTGAAAAATCATCCAAAAATGTACAGCTATGTTCCTTTTGACCAAAGGGTTTTAACCGGCACCCATGGCTGGGCTTCAAGGAGTCTAGGAACCCCCTAAGATTATAGGCGTAATTTGAATGTCTGTGTGTACATTTGCTTGGGGAGAGGGTCCATGCTGGGGACCAAGATGCCAGTTTTCTCTTTGGATGATTAGACTTATTTCATTTATTCATTAAAATGAACACTTGTTATAATTTGCCAGGCACTATTCTAAGCACAGCTTCCCCGGTGGCTCAGCGGTAAAGAATCTGCCTGTGATGCAGGAGATGTGGGTTGAATCCCTGGATTGGGACAACCCCTTGGAGGAGGGCACAGCAACCCACTCCAGTATTCTTGCCTGAAGAATCCCATGGACAGAGGAGCCTGGCGGGCTACAGTCCATAGGGTTACAAAAAGTAGGACACGACAGAAGTGCCTGAGTATGCACGCATCCTAAGCACTGGGGGCATATATCAGTAAAACACATACACGGAAAAGTATCTGCACTTACAGCCCTTATATTCTAGTGGGAGAAGGCAGATAATTAAAAAGTTAATTACATTCTATATTAGAGGGTGCCAAGCATCACAGAGAAAAAGTAAGCAAGGTTGTTTTGAGATAGATGAAGTTTTGAATGCAGTGGTCCGAGAAGGCATTATTGAAAAGATAACATTAAGTAAAGACTTTAGACCTCTGAGAGAGCAAGCTACATGGATAACAGCATGGGTAAAGGGAAGAAGAGCGTGCCAAGCAGAGGGATCAGCAGTGAACACCTGGGGGATATCCCAATCTCTTCAAAGTTACTTTCACTTGACATTAAGGCAGACAGCAGGGTCTGAGAAAATATCACCACCTCCCGGCAGAGTGGAACCGCTGAGCATCTCCTGTGAAACCATTTTCTGTTGGATGGACCAGGCTAGTTTGTCTAACCAGAGCGGCAGAGAATATCACTCTGGACCAGGGGCCAACATTCATTATCAGTCAAACCTATTAGTTCTAACACGAGTTAGAAGAACTAAACTGTTAGTTTTCACGAGGTGAAAGCACATATAACTTTTGGCTCAAATTTCCAATCGTCATTTTGGTCGCTGGCCATTTTCAGGAGATCAACAGCCTCTCAGTAGAAAAGCTTACTAACTGTAAGGGAGAAAGAGAGTATATTAAGATTCAAAGGGGAGAAAATTTTAACTTTGATTGCCTGTTTTCAGCTAAATTCTCTTTGTTCCAACAAATAGACTCATTTGACAACATTTTGTAGATTTGTAATCCATTATAAAGATTTTGGCTTTACTTTAGTGAGATGGAAACTTATTAAAGACAGGATCTTACATTAAAATTATGGTAAAATATACATAAAATTTACCATCTTAACCATTTTTAAATGTTACAGTTTAGTGGCATTAAGTACATTCACATTATTATGTAACCATCACAACTATCCGTTTCCAAAATTTTTTCACCACCCAGTAGTGTAACTCAGTACCCATTAAACAATAACTCATTTCCCCCTTCTCCCAGCTCCTGGGTAACCACCATTCTACTTTCTGTTTCTGGTGAATTTGACTGTTCTGGCACCTCATGCAAGTGGACTCATACAATATTTGTCCTTCTGTGTCTGGCTTATTTCAGTTAGCATATGGCTTTAGGGTTCATCTACGTTGTGGTATGTATCAGAATTTCATTCCTTCTTAAGGCTGAATATCCTGTCGTATGTATATACCATACTTTGTTCCTTCATCCGATGATGGCCATTTGGGTTATTTCCGCCTTTGGCTCTTGGGAATAATGCTGCTATGAACGTGGGTGCACACATGCCTGTTTGAGTCCCTGCTTTCAGATCTTCTGAAGTGGAATCACTGGATCACATGATAAGTCTATGTTGAATTTTTGAGGAGCCATGCTCCTGGTTTCCACAACAGGCGCACCGTTTACCCCCCACGACACTGCACCAGCGTCGCCACGCTCTCACCGTCACTTGTTTTCTGGGTTTGGTTTTGTTTTTGTTTTTGTTTTACAACAGCCGTCCTGGGTCTGAAGTGGTCTTGTTGTGGTTTTTTATTTGCATTTCCCTAATGATTAGAGATGCTGATCATCTTTTCAGAGGCCTTACTTAACATTTTTAAAGTATCAAATTGGCCAAATAGTTCATTCAGGTTTTTCCATAACATCTTATGGAAGAATCCAAAGGAACTCTTTGGCCAGCTGAATATCACTCTGGCTGCTGTGTTGAAATTCTCAACTGTGAGGTGAGATGAAGGCCAATTAGAGGGGCTTCCCAGGTGATTCTAGGTAAAGAACCCGCCTGCCAATGCAGGAGATGAAAGAGACACAGGTTCAATCCCTGGGTCTGGAAGATCCCCTGGAGAAGGGAATGACAACCCACTCCAATATTCTAGCCCGGATGGACAGAGGAGCCTGGTGGGGTACAGTCTATACAGTCGCAGAGTCAGACACGACTGAAGCGACTTAGCATGCATACACACAGTAGTCTAGATAGATGATGTTGGTGGCTTGGAACAAGATGATAGCAGTGGAACTTGGGAAGGAAGAGGGATAAGGTAAGGTAAGGAGGTATGGCCCATCCAGATAAGGAGGATGGCCCAAGTGGCGACTGGAGAAGGGGGACGGCAGTCTCTAGAACCCAGGATGTCCTCTGGAACCCTGGGAGACTAGGGTATTAGTTCACACCAAAGTGTTTGCCTGTATCTGCAGGACAGTAGCAGGGATAACACGGGGAGGAGACAATCTGGAGTAGGACACAGGACCTGAAGGAAGGTAAGGGAGCGCCTAGGCAGGATCCTTGGCAATGGCGGTACTGGTGTCTTTAAGGGGAGGAGGGGGCACGCATTTTTAAGAAGTGCATTTTGAAAGAAAATAAATATTCTAAAGTGGCAATGGTCAGTGAGCCAGACACTAGGTGAACCTGCAGCCGGGATGCAAACCCCTGATCTGCCCCCCTGAGAGACACCAGAGACCTGTGGACCTTGAGAGGAAGGCAAGAACTAGGAAGAGCTCACACCTGTAGATGTATTTTGGTGATTGAACCAAAGGAATTCCAGAGATCACAGCAGGGTATCATCAGGAAAGGACACGTCGTTGTGGGAGGGTTGGGGGCCATGGGTGCATGGCCAGAGGCTGAACCGCAAGGAAGGGAAGCCCTGGCAGCTCACTCTGGTGTTGACTGAGAGCGGAAGGCCAGCAATGGGGGCAGCACCTGAGGCGAGGTGGGAGGAGTTCTGCTTTCTCACCCCCTAGCTGTGTGCCTAAAAGGTCATTTAGCAACATCATACATCCTGTGTTTCAGTTCAGTTCAGTTGCTCAGTCATGTCCGACTCTTTGCAACCCCATGGACTGCAGCACGCCAGGCCTCCCTGTCTGTCACCAACTCCCAGAGCCTATTCAAACTCATGTCCATTGAGTCGGTGATGCCATCCAACCATCTCATCCTCTGTCGTCCCCTTCTCCTCCTGCCCTCAATCTTTCCCAGCATCAGGGTCTTTTCCAATGAGTCAGCTCTTCGCATCAGGTGGCCAAAGTACTGGAGTTTCAGCTTTAGCATCAGTCCTTCCAATGAACACCCAGGAATGATCTCCTGTAGGATGGACTGGTTGGATCTCCTTGGAGTCCAAGGGACTCTCAAGAGTCTTCTCCAACACCACAGTTCAAAAGCATCAATTCTTCAGCACTCAGCTTTCTTTATAGTCTAACTCTCACATCCATACATGACTACTGGAAAAACCATAGCTTTGACTAGACAGACCTTTGTTGGGAAAGTAATGTCTTTGTTTTTTAATATGCTGTCTAGGTTGCTCATAGCTTTTCTTCCAAGGGGCAAGTGTCTTTTAATTTCATGGCTGCAGTCACCATCTGCAGTGATTTTGGAGCCCCAAAAAATAAAGTGTGTCACTGTGTCCACTCTTTCCCCATCTATGCCATGAAGTGATGGGACCGGATGCCATGATCTTAGTTTTCTGAATGTTGAGTTTTAAGCCAACTTTTTCACTCTCCTCTTTCATCAAGAGGCTCTTTAGTTCTTCTTTGCTTTCTGCCATAAGGTGGTGTCATCTGCATATCTGAGGTTATTGATACTTTTCCTGGCAATCTTGATTCCAAATTGTGCTTCATGAAGTCCAGCGTTTCTCATGATGTACTCTGTATATAAGTTAAATAAGCAGGTGACAATATACAGCCTTGATGTACTCCTTTCCTGACTTGGAACCCGTCTGTTGTTCCACGTCCAGTTCTAACTGTTGCTTCTTGACCTGCATACAGATTTCTCAGGAGGCAGGTCAGGTGGTCTGATATTCCCATCTCTTGAAGAATTTTCCACATCTTGTGTTTAGATAGCTACTTTAATCTAGCTTAAACAATAATGAGAGCTTATTACCCCCATACATACCCTTCCAAAGAGGAAGGGCAGCACTTTAGGAACTGACTCAGCTGTGCAGTTACGTCCTCAAGGACCCAGTTTCTTTATATTTCTCTGTTGCACCTTTTATGGTGGTGGCCTCATTCTAAGACTGGTTTCACCTCATGGTCACATGGTGGCTGCCAAGAATACTCAGGAAAAAAATGCATTATTTCCTTCTAGACATGGACTGGAAGAAGCACAAGCTGGAATCAAGATTGCCGGGAGAAATATCAATAACCTCACATATGCAGATGACACCACCCTTATGGCAGAAAGTGAAGAGGAACTCAAAAGCTTCTTGATGAAAGTGAAAGTGGAGAGTGAAAAAGTTGGCCTAAAGCTCAACATTCAGAAAATGAAGATCATGGCATCCGGTCCCATCACTTCATGGGAAATAGATGGGGAAACAGTAGAAACAGTGTCAGACTTTTTTTGGGGGGGGGCTCCAAAATCACTGCAGATGGTGACTGCAGCCATGAAATTAAAAGACGCTTACTCCTTGGAAGGAAAGTTATGACCAACCTAGATAGCATATTCAAAAGCAGAGACATTACTTTGCCAACAAAGGTTCGTCTAGTCAAGGCTATGGTTTTTCCTGTGGTCATGTATGGATGTGAGAGTTGGACTGTGAAGAAGGCTGAGCGCCCAAGAATTGATGCTTTTGAACTGTGGTGTTGGGGAAGACTCTTGAGAGTACCTTGGACTGCAAGGAGATCCAACAAGTCCATTCTGAAGGAGATCAGCCCTGGGTGTTCTTTGGAAGGAATGATGCTAAAGCTGAAACTCCAGTACTTTGGCCACCTCATGCGAAGAGTTGACTCATTGGAAAAGACTCTGATGCTGGGAGGGATTGGGGGCAGGAGGAGAAGGGGACAACAGAGGATGAGATGGCTGGATGGCATCACTGACTCGATGGACGTGAGTCTGGGTGAATTCCGGGAGTTGGTGATGGACAGGGACGCCTGATGTACTGCGATTCATGGGGTCGCAAAGAGTCGGACACAACTGAGCGACTGAACTGAGCTGAACTGAGACATTTAGAATGACTCCCTTTTAGTAGCAGTCTCAGAAAAATGTAAACACACTTCTATACACCCAGCAAACCTCTCCAGCAGTCTCACTGGGGTTGAATTTGTGTAACATGTCTACTCGTGAACTAGTTCTCATGGTCTGTGAAATGCCATGTGTCGACTGGCTATGGCAAAAGGGAGTTGTCCTGATCAGTTTGGAGCATGTAAGGCCCACCTGTTGCTGAGACAGTCAGCATATTGGCTGTAACGGGGAAGGCTCATGCTGAATAAAATCTGAGTATTGTCAAGAAGATGGGATTTCCAGGTAACTTGGTGGTAAGGAATCCACCTGCCGATGTAGGAGACAGGGGATGCAGGTTCAATCCCTGGGTTGGGAAGATCCCCTGATGTAGGAAATGGCAACCTACTCCAGTATTCTTGCTTGGAGGATCCCATGGACAGAGGCACCTGGCAGGCTACAGTCCATAGGGTCACAGAGTTGGCCATGCCTGAGCGGCTGAGCATGCACACACTATTAGGAAGGAGAATGAGTAGATTACTAAGAATGTCTGTCTACTCATGAACTGAGCCATCATGCAAACTGAACGAATACTGTGCAAGGATGCCTTGCTTTTTCTTTCTTAACGGTTCTTGGAGGTAGCACTCTGGAAGACCTGTGGGAGAGACGAAAGGCAGATGGGGGTGGAAGGAGGTGAGGAAACAAGAAATTTGGGTTAAGGATCCAAGAACTAAATGGAAGAGAGCAGAGCTGGATGGGACTAGAACTGAGGCATGGATGTAACGAGAGCGCGCCTGTCTGAATTCTCAATAGAAATTGAGAGTAAATATTCCTCTGGTGCCTTCCAAGTTCCCCTTTCCCCAGAGCTGATTAGGGCCTAATTGGTTCATCTCTGTACCTGTCTGTGCTCAAAAATGTTCAGTTGCTCCCAGCTGTTTTATGTCAGGCTAGAGATATTTGCCTCACCCTGGAATTCCAAACTCTCTAGAATGAGTACAGCCTGTGTTTGGCCTCATTTCTAATTATTGCTGTATACCAATTTTTCCAGTGGTCATGTATGGATGTGAGAGTTGGACTATAAAGAAAGCTGAGCGCAGAAGAATTGATGCTTTTGAACTGTGGTGTTGGAGAAGACTCTTGAGAGTCCCTTGGACTGCAAGGAGATCCAACCAGTCCATTCTGAAGGAGATCAGCTCTGGGTGTTCATTGGAAGGACTGATGTTGAAGCTGAGACTCCAATACTTTGGCCACCTGATGCGAAGAGCTGACTCGGAAAGACCGAAGGCAGGAGGACAAGGGGACGACAGAGGCTGAGATGGTTGGATGGCATCATTGACTCAACGGAAATGAGTTTGGGTGGACTCCGGGAGTTGGTGATGGACAGGGAGGCCTGGCATGCTGCGGTTCATGGGGTTGCAGAGAGTCGGACACGACTGAGCGACTCAACTGAACTGAACCAATTTATCCAAATCTGTCCATAAAAATCAACCAAACAGGACTTTTGGTTGCTTCACAACACCCCCTACACTAGCTCTCCTGCCTGCCTCTGTGCAGGTTTTTCCTATGCTGTGAATATTGGTCTACCACCATTCCTGGCCGAATCTCTCATTTCGAAAGCCAAATTCAAATGACTGTTCTCTGAAGGACCTTCACTAGTCCTTCCACGCTCATGTACTCATCCCTTCCTCGGTACTGGTGTGCTGTTAGCCTTTGCTGCTCGTGTTGCCTGCTCTGAACTGTCAGATTCTTGAGGACAGTGAAGTTCTCCTCCTCCATCCATGTTCATTCTTTCGTTGTTGTTCAGTTCCTAAGTCGTATCTGACTCTTTGCAACCCCATGGACTGCAGCATGCCAGGCTTCCCTGTCCTTCACTATCTGAAGTTTGCTCAAACTCATGTCCATTGAGTCGGTAATGCTATCTAATATCTCATCCTCTGATGCCATCTTCTCCTCCTGCCCTCGGTCTTTCCCAGCATCAGCATCTTTTCCAGTGAGTCAGTTCTTTGCATCAGGTGGCCCAAGTACTGGAGCTTCAGCTTCTGCATCAGTCCTTCCAGTGAATATTCAGGGTTGATTTCCTTTAGGATTGACTGGTTTGATCTCCTTGCTGTCCAAGGGACTCTCAAGAGTCTTCTCCAGCACAATTCATTCTGTATTTGCTCATTTAAAAAATTGTGGGTGTCTACTGCATACTAGTCCCTATGCACACAGAGGTGAGGAAGCCACACTGAGCAGACACTGGTTGGGCTTAATGCTACTGAAAAGGGACTCGTGCCAGCTGAAGGGATTCCAATTAGGGGGACCAACTGCACTAAGGAACTGACGTCCTCTGTTGATATTCCATTTCTGAATGTAACCATATCTGCCAAAGCATTTGCCTCAGCGGGCCTTAAATGCATAGCAAGGTTGAGTTTTTATTGCCAAGGTAAAGCAAAGAACTAAGACAACTTAATGAGACAGCTTAAAAATTTTTCAGGAAAAAAAATCAGCCTTTGAAATTATTGAGTCATTTCAGTTTTTATTCCAGAGTCATACAAAGCACTATCATCTGTATTATTTAGAAGTGGCTTTCAAAACATTTTTGCCATGACTCATAGTATATAAAAAAAAAATACCCTTTATATCACAATCCAGGTCATATTCATTCATTCCTTCATTAAGTATTGACCACCTACTATATGCCAAACACTATTCTCAGCAGAATACAGTAGTAAACAGGAAGGAAGAACAAAAGCCCTTGCCCTCAAAGACCTTACATGCAGGTGGAGCATATGATAAAGTAAACTCACAAACGCACAGAAAAGGAAGATTCATGAACCAAAACCTCCTATTTCTACATGCCATGTACTCTGATATTTTCTATTAAAAAAAACAGCAGGCCACACGCCATTCAGCCATTTAGTTGGCCTCTCAATTTGGTAATGTATTGAGACCTGCACTCTGAAAAATACTGGTCTAGGTAATTTATGCATCAGGCCGTGAGTGTACTGTTCCCCTTTTACAGAGGAGACAGCGACAGGTAAGTCTTAAGGTTAAGTGGGTCAGCCACACCCGCCTGCAACCCGAGGGACGCACCACTGGAGCCCACTGCCACCCTCCCCATTATCCTCTGCGGTCCTTGCTGTCGCAGTCCCTACTTTGATGGTGAAATCCTGAGCTCTGCCTGGGGCAGACTTTCTCTCCCTGCAGGGAAGACCGCATTAGTAACTTCGAGGCCTGACTAGGCTGCGTGCGCTCAGGTTTGGCCGTTCCCGAGCCCCGCACTGGATGCTGCTTCCTCGCTGCTGCACCAGAGTGGGCTCCTCTGCACTGCAGCTTCTTTACGAGCAGGTCTTAGCTCTTCCCCTAAAGCACAGTGCTTTACAGAGCAGGCATTATTAGTAAGTACACATGGAACTGAACAATTTGTAAGGAAAGGGGTAGAGGAAGTGCTTACTAGACAGGACTGAAAGATTCAGATGTTTAGGTGATATATAAGGGCTGAGACCAGAAAAGATACCACTGGGAAAAAAGATCTTTTCACCCAGGTTATAAAAGTTACATGTTTGGTAGAAGCATCAATAGTATAAAAACTATTCAATCCAAAAATGTTATATCCCTAGCATCAGTAGATTTAGAATGATGCCAGTTGCTCAGGGATTGCACGGAAGAGTAACTTACATTGATTCAAGAAAAGAAGGGCCAAGGCTATCTGCGTGAACCTGGACAGGCTGAGGCAAAGGCCCAGGTGCTCTCCAGCAGTGGGAGAAAGGGCACCTTTGCTGTAACGGTGACCATTCCAGTGGGGACAGCTGCCAACTCACGCAAATGAGGAAAACCAGTCCCAATTCTCAACAGAGAGAATCTAAATGGCACAGCCGTATCTAGAACTGTCCACTCCTGCTTCGTACAGTTTAGGTGAGATGGGGCTGAGTGCATGGAACAAATACCTAAGGGAAGGAAGGAGAATCTGTTCAAAAAGGGACATGAACTTTTCTAATTCTTGACTCAAACTGTAACTTCCAGTTTAAAATCTCATCCTACCACCAGACAGGATGGGGACTTAAGGCCAAGATGAGGTCAGTTATAAAAAATACTATATCTGTGATATAGTGTAAAACATAATTTCAATCCTATTAAAAGTAAAAAAAAAAATACCGTTAGCTCAATGACCTCTAAGGTTCAGGGACATACATATGTATGGATTTTTAGATATCGTGAACACTGAATTCTCTAGCCCATGGTTTTCAGACTTTATTTTGAATTAGAGACACTAATTGCATAGGACTAAGGTAGTTGACTCATTGGAAAAGACTCTGATGCTGGGAGGGATGGGGGGCAGGAGGAGAAGGGGACAACAGAGAATGAGATGGCTGGATGGCATCACCTACTCGATGGACATAGGTTTGGGTGAACTCCGGGAGTTGGTGATGGACAGGGAGGCCCGGCGTGCTGCAATTCATGAGGTCGCAAAGATTCGGACACGACTGAGCGACTGAACTGAAGGTCAGTTGTGGGGACTGCATATTTAAGTAAGCATCCTGTATTCTGTTCAAAGATGCATCATGTTGAGAAACTTGCTTAACCTAATTCTTTCCTCTTTAACTGAAAAGGGGCTCAACTTTGCTTCTAATTAGAGCAAAAATGGGCAATAAAACTGTTCAGGCACACCATTTATGTAGTAACACTAAATAAGAGCATGTACAAAATTTAAAGCTATATTTCTTATTATTTTTAATAGCATTTAGTCACATAATTTACAGTGGCATAGGTTTATAAAAGGTATTTACGACTGGCTGGTAACTTACTCGCATCTTGGGTTTTCTTTTAAAGTTGAGAATAGGGAAACTAGTTAAAGGATATTTTAGGATATGATGACTATAAACACAAAAGGTACACTGATATCAATTCTATAAACAGCAAATGTGAATGTAGCTTAAGCCTATTGGTTCACATTTTTAAAAAGCACCCTCATTTGTTTATAAAGTACTTTAAATGGTTCTTGAAACTCTACTGTAGACATGATATATTCAGTCCAACTAGTTTGGAAGGTGGGTTATGTGCCCACATCCAATTTGGGGTCTGATTCAGAATTAAAAATCAAACTGCCTTACACACAGATTATAGTCCTGAGCAGCAGCATCAGTTCCCAGATAATACAGCTTCCAGAGCTTTCATCATCCTGGTCAGCCTTCTTTTTTTGCTTTCACTTACACATATCTTTCTTTTAAAGAAACAAAACATAAAAAAAAGTCCACCGAAATTCTGGAAGTCACAGTCTGTATAGCACTGAATGGTAGTACTTTGGCATTTGATGTTACAAAGTCACTTCCGTTACAAATGCTTTCTTCATTCTGGGTCAAGGCGAGGTAAAACAGGAAGAATGAGATTCCCAAATGCAGAATCTTGAGTTATGAAGTATCCTGATGAATGTGCATGCGCATGCTAAGAGAGTTTTAAAGAAAAGAAAAAAAGGCAATTTAGTTATTAAGAGTCACAGTTCTTCAACCAAGGCATTAAAATTACTTACCCTTTCTGAGTGCTTAAGACCAAATTTGTTTTAAAAGCCAGTTCTGCTGCTGCTAATTTTGTTTAAATACACAGAAGATCTACAATAATAAAGAATTCACATTAACAAGTTGCACCAGGTACTAAGTTATCCTCCCTACTCTCTTCCTTGTGGTTTTCATCAGTCAATAATTGAGTCAAAGACGAGAATTACTTTGTTCCTGGAAGTGGGAAGGAAAACTAGCAACAAGGTCCCAGAGTGTTCTGCTCTGTTCTGCTCTTGGTCAATAAAGCAGGAGAGGGAGAAGGAAGGGCAGAAGTTGGAAGGAGAAGGGGGAAGGCAGCTGATGACTGGCGATTAAGATGCCAACATTTTGTAGAGAATGCTGGAATGTAAATAACAAAACCACCAGTGATGTCCTTTGTCACTAACAAAGGACTGTTTATAGGTGGTCTAAAGGGAGATGATCTTTAATGTAATGTCCCTTGCAATTCTGAGATTCTAAGGCTTAAAAGCATCAGTAACACTGTCTTGTCCGAGGTCTCTGAGAATCTTAAATTATCCAAGATCAATGAAATACTAAAACTGTTCATCACAGTCAATTTTTTTAAGATGATGGGTTATCAGATTTCCATATTAAGAGTTAAGTCTTGCTCAGTCGTGTCCAGCTGTTTGCAACCCTACAGACTACAGCCCACCAGGCTCCTCTGTCCATGGGATTCTCCAGGCAAGAATGCTGGAGTGGGTTGCCATGCCCTCCTCCAGAGGATCTTCCCAACCCAGGGATTGAACCTGTGTCTCTTACGTCTCCTGCATTGGCAGGTGGGTTCTTTACCACTAGCACCACTCAAAACAGATATGCTGACCATTAAAAAAAGAATCCAAGCAACAATAATTAGTAAGACTATCAAAGGACATAACAGCCTGACCAATTTGAAAAATATAGTATGTACTATTAAACTAGCTAGCCAGTTCAGCTTCTTGAGTTCATTCAGGCCATCCAAATATCCTACACTCTTTTGTGCACAAGTAGTCCCTTCCCAGGTGTGGCGAAAACTCAATCATGACCACTTCAACAATATAAAAGATACTTTCATTACTCCTGTATTGCTCCTTCAAATCCTTTGGGCATGACTGAACATCAGCAAACCACTGCAATTATGTATGGAACATTTTTATTGATATTGCTCCAATGAAATACAAAATAAGAACTGTGCTGGTTTCCAAGCCCCGGGAAATCTCTGGTGAGACAAGAATGTCAGTCACACTTTTCTCACCTGCAAAGCTGCCTTCTGCTGGGCTGCAATATGCTGCTGCTCAGCGTGGTCCCGGAAGTCCTTGTTGAGGGCGGGTCTCGAGAGCGCAATGCTAAAATGAGAATCTTAGTTACTTGACTGTTTAGAGACTCCTTTACTTCTGAATCACATTTTTCATTAGATATTCTATATAGGGATTATTTAAAAAACAAAACATCTTCCTGAATAAGTCTTTTTCCCCTCTTCCACTGTTTACATTAATTTATACGGAAAAGCCCATACATATTATTTACTAGTGCTTCAGATTATCTCCTTTTTATCAATGATTTATGGCCTTCTGCTTTCAAACTGATTTGAGGTACTCTGGTCTATCATAAAGTTACATTTATGATGAAAACTAAAGAGCTGACTATTTCAAGCAGATGGTAGAGCATACGAAGGCAGGGTTCAAACCTGACACATTTGAAGAAATTTATGGTTCAGTAGGACTGGAGGTCTGGAGAGGGGAGAAGTGGGTTGTCAAAAAATGAGTCTAGGAAGGAAGGCAGGTACCAGGACACGTACAGCCTTGTGAAAGAAATCAAGAAATTCGATTCCTAGGCCAGGAAATTAAACATAGATCAGATCAGATCAGTCACTCAGTCGTGTCCGACTCTTTGCGACCCCATGAATCGCAGCAGGCCAGGCCTCCCTGTCCATCATCAACTCCTGGAGTTCACTCAGACTCACGTCCATCGAGTCAGTGATGCCATCCAGCCATCTCATCCTCTGTCGTCCCCTTCTCCTCTTGCCCCCAATCCCTCCCAGCATCAGAGTCTTTTCCAATGAAAAGACTTTTTCAACTCTTTGCATGAGGTGGCCAAAGTACTGGAGTTTCAGCTTTAGCATCATTCCTTCCAAAGAAATCCCAGGGCTGATCTCCTTTAGAACAGACTGGTTGGATCTCCTTGCAGTCCAAGGGACTCTCAAGAGTCTTCTCCAACACCACAGTTCAAAAGCATCAATTCTTGGGCGCTCAGCCTTCTTCACAGTCCAACTCTCACATCCATACATGACCACAGGAAAAACCATAGCCTTGACTAGACGAACCTTTGTTGGCAAAGTAATGTCGCTGCTTTTGAATATGCTGTCTAGGTTGGTCATAACTTTCCTTCCAAGGAGTAAACGTCTTTTAATTTCATGGCTGCAGTCACCATCTGCAGTGATTTTGGGGCCCAGAAAAATAAAGTCTGACACTGTTTCCCCATCTATTTCCCATGAAGTGATGGGACCGGATGCCATAAGAGAATGATAAATGCTCGGAGACGGAAGTGAGAGGGAATAATAAACAATTAAAGCTCACGTTTCTGACTTTGATTACTAGTAGATCTGTACCACTCATGGCAACAAGCAAGCCAAGAATACTAGGTAGGCAGAGAGGGGAGATGAGTTCAGTATGAAACACACCAAGTGAAATGCCTGTAGGACATCGAAGTACAGATGTCCAGGAGGCAGTCTGGTGCTTGAGAGAGGAATGGGCTAGAGATATAAGCGTGTAAAAGTTATCAGCACATAAATAACAGGCTGTGAAAGTGGATGCAACTGTCCAGTGAAAAGACGCAGACTGGACAACTGGGTCTAGAACAGAACTCGGAGGAATACCAACATTCAAGAGACAGGCAGTGGAGAAATGGCTAAAATAGACACCAAGACAGTATAACAGTGAATGAATGGAAGCCAAGAAGAGTACTTTAAGGAGGAGGAAGCTGTATACAATGGAATAAAAAAATGAAAAGCTTGTCATTTGTGACGGCAAATACCATATGAGCTCACTTAGATGTGGCATCTAAAAAACAAAACGAAAACAGACTTCTATACACCTGAATCTAACCCAATACTGTATATCAAGTATATGCCAATAAAAATTAAAAAATTAACCAGTAATAATAAAAAAAAGAAAACAGACTTACAGATAAACAGGTGGTTAACAGAGGGGAGGGGTGTGAGGTGAGAGAAACAGGTAAAGGGTATTAAGAGGCACCAGCCTGTTAGAAATAAAGAGGTCACAGGAATATAATATGCAGCATAAGAAATGTGATCAACAATGTTGTAATACCTTTGTGTAGGGACAGATGGTTACTGTAGTGATCAGATCACAATGTATGCAGATGTCAAATCGTTATGCAGTAAACCTGAGGCTAACACAATACTGTACAGTAACTACATTTCCATTTTTTGAAAAGGGAGAAATCAGTGGTTTCAAATAATGCTAAGCAGTCTAACAAGAAAAGGACTTTGGTTCATCAGATTTAGCCACAAGGACGCTGCAAGTGACCTGGGCTCCAACCCATTCTTTGGGGCTAGGGTGGGGAGGCCTGGAAGTCAGACTATAGTGGGCTAAGGAGTCAGTAAGTGAGAGAGCAGAGATGAGCAGGTACAGACAACTCCTTTAAGAGATCTGCCTGAAAGAGAGAAGGGGAAGTTAAGGTGGTGGCTGAATAGAATAATGGGTGTCAGGGAAGAGATTTAAGATGGCAGAAATGAAATAAAGATCATTAAGCTACCTCAATTTTACCTACTTGGCATAATGCTTAAAAAGTGAGACATTAACAACAATTTCATGAATAACAACAACCAAAAAACACAAATCTCTTTTCTTTTTTTGCAAGTAGCCTGTAGAGAAAATTAAATATTCTGATTAGAATGAAAATAATCAAAATCTAATCAATTTTTAAAAATCTAATTTCTTCAAATCCAACTAGGAAATAAAACGTCACATGTTAAATTCCAATGTTAAAGAAACAAATCACTGCCAACCAATTTTAATTCTGTCCAAGATACTTTTTATATCACTAAATATAAAAACCAGATTATTCTTCTATACCTAGCTCCAGGATGATTTGTTGAAGATTGGTTCTGCATTAGTAACTTTCTTTTTTCTTTGTCCAGTTCTGCCAAGATTGCAACTCTATTTTTGTTTTGAAAACCTAAAATAAGAGAGGGGGCGGGGAATGAGAAAGAAAGAAAACAGATTAGAGCTATTTTATAAGCCTAGGCTACCTAGAAATCCAGAAAGCAAAACTTTATTCTCTAACATGATAATAAACTACTAGTAAGCAGTTTTCCTTCTCTACTGCCTATCCTCAACCAACTGTAACAGCATTATCCGCAGATAAAAGCAAAGTACAATACTGACTGAGGACTTTTAAGAGTGAGTTCTACAGAATTTTAATCACCAAAGATGGGTAACAGCACCTGTTTCTTAAAATCTCTGTGGCCCCAAATCCTGCAGGGACCAATCTCTACCTTGCTCAGTCAATCTCTGAAGTGGAGATTTTCTTAGTTCTCAGTTTTAGGAGTCTTTATGAATGCCTCTTTCATGGAAGTGGAACGCATGAAAAGTACTAGATATACTCAGGTCAAAACAGTATTTCTTTTTCTCAACACTTTCATTCAGAAATGACACACACAGTCTTTCAAGGAACAAGTCAAAGAATTGCAACTGACTAGCAAACAGCTCTGAGAGAGAGATGGAACCTAACTGAAAGGGAAAGGCTATGGTCAGGTCTATCAGGCTCTTATTTTCTGATCTTGTCTGATGTCCCAAAATTGTACTTTCTTCTTGACCTTTCAAAAATAATTTGTGTCAGTTTTTGCACAAAACATTTACTATATTATAGACATATATAGTCAATAGAACTTAAGTAACAGTAATAGCTTATTTCAAACTTGAAACTTAAGGCAAAATACTAGGTAGTCGATTTGTTACATGAAGTGCATTATGCTTAGTCACTCAGTTATGTCTGGCTCTTTACTGCAGCCCTCCAGGCTCTTCTGTCCATGGGATTTTTCAGGCAGGATTACTGGAGCAGGTTGCCATTTCCTCCTCCAGGGGATGTTCCTGATCCAGGGATTGAACCTGAGTCTCCTACACTGGCAGGCAGATTCTTTACCACTGAGCCACCCGGGAAGGTGAGTTATGTGAAGTAGTTAAGTATAATTTTCTAGAGCAAGATTCTCCCACCGTCAAGGTTTGCACAAACTTAACTCAAAGGCATAGATACATAAAACTGAATTCCTATTACAGTCACTACATGCACTGTTTTAACACAAACCATCCTTGCCATAATTCAGTATTTTATGTTGTTTTACATGTATCTTAAAGTTAAAGGTAACTTTTACATTCTTAGAAGCATGAGGGTAGTAAAACATATTATCTCATGTACAGTAGGAAATACTTACTATTTCTTTATAACTAAACTTTTTCCTAATAAAATTATTTTATAATGCAGCACACTCTAAAAGTTCCACTTTTAGAACTATAACTCTGTCTCCATTCACAATCATATGTACCCTCATTTCCACATTCACTTATAGAAACATTTTAATACCACACATTTCTGTGTCACTAAAAATATTCTGGAGTAACCAGCATTACATCAAATTGCACTTAAAACCTAACAGCTAATAATTCACATTGTGTGAATAGTTC